>NC_133124.1:143072537-143737273 GCF_048418815.1 Hemitrygon akajei | reverse complement strand
AATCAAGTTAGCATGTAGTGCTATTGAGCAAAATTAAATTGTACACACTTTCCAGCTGAATGCATTACTTGCAATTCAGTGTATTTTGTGCTATGTACATGTGCATGTCTATACCAGGTGAAGTGTAAGTGAATAGAAACACAATGAAAACAAGTTACTGCAATGGAATACATAAAGTAAAGTTGAATTCAAGAAGCAACTACATTGCATTTACATTCGAACTGCCTTTGGCTTTGTACTGCTTTGATACACTGAAGTTCTATTATGTGTAATTGGTGACATTGCTGAGTGTACCTTCACCAACTTCAGTAGCACACTCATAAATATGGTTGTGGACTACTCCAAATCATATGAAAAGTGAGTTATAAAGGTTTAAATCAAGTTAGCATGTAGTGCTATTGAGTAAAATTAAATTGTACACACTTTTCAGCTGAATGCATTACTTGCAATTCAGTGTATTTTGTGCTATGTACATGTGCATGTCTATACCAGGTGAAGTGTAAGTGAATAGAAACACAATGAAAACAAGTCACTGCAATGGAATACATAAAGTAAAGTTGAATTCAAGAAGCAACTAGATTGTATTTACATTCGTACTGCCTTTAGCTTTGTATTGCTTTGAAACACTGAAGTTCCATTATGTGTAATTGGTGACATTGCTGAGAGTAACTTCACCAGCTTCAGTAGCACACTCATAAATATGGTTGTAGACTACTCCAAATCATATAGAAAGTGAATTATAAGGGTTTAAATCAAGTTAGCATGTAGTGCTATTGAGCAAAATTAAATTGTACACACTTTCAGGTTAATGCATTACTTGCAATTCAGTGTATTTTGTGCTATGTACATGTGCATGTCTATACCAGGTGAAGTGTAAGTGAATAGAAACACAATGAAAACAAGTCACTGCAATGGAATACATAAAGTAAAGTGGAATTCAAGAAGCAACTACATTGCATTTACATTCGAACTGCCTTTAGCTTTGTATTGCTTTGAAACACTGAAGTTCTATTATGTGTAATTGGTGACATTGCTGAGAGTAACATCACCAACTTCAGTAGCACACTCATAAATATGGTTGTAGACTACTCCTAATCATATGGAAAGTAAATTATAAGGGTTTAAATTGTTATGCCGTTGGCCCCCTCCTTTGTGAAAATCGCAAGAACTCTAGTTAAGGGGGGTCAACTGACCCAAGAGAGAGAGACGTGCGAAAGACCACGTTCTCCCAAGAAGCAGAATAAAAGTGACTTTGACTATTGTCTCATGGAGACCACCTGAAAAGCCCTCGGGCAAAGTGGGCTGGTTGAGAGAGAGATCGCATTACCTGCAACTTGATTGACACCTGCGATCCCGTGAGGAAGTATAAAGGCGGGTCTGAGGGGAGGACCCTCAGATGCACCAAGGAAACACAAGAAGGAGAAACGCTAGAAATCCTGCGACAGCGTTTTAATAGCTACAGCCGGTGGTGGGGTTCATGTGCGTCCTTCCCTTGCCTGGGATTGGCGACTTCACCACGGAAGACGGCCTAGCTACAGGGGAAGCCACAGATGAGAGTCCATTCCCCCAACGAGACTTCCGACTACCTCCTACAGGTTGGAAAACCTGTCGGGTAAATGCTTCATGTTCTCTGTCTTTCTAACTAAAAGTGCACCAACGCAACACTTCCGCCGGCAACTAAGTGAAACTGCCGTGATCTAAAAGACTTTTAGATATCCAGTGAACGATATAAAATCTACATTACCCCTAGACGACGATCGAGCTTGTGTTTTGAATGATTATTATTACACCGGTGTTTTAGATTGAGTTTTGATGATCTGAATGTTTTGTATTAACCATACGTTTGTGCCCTTGTTGAATAAAACGGTTGAAAATAGTAGCATCCGACTCAGCTGATCCATCTATCTTTGCTGGTAAGTTACCTGGTTACGGGGTTTTCGTAACAAAATAAAGTTAGCATGTAGTGCTATTGAGCAAAATTAAATTGTACACACATTTCAACTGAATGCATTACTTACTATTCAGTGTATTTTGTGTTATGTACATGTGTATAGCTATACAGGGTGCAGTCTAAGTGAATAGAAACACTATAAATACAAATCACTGCAATGGAATACATAAAGTTAAGTGGAATACAAGAAACTACTACATTGCATTTACTTTCGAACAGCCTTTAGCTTTGTATTGCTTTGAAACACTGAAGTTCTATTATGTGTAATTGGTGACATTGCTGAGAGTAACTTCACCAACTTCAGCAGCACACTCATAAATATGGTTGTAGACGACTCCAAATCACATGGAAAGTAAATTATAAGGGTTTAAATCAAGTTAGCATGTAGACATACTGAGCAAAATTAAATTGTACACTCTTTTCAGCTGAATGCATTACTTACTATTCAGTGTATTTTGTGCTATGTACATGTGCATAACTATACTGGGTGAACTGTAAGTGAATAGAAACAGAATGAATACGAGTCACTGCAATGGAATACATAAAGTAAAGTGGAATTCAAGAAGCAACTAAATGGCATTTAGATTGGAAAAGCCTTTAGCTTTGTATTGCTTGGAAACACTGAAGTTCTATTATATGTAATTGCTTATATTGCTGAGTGTACCTTCACCAACCTCAGTAGCACACTCATAGATATGGTTGTAGACTACTCCTAATCTTATGGAAAGTAAATTATAAGGGTTTAAATCAAGATAGCATGTATTGCTATTGAGCAAAATTAAATTGTACACATTTTCCAGCTGAATGCATTACTTGCAATTCAGTGTATTTTGTGCTATGTACATGTGCATGTCTATACCAGGTGAAGTGTAAGTGAATAGAAACACAATGAAAACAAGTCACTGCAATGGAATACATAAAGTAAAGTTGAATTCAAGAAGCAACTACATTGCATTTACATTCGAACTGCCTTTGGCTTTGTACTGCTTTGATACACTGAAGTTCTATTATGTGTAATTGGTGACATTGCTGAGTGTACCTTCACCAACTTCAGTAGCACACTCATAAATATGGTTGTAGCCTAATACTAATCATATGGAAAGTATATTATAAGGGTTTAAATCAAGTTAGCATGTATTGCTATTGAGCAAAATTAAATTGTACGCTCTTTTCAGCTGAATGCATTACTTACTATTCAGTGTATTTTGTGCAATGTAACATGTGCATATCTATACCGGGTGAAGTGTAAGTGAATAGAAACACAATGATTACAAGTCACTGCAATGGAATACATAAAGTAAAGTGGAATTCAAGAAGCAACTACATGGCATTTACATTGGAACAGCCGTTAGCTTTGTATTGCTTGGAAACACTGAAGTTCTATTATATGTAATTGCTGATATTGCTGAGTGTACAATCAAGTTAGCATGTAGTGCTATTGAGCAAAATTAAATTGTACGCTCTTTTCAGCTGAATGCATTACTTACTATTCAGTGTATTTTGTGCTATATACATGTGCATAACTATACTGGGTGAACTGTAAGTGAATAGAAACAGAATGAATACGAGTCACTGCAATGGAATACATAAAGTAAAGTGGAATTCAAGAAGCAACTAAATGGCATTTAGATTGGAAAAGCCTTTAGTTTTGTATTGCTTGGAAACACTGAAGTTCTATTATATGTAATTGCTTATATTGCTGAGTGTACCTTCACCAACCTCAGAAGCACACTCATAAATATGGTTGTAGATTACTCCTAATCATATGGAAAGTATATTATAATGGTTTAAATCAAGTTAGCATGTTGTGCTATTGAGCAAAATTAAATTGTACACTCTTTTCAGCTGAATGCATTACTTACTATTCAGTGTATTTTGTGCTATGTACATGTGCATAACTATACCGGGTGAAGTGTAAGTGAATAGAAACGCAATGATTACAAGTCACTGCAATGGAATACATAAAGTAAAATGGAATTCAAGAAGGAACTCCATGGCATTTACATTGGAACAGCCTTTAGCTTTGTATTGCTTGGAAACACTGAAGTTCTATTATGTGTAATTGGTGACATTGCTGAGTGTACCTTCACCAACTTCAGTAGCACACTCATAAATATGGTTGTAGACTACTCCTAATGATATGGAAAGTATATTATAATTGTTTAAATCAAGTTAGCATGTAGTGCTATTGAGCAAAATTAAATTGTACACACTTTCCAGCTGAATGCATTACTTGCAATTCAGTGTATTTTGTGCTATGTACATGTGCATGTCTATACCAGGTGAAGTGTAAGTGAATAGAAACACAATGAAAACAAGTTACTGCAATGGAATACATAAAGTAAAGTTGAATTCAAGAAGCAACTACATTGCATTTACATTCGAACTGCCTTTGGCTTTGTACTGCTTTGATACACTGAAGTTCTATTATGTGTAATTGGTGACATTGCTGAGTGTACCTTCACCAACTTCAGTAGCACACTCATAAATATGGTTGTGGACTACTCCAAATCATATGAAAAGTGAGTTATAAAGGTTTAAATCAAGTTAGCATGTAGTGCTATTGAGTAAAATTAAATTGTACACACTTTTCAGCTGAATGCATTACTTGCAATTCAGTGTATTTTGTGCTATGTACATGTGCATGTCTATACCAGGTGAAGTGTAAGTGAATAGAAACACAATGAAAACAAGTCACTGCAATGGAATACATAAAGTAAAGTTGAATTCAAGAAGCAACTACATTGTATTTACATTCGTACTGCCTTTAGCTTTGTATTGCTTTGAAACACTGAAGTTCCATTATGTGTAATTGGTGACATTGCTGAGAGTAACTTCACCAGCTTCAGTAGCACACTCATAAATATGGTTGTAGACTACTCCAAATCATATGGAAAGTGAATTATAAGGGTTTAAATCAAGTTAGCATGTAGTGCTATTGAGCAAAATTAAATTGTACACTCTTTTCAGCTGAATGCATTACTTACTATTCAGTGTATTTTGTGCTATGTACATGTGCATAACTATACTGGGTGAACTGTAAGTGAATAGAAACAGAATGAATACGAGTCACTGCAATGGAATACATAAAGTAAAGTGGAATTCAAGAAGCAACTACATGGCATTTAGATTGGAAAAGCCTTTAGCTTTGTATTGCTTGGAAACACTGAAGTTCTATTATATGTAATTGCTTATATTGCTGAGTGTACCTTCACCAACCTCAGTAGCACACTCATAAATATGGTTGTAGACTACTCCTAATCATATGGAAAGTAAATTATAAGGGTTTAAATCAAGATAGCATGTATTGCTATTGAACAAAATTAAATTGTACACACTTTTCAGCTGAATGCATTACTTGCAATTCAGTGTATATTGTGCTATGTACATGTGCATAACTATACTGGGTGAAGTGTAAGTGAATAGAAACACAATGAATACGAGTCACTGCAATAGAATACATAAAGTAAAGTGGAATTCAAGGAGCAACCTCATGGCATTTACATTGGAACAGCCTTTAGCTTTGTATTGCTTGGAAACACTGAAGTTCTATTATATGTAATTGCTGATATTGCTGAGTGTACCTTCACCACCTTCAGTCGCACACTCATAAATATGGTTGTGGACTACTCCAAATCATATGAAAAGTGAATTATAAGGGTTTAAATCAAGTTAGCATGTAGTGCTATTGAGTAAAATTAAATTGTACACTCTTTTCAGCTGAATGCATTACTTACATTTCAGTGTATTTTGTGCTATGTACATGTGCATAACTATACCGGGTGAAGTGTAAGTGAATAGAAACGCAATGATTACAAGTCACTGCAATGGAATACATAAAGTAAAGTGGAATTCAAGAAGCAACTACATGGCATTTACATTGGAACAGCCGTTAGCTTTGTATTGCTTGGAATCACTGAAGTTCTATTATATGTAATTGCTGATATTGCTGAGTGTACCTTCACCACCTTCAGTAGCACACTCATAAATATGGTTGTGGACTACTCCAAATCATATGAAAAGTGAATTATAAGGGTTTAAATCAAGTTAGCATGTAGTGCTATTGAGTAAAATTAAATTGTACACTCTTTTCAGCTGAATGCATTACTTACATTTCAGTGTATTTTGTGCTATGTACATGTGCATAACTATACCGGGTGAAGTGTAAGTGAATAGAAACGCAATGATTACAAGTCACTGCAATGGAATACATAAAGTAAAGTGGAATTCAAGAAGCAACTACATGGCATTTACATTGGAACAGACGTTAGCTTTGTATTGCTTGGAATCACTGAAGTTCTATTATATGTAATTGCTGATATTGCTGAGTGTACCTTCACCAACTTCAGTAGCACACTCATAAATATGGTTGTGGACTACTCCAAATCATATGAAAAGTGAATTATAAGGGTTTAAATCAAGTTAGCATGTAGTGCTATTGAGCAAAATTAAATTGTACACACTTTTCTGCTGAATGCATTACTTGCAATTCAGTGTATTTTGTGCTATGTACATGTGCATATCTATACCGGGTGAAGTGTAAGTGAATAGAAACGCAATGATTACAAGTCACTGCAATGGAATACATAAAGTAAAGTGGAATTCAAGAAGCAACTACATGGCATTTACATTGGAACAGCCGTTAGCTTTGTATTGCTTGGAAACACTGAAGTTCTATTATATGTAATTGCTGATATTGCTGAGTGTACAATCAAGTTAGCATGTAGTGCTATTGAGCAAAATTAAATTGTACGCTCTTTTCAGCTGAATGCATTACTTACTATTCAGTGTATTTTGTGCTATATACATGTGCATAACTATACTGGGTGAACTGTAAGTGAATAGAAACAGAATGAATACGAGTCACTGCAATGGAATACATAAAGTAAAGTGGAATTCAAGAAGCAACTAAATGGCATTTAGATTGGAAAAGCCTTTAGTTTTGTATTGCTTGGAAACACTGAAGTTCTATTATATGTAATTGCTTATATTGCTGAGTGTACCTTCACCAACCTCAGAAGCACACTCATAAATATGGTTGTAGATTACTCCTAATCATATGGAAAGTATATTATAATGGTTTAAATCAAGTTAGCATGTTGTGCTATTGAGCAAAATTAAATTGTACACTCTTTTCAGCTGAATGCATTACTTACTATTCAGTGTATTTTGTGCTATGTACATGTGCATAACTATACCGGGTGAAGTGTAAGTGAATAGAAACGCAATGATTACAAGTCACTGCAATGGAATACATAAAGTAAAATGGAATTCAAGAAGGAACTCCATGGCATTTACATTGGAACAGCCTTTAGCTTTGTATTGCTTGGAAACACTGAAGTTCTATTATGTGTAATTGGTGACATTGCTGAGTGTACCTTCACCAACTTCAGTAGCACACTCATAAATATGGTTGTAGACTACTCCTAATGATATGGAAAGTATATTATAATTGTTTAAATCAAGTTAGCATGTAGTGCTATTGAGCAAAATTAAATTGTACACACTTTCCAGCTGAATGCATTACTTGCAATTCAGTGTATTTTGTGCTATGTACATGTGCATGTCTATACCAGGTGAAGTGTAAGTGAATAGAAACACAATGAAAACAAGTTACTGCAATGGAATACATAAAGTAAAGTTGAATTCAAGAAGCAACTACATTGCATTTACATTCGAACTGCCTTTGGCTTTGTACTGCTTTGATACACTGAAGTTCTATTATGTGTAATTGGTGACATTGCTGAGTGTACCTTCACCAACTTCAGTAGCACACTCATAAATATGGTTGTGGACTACTCCAAATCATATGAAAAGTGAGTTATAAAGGTTTAAATCAAGTTAGCATGTAGTGCTATTGAGTAAAATTAAATTGTACACACTTTTCAGCTGAATGCATTACTTGCAATTCAGTGTATTTTGTGCTATGTACATGTGCATGTCTATACCAGGTGAAGTGTAAGTGAATAGAAACACAATGAAAACAAGTCACTGCAATGGAATACATAAAGTAAAGTTGAATTCAAGAAGCAACTAGATTGTATTTACATTCGTACTGCCTTTAGCTTTGTATTGCTTTGAAACACTGAAGTTCCATTATGTGTAATTGGTGACATTGCTGAGAGTAACTTCACCAGCTTCAGTAGCACACTCATAAATATGGTTGTAGACTACTCCAAATCATATAGAAAGTGAATTATAAGGGTTTAAATCAAGTTAGCATGTAGTGCTATTGAGCAAAATTAAATTGTACACACTTTCAGGTTAATGCATTACTTGCAATTCAGTGTATTTTGTGCTATGTACATGTGCATGTCTATACCAGGTGAAGTGTAAGTGAATAGAAACACAATGAAAACAAGTCACTGCAATGGAATACATAAAGTAAAGTGGAATTCAAGAAGCAACTACATTGCATTTACATTCGAACTGCCTTTAGCTTTGTATTGCTTTGAAACACTGAAGTTCTATTATGTGTAATTGGTGACATTGCTGAGAGTAACATCACCAACTTCAGTAGCACACTCATAAATATGGTTGTAGACTACTCCTAATCATATGGAAAGTAAATTATAAGGGTTTAAATTGTTATGCCGTTGGCCCCCTCCTTTGTGAAAATCGCAAGAACTCTAGTTAAGGGGGGTCAACTGACCCAAGAGAGAGAGACGTGCGAAAGACCACGTTCTCCCAAGAAGCAGAATAAAAGTGACTTTGACTATTGTCTCATGGAGACCACCTGAAAAGCCCTCGGGCAAAGTGGGCTGGTTGAGAGAGAGATCGCATTACCTGCAACTTGATTGACACCTGCGATCCCGTGAGGAAGTATAAAGGCGGGTCTGAGGGGAGGACCCTCAGATGCACCAAGGAAACACAAGAAGGAGAAACGCTAGAAATCCTGCGACAGCGTTTTAATAGCTACAGCCGGTGGTGGGGTTCATGTGCGTCCTTCCCTTGCCTGGGATTGGCGACTTCACCACGGAAGACGGCCTAGCTACAGGGGAAGCCACAGATGAGAGTCCATTCCCCCAACGAGACTTCCGACTACCTCCTACAGGTTGGAAAACCTGTCGGGTAAATGCTTCATGTTCTCTGTCTTTCTAACTAAAAGTGCACCAACGCAACACTTCCGCCGGCAACTAAGTGAAACTGCCGTGATCTAAAAGACTTTTAGATATCCAGTGAACGATATAAAATCTACATTACCCCTAGACGACGATCGAGCTTGTGTTTTGAATGATTATTATTACACCGGTGTTTTAGATTGAGTTTTGATGATCTGAATGTTTTGTATTAACCATACGTTTGTGCCCTTGTTGAATAAAACGGTTGAAAATAGTAGCATCCGACTCAGCTGATCCATCTATCTTTGCTGGTAAGTTACCTGGTTACGGGGTTTTCGTAACAAAATAAAGTTAGCATGTAGTGCTATTGAGCAAAATTAAATTGTACACACATTTCAACTGAATGCATTACTTACTATTCAGTGTATTTTGTGTTATGTACATGTGTATAGCTATACAGGGTGCAGTCTAAGTGAATAGAAACACTATAAATACAAATCACTGCAATGGAATACATAAAGTTAAGTGGAATACAAGAAACTACTACATTGCATTTACTTTCGAACAGCCTTTAGCTTTGTATTGCTTTGAAACACTGAAGTTCTATTATGTGTAATTGGTGACATTGCTGAGAGTAACTTCACCAACTTCAGCAGCACACTCATAAATATGGTTGTAGACGACTCCAAATCACATGGAAAGTAAATTATAAGGGTTTAAATCAAGTTAGCATGTAGACATACTGAGCAAAATTAAATTGTACACTCTTTTCAGCTGAATGCATTACTTACTATTCAGTGTATTTTGTGCTATGTACATGTGCATAACTATACTGGGTGAACTGTAAGTGAATAGAAACAGAATGAATACGAGTCACTGCAATGGAATACATAAAGTAAAGTGGAATTCAAGAAGCAACTAAATGGCATTTAGATTGGAAAAGCCTTTAGCTTTGTATTGCTTGGAAACACTGAAGTTCTATTATATGTAATTGCTTATATTGCTGAGTGTACCTTCACCAACCTCAGTAGCACACTCATAGATATGGTTGTAGACTACTCCTAATCTTATGGAAAGTAAATTATAAGGGTTTAAATCAAGATAGCATGTATTGCTATTGAGCAAAATTAAATTGTACACATTTTCCAGCTGAATGCATTACTTGCAATTCAGTGTATTTTGTGCTATGTACATGTGCATGTCTATACCAGGTGAAGTGTAAGTGAATAGAAACACAATGAAAACAAGTCACTGCAATGGAATACATAAAGTAAAGTTGAATTCAAGAAGCAACTACATTGCATTTACATTCGAACTGCCTTTGGCTTTGTACTGCTTTGATACACTGAAGTTCTATTATGTGTAATTGGTGACATTGCTGAGTGTACCTTCACCAACTTCAGTAGCACACTCATAAATATGGTTGTAGCCTAATACTAATCATATGGAAAGTATATTATAAGGGTTTAAATCAAGTTAGCATGTATTGCTATTGAGCAAAATTAAATTGTACGCTCTTTTCAGCTGAATGCATTACTTACTATTCAGTGTATTTTGTGCAATGTAACATGTGCATATCTATACCGGGTGAAGTGTAAGTGAATAGAAACACAATGAAAACAAGTCACTGCAATGGAATACATAAAGTAAAGTGAATTTCAAGATGCAACTTAATGGCATTTAGACTGGAAAAGCCTTTAGCTTTGTATTGCTTGGAAACACTGAAGTTCTATTATATGTAATTGCTTATATTGCTGAGTGTACCTTCACCAACCTCAGTAGCACACTCATTGATATGGTTGTAGACTACTCCTAATGATATGGAAAGTATATTATAATGGTTTAAATCAAGTTAGCATGTAGTGCTATTGAGCAAAATTAAATTGTACACACTTTCAGGTTAATGCATTACTTGCAATTCAGTGTATTTTGTGCTATGTACATGTGCATGTCTATACCAGGTGAAGTGTATGTGAATAGAAACACAATGAAAACAAGTCACTGCAATGGAATACATAAAGTAAAGTTGAATTCAAGAAGCAGCTACATGGCATTTACATTTGAACTGCCTTTCGCCTTGTACTGCTTTGATACACTGAAGTTCTATTATGTGTAATTGGTGACATTGCTGAGTGTACCTTCACCAACTTCAGTAGCACACTCATAAATATGGTTGTAGACTACTCCTAATCATATGGAAAGTATATTATAGTTTAAATCAAGTTAGCATGTAGTGCTATTGAGCAAAATTAAATTGTACCCACTTTTCAGCTGAATGCATTACTTACTATTCAGTGTATTTTGTGCTATATACATGTGCATAACTATACTGGGTGAACTGTAAGTGAATAGAAACATAATGAATACGAGTCACTGCAATGGAATACATAAAGTAAAGTGGAATTCAAGAAGCAACTAAATAGCATTTAGATTGGAAAATCCTTTAGCTTTGTATTGCTTGGAAACACTGAAGTTCTATTATATGTAATTGCTTATATTGCTGAGTGTACCTTCACCAACCTCAGTAGCACACTCATAGATATGGTTGTAGACTACTAATCATATGGAATGTAAATTATAAGGGTTTATATCAAGATAGCATGTATTGCTATTGAACAAAATTAAATTGTACACTCTTTTCAGCTGAATGCATTACTTACTTTTCAGTGTATTTTGTGCAATGTAACATGTGCATATCTATACCGGGTGAAGTGTAAGTGAATAGAAACACAATGAAAACAAGTCACTGCAATGGAATACATAAAGTAAAGTTGAATTCAAGAAGCAACTACATTGTATTTACATTCGTACTGCCTTTAGCTTTGTATTGCTTTGAAACACTGAAGTTCCATTATGTGTAATTGTTGACATTGCTGAGAGTAACTTCACCAGCTTCAGTAGCACACTCATAAATATGGTTGTAGACTACTCCAAATCATATGGAAAGTGAATTATAAGGGTTTAAATCAAGTTAGCATGTAGTGCTATTGAGCAAAATTAAATTGTACACTCTTTTCAGCTGAATGCATTACTTGCAATTCAGTGTATTTTGTGCTATGTACATGTGCATGTCTATACCAGGTGAAGTGTAAGTGAATAGAAACACAATGAAAACAAGTCACTGCAATGGAATACATAAAGTAAAGTTGAATTCAAGAAGCAACTACATTGCATTTACATTCGAACTGCCTTTAGCTTTGTATTGCTTTGAAACACTGAAGTTCTATTATGTGTAATTGGTGACATTGCTGAGAGTAACATCACCAACTTCAGTAGCACACTCATAAATATGGTTGTAGACTACTCCTAATCATATGGAAAGTAAATTATAAGGGTTTAAATTGTTATGCCGTTGGCCCCCTCCTTTGTGAAAATCGCAAGAACTCTAGTTAAGGGGGGTCAACTGACCCAAGAGAGAGAGACGTGCGAAAGACCACGTTCTCCCAAGAAGCAGAATAAAAGTGACTTTGACTATTGTCTCATGGAGACCACCTGAAAAGCCCTCGGGCAAAGTGGGCTGGTTGAGAGAGAGATCGCATTACCTGCAACTTGATTGACACCTGCGATCCCGTGAGGAAGTATAAAGGCGGGTCTGAGGGGAGGACCCTCAGATGCACCAAGGAAACACAAGAAGGAGAAACGCTAGAAATCCTGCGACAGCGTTTTAATAGCTACAGCCGGTGGTGGGGTTCATGTGCGTCCTTCCCTTGCCTGGGATTGGCGACTTCACCACGGAAGACGGCCTAGCTACAGGGGAAGCCACAGATGAGAGTCCATTCCCCCAACGAGACTTCCGACTACCTCCTACAGGTTGGAAAACCTGTCGGGTAAATGCTTCATGTTCTCTGTCTTTCTAACTAAAAGTGCACCAACGCAACACTTCCGCCGGCAACTAAGTGAAACTGCCGTGATCTAAAAGACTTTTAGATATCCAGTGAACGATATAAAATCTACATTACCCCTAGACGACGATCGAGCTTGTGTTTTGAATGATTATTATTACACCGGTGTTTTAGATTGAGTTTTGATGATCTGAATGTTTTGTATTAACCATACGTTTGTGCCCTTGTTGAATAAAACGGTTGAAAATAGTAGCATCCGACTCAGCTGATCCATCTATCTTTGCTGGTAAGTTACCTGGTTACGGGGTTTTCGTAACAAAATAAAGTTAGCATGTAGTGCTATTGAGCAAAATTAAATTGTACACACATTTCAACTGAATGCATTACTTACTATTCAGTGTATTTTGTGTTATGTACATGTGTATAGCTATACAGGGTGCAGTCTAAGTGAATAGAAACACTATAAATACAAATCACTGCAATGGAATACATAAAGTTAAGTGGAATACAAGAAACTACTACATTGCATTTACTTTCGAACAGCCTTTAGCTTTGTATTGCTTTGAAACACTGAAGTTCTATTATGTGTAATTGGTGACATTGCTGAGAGTAACTTCACCAACTTCAGCAGCACACTCATAAATATGGTTGTAGACGACTCCAAATCACATGGAAAGTAAATTATAAGGGTTTAAATCAAGTTAGCATGTAGACATACTGAGCAAAATTAAATTGTACACTCTTTTCAGCTGAATGCATTACTTACTATTCAGTGTATTTTGTGCTATGTACATGTGCATAACTATACTGGGTGAACTGTAAGTGAATAGAAACAGAATGAATACGAGTCACTGCAATGGAATACATAAAGTAAAGTGGAATTCAAGAAGCAACTAAATGGCATTTAGATTGGAAAAGCCTTTAGCTTTGTATTGCTTGGAAACACTGAAGTTCTATTATATGTAATTGCTTATATTGCTGAGTGTACCTTCACCAACCTCAGTAGCACACTCATAGATATGGTTGTAGACTACTCCTAATCTTATGGAAAGTAAATTATAAGGGTTTAAATCAAGATAGCATGTATTGCTATTGAGCAAAATTAAATTGTACACATTTTCCAGCTGAATGCATTACTTGCAATTCAGTGTATTTTGTGCTATGTACATGTGCATGTCTATACCAGGTGAAGTGTAAGTGAATAGAAACACAATGAAAACAAGTCACTGCAATGGAATACATAAAGTAAAGTTGAATTCAAGAAGCAACTACATTGCATTTACATTCGAACTGCCTTTGGCTTTGTACTGCTTTGATACACTGAAGTTCTATTATGTGTAATTGGTGACATTGCTGAGTGTACCTTCACCAACTTCAGTAGCACACTCATAAATATGGTTGTAGCCTAATACTAATCATATGGAAAGTATATTATAAGGGTTTAAATCAAGTTAGCATGTATTGCTATTGAGCAAAATTAAATTGTACGCTCTTTTCAGCTGAATGCATTACTTACTATTCAGTGTATTTTGTGCAATGTAACATGTGCATATCTATACCGGGTGAAGTGTAAGTGAATAGAAACACAATGAAAACAAGTCACTGCAATGGAATACATAAAGTAAAGTGAATTTCAAGATGCAACTTAATGGCATTTAGACTGGAAAAGCCTTTAGCTTTGTATTGCTTGGAAACACTGAAGTTCTATTATATGTAATTGCTTATATTGCTGAGTGTACCTTCACCAACCTCAGTAGCACACTCATTGATATGGTTGTAGACTACTCCTAATGATATGGAAAGTATATTATAATGGTTTAAATCAAGTTAGCATGTAGTGCTATTGAGCAAAATTAAATTGTACACACTTTCAGGTTAATGCATTACTTGCAATTCAGTGTATTTTGTGCTATGTACATGTGCATGTCTATACCAGGTGAAGTGTATGTGAATAGAAACACAATGAAAACAAGTCACTGCAATGGAATACATAAAGTAAAGTTGAATTCAAGAAGCAGCTACATGGCATTTACATTTGAACTGCCTTTCGCCTTGTACTGCTTTGATACACTGAAGTTCTATTATGTGTAATTGGTGACATTGCTGAGTGTACCTTCACCAACTTCAGTAGCACACTCATAAATATGGTTGTAGACTACTCCTAATCATATGGAAAGTATATTATAGTTTAAATCAAGTTAGCATGTAGTGCTATTGAGCAAAATTAAATTGTACCCACTTTTCAGCTGAATGCATTACTTACTATTCAGTGTATTTTGTGCTATATACATGTGCATAACTATACTGGGTGAACTGTAAGTGAATAGAAACATAATGAATACGAGTCACTGCAATGGAATACATAAAGTAAAGTGGAATTCAAGAAGCAACTAAATAGCATTTAGATTGGAAAATCCTTTAGCTTTGTATTGCTTGGAAACACTGAAGTTCTATTATATGTAATTGCTTATATTGCTGAGTGTACCTTCACCAACCTCAGTAGCACACTCATAGATATGGTTGTAGACTACTAATCATATGGAATGTAAATTATAAGGGTTTAAATCAAGATAGCATGTATTGCTATTGAACAAAATTAAATTGCACACTCTTTTCAGCTGAATGCATTACTTACTTTTCAGTGTATTTTGTGCAATGTAACATGTGCATATCTATACCGGGTGAAGTGTAAGTGAATAGAAACACAATGAAAACAAGTCACTGCAATGGAATACATAAAGTAAAGTGAATTTCAAGATGCAACTTAATGGCATTTAGATTGGAAAAGCCTTTAGCTTTGTATTGCTTGGAAACACTGAAGTTCTATTATGTGTAATTGGTGACATTGCTGAGTGTACCTTCACCAACTTCAGTAGCACACTCATAAATATGGTTTTAGACTACTCCTAATCATATTGAAAGTATATTATAAAGGTTTAAATCAAGTTAGCATGTAGTGCTATTGAGCAAAATTAAATTGTGCGCTCTTTTCAGCTGAATGCATTACTTACTATTCAGTGTATTTTGTGCTATATACATGTGCATAACTATACCGGGTGAAGTGTAAGTGAATAGAAACGCAATGATTACAAGTCACTGCAATGGAATACATAAATAAAGTGGAATTCAAGAAGCAACTACATGGCATTTACATTGGAACAGCCTTTAGCTTTGTATTGCTTGGAAACACTGAAGTTCTATTATATGTAATTGCTTATATTGCTGAGTGTACCTTCACCAACCTCAGTTGCACACTCATAAATATGGTTGTAGACTACTCCTAATGATATGGAAAGTATATTATAATGGTTTAAATCAAGTTAGCATGTAGTGCTATTGAGCAAAATTAAATTGTACACACTTTCCAGCTGAATGCATCACTTGCAATTCAGTGTATTTTGTGCTATGTACATGTGCATGTCTATACCAGCTGAAGTGTAAGTGAATAGAAACACAATGAAAATAAGTCACTGCAATTGAATACATAAAGTAAAGTTGAATTCAAGAAGCAGCTACATTGTATTTACATTCGTACTGCCTTTAGCTTTATATTGCTTTGAAACACTGAAGTTCTATTATGTGTAATTGGTGACATTGCTGAGAGTAACTTCACCAACTTCAGTAGCACATCATAAATATGGTTGTAGACTACTCCAAATCATATGGAAAGTGATTTATAAGGGTTTAAATCAAGTTAGCATGCAGTGCTATTGAGCAAAATTAAATTGTACGCTCTTTTCAGCTGAATGCATTACTTACTATTCAGTGTATTTTGTACTATATACATCTGCATAACTATACTGGGTGAACTGTAAGTGAATAGAAACAGAATGAATACGAGTCACTGCAATGGAATACATGAAGTAAAGTGGAATTCAAGAAGCAACTAATTGGCAGTTAGATTGGAAAAGCCTTTAGCTTTGTATTGCTTGGAAACACTGAAGTTCTATTATATGTAATTGCTTATATTGCTGAGTGTACCTTCACCAACCTCAGTAGCACACTCATTGATATGGTTGTAGACTACTCCTAATCATATGGAAAGTATATTATAAGGGTTTAAATCAAGATATCATGTATTGCTATTGAACAAAATTAAATTGTACACTCTTTTCAGCTGAATGCATTACTTACTTTTCAGTGTATTTTGTGCAATGTAACATGTGCATATCTATACCGGGTGAAGTGTAAGTGAATAGAAACACAATGAAAACAAGTCACTGCAATGGAATACATAAAGTAAAGTGAATTTCAAGATGCAACTTAATGGCATTTAGATTGGAAAAGCCTTTAGCTTTGTATTGCTTGGAAACACTGAAGTTCTATTATATGTAATTGCTTATATTGCTGAGTGTACCTTCACCAACCTCAGTAGCACACTCATTGATATGGTTGTAGACTACTCCTAATCATATGGAAAGTAAATTATAAGGGTTTAAATCTAGATTGCATGTATTGCTATTGAACAAAATTAAATTGTACACACTTTTCAGCTGAATGCATTACTTACTTTTCAGTGTATTTTGTGCTATGTACATGTGCTATACCGGGTGAAGTGTAAGTGAATAGAAACGCAATGATTACAAGTCACTGCAATGCAATACATAAAGTAAAGTAGAATTCACGAAGCAACTACATGGCATTTACATTGGAACAGCCTTTAGCTTTGTATTGCTTGGAAACACTGAAGTTCTATTATGTGTAATTGGTGACATTGCTGAGTGTACCTTCACCAACTTCAGTAGCACACTCATAAATATGGTTTTAGACTACTCCTAATCATATTGAAAGTATATTATAAAGGTTTAAATCAAGTTAGCATGTAGTGCTATTGAGCAAAATTAAATTGTGCGCTCTTTTCAGCTGAATGCATTACTTACTATTCAGTGTATTTTGTGCTATATACATGTGCATAACTATACCGGGTGAAGTGTAAGTGAATAGAAACGCAATGATTACAAGTCACTGCAATGGAATACATAAATAAAGTGGAATTCAAGAAGCAACTACATGGCATTTACATTGGAACAGCCTTTAGCTTTGTATTGCTTGGAAACACTGAAGTTCTATTATGTGTAATTGGTGACATTGCTGAGTGTACCTTCACCAACTTCAGTAGCACACTCATAAATATGGTTGTAGACTACTCCTAATGATATGGAAAGTATATTATAATGGTTTAAATCAAGTTAGCATGTAGTGCTATTGAGCAAAATTAAATTGTACACACTTTCAGGTTAATGCATTACTTGCAATTCAGTGTATTTTGTGCTATGTACATGTGCATGTCTATACCAGGTGAAGTGTATGTGAATAGAAACACAATGAAAACAAGTCACTGCAATGGAATACATAAAGTAAAGTTGAATTCAAGAAGCAGCTACATGGCATTTACATTGGAACAGCCTTTAGCTTTGTACTGCTTTGATACACTGTTCTATTATGTGTAATTGGTGACATTGCTGAGTGTACCTTCACCAACTTCAGTAGCACACTCATAAATATGGTGGTAGACTACTCCTAATGATATGGAAAGTATATTATAATGGTTAAAATCAAGGTAGCATGTAGTGCTATTGAGCAAAATTAAATTGTACACATTTTCCATCTGAATGCCTTACTTGCAATTCAGTTGATTTTGTGCTATGTACATGTGCATGTCTATACCAGGTGAAGTGTAAGTGAATAGAAACACAATGAAAACAAGTCACTGCAATGGAATACATAAAGTAAAGTTGAATTCAAGAAGCAACTACATTGCATTTACTTTCGAACTGCCTTTGGCTTTGTACTGCTTTGATACACTGAAGTTCTTTTATGTGTAATTGGTGACGTTGCTGAGTGTACCTTCACCAACTTCAGTAGCACACTCATAAATATGGTTGTAGACTACTCCTAATGATATGGAAAGTATATTATAATGGTTTAAATCAAGTTAGCATGTAGTGCTATTGAGCAAAATTAAATTGTACACACTTTCAGGTTAATGCATTACTTGCAATTCAGTGTATTTTGTGCTATGTACATGTGCATGTCTATACCAGGTGAAGTGTATGTGAATAGAAACACAATGAAAACAAGTCACTGCAATGGAATACATAAAGTAAAGTTGAATTCAAGAAGCAGCTACATGGCATTTACATTTGAACTGCCTTTCGCCTTGTACTGCTTTGATACACTGAATTTCTATTATGTGTAATTGGTGACATTGCTGAGTGTACCTTCACCAACTTCAGTAGCACACTCATAAATATGGTTGTAGACTACTCCTAATCATATGGAAAGTATATTATAGTTTAAATCAAGTTAGCATGTAGTGCTATTGAGCAAAATTAAATTGTACCCACTTTTCAGCTGAATGCATTACTTACTATTCAGTGTATTTTGTGCTATATACATGTGCATAACTATACTGGGTGAACTGTAAGTGAATAGAAACATAATGAATACGAGTCACTGCAATGGAATACATAAAGTAAAGTGGAATTCAAGAAGCAACTAAATAGCATTTAGATTGGAAAAGCCTTTAGCTTTGTATTGCTTGGAAACACTGAAGTTCTATTATATGTAATTGCTTATATTGCTGAGTGTACCTTCACCAACCTCAGTAGCACACTCATAGATATGGTTGTAGACTACTAATCATATGGAAAGTAAATTATAAGGGTTTAAATCAAGATAGCATGTATTGCTATTGAACAAAATTAAATTGTACACTCTTTTCAGCTGAATGCATTACTTACTTTTCAGTGTATTTTGTGCAATGTAACATGTGCATATCTATACCGGGTGAAGTGTAAGTGAATAGAAACACAATGAAAACAAGTCACTGCAATGGAATACATAAAGTAAAGTGAATTTCAAGATGCAACTTAATGGCATTTAGATTGGAAAAGCCTTTAGCTTTGTATTGCTTGGAAACACTGAAGTTCTATTATATGTAATTGCTTATATTGCTGAGTGTACCTTCACCAACCTCAGTAGCACACTCATTGATATGGTTGTAGACTACTCCTAATCATATGGAAAGTAAATTATAAGGGTTTAAATCTAGATTGCATGTATTGCTATTGAACAAAATTAAATTGTACACTCTTTTCAGCTGAATGCATTACTTACTTTTCAGTGTATTTTGTGCTATGTACATGTGCTATACCGGGTGAAGTGTAAGTGAATAGAAACGCAATGATTACAAGTCACTGCAATGCAATACATAAAGTAAAGTGGAATTCACGAAGCAACTACATGGCATTTACATTGGAACAGCCTTTAGCTTTGTATTGCTTGGAAACACTGAAGTTCTATTATGTGTAATTGGTGACATTGCTGAGTGTACCTTCACCAACTTCAGTAGCACACTCATAAATATGGTTTTAGACTACTCCTAATCATATTGAAAGTATATTATAAAGGTTTAAATCAAGTTAGCATGTAGTGCTATTGAGCAAAATTAAATTGTGCGCTCTTTTCAGCTGAATGCATTACTTACTATTCAGTGTATTTTGTGCTATATACATGTGCATAACTATACCGGGTGAAGTGTAAGTGAATAGAAACGCAATGATTACAAGTCACTGCAATGGAATACATAAATAAAGTGGAATTCAAGAAGCAACTACATGGCATTTACATTGGAACAGCCTTTAGCTTTGTATTGCTTGGAAACACTGAAGTTCTATTATATGTAATTGCTTATATTGCTGAGTGTACCTTCACCAACCTCAGTTGCACACTCATAAATATGGTTGTAGACTACTCCTAATGATATGGAAAGTATATTATAATGGTTTAAATCAAGTTAGCATGTAGTGCTATTGAGCAAAATTAAATTGTACACACTTTCCAGCTGAATGCATCACTTGCAATTCAGTGTATTTTGTGCTATGTACATGTGCATGTCTATACCAGCTGAAGTGTAAGTGAATAGAAACACAATGAAAATAAGTCACTGCAATTGAATACATAAAGTAAAGTTGAATTCAAGAAGCAGCTACATTGTATTTACATTCGTACTGCCTTTAGCTTTATATTGCTTTGAAACACTGTTCTATTATGTGTAATTGGTGACATTGCTGAGAGTAACTTCACCAACTTCAGTAGCACATCATAAATATGGTTGTAGACTACTCCAAATCATATGGAAAGTGATTTATAAGGGTTTAAATCAAGTTAGCATGCAGTGCTATTGAGAAAAATTAAATTGTACGCTCTTTTCAGCTGAATGCATTACTTACTATTCAGTGTATTTTGTACTATATACATCTGCATAACTATACTGGGTGAACTGTAAGTGAATAGAAACAGAATGAATACGAGTCACTGCAATGGAATACATGAAGTAAAGTGGAATTCAAGAAGCAACTAATTGGCAGTTAGATTGGAAAAGCCTTTAGCTTTGTATTGCTTGGAAACACTGAAGTTCTATTATATGTAATTGCTTATATTGCTGAGTGTACCTTCACCAACCTCAGTAGCACACTCATTGATATGGTTGTAGACTACTCCTAATCATATGGAAAGTATATTATAAGGGTTGAAATCAAGATATCATGTATTGCTATTGAACAAAATTAAATTGTACACTCTTTTCAGCTGAATGCATTACTTACTTTTCAGTGTATTTTGTGCAATGTAACATGTGCATATCTATACCGGGTGAAGTGTAAGTGAATAGAAACACAATGAAAACAAGTCACTGCAATGGAATACATAAAGTAAAGTGAATTTCAAGATGCAACTTAATGGCATTTAGATTGGAAAAGCCTTTAGCTTTGTATTGCTTGGAAACACTGAAGTTCTATTATGTGTAATTGGTGACATTGCTGAGTGTACCTTCACCAACTTCAGTAGCACACTCATAAATATGGTTTTAGACTACTAATCATATTGAAAGTATATTATAAAGGTTTAAATCAAGTTAGCATGTAGTGCTATTGAGCAAAATTAAATTGTGCGCTCTTTTCAGCTGAATGCATTACTTACTATTCAGTGTATTTTGTGCTATATACATGTGCATAACTATACCGGGTGAAGTGTAAGTGAATAGAAACGCAATGATTACAAGTCACTGCAATGGAATACATAAATAAAGTGGAATTCAAGAAGCAACTACATGGCATTTACATTGGAACAGCCTTTAGCTTTGTATTGCTTGGAAACACTGAAGTTCTATTATATGTAATTGCTTATATTGCTGAGTGTACCTTCACCAACCTCAGTTGCACACTCATAAATATGGTTGTAGACTACTCCTAATGATATGGAAAGTATATTATAATGGTTTAAATCAAGTTAGCATGTAGTGCTATTGAGCAAAATTAAATTGTACACACTTTCCAGCTGAATGCATCACTTGCAATTCAGTGTATTTTGTGCTATGTACATGTGCATGTCTATACCAGCTGAAGTGTAAGTGAATAGAAACACAATGAAAATAAGTCACTGCAATTGAATACATAAAGTAAAGTTGAATTCAAGAAGCAGCTACATTGTATTTACATTCGTACTGCCTTTAGCTTTATATTGCTTTGAAACACTGAAGTTCTATTATGTGTAATTGGTGACATTGCTGAGAGTAACTTCACCAACTTCAGTAGCACATCATAAATATGGTTGTAGACTACTCCAAATCATATGGAAAGTGATTTATAAGGGTTTAAATCAAGTTAGCATGCAGTGCTATTGAGCAAAATTAAATTGTACGCTCTTTTCAGCTGAATGCATTACTTACTATTCAGTGTATTTTGTACTATATACATCTGCATAACTATACTGGGTGAACTGTAAGTGAATAGAAACAGAATGAATACGAGTCACTGCAATGGAATACATGAAGTAAAGTGGAATTCAAGAAGCAACTAATTGGCAGTTAGATTGGAAAAGCCTTTAGCTTTGTATTGCTTGGAAACACTGAAGTTCTATTATATGTAATTGCTTATATTGCTGAGTGTACCTTCACCAACCTCAGTAGCACACTCATTGATATGGTTGTAGACTACTCCTAATCATATGGAAAGTATATTATAAGGGTTTAAATCAAGATATCATGTATTGCTATTGAACAAAATTAAATTGTACACTCTTTTCAGCTGAATGCATTACTTACTTTTCAGTGTATTTTGTGCAATGTAACATGTGCATATCTATACCGGGTGAAGTGTAAGTGAATAGAAACACAATGAAAACAAGTCACTGCAATGGAATACATAAAGTAAAGTGAATTTCAAGATGCAACTTAATGGCATTTAGATTGGAAAAGCCTTTAGCTTTGTATTGCTTGGAAACACTGAAGTTCTATTATATGTAATTGCTTATATTGCTGAGTGTACCTTCACCAACCTCAGTAGCACACTCATTGATATGGTTGTAGACTACTCCTAATCATATGGAAAGTAAATTATAAGGGTTTAAATCTAGATTGCATGTATTGCTATTGAACAAAATTAAATTGTACACACTTTTCAGCTGAATGCATTACTTACTTTTCAGTGTATTTTGTGCTATGTACATGTGCTATACCGGGTGAAGTGTAAGTGAATAGAAACGCAATGATTACAAGTCACTGCAATGCAATACATAAAGTAAAGTAGAATTCACGAAGCAACTACATGGCATTTACATTGGAACAGCCTTTAGCTTTGTATTGCTTGGAAACACTGAAGTTCTATTATGTGTAATTGGTGACATTGCTGAGTGTACCTTCACCAACTTCAGTAGCACACTCATAAATATGGTTTTAGACTACTCCTAATCATATTGAAAGTATATTATAAAGGTTTAAATCAAGTTAGCATGTAGTGCTATTGAGCAAAATTAAATTGTGCGCTCTTTTCAGCTGAATGCATTACTTACTATTCAGTGTATTTTGTGCTATATACATGTGCATAACTATACCGGGTGAAGTGTAAGTGAATAGAAACGCAATGATTACAAGTCACTGCAATGGAATACATAAATAAAGTGGAATTCAAGAAGCAACTACATGGCATTTACATTGGAACAGCCTTTAGCTTTGTATTGCTTGGAAACACTGAAGTTCTATTATGTGTAATTGGTGACATTGCTGAGTGTACCTTCACCAACTTCAGTAGCACACTCATAAATATGGTTGTAGACTACTCCTAATGATATGGAAAGTATATTATAATGGTTTAAATCAAGTTAGCATGTAGTGCTATTGAGCAAAATTAAATTGTACACACTTTCAGGTTAATGCATTACTTGCAATTCAGTGTATTTTGTGCTATGTACATGTGCATGTCTATACCAGGTGAAGTGTATGTGAATAGAAACACAATGAAAACAAGTTACTGCAATGGAATACATAAAGTAAAGTTGAATTCAAGAAGCAGCTACATGGCATTTACATTGGAACAGCCTTTAGCTTTGTACTGCTTTGATACACTGTTCTATTATGTGTAATTGGTGACATTGCTGAGTGTACCTTCACCAACTTCAGTAGCACACTCATAAATATGGTGGTAGACTACTCCTAATGATATGGAAAGTATATTATAATGGTTAAAATCAAGGTAGCATGTAGTGCTATTGAGCAAAATTAAATTGTACACATTTTCCATCTGAATGCCTTACTTGCAATTCAGTTGATTTTGTGCTATGTACATGTGCATGTCTATACCAGGTGAAGTGTAAGTGAATAGAAACACAATGAAAACAAGTCACTGCAATGGAATACATAAAGTAAAGTTGAATTCAAGAAGCAACTACATTGCATTTACTTTCGAACTGCCTTTGGCTTTGTACTGCTTTGATACACTGAAGTTCTTTTATGTGTAATTGGTGACGTTGCTGAGTGTACCTTCACCAACTTCAGTAGCACACTCATAAATATGGTTGTAGACTACTCCTAATGATATGGAAAGTATATTATAATGGTTTAAATCAAGTTAGCATGTAGTGCTATTGAGCAAAATTAAATTGTACACACTTTCAGGTTAATGCATTACTTGCAATTCAGTGTATTTTGTGCTATGTACATGTGCATGTCTATACCAGGTGAAGTGTATGTGAATAGAAAAACAATGAAAACAAGTCACTGCAATGGAATACATAAAGTAAAGTTGAATTCAAGAAGCAACTACAATGCATTTACATTCGAACTGCCTTTGGCTTTGTACTGCTTTGATACACTGAAGTTCTATTATGTGTAATTGGTGACATTGCTGAGTGTTCCTTCACCAACTTCAGTAGCACACTCATAAATATGGTTGTAGACTACTCCTAATCATATGGAAAGTATAGTATAGTTTAAATCAAGTTAGCATGTAGTGCTATTGAGCAAAATTAAATTGTACCCACTTTTCAGCTGAATGCATTACTTACTATTCAGTGTATTTTGTGCTATATACATGTGCATAACTATACTGGGTGAACTGTAAGTGAATAGAAACATAATGAATACGAGTCACTGCAATGGAATACATAAAGTAAAGTGGAATTCAAGAAGCAACTAAATAGCATTTAGATTGGAAAAGCCTTTAGCTTTGTATTGCTTGGAAACACTGAAGTTCTATTATATGTAATTGCTTATATTGCTGAGTGTACCTTCACCAACCTCAGTAGCACACTCATAGATATGGTTGTAGACTTCTAATCATATGGAAAGTAAATTATAAGGGTTTAAATCAAGATAGCATGTATTGCTATTGAACAAAATTAAATTGTACACTCTTTTCAGCTGAATGCATTACTTACTTTTCAGTGTATTTTGTGCAATGTAACATGTGCATATCTATACCGGGTGAAGTGTAAGTGAATAGAAACACAATGAAAACAAGTCACTGCAATGGAATACATAAAGTAAAGTGAATTTCAAGATGCAACTTAATGGCATTTAGATTGGAAAAGCCTTTAGCTTTGTATTGCTTGGAAACACTGAAGTTCTATTATATGTAATTGCTTATATTGCTGAGTGTACCTTCACCAACCTCAGTAGCACACTCATTGATATGGTTGTAGACTACTCCTAATCATATGGAAAGTAAATTATAAGGGTTTAAATCTAGATTGCATGTATTGCTATTGAACAAAATTAAATTGTACACTCTTTTCAGCTGAATGCATTACTTACTTTTCAGTGTATTTTGTGCTATATACATGTGCATAACTATACCGGGTGAAGTGTAAGTGAATAGAAACGCAATGATTACAAGTCACTGCAATGGAATACATAAATAAAGTGGAATTCAAGAAGCAACTACATGGCATTTACATTGGAACAGCCTTTAGCTTTGTATTGCTTGGAAACACTGAAGTTCTATTATATGTAATTGCTTATATTGCTGAGTGCACCAACCTCAGTTGCACACTCATAAATATGGTTGTAGACTACTCCTAATGATATGGAAAGTATATTATAATGGTTTAAATCAAGTTAGCATGTAGTGCTATTGAGCAAAATTAAATTGTACACACTTTCCAGCTGAATGCATCACTTGCAATTCAGTGTATTTTGTGCTATGTACATGTGCATGTCTATACCAGCTGAAGTGTAAGTGAATAGAAACACAATGAAAATAAGTCACTGCAATTGAATACATAAAGTAAAGTTGAATTCAAGAAGCAGCTACATTGTATTTACATTCGTACTGCCTTTAGCTTTATATTGCTTTGAAACACTGAAGTTCTATTATGTGTAATTGGTGACATTGCTGAGAGTAACTTCACCAACTTCAGTAGCACATCATAAATATGGTTGTAGACTACTCCAAATCATATGGAAAGTGATTTATAAGGGTTTAAATCAAGTTAGCATGCAGTGCTATTGAGCAAAATTAAATTGTACGCTCTTTTCAGCTGAATGCATTACTTACTATTCAGTGTATTTTGTACTATATACATCTGCATAACTATACTGGGTGAACTGTAAGTGAATAGAAACAGAATGAATACGAGTCACTGCAATGGAATACATGAAGTAAAGTGGAATTCAAGAAGCAACTAATTGGCAGTTAGATTGGAAAAGCCTTTAGCTTTGTATTGCTTGGAAACACTGAAGTTCTATTATATGTAATTGCTTATATTGCTGAGTGTACCTTCACCAACCTCAGTAGCACACTCATTGATATGGTTGTAGACTACTCCTAATCATATGGAAAGTATATTATAAGGGTTTAAATCAAGATATCATGTATTGCTATTGAACAAAATTAAATTGTACACTCTTTTCAGCTGAATGCATTACTTACTTTTCAGTGTATTTTGTGCAATGTAACATGTGCATATCTATACCGGGTGAAGTGTAAGTGAATAGAAACACAATGAAAACAAGTCACTGCAATGGAATACATAAAGTAAAGTGAATTTCAAGATGCAACTTAATGGCATTTAGATTGGAAAAGCCTTTAGCTTTGTATTGCTTGGAAACACTGAAGTTCTATTATATGTAATTGCTTATATTGCTGAGTGTACCTTCACCAACCTCAGTAGCACACTCATTGATATGGTTGTAGACTACTCCTAATCATATGGAAAGTATATTATAAGGGTTTAAATCAAGATATCATGTATTGCTATTGAACAAAATTAAATTGTACACTCTTTTCAGCTGAATGCATTACTTACTTTTCAGTGTATTTTGTGCAATGTAACATGTGCATATCTATACCGGGTGAAGTGTAAGTGAATAGAAACACAATGAAAACAAGTCACTGCAATGGAATACATAAAGTAAAGTGAATTTCAAGATGCAACTTAATGGCATTTAGATTGGAAAAGCCTTTAGCTTTGTATTGCTTGGAAACACTGAAGTTCTATTATATGTAATTGCTTATATTGCTGAGTGTACCTTCACCAACCTCAGTAGCACACTCATTGATATGGTTGTAGACTACTCCTAATCATATGGAAAGTAAATTATAAGGGTTTAAATCAAGATAGCATGTATTGCTGTTGAACAAAATTAAATTGTACACACTTTTCAGCTGAATGCATTACTTACTTTTCAGAGTATTTTGTGCTATGTACATGTGCTATACCGGGTGAAGTGTAAGTGAATAGAAACGCAATGATTACAAGTCACTGCAATGCAATACATAAAGTAAAGTGGAATTCACGAAGCAACTACATGGCATTTACATTGGAACAGCCTTTAGCTTTGTATTGCTTGGAAACACTGAAGTTCTATTATATGTAATTGCTTATATTGCTGAGTGTACCTTCACCAACCTCAGTTGCACACTCATAAATATGGTTGTAGACTACTCCTAATGATATGGAAAGTATATTATAATGGTTTAAATCAAGTTAGCATGTAGTGCTATTGAGCAAAATTAAATTGTACACACTTTCCAGCTGAATGCATCACTTGCAATTCAGTGTATTTTGTGCTATGTACATGTGCATGTCTATACCAGCTGAAGTGTAAGTGAATAGAAACACAATGAAAATAAGTCACTGCAATTGAATACATAAAGTAAAGTTGAATTCAAGAAGCAGCTACATTGTATTTACATTCGTACTGCCTTTAGCTTTATATTGCTTTGAAACACTGAAGTTCTATTATGTGTAATTGGTGACATTGCTGAGAGTAACTTCACCAACTTCAGTAGCACATCATAAATATGGTTGTAGACTACTCCTAATCATATTGAAAGTATATTATAAAGGTTTAAATCAAGTTAGCATGTAGTGCTATTGAGCAAAATTAAATTGTGCGCTCTTTTCAGCTGAATGCATTACTTACTATTCAGTGTATTTTGTGCTATATACATGTGCATAACTATACTGGGTGAACTGTAAGTGAATAGAAACAGAATGAATACGAGTCACTGCAATGGAATACATGAAGTAAAGTGGAATTCAAGAAGCAACTAATTGGCAGTTAGATTGGAAAAGCCTTTAGCTTTGTATTGCTTGGAAACACTGAAGTTCTATTATATGTAATTGCTTATATTGCTGAGTGTACCTTCACCAACCTCAGTAGCACACTCATTGATATGGTTGTAGACTACTCCTAATCATATGGAAAGTATATTATAAGGGTTTAAATCAAGATATCATGTATTGCTATTGAACAAAATTAAATTGTGCGCTCTTTTCAGCTGAATGCATTACTTACTATTCAGTGTATTTTGTGCTATATACATGTGCATAACTATACCGGGTGAAGTGTAAGTGAATAGAAACGCAATGATTACAAGTCACTGCAATGGAATACATAAATAAAGTGGAATTCAAGAAGCAACTACATGGCATTTACATTGGAACAGCCTTTAGCTTTGTATTGCTTGGAAACACTGAATTTCTATTATGTGTAATTGGTGACATTGCTGAGTGTACCTTCACCAACTTCAGTAGCACACTCATAAATATGGTTGTAGACTACTCCTAATGATATGGAAAGTATATTATAATGGTTTAAATCAAGTTAGCATGTAGTGCTATTGAGCAAAATTAAATTGTACACACTTTCAGGTTAATGCATTACTTGCAATTCAGTGTATTTTGTGCTATGTACATGTGCATGTCTATACCAGGTGAAGTGTATGTGAATAGAAACACAATGAAAACAAGTCACTGCAATGGAATACATAAAGTAAAGTTGAATTCAAGAAGCAGCTACATGGCATTTACATTGGAACAGCCTTTAGCTTTGTACTGCTTTGATACACTGAAGTTCTATTATGTGTAATTGGTGACATTGCTGAGTGTACCTTCACCAACTTCAGTAGCACACTCATAAATATGGTTGTAGACTACTCCTAATGATATGGAAAGTATATTATAATGGTTAAAATCAAGGTAGCATGTAGTGCTATTGAGCAAAATTAAATTGTACACATTTTCCATCTGAATGCCTTACTTGCAATTCAGTGTATTTTGTGCTATGTACATGTGCATGTCTATACCAGGTGAAGTGTATGTGAATAGAAACACAATGAAAACAAGTCACTGCAATGGAATACATAAAGTAAATTTGAATTCAAGAAGCAGCTACATGGCATTTACATTTGAACTGCCTTTCGCCTTGTACTGCTTTGATACACTGAAGTTATATTATGTGTAATTGGTGACATTGCTGAGTGTACCTTCACCAACTTCAGTAGCACACTCATAAATATGGTTGTAGACTACTCCTAATCATATGGAAAGTATATTATAGTTTAAATCAAGTTAGCATGTAGTGCTATTGAGCAAAATTAAATTGTGCGCTCTTTTCAGCTGAATGCATTACTTACTATTCAGTGTATTTTGTGCTATATACATGTGCATAACTATACCGGGTGAAGTGTAAGTGAATAGAAACGCAATGATTACAAGTCACTGCAATGGAATACATAAATAAAGTGGAATTCAAGAAGCAACTAAATGGCATTTACATTGGAACAGCCTTTAGCTTTGTATTGCTTGGAAACACAGAAGTTCTATTATGTGTAATTGGTGACATTGCTGAGTGTACCTTCACCAACTTCAGTAGCACACTCATAAATATGGTTGTAGACTACTCCTAATCATATGGAAAGTATATTATAAAGGTTCAAATCAAGTTAGCATGTAGTGCTATTGAGCAAAATTAGATTGTACGCTCTTTTCAGCTGAATGCATTACTTACTATTCAGTGTATATTGTACTATATACATGTGCATAACTATACTGGGTGAACTGTAAGTGAATAGAAACAGAATGAATACGAGTCACTGCAATGGAATACATGAAGTAAAGTGGAATTCAAGAAGCAACTAATTGGCATTTAGATTGGAAAAGCCTTTAGCTTTGTATTGCTTGGAAACACTGAAGTTCTATTATATGTAATTGCTTATATTGCTGAGTGTACCTTCACCAACCTCAGTAGCATACTCATAGATATGGTTGTAGACTACTCCTAATCATATGGAAAGTATATTATAAGGGTTTAAATCAAGATAGCATGTATTGCTATTGAACAAAATTAAATTGTACAGTCTTTTCATCTGAATGCATTACTTACTTTTCAGTGTATTTTGTGCTATGTACATGTGCATAACTATACCGGGTGAAGTGTAAGTGAATACAAACGCAATGATTATAAGTCACTGCAATGGAATACATAAAGAAAAGTGGAATTCAAGAAGCAACTACATGGCATTTACATTGGAACAGCCTTTAGCTTTGTATTGCTTGGAAACACTGTTCTATTATATGTAATTGCTTATATTGCTGAGTGTACTTTCACCATCCTCAGTAGCACACTCATAGATATGGTTGTAGACTACTCCTAATCATATGGAAAGTATATTATAATGGTTTAAATCAAGGTAGCATGTAGTGCTATTGAGCAAGATTAAATTGTACACATTTTCCATCTGAATGCCTTACTTGCAATTCAGTTGATTTTGTGCTATGTACATGTGCATGTCTATACCAGGTGAAGTGTAAGTGAATAGAAACACAATGAAAACAAGTCACTGCAATGGAATACATGAAGTAAAGTGGAATTCAAGAAGCAACTAATTGGCATTTAGATTGGAACAGCATTTAGCTTTGTACTGCTTTGATACACTGAAGTTCTATTATGTGTAATTAGTGACATTGCTGAGTGTACCTTCACCAACTTCAGTAGCACACTCATAAATATGGTTGTAGACTACTCCTAATCATATGGAAAGTATATTATAAAGGTTCAAATCAAGTTAGCATGTAGTGCTATTGAGCAAAATTAAATTGTACGCTCTTTTCAGCTGAATGCATTACTTACTATTCAGTGTATTTTGTGCTATATACATGTGCATAACTATACTGGGTGAACTGTAAGTGAATAGAAACAGAATGAATACGAGTCACTGCAATGGAATACATGAAGTAAAGTGGAATTCAAGAAGCAACTAAATGGCATTTAGATTGGAAAAGCCTTTAGCTTTGTACTGCTTTGATACACTGAAGTTCTATTATGTGTAATTGGTGACGTTGCTGAGTGTACCTTCACCAACTTCAGTAGCACACTCATAAATATGGTTTTAGACTACTCCTAATCATATTGAAAGTATATTATAAAGGTTTAAATCAAGTTAGCATGTAGTGCTATTGAGCAAAATTAAATTGTGCGCTCTTTTCAGCTGAATGCATTACTTACTATTCAGTGTATTTTGTGCTATATACATGTGCATAACTATACCGGGTGAAGTGTAAGTGAATAGAAACGCAATGATTACAAGTCACTGCAATGGAATACATAAAGAAAAGTGGAATTCAAGAAGCAGCTACATGGCATTTACATTGGAACAGCATTTAGCTTTGTACTGCTTTGATACACTGAAGTTCTATTATGTGTAATTGGTGACATTGCTGAGTGTACCTTCACCAACTTCAGTAGCACACTCATAAATATGGTTGTAGACTACTCCTAATCATATGGAAAGTAAATTATAAGGGTTTAAATCAAGATAGCATGTATTGCTATTGAACAAAATTAAATTGTACACACTTTTCAGCTGAATGCATTACTTGCAATTCAGTGTATATTGTGCTATGTACATGTGCATAACTATACTGGGTGAAGTGTAAGTGAATAGAAACACAATGAATACGAGTCACTGCAATAGAATACATAAAGTAAAGTGGAATTCAAGGAGCAACCTCATGGCATTTACATTGGAACAGCCTTTAGCTTTGTATTGCTTGGAAACACTGAAGTTCTATTATATGTAATTGCTGATATTGCTGAGTGTACCTTCACCACCTTCAGTAGCACACTCATAAATATGGTTGTGGACTACTCCAAATCATAAGAAAAGTGAATTATAAGGGTTTAAATCAAGTTAGCATGTAGTGCTATTGAGTAAAATTAAATTGTACACTCTTTTCAGCTGAATGCATTACTTACATTTCAGTGTATTTTGTGCTATGTACATGTGCATAACTATACCGGGTGAAGTGTAAGTGAATAGAAACGCAATGATTACAAGTTACTGCAATGGAATACATAAAGTAAAGTGGAATTCAAGAAGCAACTACATGGCATTTACATTGGAACAGACGTTAGCTTTGTATTGCTTGGAATCACTGAAGTTCTATTATATGTAATTGCTGATATTGCTGAGTGTACCTTCACCAACTTCAGTAGCACACTCATAAATATGGTTGTGGACTACTCCAAATCATATGAAAAGTGAATTATAAGGGTTTAAATCAAGTTAGCATGTAGTGCTATTGAGCAAAATTAAATTGTACACACTTTTCTGCTGAATGCATTACTTGCAATTCAGTGTATTTTGTGCTATGTACATGTGCATATCTATACCGGGTGAAGTGTAAGTGAATAGAAACGCAATGATTACAAGTCACTGCAATGCAATACATAAAGTAAAGTGGAATTCAAGAAGCAACTACATGGCATTTACATTGGAACAGCCGTTAGCTTTGTATTGCTTGGAAACACTGAAGTTCTATTATATGTAATTGCTGATATTGCTGAGTGTACAATCAAGTTAGCATGTAGTGCTATTGAGCAAAATTAAATTGTACGCTCTTTTCAGCTGAATGCATTACTTACTATTCAGTGTATTTTGTGCTATATACATGTGCATAACTATACTGGGTGAACTGTAAGTGAATAGAAACAGAATGAATACGAGTCACTGCAATGGAATACATAAAGTAAAGTGGAATTCAAGAAGCAACTAAATGGCATTTAGATTGGAAAAGCCTTTAGTTTTGTATTGCTTGGAAACACTGAAGTTCTATTATATGTAATTGCTTATATTGCTGAGTGTACCTTCACCAACCTCAGTAGCACACTCATAAATATGGTTGTAGATTACTCCTAATCATATGGAAAGTATATTATAATGGTTTAAATCAAGTTAGCATGTAGTGCTATTGAGCAAAATTAAATTGTACACTCTTTTCAGCTGAATGCATTACTTACTATTCAGTGTATTTTGTGCTATGTACATGTGCATAACTATACCGGGTGAAGTGTAAGTGAATAGAAACGCAATGATTACAAGTCACTGCAATGGAATACATAAAGTAAAATGGAATTCAAGAAGGAACTACATGGCATTTACATTGGAACAGCCTTTAGCTTTGTATTGCTTGGAAACACTGAAGTTCTATTATGTGTAATTGGTGACATTGCTGAGTGTACCTTCACCAACTTCAGTAGCACACTCATAAATATGGTTGTAGACTACTCCTAATGATATGGAAAGTATATTATAATGGTTTAAATCAAGTTAGCATGTAGTGCTATTGAGCAAAATTAAATTGTACACACTTTCCAGCTGAATGCATTACTTGCAATTCAGTGTATTTTGTGCTATGTACATGTGCATGTCTATACCAGGTGAAGTGTAAGTGAATAGAAACACAATGAAAACAAGTCACTGCAATGGAATACATAAAGTAAAGTTGAATTCAAGAAGCAACTACATTGCATTTACATTCGAACTGCCTTTGGCTTTGTACTGCTTTGATACACTGAAGTTCTATTATGTGTAATTGGTGACATTGCTGAGTGTACCTTCACCAACTTCAGTAGCACACTCATAAATATGGTTGTGGACTACTCCAAATCATATGAAAAGTGAGTTATAAAGGTTTAAATCAAGTTAGCATGTAGTGCTATTGAGTAAAATTAAATTGTACACACTTTTCAGCTGAATGCATTACTTGCAATTCAGTGTATTTTGTGCTATGTACATGTGCATATCTATACCGGGTGAAGTGTAAGTGAATAGAAACGCAATGATTACAAGTCACTGCAATGCAATACATAAAGTAAAGTGGAATTCAAGAAGCAACTACATGGCATTTACATTGGAACAGCCGTTAGCTTTGTATTGCTTGGAAACACTGAAGTTCTATTATATGTAATTGCTGATATTGCTGAGTGTACAATCAAGTTAGCATGTAGTGCTATTGAGCAAAATTAAATTGTACGCTCTTTTCAGCTGAATGCATTACTTACTATTCAGTGTATTTTGTGCTATATACATGTGCATAACTATACTGGGTGAACTGTAAGTGAATAGAAACAGAATGAATACGAGTCACTGCAATGGAATACATAAAGTAAAGTGGAATTCAAGAAGCAACTAAATGGCATTTAGATTGGAAAAGCCTTTAGTTTTGTATTGCTTGGAAACACTGAAGTTCTATTATATGTAATTGCTTATATTGCTGAGTGTACCTTCACCAACCTCAGTAGCACACTCATAAATATGGTTGTAGATTACTCCTAATCATATGGAAAGTATATTATAATGGTTTAAATCAAGTTAGCATGTAGTGCTATTGAGCAAAATTAAATTGTACACTCTTTTCAGCTGAATGCATTACTTACTATTCAGTGTATTTTGTGCTATGTACATGTGCATAACTATACCGGTTGAAGTGTAAGTGAATAGAAACGCAATGATTACAAGTCACTGCAATGGAATACATAAAGTAAAATGGAATTCAAGAAGGAACTACATGGCATTTACATTGGAACAGCCTTTAGCTTTGTATTGCTTGGAAACACTGAAGTTCTATTATGTGTAATTGGTGACATTGCTGAGTGTACCTTCACCAACTTCAGTAGCACACTCATAAATATGGTTGTAGACTACTCCTAATGATATGGAAAGTATATTATAATGGTTTAAATCAAGTTAGCATGTAGTGCTATTGAGCAAAATTAAATTGTACACACTTTCCAGCTGAATGCATTACTTGCAATTCAGTGTATTTTGTGCTATGTACATGTGCATGTCTATACCAGGTGAAGTGTAAGTGAATAGAAACACAATGAAAACAAGTCACTGCAATGGAATACATAAAGTAAAGTTGAATTCAAGAAGCAACTACATTGCATTTACATTCGAACTGCCTTTGGCTTTGTACTGCTTTGATACACTGAAGTTCTATTATGTGTAATTGGTGACATTGCTGAGTGTACCTTCACCAACTTCAGTAGCACTCTCATAAATATGGTTGTGGACTACTCCAAATCATATGAAAAGTGAGTTATAAAGGTTTAAATCAAGTTAGCATGTAGTGCTATTGAGTAAAATTAAATTGTACACACTTTTCAGCTGAATGCATTACTTGCAATTCAGTGTATTTTGTGCTATGTACATGTGCATGTCTATACCAGGTGAAGTGTAAGTGAATAGAAACACAATGAAAACAAGTCACTGCAATGGAATACATAAAGTAAAGTTGAATTCAAGAAGCAACTACATTGTATTTACATTCGTACTGCCTTTAGCTTTGTATTGCTTTGAAACACTGAAGTTCCATTATGTGTAATTGGTGACATTGCTGAGAGTAACTTCACCAGCTTCAGTAGCACACTCATAAATATGGTTGTAGACTACTCCAAATCATATGGAAAGTGAATTATAAGGGTTTAAATCAAGTTAGCATGTAGTGCTATTGAGCAAAATTAAATTGTACACTCTTTTCAGCTGAATGCATTACTTACTATTCAGTGTATTTTGTGCTATGTACATGTGCATAACTATACTGGGTGAACTGTAAGTGAATAGAAACACAATGAATACGAGTCACTGCAATAGAATACATAAAGTAAAGTGGAATTCAAGGAGCAACCTCATGGCATTTACATTGGAACAGCCTTTAGCTTTGTATTGCTTGGAAACACTGAAGTTCTATTATATGTAATTGCTGATATTGCTGAGTGTACCTTCACCACCTTCAGTCGCACACTCATAAATATGGTTGTGGACTACTCCAAATCATATGAAAAGTGAATTATAAGGGTTTAAATCAAGTTAGCATGTAGTGCTATTGAGTAAAATTAAATTGTACACTCTTTTCAGCTGAATGCATTACTTACATTTCAGTGTATTTTGTGCTATGTACATGTGCATAACTATACCGGGTGAAGTGTAAGTGAATAGAAACGCAATGATTACAAGTCACTGCAATGGAATACATAAAGTAAAGTGGAATTCAAGAAGCAACTACATGGCATTTACATTGGAACAGCCGTTAGCTTTGTATTGCTTGGAATCACTGAAGTTCTATTATATGTAATTGCTGATATTGCTGAGTGTACCTTCACCACCTTCAGTAGCACACTCATAAATATGGTTGTGGACTACTCCAAATCATATGAAAAGTGAATTATAAGGGTTTAAATCAAGTTAGCATGTAGTGCTATTGAGTAAAATTAAATTGTACACTCTTTTCAGCTGAATGCATTACTTACATTTCAGTGTATTTTGTGCTATGTACATGTGCATAACTATACCGGGTGAAGTGTAAGTGAATAGAAACGCAATGATTACAAGTCACTGCAATGGAATACATAAAGTAAAGTGGAATTCAAGAAGCAACTACATGGCATTTACATTGGAACAGACGTTAGCTTTGTATTGCTTGGAATCACTGAAGTTCTATTATATGTAATTGCTGATATTGCTGAGTGTACCTTCACCAACTTCAGTAGCACACTCATAAATATGGTTGTGGACTACTCCAAATCATATGAAAAGTGAATTATAAGGGTTTAAATCAAGTTAGCATGTAGTGCTATTGAGCAAAATTAAATTGTACACACTTTTCTGCTGAATGCATTACTTGCAATTCAGTGTATTTTGTGCTATGTACATGTGCATATCTATACCGGGTGAAGTGTAAGTGAATAGAAACGCAATGATTACAAGTCACTGCAATGGAATACATAAAGTAAAGTGGAATTCAAGAAGCAACTACATGGCATTTACATTGGAACAGCCGTTAGCTTTGTATTGCTTGGAAACACTGAAGTTCTATTATATGTAATTGCTGATATTGCTGAGTGTACAATCAAGTTAGCATGTAGTGCTATTGAGCAAAATTAAATTGTACGCTCTTTTCAGCTGAATGCATTACTTACTATTCAGTGTATTTTGTGCTATATACATGTGCATAACTATACTGGGTGAACTGTAAGTGAATAGAAACAGAATGAATACGAGTCACTGCAATGGAATACATAAAGTAAAGTGGAATTCAAGAAGCAACTAAATGGCATTTACATTGGAACAGCCTTTAGCTTTGTATTGCTTGGAAACACTGAAGTTCTATTATGTGTAATTGGTGACATTGCTGAGTGTACCTTCACCAACTTCAGTAGCACACTCATAAATATGGTTGTAGACTACTCCTAATGATATGGAAAGTATATTATAATGGTTTAAATCAAGTTAGCATGTAGTGCTATTGAGCAAAATTAAATTGTACACACTTTCCAGCTGAATGCATTACTTGCAATTCAGTGTATTTTGTGCTATGTACATGTGCATGTCTATACCAGGTGAAGTGTAAGTGAATAGAAACACAATGAAAACAAGTCACTGTAATGGAATACATAAAGTAAAGTTGAATTCAAGAAGCAACTACATTGCATTTACATTCGAACTGCCTTTGGCTTTGTACTGCTTTGATACACTGAAGTTCTATTATGTGTAATTGGTGACATTGCTGAGTGTACCTTCACCAACTTCAGTAGCACACTCATAAATATGGTTGTGGACTACTCCAAATCATATGAAAAGTGAGTTATAAAGGTTTAAATCAAGTTAGCATGTAGTGCTATTGAGTAAAATTAAATTGTACACACTTTTCAGCTGAATGCATTACTTGCAATTCAGTGTATTTTGTGCTATGTACATGTGCATGTCTATACCAGGTGAAGTGTAAGTGAATAGAAACACAATGAAAACAAGTCACTGCAATGGAATACATAAAGTAAAGTTGAATTCAAGAAGCAACTACATTGTATTTACATTCGTACTGCCTTTAGCTTTGTATTGCTTTGAAACACTGAAGTTCCATTATGTGTAATTGGTGACATTGCTGAGAGTAACTTCACCAGCTTCAGTAGCACACTCATAAATATGGTTGTAGACTACTCCAAATCATATGGAAAGTGAATTATAAGGGTTTAAATCAAGTTAGCATGTAGTGCTATTGAGCAAAATTAAATTGTACACTCTTTTCAGCTGAATGCATTACTTACTATTCAGTGTATTTTGTGCTATGTACATGTGCATAACTATACTGGGTGAACTGTAAGTGAATAGAAACACAATGAATACGAGTCACTGCAATAGAATACATAAAGTAAAGTGGAATTCAAGGAGGAACCTCATGGCATTTACATTGGAACAGCCTTTAGCTTTGTATTGCTTGGAAACACTGAAGTTCTATTATATGTAATTGCTGATATTGCTGAGTGTACCTTCACCACCTTCAGTCGCACACTCATAAATATGGTTGTGGACTACTCCAAATCATATGAAAAGTGAATTATAAGGGTTTAAATCAAGTTAGCATGTAGTGCTATTGAGTAAAATTAAATTGTACACTCTTTTCAGCTGAATGCATTACTTACATTTCAGTGTATTTTGTGCTATGTACATGTGCATAACTATACCGGGTGAAGTGTAAGTGAATAGAAACGCAATGATTACAAGTCACTGCAATGGAATACATAAAGTAAAGTGGAATTCAAGAAGCAACTACATGGCATTTACATTGGAACAGCCGTTAGCTTTGTATTGCTTGGAATCACTGAAGTTCTATTATATGTAATTGCTGATATTGCTGAGTGTACCTTCACCACCTTCAGTAGCACACTCATAAATATGGTTGTGGACTACTCCAAATCATATGAAAAGTGAATTATAAGGGTTTAAATCAAGTTAGCATGTAGTGCTATTGAGTAAAATTAAATTGTACACTCTTTTCAGCTGAATGCATTACTTATATTTCAGTGTATTTTGTGCTATGTACATGTGCATAACTATACCGGGTGAAGTGGAAGTGAATAGAAACGCAATGATTACAAGTCACTGCAATGGAATACATAAAGTAAAGTGGAATTCAAGAAGCAACTACATGGCATTTACATTGGAACAGACGTTAGCTTTGTATTGCTTGGAATCACTGAAGTTCTATTATATGTAATTGCTGATATTGCTGAGTGTACCTTCACCAACTTCAGTAGCACACTCATAAATATGGTTGTGGACTACTCCAAATCATATGAAAAGTGAATTATAAGGGTTTAAATCAAGTTAGCATGTAGTGCTATTGAGCAAAATTAAATTGTACACACTTTTCTGCTGAATGCATTACTTGCAATTCAGTGTATTTTGTGCTATGTACATGTGCATATCTATACCGGGTGAAGTGTAAGTGAATAGAAACGCAATGATTACAAGTCACTGCAATGGAATACATAAAGTAAAGTGGAATTCAAGAAGCAACTACATGGCATTTACATTGGAACAGCCGTTAGCTTTGTATTGCTTGGAAACACTGAAGTTCTATTATATGTAATTGCTGATATTGCTGAGTGTACAATCAAGTTAGCATGTAGTGCTATTGAGCAAAATTAAATTGTACGCTCTTTTCAGCTGAATGCATTACTTACTATTCAGTGTATTTTGTGCTATATACATGTGCATAACTATACTGGGTGAACTGTAAGTGAATAGAAACAGAATGAATACGAGTCACTGCAATGGAATACATAAAGTAAAGTGGAATTCAAGAAGCAACTAAATGGCATTTAGATTGGAAAAGCCTTTAGTTTTGTATTGCTTGGAAACACTGAAGTTCTATTATATGTAATTGCTTATATTGCTGAGTGTACCTTCACCAACCTCAGAAGCACACTCATAAATATGGTTGTAGATTACTCCTAATCATATGGAAAGTATATTATAATGGTTTAAATCAAGTTAGCATGTAGTGCTATTGAGCAAAATTAAATTGTACACTCTTTTCAGCTGAATGCATTACTTACTATTCAGTGTATTTTGTGCTATGTACATGTGCATAACTATACCGGGTGAAGTGTAAGTGAATAGAAACGCAATGATTACAAGTCACTGCAATGGAATACATAAAGTAAAATGGAATTCAAGAAGGAACTACATGGCATTTACATTGGAACAGCCTTTAGCTTTGTATTGCTTGGAAACACTGAAGTTCTATTATGTGTAATTGGTGACATTGCTGAGTGTACCTTCACCAACTTCAGTAGCACACTCATAAATATGGTTGTAGACTACTCCTAATGATATGGAAAGTATATTATAATGGTTTAAATCAAGTTAGCATGTAGTGCTATTGAGCAAAATTAAATTGTACACACTTTCCAGCTGAATGCATTACTTGCAATTCAGTGTATTTTGTGCTATGTACATGTGCATGTCTATACCAGGTGAAGTGTAAGTGAATAGAAACACAATGAAAACAAGTTACTGCAATGGAATACATAAAGTAAAGTTGAATTCAAGAAGCAACTACATTGCATTTACATTCGAACTGCCTTTGGCTTTGTACTGCTTTGATACACTGAAGTTCTATTATGTGTAATTGGTGACATTGCTGAGTGTACCTTCACCAACTTCAGTTGCACACTCATAAATATGGTTGTGGACTACTCCAAATCATATGAAAAGTGAGTTATAAAGGTTTAAATCAAGTTAGCATGTAGTGCTATTGAGTAAAATTAAATTGTACACACTTTTCAGCTGAATGCATTACTTGCAATTCAGTGTATTTTGTGCTATGTACATGTGCATGTCTATACCAGGTGAAGTGTAAGTGAATAGAAACACAATGAAAACAAGTCACTGCAATGGAATACATAAAGTAAAGTTGAATTCAAGAAGCAACTACATTGTATTTACATTCGTACTGCCTTTAGCTTTGTATTGCTTTGAAACACTGAAGTTCCATTATGTGTAATTGGTGACATTGCTGAGAGTAACTTCACCAGCTTCAGTAGCACACTCATAAATATGGTTGTAGACTACTCCAAATCATATGGAAAGTGAATTATAAGGGTTTAAATCAAGTTAGCATGTAGTGCTATTGAGCAAAATTAAATTGTACACTCTTTTCAGCTGAATGCATTACTTACTATTCAGTGTATTTTGTGCTATGTACATGTGCATAACTATACTGGGTGAACTGTAAGTGAATAGAAACAGAATGAATACGAGTCACTGCAATGGAATACATAAAGTAAAGTGGAATTCAAGAAGCAACTACATGGCATTTAGATTGGAAAAGCCTTTAGCTTTGTATTGCTTGGAAACACTGAAGTTCTATTATATGTAATTGCTTATATTGCTGAGTGTACCTTCACCAACCTCAGTAGCACACTCATAAATATGGTTGTAGACTACTCCTAATCATATGGAAAGTAAATTATAAGGGTTTAAATCAAGATAGCATGTATTGCTATTGAACAAAATTAAATTGTACACACTTTTCAGCTGAATGCATTACTTGCAATTCAGTGTATATTGTGCTATGTACATGTGCATAACTATACTGGGTGAAGTGTAAGTGAATAGAAACACAATGAATACGAGTCACTGCAATAGAATACATAAAGTAAAGTGGAATTCAAGGAGCAACCTCATGGCATTTACATTGGAACAGCCTTTAGCTTTGTATTGCTTGGAAACACTGAAGTTCTATTATATGTAATTGCTGATATTGCTGAGTGTACCTTCACCACCTTGTCGCACACTCATAAATATGGTTGTGGACTACTCCAAATCATATGAAAAGTGAATTATAAGGGTTTAAATCAAGTTAGCATGTAGTGCTATTGAGTAAAATTAAATTGTACACTCTTTTCAGCTGAATGCATTACTTACATTTCAGTGTATTTTGTGCTATGTACATGTGCATAACTATACCGGGTGAAATGTAAGTGAATAGAAACGCAATGATTACAAGTCACTGCAATGGAATACATAAAGTAAAGTGGAATTCAAGAAGCAACTACATGGCATTTACATTGGAACAGCCGTTAGCTTTGTATTGCTTGGAATCACTGAAGTTCTATTATATGTAATTGCTGATATTGCTGAGTGTACCTTCACCACCTTCAGTAGCACACTCATAAATATGGTTGTGGACTACTCCAAATCATATGAAAAGTGAATTATAAGGGTTTAAATCAAGTTAGCATGTAGTGCTATTGAGTAAAATTAAATTGTACACTCTTTTCAGCTGAATGCATTACTTACATTTCAGTGTATTTTGTGCTATGTACATGTGCATAACTATACCGGGTGAAGTGTAAGTGAATAGAAACGCAATGATTACAAGTCACTGCAATGGAATACATAAAGTAAAGTGGAATTCAAGAAGCAACTACATGGCATTTACATTGGAACAGACGTTAGCTTTGTATTGCTTGGAATCACTGAAGTTCTATTATATGTAATTGCTGATATTGCTGAGTGTACCTTCACCAACTTCAGTAGCACACTCATAAATATGGTTGTGGACTACTCCAAATCATATGAAAAGTGAATTATAAGGGTTTAAATCAAGTTAGCATGTAGTGCTATTGAGCAAAATTAAATTGTACACACTTTTCTGCTGAATGCATTACTTGCAATTCAGTGTATTTTGTGCTATGTACATGTGCATATCTATACCGGGTGAAGTGTAAGTGAATAGAAACGCAATGATTACAAGTCACTGCAATGGAATACATAAAGTAAAGTGGAATTCAAGAAGCAACTACATGGCATTTACATTGGAACAGCCGTTAGCTTTGTATTGCTTGGAAACACTGAAGTTCTATTATATGTAATTGCTGATATTGCTGAGTGTACAATCAAGTTAGCATGTAGTGCTATTGAGCAAAATTAAATTGTACGCTCTTTTCAGCTGAATGCATTACTTACTATTCAGTGTATTTTGTGCTATATACATGTGCATAACTATACTGGGTGAACTGTAAGTGAATAGAAACAGAATGAATACGAGTCACTGCAATGGAATACATAAAGTAAAGTGGAATTCAAGAAGCAACTAAATGGCATTTAGATTGGAAAAGCCTTTAGTTTTGTATTGCTTGGAAACAATGAAGTTCTATTATATGTAATTGCTTATATTGCTGAGTGTACCTTCACCAACCTCAGAAGCACACTCATAAATATGGTTGTAGATTACTCCTAATCATATGGAAAGTATATTATAATGGTTTAAATCAAGTTAGCATGTTGTGCTATTGAGCAAAATTAAATTGTACACTCTTTTCAGCTGAATGCATTACTTACTATTCAGTGTATTTTGTGCTATGTACATGTGCATAACTATACCGGGTGAAGTGTAAGTGAATAGAAACGCAATGATTACAAGTCACTGCAATGGAATACATAAAGTAAAATGGAATTCAAGAAGGAACTCCATGGCATTTACATTGGAACAGCCTTTAGCTTTGTATTGCTTGGAAACACTGAAGTTCTATTATGTGTAATTGGTGACATTGCTGAGTGTACCTTCACCAACTTCAGTAGCACACTCATAAATATGGTTGTAGACTACTCCTAATGATATGGAAAGTATATTATAATTGTTTAAATCAAGTTAGCATGTAGTGCTATTGAGCAAAATTAAATTGTACACACTTTCCAGCTGAATGCATTACTTGCAATTCAGTGTATTTTGTGCTATGTACATGTGCATGTCTATACCAGGTGAAGTGTAAGTGAATAGAAACACAATGAAAACAAGTTACTGCAATGGAATACATAAAGTAAAGTTGAATTCAAGAAGCAACTACATTGCATTTACATTCGAACTGCCTTTGGCTTTGTACTGCTTTGATACACTGAAGTTCTATTATGTGTAATTGGTGACATTGCTGAGTGTACCTTCACCAACTTCAGTAGCACACTCATAAATATGGTTGTGGACTACTCCAAATCATATGAAAAGTGAGTTATAAAGGTTTAAATCAAGTTAGCATGTAGTGCTATTGAGTAAAATTAAATTGTACACACTTTTCAGCTGAATGCATTACTTGCAATTCAGTGTATTTTGTGCTATGTACATGTGCATGTCTATACCAGGTGAAGTGTAAGTGAATAGAAACACAATGAAAACAAGTCACTGCAATGGAATACATAAAGTAAAGTTGAATTCAAGAAGCAACTACATTGTATTTACATTCGTACTGCCTTTAGCTTTGTATTGCTTTGAAACACTGAAGTTCCATTATGTGTAATTGGTGACATTGCTGAGAGTAACTTCACCAGCTTCAGTAGCACACTCATAAATATGGTTGTAGACTACTCCAAATCATATGGAAAGTGAATTATAAGGGTTTAAATCAAGTTAGCATGTAGTGCTATTGAGCAAAATTAAATTGTACACTCTTTTCAGCTGAATGCATTACTTACTATTCAGTGTATTTTGTGCTATGTACATGTGCATAACTATACTGGGTGAACTGTAAGTGAATAGAAACAGAATGAATACGAGTCACTGCAATGGAATACATAAAGTAAAGTGGAATTCAAGAAGCAACTACATGGCATTTAGATTGGAAAAGCCTTTAGCTTTGTATTGCTTGGAAACACTGAAGTTCTATTATATGTAATTGCTTATATTGCTGAGTGTACCTTCACCAACCTCAGTAGCACACTCATAAATATGGTTGTAGACTACTCCTAATCATATGGAAAGTAAATTATAAGGGTTTAAATCAAGATAGCATGTATTGCTATTGAACAAAATTAAATTGTACACACTTTTCAGCTGAATGCATTACTTGCAATTCAGTGTATATTGTGCTATGTACATGTGCATAACTATACTGGGTGAAGTGTAAGTGAATAGAAACACAATGAATACGAGTCACTGCAATAGAATACATAAAGTAAAGTGGAATTCAAGGAGCAACCTCATGGCATTTACATTGGAACAGCCTTTAGCTTTGTATTGCTTGGAAACACTGAAGTTCTATTATATGTAATTGCTGATATTGCTGAGTGTACCTTCACCACCTTCAGTCGCACACTCATAAATATGGTTGTGGACTACTCCAAATCATATGAAAAGTGAATTATAAGGGTTTAAATCAAGTTAGCATGTAGTGCTATTGAGTAAAATTAAATTGTACACTCTTTTCAGCTGAATGCATTACTTACATTTCAGTGTATTTTGTGCTATGTACATGTGCATAACTATACCGGGTGAAGTGTAAGTGAATAGAAACGCAATGATTACAAGTCACTGCAATGGAATACATAAAGTAAAGTGGAATTCAAGAAGCAACTACATGGCATTTACATTGGAACAGCCGTTAGCTTTGTATTGCTTGGAATCACTGAAGTTCTATTATATGTAATTGCTGATATTGCTGAGTGTACCTTCACCACCTTCAGTAGCACACTCATAAATATGGTTGTGGACTACTCCAAATCATATGAAAAGTGAATTATAAGGGTTTAAATCAAGTTAGCATGTAGTGCTATTGAGTAAAATTAAATTGTACACTCTTTTCAGCTGAATGCATTACTTATATTTCAGTGTATTTTGTGCTATGTACATGTGCATAACTATACCGGGTGAAGTGGAAGTGAATAGAAACGCAATGATTACAAGTCACTGCAATGGAATACATAAAGTAAAGTGGAATTCAAGAAGCAACTACATGGCATTTACATTGGAACAGACGTTAGCTTTGTATTGCTTGGAATCACTGAAGTTCTATTATATGTAATTGCTGATATTGCTGAGTGTACCTTCACCAACTTCAGTAGCACACTCATAAATATGGTTGTGGACTACTCCAAATCATATGAAAAGTGAATTATAAGGGTTTAAATCAAGTTAGCATGTAGTGCTATTGAGCAAAATTAAATTGTACACACTTTTCTGCTGAATGCATTACTTGCAATTCAGTGTATTTTGTGCTATGTACATGTGCATGTCTATACCAGGTGAAGTGTAAGTGAATAGAAACACAATGAAAACAAGTTACTGCAATGGAATACATAAAGTAAAGTTGAATTCAAGAAGCAACTACATTGCATTTACATTCGAACTGCCTTTGGCTTTGTACTGCTTTGATACACTGAAGTTCTATTATGTGTAATTGGTGACATTGCTGAGTGTACCTTCACCAACTTCAGTAGCACACTCATAAATATGGTTGTGGACTACTCCAAATCATATGAAAAGTGAGTTATAAAGGTTTAAATCAAGTTAGCATGTAGTGCTATTGAGTAAAATTAAATTGTACACACTTTTCAGCTGAATGCATTACTTGCAATTCAGTGTATTTTGTGCTATGTACATGTGCATGTCTATACCAGGTGAAGTGTAAGTGAATAGAAACACAATGAAAACAAGTCACTGCAATGGAATACATAAAGTAAAGTTGAATTCAAGAAGCAACTACATTGTATTTACATTCGTACTGCCTTTAGCTTTATATTGCTTTGAAACACTGAAGTTCCATTATGTGTAATTGGTGACATTGCTGAGAGTAACTTCACCAGCTTCAGTAGCACACTCATAAATATGGTTGTAGACTACTCCAAATCATATGGAAAGTGAATTATAAGGGTTTAAATCAAGTTAGCATGTAGTGCTATTGAGCAAAATTAAATTGTACACTCTTTTCAGCTGAATGCATTACTTACTATTCAGTGTATTTTGTGCTATGTACATGTGCATAACTATACTGGGTGAACTGTAAGTGAATAGAAACAGAATGAATACGAGTCACTGCAATGGAATACATAAAGTAAAGTGGAATTCAAGAAGCAACTACATGGCATTTAGATTGGAAAAGCCTTTAGCTTTGTATTGCTTGGAAACACTGAAGTTCTATTATATGTAATTGCTTATATTGCTGAGTGTACCTTCACCAACCTCAGTAGCACACTCATAAATATGGTTGTAGACTACTCCTAATCATATGGAAAGTAAATTATAAGGGTTTAAATCAAGATAGCATGTATTGCTATTGAACAAAATTAAATTGTACACACTTTTCAGCTGAATGCATTACTTGCAATTCAGTGTATATTGTGCTATGTACATGTGCATAACTATACTGGGTGAAGTGTAAGTGAATAGAAACACAATGAATACGAGTCACTGCAATAGAATACATAAAGTAAAGTGGAATTCAAGGAGCAACCTCATGGCATTTACATTGGAACAGCCTTTAGCTTTGTATTGCTTGGAAACACTGAAGTTCTATTATATGTAATTGCTGATATTGCTGAGTGTACCTTCACCACCTTCAGTCGCACACTCATAAATATGGTTGTGGACTACTCCAAATCATATGAAAAGTGAATTATAAGGGTTTAAATCAAGTTAGCATGTAGTGCTATTGAGTAAAATTAAATTGTACACTCTTTTCAGCTGAATGCATTACTTACATTTCAGTGTATTTTGTGCTATGTACATGTGCATAACTATACCGGGTGAAGTGTAAGTGAATAGAAACGCAATGATTACAAGTCACTGCAATGGAATACATAAAGTAAAGTGGAATTCAAGAAGCAACTACATGGCATTTACATTGGAACAGCCGTTAGCTTTGTATTGCTTGGAATCACTGAAGTTCTATTATATGTAATTGCTGATATTGCTGAGTGTACCTTCACCACCTTCAGTAGCACACTCATAAATATGGTTGTGGACTACTCCAAATCATATGAAAAGTGAATTATAAGGGTTTAAATCAAGTTAGCATGTAGTGCTATTGAGTAAAATTAAATTGTACACTCTTTTCAGCTGAATGCATTACTTACATTTCAGTGTATTTTGTGCTATGTACATGTGCATAACTATACCGGGTGAAGTGTAAGTGAATAGAAACGCAATGATTACAAGTCACTGCAATGGAATACATAAAGTAAAGTGGAATTCAAGAAGCAACTACATGGCATTTACATTGGAACAGACGTTAGCTTTGTATTGCTTGGAATCACTGAAGTTCTATTATATGTAATTGCTGATATTGCTGAGTGTACCTTCACCAACTTCAGTAGCACACTCATAAATATGGTTGTGGACTACTCCAAATCATATGAAAAGTGAATTATAAGGGTTTAAATCAAGTTAGCATGTAGTGCTATTGAGCAAAATTAAATTGTACACACTTTTCTGCTGAATGCATTACTTGCAATTCAGTGTATTTTGTGCTATGTACATGTGCATATCTATACCGGGTGAAGTGTAAGTGAATAGAAACGCAATGATTACAAGTCACTGCAATGGAATACATAAAGTAAAGTGGAATTCAAGAAGCAACTACATGGCATTTACATTGGAACAGCCGTTAGCTTTGTATTGCTTGGAAACACTGAAGTTCTATTATATGTAATTGCTGATATTGCTGAGTGTACAATCAAGTTAGCATGTAGTGCTATTGAGCAAAATTAAATTGTACGCTCTTTTCAGCTGAATGCATTACTTACTATTCAGTGTATTTTGTGCTATATACATGTGCATAACTATACTGGGTGAACTGTAAGTGAATAGAAACAGAATGAATACGAGTCACTGCAATGGAATACATAAAGTAAAGTGGAATTCAAGAAGCAACTAAATGGCATTTAGATTGGAAAAGCCTTTAGTTTTGTATTGCTTGGAAACACTGAAGTTCTATTATATGTAATTGCTTATATTGCTGAGTGTACCTTCACCAACCTCAGAAGCACACTCATAAATATGGTTGTAGATTACTCCTAATCATATGGAAAGTATATTATAATGGTTTAAATCAAGTTAGCATGTTGTGCTATTGAGCAAAATTAAATTGTACACTCTTTTCAGCTGAATGCATTACTTACTATTCAGTGTATTTTGTGCTATGTACATGTGCATAACTATACCGGGTGAAGTGTAAGTGAATAGAAACGCAATGATTACAAGTCACTGCAATGGAATACATAAAGTAAAATGGAATTCAAGAAGGAACTCCATGGCATTTACATTGGAACAGCCTTTAGCTTTGTATTGCTTGGAAACACTGAAGTTCTATTATGTGTAATTGGTGACATTGCTGAGTGTACCTTCACCAACTTCAGTAGCACACTCATAAATATGGTTGTAGACTACTCCTAATGATATGGAAAGTATATTATAATTGTTTAAATCAAGTTAGCATGTAGTGCTATTGAGCAAAATTAAATTGTACACACTTTCCAGCTGAATGCATTACTTGCAATTCAGTGTATTTTGTGCTATGTACATGTGCATGTCTATACCAGGTGAAGTGTAAGTGAATAGAAACACAATGAAAACAAGTTACTGCAATGGAATACATAAAGTAAAGTTGAATTCAAGAAGCAACTACATTGCATTTACATTCGAACTGCCTTTGGCTTTGTACTGCTTTGATACACTGAAGTTCTATTATGTGTAATTGGTGACATTGCTGAGTGTACCTTCACCAACTTCAGTAGCACACTCATAAATATGGTTGTGGACTACTCCAAATCATATGAAAAGTGAGTTATAAAGGTTTAAATCAAGTTAGCATGTAGTGCTATTGAGTAAAATTAAATTGTACACACTTTTCAGCTGAATGCATTACTTGCAATTCAGTGTATTTTGTGCTATGTACATGTGCATGTCTATACCAGGTGAAGTGTAAGTGAATAGAAACACAATGAAAACAAGTCACTGCAATGGAATACATAAAGTAAAGTTGAATTCAAGAAGCAACTACATTGTATTTACATTCGTACTGCCTTTAGCTTTGTATTGCTTTGAAACACTGAAGTTCCATTATGTGTAATTGGTGACATTGCTGAGAGTAACTTCACCAGCTTCAGTAGCACACTCATAAATATGGTTGTAGACTACTCCAAATCATATGGAAAGTGAATTATAAGGGTTTAAATCAAGTTAGCATGTAGTGCTATTGAGCAAAATTAAATTGTACACTCTTTTCAGCTGAATGCATTACTTACTATTCAGTGTATTTTGTGCTATGTACATGTGCATAACTATACTGGGTGAACTGTAAGTGAATAGAAACAGAATGAATACGAGTCACTGCAATGGAATACATAAAGTAAAGTGGAATTCAAGAAGCAACTACATGGCATTTAGATTGGAAAAGCCTTTAGCTTTGTATTGCTTGGAAACACTGAAGTTCTATTATATGTAATTGCTTATATTGCTGAGTGTACCTTCACCAACCTCAGTAGCACACTCATAAATATGGTTGTAGACTACTCCTAATCATATGGAAAGTAAATTATAAGGGTTTAAATCAAGATAGCATGTATTGCTATTGAACAAAATTAAATTGTACACACTTTTCAGCTGAATGCATTACTTGCAATTCAGTGTATATTGTGCTATGTACATGTGCATAACTATACTGGGTGAAGTGTAAGTGAATAGAAACACAATGAATACGAGTCACTGCAATAGAATACATAAAGTAAAGTGGAATTCAAGGAGCAACCTCATGGCATTTACATTGGAACAGCCTTTAGCTTTGTATTGCTTGGAAACACTGAAGTTCTATTATATGTAATTGCTGATATTGCTGAGTGTACCTTCACCACCTTCAGTCGCACACTCATAAATATGGTTGTGGACTACTCCAAATCATATGAAAAGTGAATTATAAGGGTTTAAATCAAGTTAGCATGTAGTGCTATTGAGTAAAATTAAATTGTACACTCTTTTCAGCTGAATGCATTACTTACATTTCAGTGTATTTTGTGCTATGTACATGTGCATAACTATACCGGGTGAAGTGTAAGTGAATAGAAACGCAATGATTACAAGTCACTGCAATGGAATACATAAAGTAAAGTGGAATTCAAGAAGCAACTACATGGCATTTACATTGGAACAGCCGTTAGCTTTGTATTGCTTGGAATCACTGAAGTTCTATTATATGTAATTGCTGATATTGCTGAGTGTACCTTCACCACCTTCAGTAGCACACTCATAAATATGGTTGTGGACTACTCCAAATCATATGAAAAGTGAATTATAAGGGTTTAAATCAAGTTAGCATGTAGTGCTATTGAGTAAAATTAAATTGTACACTCTTTTCAGCTGAATGCATTACTTGCAATTCAGTGTATTTTGTGCTATGTACATGTGCATATCTATACCGGGTGAAGTGTAAGTGAATAGAAACGCAATGATTACAAGTCACTGCAATGGAATACATAAAGTAAAGTGGAATTCAAGAAGCAACTACATGGCATTTACATTGGAACAGCCGTTAGCTTTGTATTGCTTGGAAACACTGAAGTTCTATTATATGTAATTGCTGATATTGCTGAGTGTACAATCAAGTTAGCATGTAGTGCTATTGAGCAAAATTAAATTGTACGCTCTTTTCAGCTGAATGCATTACTTACTATTCAGTGTATTTTGTGCTATATACATGTGCATAACTATACTGGGTGAACTGTAAGTGAATAGAAACAGAATGAATACGAGTCACTGCAATGGAATACATAAAGTAAAGTGGAATTCAAGAAGCAACTAAATGGCATTTAGATTGGAAAAGCCTTTAGTTTTGTATTGCTTGGAAACACTGAAGTTCTATTATATGTAATTGCTTATATTGCTGAGTGTACCTTCACCAACCTCAGAAGCACACTCATAAATATGGTTGTAGATTACTCCTAATCATATGGAAAGTATATTATAATGGTTTAAATCAAGTTAGCATGTTGTGCTATTGAGCAAAATTAAATTGTACACTCTTTTCAGCTGAATGCATTACTTACTATTCAGTGTATTTTGTGCTATGTACATGTGCATAACTATACCGGGTGAAGTGTAAGTGAATAGAAACGCAATGATTACAAGTCACTGCAATGGAATACATAAAGTAAAGTGGAATTCAAGAAGCAACTACATGGCATTTAGATTGGAAAAGCCTTTAGCTTTGTATTGCTTGGAAACACTGAAGTTCTATTATATGTAATTGCTTATATTGCTGAGTGTACCTTCACCAACCTCAGTAGCACACTCATAAATATGGTTGTAGACTACTCCTAATCATATGGAAAGTAAATTATAAGGGTTTAAATCAAGATAGCATGTATTGCTATTGAACAAAATTAAATTGTACACACTTTTCAGCTGAATGCATTACTTGCAATTCAGTGTATATTGTGCTATGTACATGTGCATAACTATACTGGGTGAAGTGTAAGTGAATAGAAACACAATGAATACGAGTCACTGCAATAGAATACATAAAGTAAAGTGGAATTCAAGGAGCAACCTCATGGCATTTACATTGGAACAGCCTTTAGCTTTGTATTGCTTGGAAACACTGAAGTTCTATTATATGTAATTGCTGATATTGCTGAGTGTACCTTCACCACCTTCAGTCGCACACTCATAAATATGGTTGTGGACTACTCCAAATCATATGAAAAGTGAATTATAAGGGTTTAAATCAAGTTAGCATGTAGTGCTATTGAGTAAAATTAAATTGTACACTCTTTTCAGCTGAATGCATTACTTACATTTCAGTGTATTTTGTGCTATGTACATGTGCATAACTATACCGGGTGAAGTGTAAGTGAATAGAAACGCAATGATTACAAGTCACTGCAATGGAATACATAAAGTAAAGTGGAATTCAAGAAGCAACTACATGGCATTTACATTGGAACAGCCGTTAGCTTTGTATTGCTTGGAATCACTGAAGTTCTATTATATGTAATTGCTGATATTGCTGAGTGTACCTTCACCACCTTCAGTAGCACACTCATAAATATGGTTGTGGACTACTCCAAATCATATGAAAAGTGAATTATAAGGGTTTAAATCAAGTTAGCATGTAGTGCTATTGAGTAAAATTAAATTGTACACTCTTTTCAGCTGAATGCATTACTTATATTTCAGTGTATTTTGTGCTATGTACATGTGCATAACTATACCGGGTGAAGTGGAAGTGAATAGAAACGCAATGATTACAAGTCACTGCAATGGAATACATAAAGTAAAGTGGAATTCAAGAAGCAACTACATTGCATTTACATTCGAACTGCCTTTGGCTTTGTACTGCTTTGATACACTGAAGTTCTATTATGTGTAATTGGTGACATTGCTGAGTGTACCTTCACCAACTTCAGTAGCACACTCATAAATATGGTTGTGGACTACTCCAAATCATATGAAAAGTGAGTTATAAAGGTTTAAATCAAGTTAGCATGTAGTGCTATTGAGTAAAATTAAATTGTACACACTTTTCAGCTGAATGCATTACTTGCAATTCAGTGTATTTTGTGCTATGTACATGTGCATGTCTATACCAGGTGAAGTGTAAGTGAATAGAAACACAATGAAAACAAGTCACTGCAATGGAATACATAAAGTAAAGTTGAATTCAAGAAGCAACTACATTGTATTTACATTCGTACTGCCTTTAGCTTTATATTGCTTTGAAACACTGAAGTTCCATTATGTGTAATTGGTGACATTGCTGAGAGTAACTTCACCAGCTTCAGTAGCACACTCATAAATATGGTTGTAGACTACTCCAAATCATATGGAAAGTGAATTATAAGGGTTTAAATCAAGTTAGCATGTAGTGCTATTGAGCAAAATTAAATTGTACACTCTTTTCAGCTGAATGCATTACTTACTATTCAGTGTATTTTGTGCTATGTACATGTGCATAACTATACTGGGTGAACTGTAAGTGAATAGAAACAGAATGAATACGAGTCACTGCAATGGAATACATAAAGTAAAGTGGAATTCAAGAAGCAACTACATGGCATTTAGATTGGAAAAGCCTTTAGCTTTGTATTGCTTGGAAACACTGAAGTTCTATTATATGTAATTGCTTATATTGCTGAGTGTACCTTCACCAACCTCAGTAGCACACTCATAAATATGGTTGTAGACTACTCCTAATCATATGGAAAGTAAATTATAAGGGTTTAAATCAAGATAGCATGTATTGCTATTGAACAAAATTAAATTGTACACACTTTTCAGCTGAATGCATTACTTGCAATTCAGTGTATATTGTGCTATGTACATGTGCATAACTATACTGGGTGAAGTGTAAGTGAATAGAAACACAATGAATACGAGTCACTGCAATAGAATACATAAAGTAAAGTGGAATTCAAGGAGCAACCTCATGGCATTTACATTGGAACAGCCTTTAGCTTTGTATTGCTTGGAAACACTGAAGTTCTATTATATGTAATTGCTGATATTGCTGAGTGTACCTTCACCACCTTCAGTCGCACACTCATAAATATGGTTGTGGACTACTCCAAATCATATGAAAAGTGAATTATAAGGGTTTAAATCAAGTTAGCATGTAGTGCTATTGAGTAAAATTAAATTGTACACTCTTTTCAGCTGAATGCATTACTTACATTTCAGTGTATTTTGTGCTATGTACATGTGCATAACTATACCGGGTGAAGTGTAAGTGAATAGAAACGCAATGATTACAAGTCACTGCAATGGAATACATAAAGTAAAGTGGAATTCAAGAAGCAACTACATGGCATTTACATTGGAACAGCCGTTAGCTTTGTATTGCTTGGAATCACTGAAGTTCTATTATATGTAATTGCTGATATTGCTGAGTGTACCTTCACCACCTTCAGTAGCACACTCATAAATATGGTTGTGGACTACTCCAAATCATATGAAAAGTGAATTATAAGGGTTTAAATCAAGTTAGCATGTAGTGCTATTGAGTAAAATTAAATTGTACACTCTTTTCAGCTGAATGCATTACTTACATTTCAGTGTATTTTGTGCTATGTACATGTGCATAACTATACCGGGTGAAGTGTAAGTGAATAGAAACGCAATGATTACAAGTCACTGCAATGGAATACATAAAGTAAAGTGGAATTCAAGAAGCAACTACATGGCATTTACATTGGAACAGACGTTAGCTTTGTATTGCTTGGAATCACTGAAGTTCTATTATATGTAATTGCTGATATTGCTGAGTGTACCTTCACCAACTTCAGTAGCACACTCATAAATATGGTTGTGGACTACTCCAAATCATATGAAAAGTGAATTATAAGGGTTTAAATCAAGTTAGCATGTAGTGCTATTGAGCAAAATTAAATTGTACACACTTTTCTGCTGAATGCATTACTTGCAATTCAGTGTATTTTGTGCTATGTACATGTGCATATCTATACCGGGTGAAGTGTAAGTGAATAGAAACGCAATGATTACAAGTCACTGCAATGGAATACATAAAGTAAAGTGGAATTCAAGAAGCAACTACATGGCATTTACATTGGAACAGCCGTTAGCTTTGTATTGCTTGGAAACACTGAAGTTCTATTATATGTAATTGCTGATATTGCTGAGTGTACAATCAAGTTAGCATGTAGTGCTATTGAGCAAAATTAAATTGTACGCTCTTTTCAGCTGAATGCATTACTTACTATTCAGTGTATTTTGTGCTATATACATGTGCATAACTATACTGGGTGAACTGTAAGTGAATAGAAACAGAATGAATACGAGTCACTGCAATGGAATACATAAAGTAAAGTGGAATTCAAGAAGCAACTAAATGGCATTTAGATTGGAAAAGCCTTTAGTTTTGTATTGCTTGGAAACACTGAAGTTCTATTATATGTAATTGCTTATATTGCTGAGTGTACCTTCACCAACCTCAGAAGCACACTCATAAATATGGTTGTAGATTACTCCTAATCATATGGAAAGTATATTATAATGGTTTAAATCAAGTTAGCATGTTGTGCTATTGAGCAAAATTAAATTGTACACTCTTTTCAGCTGAATGCATTACTTACTATTCAGTGTATTTTGTGCTATGTACATGTGCATAACTATACCGGGTGAAGTGTAAGTGAATAGAAACGCAATGATTACAAGTCACTGCAATGGAATACATAAAGTAAAATGGAATTCAAGAAGGAACTCCATGGCATTTACATTGGAACAGCCTTTAGCTTTGTATTGCTTGGAAACACTGAAGTTCTATTATGTGTAATTGGTGACATTGCTGAGTGTACCTTCACCAACTTCAGTAGCACACTCATAAATATGGTTGTAGACTACTCCTAATGATATGGAAAGTATATTATAATTGTTTAAATCAAGTTAGCATGTAGTGCTATTGAGCAAAATTAAATTGTACACACTTTCCAGCTGAATGCATTACTTGCAATTCAGTGTATTTTGTGCTATGTACATGTGCATGTCTATACCAGGTGAAGTGTAAGTGAATAGAAACACAATGAAAACAAGTTACTGCAATGGAATACATAAAGTAAAGTTGAATTCAAGAAGCAACTACATTGCATTTACATTCGAACTGCCTTTGGCTTTGTACTGCTTTGATACACTGAAGTTCTATTATGTGTAATTGGTGACATTGCTGAGTGTACCTTCACCAACTTCAGTAGCACACTCATAAATATGGTTGTGGACTACTCCAAATCATATGAAAAGTGAGTTATAAAGGTTTAAATCAAGTTAGCATGTAGTGCTATTGAGTAAAATTAAATTGTACACACTTTTCAGCTGAATGCATTACTTGCAATTCAGTGTATTTTGTGCTATGTACATGTGCATGTCTATACCAGGTGAAGTGTAAGTGAATAGAAACACAATGAAAACAAGTCACTGCAATGGAATACATAAAGTAAAGTTGAATTCAAGAAGCAACTACATTGTATTTACATTCGTACTGCCTTTAGCTTTGTATTGCTTTGAAACACTGAAGTTCCATTATGTGTAATTGGTGACATTGCTGAGAGTAACTTCACCAGCTTCAGTAGCACACTCATAAATATGGTTGTAGACTACTCCAAATCATATGGAAAGTGAATTATAAGGGTTTAAATCAAGTTAGCATGTAGTGCTATTGAGCAAAATTAAATTGTACACTCTTTTCAGCTGAATGCATTACTTACTATTCAGTGTATTTTGTGCTATGTACATGTGCATAACTATACTGGGTGAACTGTAAGTGAATAGAAACAGAATGAATACGAGTCACTGCAATGGAATACATAAAGTAAAGTGGAATTCAAGAAGCAACTACATGGCATTTAGATTGGAAAAGCCTTTAGCTTTGTATTGCTTGGAAACACTGAAGTTCTATTATATGTAATTGCTTATATTGCTGAGTGTACCTTCACCAACCTCAGTAGCACACTCATAAATATGGTTGTAGACTACTCCTAATCATATGGAAAGTAAATTATAAGGGTTTAAATCAAGATAGCATGTATTGCTATTGAACAAAATTAAATTGTACACACTTTTCAGCTGAATGCATTACTTGCAATTCAGTGTATATTGTGCTATGTACATGTGCATAACTATACTGGGTGAAGTGTAAGTGAATAGAAACACAATGAATACGAGTCACTGCAATAGAATACATAAAGTAAAGTGGAATTCAAGGAGCAACCTCATGGCATTTACATTGGAACAGCCTTTAGCTTTGTATTGCTTGGAAACACTGAAGTTCTATTATATGTAATTGCTGATATTGCTGAGTGTACCTTCACCACCTTCAGTCGCACACTCATAAATATGGTTGTGGACTACTCCAAATCATATGAAAAGTGAATTATAAGGGTTTAAATCAAGTTAGCATGTAGTGCTATTGAGTAAAATTAAATTGTACACTCTTTTCAGCTGAATGCATTACTTACATTTCAGTGTATTTTGTGCTATGTACATGTGCATAACTATACCGGGTGAAGTGTAAGTGAATAGAAACGCAATGATTACAAGTCACTGCAATGGAATACATAAAGTAAAGTGGAATTCAAGAAGCAACTACATGGCATTTACATTGGAACAGCCGTTAGCTTTGTATTGCTTGGAATCACTGAAGTTCTATTATATGTAATTGCTGATATTGCTGAGTGTACCTTCACCACCTTCAGTAGCACACTCATAAATATGGTTGTGGACTACTCCAAATCATATGAAAAGTGAATTATAAGGGTTTAAATCAAGTTAGCATGTAGTGCTATTGAGTAAAATTAAATTGTACACTCTTTTCAGCTGAATGCATTACTTGCAATTCAGTGTATTTTGTGCTATGTACATGTGCATATCTATACCGGGTGAAGTGTAAGTGAATAGAAACGCAATGATTACAAGTCACTGCAATGGAATACATAAAGTAAAGTGGAATTCAAGAAGCAACTACATGGCATTTACATTGGAACAGCCGTTAGCTTTGTATTGCTTGGAAACACTGAAGTTCTATTATATGTAATTGCTGATATTGCTGAGTGTACAATCAAGTTAGCATGTAGTGCTATTGAGCAAAATTAAATTGTACGCTCTTTTCAGCTGAATGCATTACTTACTATTCAGTGTATTTTGTGCTATATACATGTGCATAACTATACTGGGTGAACTGTAAGTGAATAGAAACAGAATGAATACGAGTCACTGCAATGGAATACATAAAGTAAAGTGGAATTCAAGAAGCAACTAAATGGCATTTAGATTGGAAAAGCCTTTAGTTTTGTATTGCTTGGAAACACTGAAGTTCTATTATATGTAATTGCTTATATTGCTGAGTGTACCTTCACCAACCTCAGAAGCACACTCATAAATATGGTTGTAGATTACTCCTAATCATATGGAAAGTATATTATAATGGTTTAAATCAAGTTAGCATGTTGTGCTATTGAGCAAAATTAAATTGTACACTCTTTTCAGCTGAATGCATTACTTACTATTCAGTGTATTTTGTGCTATGTACATGTGCATAACTATACCGGGTGAAGTGTAAGTGAATAGAAACGCAATGATTACAAGTCACTGCAATGGAATACATAAAGTAAAATGGAATTCAAGAAGGAACTCCATGGCATTTACATTGGAACAGCCTTTAGCTTTGTATTGCTTGGAAACACTGAAGTTCTATTATGTGTAATTGGTGACATTGCTGAGTGTACCTTCACCAACTTCAGTAGCACACTCATAAATATGGTTGTAGACTACTCCTAATGATATGGAAAGTATATTATAATTGTTTAAATCAAGTTAGCATGTAGTGCTATTGAGCAAAATTAAATTGTACACACTTTCCAGCTGAATGCATTACTTGCAATTCAGTGTATTTTGTGCTATGTACATGTGCATGTCTATACCAGGTGAAGTGTAAGTGAATAGAAACACAATGAAAACAAGTTACTGCAATGGAATACATAAAGTAAAGTTGAATTCAAGAAGCAACTACATTGCATTTACATTCGAACTGCCTTTGGCTTTGTACTGCTTTGATACACTGAAGTTCTATTATGTGTAATTGGTGACATTGCTGAGTGTACCTTCACCAACTTCAGTAGCACACTCATAAATATGGTTGTGGACTACTCCAAATCATATGAAAAGTGAGTTATAAAGGTTTAAATCAAGTTAGCATGTAGTGCTATTGAGTAAAATTAAATTGTACACACTTTTCAGCTGAATGCATTACTTGCAATTCAGTGTATTTTGTGCTATGTACATGTGCATGTCTATACCAGGTGAAGTGTAAGTGAATAGAAACACAATGAAAACAAGTCACTGCAATGGAATACATAAAGTAAAGTTGAATTCAAGAAGCAACTAGATTGTATTTACATTCGTACTGCCTTTAGCTTTGTATTGCTTTGAAACACTGAAGTTCCATTATGTGTAATTGGTGACATTGCTGAGAGTAACTTCACCAGCTTCAGTAGCACACTCATAAATATGGTTGTAGACTACTCCAAATCATATAGAAAGTGAATTATAAGGGTTTAAATCAAGTTAGCATGTAGTGCTATTGAGCAAAATTAAATTGTACACACTTTCAGGTTAATGCATTACTTGCAATTCAGTGTATTTTGTGCTATGTACATGTGCATGTCTATACCAGGTGAAGTGTAAGTGAATAGAAACACAATGAAAACAAGTCACTGCAATGGAATACATAAAGTAAAGTTGAATTCAAGAAGCAACTACATTGCATTTACATTCGAACTGCCTTTAGCTTTGTATTGCTTTGAAACACTGAAGTTCTATTATGTGTAATTGGTGACATTGCTGAGAGTAACATCACCAACTTCAGTAGCACACTCATAAATATGGTTGTAGACTACTCCTAATCATATGGAAAGTAAATTATAAGGGTTTAAATTGTTATGCCGTTGGCCCCCTCCTTTGTGAAAATCGCAAGAACTCTAGTTAAGGGGGGTCAACTGACCCAAGAGAGAGAGACGTGCGAAAGACCACGTTCTCCCAAGAAGCAGAATAAAAGTGACTTTGACTATTGTCTCATGGAGACCACCTGAAAAGCCCTCGGGCAAAGTGGGCTGGTTGAGAGAGAGATCGCATTACCTGCAACTTGATTGACACCTGCGATCCCGTGAGGAAGTATAAAGGCGGGTCTGAGGGGAGGACCCTCAGATGCACCAAGGAAACACAAGAAGGAGAAACGCTAGAAATCCTGCGACAGCGTTTTAATAGCTACAGCCGGTGGTGGGGTTCATGTGCGTCCTTCCCTTGCCTGGGATTGGCGACTTCACCACGGAAGACGGCCTAGCTACAGGGGAAGCCACAGATGAGAGTCCATTCCCCCAACGAGACTTCCGACTACCTCCTACAGGTTGGAAAACCTGTCGGGTAAATGCTTCATGTTCTCTGTCTTTCTAACTAAAAGTGCACCAACGCAACACTTCCGCCGGCAACTAAGTGAAACTGCCGTGATCTAAAAGACTTTTAGATATCCAGTGAACGATATAAAATCTACATTACCCCTAGACGACGATCGAGCTTGTGTTTTGAATGATTATTATTACACCGGTGTTTTAGATTGAGTTTTGATGATCTGAATGTTTTGTATTAACCATACGTTTGTGCCCTTGTTGAATAAAACGGTTGAAAATAGTAGCATCCGACTCAGCTGATCCATCTATCTTTGCTGGTAAGTTACCTGGTTACGGGGTTTTCGTAACAAAATAAAGTTAGCATGTAGTGCTATTGAGCAAAATTAAATTGTACACACATTTCAACTGAATGCATTACTTACTATTCAGTGTATTTTGTGTTATGTACATGTGTATAGCTATACAGGGTGCAGTCTAAGTGAATAGAAACACTATAAATACAAATCACTGCAATGGAATACATAAAGTTAAGTGGAATACAAGAAACTACTACATTGCATTTACTTTCGAACAGCCTTTAGCTTTGTATTGCTTTGAAACACTGAAGTTCTATTATGTGTAATTGGTGACATTGCTGAGAGTAACTTCACCAACTTCAGCAGCACACTCATAAATATGGTTGTAGACGACTCCAAATCACATGGAAAGTAAATTATAAGGGTTTAAATCAAGTTAGCATGTAGACATACTGAGCAAAATTAAATTGTACACTCTTTTCAGCTGAATGCATTACTTACTATTCAGTGTATTTTGTGCTATGTACATGTGCATAACTATACTGGGTGAACTGTAAGTGAATAGAAACAGAATGAATACGAGTCACTGCAATGGAATACATAAAGTAAAGTGGAATTCAAGAAGCAACTAAATGGCATTTAGATTGGAAAAGCCTTTAGCTTTGTATTGCTTGGAAACACTGAAGTTCTATTATATGTAATTGCTTATATTGCTGAGTGTACCTTCACCAACCTCAGTAGCACACTCATAGATATGGTTGTAGACTACTCCTAATCTTATGGAAAGTAAATTATAAGGGTTTAAATCAAGATAGCATGTATTGCTATTGAGCAAAATTAAATTGTACACATTTTCCAGCTGAATGCATTACTTGCAATTCAGTGTATTTTGTGCTATGTACATGTGCATGTCTATACCAGGTGAAGTGTAAGTGAATAGAAACACAATGAAAACAAGTCACTGCAATGGAATACATAAAGTAAAGTTGAATTCAAGAAGCAACTACATTGCATTTACATTCGAACTGCCTTTGGCTTTGTACTGCTTTGATACACTGAAGTTCTATTATGTGTAATTGGTGACATTGCTGAGTGTACCTTCACCAACTTCAGTAGCACACTCATAAATATGGTTGTAGCCTAATACTAATCATATGGAAAGTATATTATAAGGGTTTAAATCAAGTTAGCATGTATTGCTATTGAGCAAAATTAAATTGTACGCTCTTTTCAGCTGAATGCATTACTTACTATTCAGTGTATTTTGTGCAATGTAACATGTGCATATCTATACCGGGTGAAGTGTAAGTGAATAGAAACACAATGAAAACAAGTCACTGCAATGGAATACATAAAGTAAAGTGAATTTCAAGATGCAACTTAATGGCATTTAGACTGGAAAAGCCTTTAGCTTTGTATTGCTTGGAAACACTGAAGTTCTATTATATGTAATTGCTTATATTGCTGAGTGTACCTTCACCAACCTCAGTAGCACACTCATTGATATGGTTGTAGACTACTCCTAATGATATGGAAAGTATATTATAATGGTTTAAATCAAGTTAGCATGTAGTGCTATTGAGCAAAATTAAATTGTACACACTTTCAGGTTAATGCATTACTTGCAATTCAGTGTATTTTGTGCTATGTACATGTGCATGTCTATACCAGGTGAAGTGTATGTGAATAGAAACACAATGAAAACAAGTCACTGCAATGGAATACATAAAGTAAAGTTGAATTCAAGAAGCAGCTACATGGCATTTACATTTGAACTGCCTTTCGCCTTGTACTGCTTTGATACACTGAAGTTCTATTATGTGTAATTGGTGACATTGCTGAGTGTACCTTCACCAACTTCAGTAGCACACTCATAAATATGGTTGTAGACTACTCCTAATCATATGGAAAGTATATTATAGTTTAAATCAAGTTAGCATGTAGTGCTATTGAGCAAAATTAAATTGTACCCACTTTTCAGCTGAATGCATTACTTTCTATTCAGTGTATTTTGTGCTATATACATGTGCATAACTATACTGGGTGAACTGTAAGTGAATAGAAACATAATGAATACGAGTCACTGCAATGGAATACATAAAGTAAAGTGGAATTCAAGAAGCAACTAAATAGCATTTAGATTGGAAAATCCTTTAGCTTTGTATTGCTTGGAAACACTGAAGTTCTATTATATGTAATTGCTTATATTGCTGAGTGTACCTTCACCAACCTCAGTAGCACACTCATAGATATGGTTGTAGACTACTAATCATATGGAATGTAAATTATAAGGGTTTAAATCAAGATAGCATGTATTGCTATTGAACAAAATTAAATTGTACACTCTTTTCAGCTGAATGCATTACTTACTTTTCAGTGTATTTTGTGCAATGTAACATGTGCATATCTATACCGGGTGAAGTGTAAGTGAATAGAAACACAATGAAAACAAGTCACTGCAATGGAATACATAAAGTAAAGTTGAATTCAAGAAGCAACTACATTGTATTTACATTCGTACTGCCTTTAGCTTTGTATTGCTTTGAAACACTGAAGTTCCATTATGTGTAATTGTTGACATTGCTGAGAGTAACTTCACCAGCTTCAGTAGCACACTCATAAATATGGTTGTAGACTACTCCAAATCATATGGAAAGTGAATTATAAGGGTTTAAATCAAGTTAGCATGTAGTGCTATTGAGCAAAATTAAATTGTACACTCTTTTCAGCTGAATGCATTACTTGCAATTCAGTGTATTTTGTGCTATGTACATGTGCATGTCTATACCAGGTGAAGTGTAAGTGAATAGAAACACAATGAAAACAAGTCACTGCAATGGAATACATAAAGTAAAGTTGAATTCAAGAAGCAACTACATTGCATTTACATTCGAACTGCCTTTAGCTTTGTATTGCTTTGAAACACTGAAGTTCTATTATGTGTAATTGGTGACATTGCTGAGAGTAACATCACCAACTTCAGTAGCACACTCATAAATATGGTTGTAGACTACTCCTAATCATATGGAAAGTAAATTATAAGGGTTTAAATTGTTATGCCGTTGGCCCCCTCCTTTGTGAAAATCGCAAGAACTCTAGTTAAGGGGGGTCAACTGACCCAAGAGAGAGAGACGTGCGAAAGACCACGTTCTCCCAAGAAGCAGAATAAAAGTGACTTTGACTATTGTCTCATGGAGACCACCTGAAAAGCCCTCGGGCAAAGTGGGCTGGTTGAGAGAGAGATCGCATTACCTGCAACTTGATTGACACCTGCGATCCCGTGAGGAAGTATAAAGGCGGGTCTGAGGGGAGGACCCTCAGATGCACCAAGGAAACACAAGAAGGAGAAACGCTAGAAATCCTGCGACAGCGTTTTAATAGCTACAGCCGGTGGTGGGGTTCATGTGCGTCCTTCCCTTGCCTGGGATTGGCGACTTCACCACGGAAGACGGCCTAGCTACAGGGGAAGCCACAGATGAGAGTCCATTCCCCCAACGAGACTTCCGACTACCTCCTACAGGTTGGAAAACCTGTCGGGTAAATGCTTCATGTTCTCTGTCTTTCTAACTAAAAGTGCACCAACGCAACACTTCCGCCGGCAACTAAGTGAAACTGCCGTGATCTAAAAGACTTTTAGATATCCAGTGAACGATATAAAATCTACATTACCCCTAGACGACGATCGAGCTTGTGTTTTGAATGATTATTATTACACCGGTGTTTTAGATTGAGTTTTGATGATCTGAATGTTTTGTATTAACCATACGTTTGTGCCCTTGTTGAATAAAACGGTTGAAAATAGTAGCATCCGACTCAGCTGATCCATCTATCTTTGCTGGTAAGTTACCTGGTTACGGGGTTTTCGTAACAAAATAAAGTTAGCATGTAGTGCTATTGAGCAAAATTAAATTGTACACACATTTCAACTGAATGCATTACTTACTATTCAGTGTATTTTGTGTTATGTACATGTGTATAGCTATACAGGGTGCAGTCTAAGTGAATAGAAACACTATAAATACAAATCACTGCAATGGAATACATAAAGTTAAGTGGAATACAAGAAACTACTACATTGCATTTACTTTCGAACAGCCTTTAGCTTTGTATTGCTTTGAAACACTGAAGTTCTATTATGTGTAATTGGTGACATTGCTGAGAGTAACTTCACCAACTTCAGCAGCACACTCATAAATATGGTTGTAGACGACTCCAAATCACATGGAAAGTAAATTATAAGGGTTTAAATCAAGTTAGCATGTAGACATACTGAGCAAAATTAAATTGTACACTCTTTTCAGCTGAATGCATTACTTACTATTCAGTGTATTTTGTGCTATGTACATGTGCATAACTATACTGGGTGAACTGTAAGTGAATAGAAACAGAATGAATACGAGTCACTGCAATGGAATACATAAAGTAAAGTGGAATTCAAGAAGCAACTAAATGGCATTTAGATTGGAAAAGCCTTTAGCTTTGTATTGCTTGGAAACACTGAAGTTCTATTATATGTAATTGCTTATATTGCTGAGTGTACCTTCACCAACCTCAGTAGCACACTCATAGATATGGTTGTAGACTACTCCTAATCTTATGGAAAGTAAATTATAAGGGTTTAAATCAAGATAGCATGTATTGCTATTGAGCAAAATTAAATTGTACACATTTTCCAGCTGAATGCATTACTTGCAATTCAGTGTATTTTGTGCTATGTACATGTGCATGTCTATACCAGGTGAAGTGTAAGTGAATAGAAACACAATGAAAACAAGTCACTGCAATGGAATACATAAAGTAAAGTTGAATTCAAGAAGCAACTACATTGCATTTACATTCGAACTGCCTTTGGCTTTGTACTGCTTTGATACACTGAAGTTCTATTATGTGTAATTGGTGACATTGCTGAGTGTACCTTCACCAACTTCAGTAGCACACTCATAAATATGGTTGTAGCCTAATACTAATCATATGGAAAGTATATTATAAGGGTTTAAATCAAGTTAGCATGTATTGCTATTGAGCAAAATTAAATTGTACGCTCTTTTCAGCTGAATGCATTACTTACTATTCAGTGTATTTTGTGCAATGTAACATGTGCATATCTATACCGGGTGAAGTGTAAGTGAATAGAAACACAATGAAAACAAGTCACTGCAATGGAATACATAAAGTAAAGTGAATTTCAAGATGCAACTTAATGGCATTTAGACTGGAAAAGCCTTTAGCTTTGTATTGCTTGGAAACACTGAAGTTCTATTATATGTAATTGCTTATATTGCTGAGTGTACCTTCACCAACCTCAGTAGCACACTCATTGATATGGTTGTAGACTACTCCTAATGATATGGAAAGTATATTATAATGGTTTAAATCAAGTTAGCATGTAGTGCTATTGAGCAAAATTAAATTGTACACACTTTCAGGTTAATGCATTACTTGCAATTCAGTGTATTTTGTGCTATGTACATGTGCATGTCTATACCAGGTGAAGTGTATGTGAATAGAAACACAATGAAAACAAGTCACTGCAATGGAATACATAAAGTAAAGTTGAATTCAAGAAGCAGCTACATGGCATTTACATTTGAACTGCCTTTCGCCTTGTACTGCTTTGATACACTGAAGTTCTATTATGTGTAATTGGTGACATTGCTGAGTGTACCTTCACCAACTTCAGTAGCACACTCATAAATATGGTTGTAGACTACTCCTAATCATATGGAAAGTATATTATAGTTTAAATCAAGTTAGCATGTAGTGCTATTGAGCAAAATTAAATTGTACCCACTTTTCAGCTGAATGCATTACTTACTATTCAGTGTATTTTGTGCTATATACATGTGCATAACTATACTGGGTGAACTGTAAGTGAATAGAAACATAATGAATACGAGTCACTGCAATGGAATACATAAAGTAAAGTGGAATTCAAGAAGCAACTAAATAGCATTTAGATTGGAAAATCCTTTAGCTTTGTATTGCTTGGAAACACTGAAGTTCTATTATATGTAATTGCTTATATTGCTGAGTGTACCTTCACCAACCTCAGTAGCACACTCATAGATATGGTTGTAGACTACTAATCATATGGAATGTAAATTATAAGGGTTTAAATCAAGATAGCATGTATTGCTATTGAACAAAATTAAATTGCACACTCTTTTCAGCTGAATGCATTACTTACTTTTCAGTGTATTTTGTGCAATGTAACATGTGCATATCTATACCGGGTGAAGTGTAAGTGAATAGAAACACAATGAAAACAAGTCACTGCAATGGAATACATAAAGTAAAGTGAATTTCAAGATGCAACTTAATGGCATTTAGATTGGAAAAGCCTTTAGCTTTGTATTGCTTGGAAACACTGAAGTTCTATTATGTGTAATTGGTGACATTGCTGAGTGTACCTTCACCAACTTCAGTAGCACACTCATAAATATGGTTTTAGACTACTCCTAATCATATTGAAAGTATATTATAAAGGTTTAAATCAAGTTAGCATGTAGTGCTATTGAGCAAAATTAAATTGTGCGCTCTTTTCAGCTGAATGCATTACTTACTATTCAGTGTATTTTGTGCTATATACATGTGCATAACTATACCGGGTGAAGTGTAAGTGAATAGAAACGCAATGATTACAAGTCACTGCAATGGAATACATAAATAAAGTGGAATTCAAGAAGCAACTACATGGCATTTACATTGGAACAGCCTTTAGCTTTGTATTGCTTGGAAACACTGAAGTTCTATTATATGTAATTGCTTATATTGCTGAGTGTACCTTCACCAACCTCAGTTGCACACTCATAAATATGGTTGTAGACTACTCCTAATGATATGGAAAGTATATTATAATGGTTTAAATCAAGTTAGCATGTAGTGCTATTGAGCAAAATTAAATTGTACACACTTTCCAGCTGAATGCATCACTTGCAATTCAGTGTATTTTGTGCTATGTACATGTGCATGTCTATACCAGCTGAAGTGTAAGTGAATAGAAACACAATGAAAATAAGTCACTGCAATTGAATACATAAAGTAAAGTTGAATTCAAGAAGCAGCTACATTGTATTTACATTCGTACTGCCTTTAGCTTTATATTGCTTTGAAACACTGAAGTTCTATTATGTGTAATTGGTGACATTGCTGAGAGTAACTTCACCAACTTCAGTAGCACATCATAAATATGGTTGTAGACTACTCCAAATCATATGGAAAGTGATTTATAAGGGTTTAAATCAAGTTAGCATGCAGTGCTATTGAGCAAAATTAAATTGTACGCTCTTTTCAGCTGAATGCATTACTTACTATTCAGTGTATTTTGTACTATATACATCTGCATAACTATACTGGGTGAACTGTAAGTGAATAGAAACAGAATGAATACGAGTCACTGCAATGGAATACATGAAGTAAAGTGGAATTCAAGAAGCAACTAATTGGCAGTTAGATTGGAAAAGCCTTTAGCTTTGTATTGCTTGGAAACACTGAAGTTCTATTATATGTAATTGCTTATATTGCTGAGTGTACCTTCACCAACCTCAGTAGCACACTCATTGATATGGTTGTAGACTACTCCTAATCATATGGAAAGTATATTATAAGGGTTTAAATCAAGATATCATGTATTGCTATTGAACAAAATTAAATTGTACACTCTTTTCAGCTGAATGCATTACTTACTTTTCAGTGTATTTTGTGCAATGTAACATGTGCATATCTATACCGGGTGAAGTGTAAGTGAATAGAAACACAATGAAAACAAGTCACTGCAATGGAATACATAAAGTAAAGTGAATTTCAAGATGCAACTTAATGGCATTTAGATTGGAAAAGCCTTTAGCTTTGTATTGCTTGGAAACACTGAAGTTCTATTATATGTAATTGCTTATATTGCTGAGTGTACCTTCACCAACCTCAGTAGCACACTCATTGATATGGTTGTAGACTACTCCTAATCATATGGAAAGTAAATTATAAGGGTTTAAATCTAGATTGCATGTATTGCTATTGAACAAAATTAAATTGTACACACTTTTCAGCTGAATGCATTACTTACTTTTCAGTGTATTTTGTGCTATGTACATGTGCTATACCGGGTGAAGTGTAAGTGAATAGAAACGCAATGATTACAAGTCACTGCAATGCAATACATAAAGTAAAGTAGAATTCACGAAGCAACTACATGGCATTTACATTGGAACAGCCTTTAGCTTTGTATTGCTTGGAAACACTGAAGTTCTATTATGTGTAATTGGTGACATTGCTGAGTGTACCTTCACCAACTTCAGTAGCACACTCATAAATATGGTTTTAGACTACTCCTAATCATATTGAAAGTATATTATAAAGGTTTAAATCAAGTTAGCATGTAGTGCTATTGAGCAAAATTAAATTGTGCGCTCTTTTCAGCTGAATGCATTACTTACTATTCAGTGTATTTTGTGCTATATACATGTGCATAACTATACCGGGTGAAGTGTAAGTGAATAGAAACGCAATGATTACAAGTCACTGCAATGGAATACATAAATAAAGTGGAATTCAAGAAGCAACTACATGGCATTTACATTGGAACAGCCTTTAGCTTTGTATTGCTTGGAAACACTGAAGTTCTATTATGTGTAATTGGTGACATTGCTGAGTGTACCTTCACCAACTTCAGTAGCACACTCATAAATATGGTTGTAGACTACTCCTAATGATATGGAAAGTATATTATAATGGTTTAAATCAAGTTAGCATGTAGTGCTATTGAGCAAAATTAAATTGTACACACTTTCAGGTTAATGCATTACTTGCAATTCAGTGTATTTTGTGCTATGTACATGTGCATGTCTATACCAGGTGAAGTGTATGTGAATAGAAACACAATGAAAACAAGTCACTGCAATGGAATACATAAAGTAAAGTTGAATTCAAGAAGCAGCTACATGGCATTTACATTGGAACAGCCTTTAGCTTTGTACTGCTTTGATACACTGTTCTATTATGTGTAATTGGTGACATTGCTGAGTGTACCTTCACCAACTTCAGTAGCACACTCATAAATATGGTGGTAGACTACTCCTAATGATATGGAAAGTATATTATAATGGTTAAAATCAAGGTAGCATGTAGTGCTATTGAGCAAAATTAAATTGTACACATTTTCCATCTGAATGCCTTACTTGCAATTCAGTTGATTTTGTGCTATGTACATGTGCATGTCTATACCAGGTGAAGTGTAAGTGAATAGAAACACAATGAAAACAAGTCACTGCAATGGAATACATAAAGTAAAGTTGAATTCAAGAAGCAACTACATTGCATTTACTTTCGAACTGCCTTTGGCTTTGTACTGCTTTGATACACTGAAGTTCTTTTATGTGTAATTGGTGACGTTGCTGAGTGTACCTTCACCAACTTCAGTAGCACACTCATAAATATGGTTGTAGACTACTCCTAATGATATGGAAAGTATATTATAATGGTTTAAATCAAGTTAGCATGTAGTGCTATTGAGCAAAATTAAATTGTACACACTTTCAGGTTAATGCATTACTTGCAATTCAGTGTATTTTGTGCTATGTACATGTGCATGTCTATACCAGGTGAAGTGTATGTGAATAGAAACACAATGAAAACAAGTCACTGCAATGGAATACATAAAGTAAAGTTGAATTCAAGAAGCAGCTACATGGCATTTACATTTGAACTGCCTTTCGCCTTGTACTGCTTTGATACACTGAATTTCTATTATGTGTAATTGGTGACATTGCTGAGTGTACCTTCACCAACTTCAGTAGCACACTCATAAATATGGTTGTAGACTACTCCTAATCATATGGAAAGTATATTATAGTTTAAATCAAGTTAGCATGTAGTGCTATTGAGCAAAATTAAATTGTACCCACTTTTCAGCTGAATGCATTACTTACTATTCAGTGTATTTTGTGCTATATACATGTGCATAACTATACTGGGTGAACTGTAAGTGAATAGAAACATAATGAATACGAGTCACTGCAATGGAATACATAAAGTAAAGTGGAATTCAAGAAGCAACTAAATAGCATTTAGATTGGAAAAGCCTTTAGCTTTGTATTGCTTGGAAACACTGAAGTTCTATTATATGTAATTGCTTATATTGCTGAGTGTACCTTCACCTACCTCAGTAGCACACTCATAGATATGGTTGTAGACTACTAATCATATGGAAAGTAAATTATAAGGGTTTAAATCAAGATAGCATGTATTGCTATTGAACAAAATTAAATTGTACACTCTTTTCAGCTGAATGCATTACTTACTTTTCAGTGTATTTTGTGCAATGTAACATGTGCATATCTATACCGGGTGAAGTGTAAGTGAATAGAAACACAATGAAAACAAGTCACTGCAATGGAATACATAAAGTAAAGTGAATTTCAAGATGCAACTTAATGGCATTTAGATTGGAAAAGCCTTTAGCTTTGTATTGCTTGGAAACACTGAAGTTCTATTATATGTAATTGCTTATATTGCTGAGTGTACCTTCACCAACCTCAGTAGCACACTCATTGATATGGTTGTAGACTACTCCTAATCATATGGAAAGTAAATTATAAGGGTTTAAATCTAGATTGCATGTATTGCTATTGAACAAAATTAAATTGTACACTCTTTTCAGCTGAATGCATTACTTACTTTTCAGTGTATTTTGTGCTATGTACATGTGCTATACCGGGTGAAGTGTAAGTGAATAGAAACGCAATGATTACAAGTCACTGCAATGCAATACATAAAGTAAAGTGGAATTCACGAAGCAACTACATGGCATTTACATTGGAACAGCCTTTAGCTTTGTATTGCTTGGAAACACTGAAGTTCTATTATGTGTAATTGGTGACATTGCTGAGTGTACCTTCACCAACTTCAGTAGCACACTCATAAATATGGTTTTAGACTACTCCTAATCATATTGAAAGTATATTATAAAGGTTTAAATCAAGTTAGCATGTAGTGCTATTGAGCAAAATTAAATTGTGCGCTCTTTTCAGCTGAATGCATTACTTACTATTCAGTGTATTTTGTGCTATATACATGTGCATAACTATACCGGGTGAAGTGTAAGTGAATAGAAACGCAATGATTACAAGTCACTGCAATGGAATACATAAATAAAGTGGAATTCAAGAAGCAACTACATGGCATTTACATTGGAACAGCCTTTAGCTTTGTATTGCTTGGAAACACTGAAGTTCTATTATATGTAATTGCTTATATTGCTGAGTGTACCTTCACCAACCTCAGTTGCACACTCATAAATATGGTTGTAGACTACTCCTAATGATATGGAAAGTATATTATAATGGTTTAAATCAAGTTAGCATGTAGTGCTATTGAGCAAAATTAAATTGTACACACTTTCCAGCTGAATGCATCACTTGCAATTCAGTGTATTTTGTGCTATGTACATGTGCATGTCTATACCAGCTGAAGTGTAAGTGAATAGAAACACAATGAAAATAAGTCACTGCAATTGAATACATAAAGTAAAGTTGAATTCAAGAAGCAGCTACATTGTATTTACATTCGTACTGCCTTTAGCTTTATATTGCTTTGAAACACTGTTCTATTATGTGTAATTGGTGACATTGCTGAGAGTAACTTCACCAACTTCAGTAGCACATCATAAATATGGTTGTAGACTACTCCAAATCATATGGAAAGTGATTTATAAGGGTTTAAATCAAGTTAGCATGCAGTGCTATTGAGAAAAATTAAATTGTACGCTCTTTTCAGCTGAATGCATTACTTACTATTCAGTGTATTTTGTACTATATACATCTGCATAACTATACTGGGTGAACTGTAAGTGAATAGAAACAGAATGAATACGAGTCACTGCAATGGAATACATGAAGTAAAGTGGAATTCAAGAAGCAACTAATTGGCAGTTAGATTGGAAAAGCCTTTAGCTTTGTATTGCTTGGAAACACTGAAGTTCTATTATATGTAATTGCTTATATTGCTGAGTGTACCTTCACCAACCTCAGTAGCACACTCATTGATATGGTTGTAGACTACTCCTAATCATATGGAAAGTATATTATAAAGGTTCAAATCAAGTTAGCATGTAGTGCTATTGAGCAAAATTAAATTGTACGCTCTTTTCAGCTGAATGCATTACTTACTATTCAGTGTATTTTGTGCTATATACATGTGCATAACTATACTGGGTGAACTGTAAGTGAATAGAAACAGAATGAATACGAGTCACTGCAATGGAATACATGAAGTAAAGTGGAATTCAAGAAGCAACTAAATGGCATTTAGATTGGAACAGCATTTAGCTTTGTACTGCTTTGATACACTGAAGTTCTATTATGTGTAATTGGTGACATTGCTGAGTGTACCTTCACCAACTTCAGTAGCACACTCATAAATATGATTGTAGACTACTCCTAATCATATGGAAAGTATATTATAAAGGTTCAAATGAAGTTAGCATGTAGTGCTATTGAGCAAAATTAAATTGTACGCTCTTTTCAGCTGAATGCATTACTTACTATTCAGTGTATTTTGTACTATATACATGTTCATAACTATACTGGGTGAACTGTAAGTGAATAGAAACGCAATGATTACAAGTCACTGCAATGGAATACATAAATAAAGTGGAATTCAAGAAGCAACTAAATGGCATTTACATTGGAACAGCCTTTAGCTTTGTATTGCTTAGAAACACAGAAGTTCTATTATGTGTAATTGGTGACATTGCTGAGTGTACCTTCACCAACTTCAGTAGCACACTCATAAATATGGTTGTAGACTACTCCTAATCATATGGAAAGTATATTATAAAGGTTCAAATCAAGTTAGCATGTAGTGCTATTGAGCAAAATTAGATTGTACGCTCTTTTCAGCTGAATGCATTACTTACTATTCAGTGTATATTGTACTATATACATGTGCATAACTATACTGGGTGAACTGTAAGTGAATAGAAACAGAATGAATACGAGTCACTGCAATGGAATACATGAAGTAAAGTGGAATTCAAGAAGCAACTAATTGGCATTTAGATTGGAAAAGCCTTTAGCTTTGTATTGCTTGGAAACACTGAAGTTCTATTATATGTAATTGCTTATATTGCTGAGTGTACCTTCACCAACCTCAGTAGCATACTCATAGATATGGTTGTAGACTACTCCTAATCATATGGAAAGTATATTATAAGGGTTTAAATCAAGATAGCATGTATTGCTATTGAACAAAATTAAATTGTACAGTCTTTTCATCTGAATGCATTACTTACTTTTCAGTGTATTTTGTGCTATGTACATGTGCATAACTATACCGGGTGAAGTGTAAGTGAATACAAACGCAATGATTATAAGTCACTGCAATGGAATACATAAAGAAAAGTGGAATTCAAGAAGCAACTACATGGCATTTACATTGGAACAGCCTTTAGCTTTGTATTGCTTGGAAACACTGTTCTATTATATGTAATTGCTTATATTGCTGAGTGTACTTTCACCATCCTCAGTAGCACACTCATAGATATGGTTGTAGACTACTCCTAATCATATGGAAAGTATATTATAATGGTTTAAATCAAGGTAGCATGTAGTGCTATTGAGCAAGATTAAATTGTACACATTTTCCATCTGAATGCCTTACTTGCAATTCAGTTGATTTTGTGCTATGTACATGTGCATGTCTATACCAGGTGAAGTGTAAGTGAATAGAAACACAATGAAAACAAGTCACTGCAATGGAATACATGAAGTAAAGTGGAATTCAAGAAGCAACTAATTGGCATTTAGATTGGAACAGCATTTAGCTTTGTACTGCTTTGATACACTGAAGTTCTATTATGTGTAATTAGTGACATTGCTGAGTGTACCTTCACCAACTTCAGTAGCACACTCATAAATATGGTTGTAGACTACTCCTAATCATATGGAAAGTATATTATAAAGGTTCAAATCAAGTTAGCATGTAGTGCTATTGAGCAAAATTAAATTGTACGCTCTTTTCAGCTGAATGCATTACTTACTATTCAGTGTATTTTGTGCTATATACATGTGCATAACTATACTGGGTGAACTGTAAGTGAATAGAAACAGAATGAATACGAGTCACTGCAATGGAATACATGAAGTAAAGTGGAATTCAAGAAGCAACTAAATGGCATTTAGATTGGAAAAGCCTTTAGCTTTGTACTGCTTTGATACACTGAAGTTCTATTATGTGTAATTGGTGACGTTGCTGAGTGTACCTTCACCAACTTCAGTAGCACACTCATAAATATGGTTTTAGACTACTCCTAATCATATTGAAAGTATATTATAAAGGTTTAAATCAAGTTAGCATGTAGTGCTATTGAGCAAAATTAAATTGTGCGCTCTTTTCAGCTGAATGCATTACTTACTATTCAGTGTATTTTGTGCTATATACATGTGCATAACTATACCGGGTGAAGTGTAAGTGAATAGAAACGCAATGATTACAAGTCACTGCAATGGAATACATAAAGAAAAGTGGAATTCAAGAAGCAGCTACATGGCATTTACATTGGAACAGCATTTAGCTTTGTACTGCTTTGATACACTGAAGTTCTATTATGTGTAATTGGTGACATTGCTGAGTGTACCTTCACCAACTTCAGTAGCACACTCATAAATATGGTTGTAGACTACTCCTAATCATATGGAAAGTATATTATAAAGGTTCAAATGAAGTTAGCATGTAGTGCTATTGAGCAAAATTAAATTGTACGCTCTTTTCAGCTGAATGCATTACTTACTATTCAGTGTATTTTGTACTATATACATGTTCATAACTATACTGGGTGAACTGTAAGTGAATAGAAACAGAATGAATACGAGTCACTGCAATGGAATACATGAAGTAAAGTGGAATTCAAGAAGCAACTAAATGGCATTTAGATTGGAAAAGCCTTTAGCTTTGTATTGCTTGGAAACACTGAAGTTCTATTATATGTAATTGCTTATATTGCTGAGTGTACTTTCACCATCCTCAGTAGCACACTCATAGATATGGTTGTAGACTACTCCTAATCATATGGAAAGTATATTATAATGGTTTAAATCAAGGTAGCATGTAGTGCTATTGAGCAAAATTAAATTGTACACACTTTCAGGTTAATGCATTACTTGCAATTCAGTGTATTTTGTGCTATGTACATGTGCATGTCTATACCAGGTGAAGTGTATGTGAATAGAAACACAATGAAAACAAGTCACTGCAACGGAATACATAAAGTGAAGTTGAATTCAAGAAGCAACTACATTGCATTTACATTGGAACTGCCTTTCGCCTTGTACTGCTTTGATACACTGAAGTTCTATTATGTGTAATTGGTGACATTGCTGAGTGTACCTTCACCAACTTCAGTAGCACACTCATAAATATGGTTGTAGACTACTCCTAATCATATGGAAAGTATATTATAGTTTAAATCAAGTTAGCATGTAGTGCTATTGAGCAGAATTAAATTGTACCCACTTTTCAGCTGAATGCATTACTTACTATTCAGTGTATTTTGTGCTATATACATGTGCATAACTATACTGGGTGAACTGTAAGTGAATAGAAACATAATGAATACGAGTCACTGCAATGGAATACATAAAGTAAAGTGGAATTCAAGAAGCAACTTAATGGCATTTAGATTGGAAAAGCCTTTAGCTTTGTATTGCTTGGAAACACTGAAGTTCTATTATATGTAATTGCTTATATTGCTGAGTGTACCTTCACCACCTCAGTAGCACACTCATTGATATGGTTGTAGACTACTCCTAATCATATGGAAAGTAAATTATAAGGGTTTAAATCTAGATTGCATGTATTGCTATTGAACAAAATTAAATTGTACACTCTTTTCAGCTGAATGCATTACTTACTTTTCAGTGTATTTTGTGCTATGTACATGTGCTATACCGGGTGAAGTGTAAGTGAATAGAAACCCAATGATTACAAGTCACTGCAATGCAATACATAAAGTAAAGTGGAATTCACGAAGCAACTACATGGCATTTACATTGGAACAGCCTTTAGCTTTGTATTGCTTGGAAACACTGAAGTTCTATTATGTGTAATTGGTGACATTGCTGAGTGTACCTTCACCAACTTCAGTAGCACACTCATAAATATGGTTTTAGACTACTCCTAATCATATTGAAAGTATATTATAAAGGTTTAAATCAAGTTAGCATGTAGTGCTATTGAGCAAAATTAAATTGTGCGCTCTTTTCAGCTGAATGCATTACTTACTATTCAGTGTATTTTGTGCTATATACATGTGCATAACTATACCGGGTGAAGTGTAAGTGAATAGAAACGCAATGATTACAAGTCACTGCAATGGAATACATAAATAAAGTGGAATTCAAGAAGCAACTACATGGCATTTACATTGGAACAGCCTTTAGCTTTGTATTGCTTGGAAACACTGTTCTATTATATGTAATTGCTTATATTGCTGAGTGTACTTTCACCATCCTCAGTAGCACACTCATAGATATGGTTGTAGACTACTCCTAATCATATGGAAAGTATATTATAATGGTTTAAATCAAGGTAGCATGTAGTGCTATTGAGCAAGATTAAATTGTACACATTTTCCATCTGAATGCCTTACTTGCAATTCAGTTGATTTTGTGCTATGTACATGTGCATGTCTATACCAGGTGAAGTGTAAGTGAATAGAAACACAATGAAAACAAGTCACTGCAATGGAATACATGAAGTAAAGTGGAATTCAAGAAGCAACTAATTGGCATTTAGATTGGAACAGCATTTAGCTTTGTACTGCTTTGATACACTGAAGTTCTATTATGTGTAATTAGTGACATTGCTGAGTGTACCTTCACCAACTTCAGTAGCACACTCATAAATATGGTTGTAGACTACTCCTAATCATATGGAAAGTATATTATAAAGGTTCAAATCAAGTTAGCATGTAGTGCTATTGAGCAAAATTAAATTGTACGCTCTTTTCAGCTGAATGCATTACTTACTATTCAGTGTATTTTGTGCTATATACATGTGCATAACTATACTGGGTGAACTGTAAGTGAATAGAAACAGAATGAATACGAGTCACTGCAATGGAATACATGAAGTAAAGTGGAATTCAAGAAGCAACTAAATGGCATTTAGATTGGAAAAGCCTTTAGCTTTGTACTGCTTTGATACACTGAAGTTCTATTATGTGTAATTGGTGACGTTGCTGAGTGTACCTTCACCAACTTCAGTAGCACACTCATAAATATGGTTTTAGACTACTCCTAATCATATTGAAAGTATATTATAAAGGTTTAAATCAAGTTAGCATGTAGTGCTATTGAGCAAAATTAAATTGTGCGCTCTTTTCAGCTGAATGCATTACTTACTATTCAGTGTATTTTGTGCTATATACATGTGCATAACTATACCGGGTGAAGTGTAAGTGAATAGAAACGCAATGATTACAAGTCACTGCAATGGAATACATAAAGAAAAGTGGAATTCAAGAAGCAGCTACATGGCATTTACATTGGAACAGCATTTAGCTTTGTACTGCTTTGATACACTGAAGTTCTATTATGTGTAATTGGTGACATTGCTGAGTGTACCTTCACCAACTTCAGTAGCACACTCATAAATATGATTGTAGACTACTCCTAATCATATGGAAAGTATATTATAAAGGTTCAAATGAAGTTAGCATGTAGTGCTATTGAGCAAAATTAAATTGTACGCTCTTTTCAGCTGAATGCATTACTTACTATTCAGTGTATTTTGTACTATATACATGTTCATAACTATACTGGGTGAACTGTAAGTGAATAGAAACGCAATGATTACAAGTCACTGCAATGGAATACATAAATAAAGTGGAATTCAAGAAGCAACTAAATGGCATTTACATTGGAACAGCCTTTAGCTTTGTATTGCTTGGAAACACAGAAGTTCTATTATGTGTAATTGGTGACATTGCTGAGTGTACCTTCACCAACTTCAGTAGCACACTCATAAATATGGTTGTAGACTACTCCTAATCATATGGAAAGTATATTATAAAGGTTCAAATCAAGTTAGCATGTAGTGCTATTGAGCAAAATTAGATTGTACGCTCTTTTCAGCTGAATGCATTACTTACTATTCAGTGTATATTGTACTATATACATGTGCATAACTATACTGGGTGAACTGTAAGTGAATAGAAACAGAATGAATACGAGTCACTGCAATGGAATACATGAAGTAAAGTGGAATTCAAGAAGCAACTAATTGGCATTTAGATTGGAAAAGCCTTTAGCTTTGTATTGCTTGGAAACACTGAAGTTCTATTATATGTAATTGCTTATATTGCTGAGTGTACCTTCACCACCTCAGTAGCACACTCATTGATATGGTTGTAGACTACTCCTAATCATATGGAAAGTAAATTATAAGGGTTTAAATCTAGATTGCATGTATTGCTATTGAACAAAATTAAATTGTACACTCTTTTCAGCTGAATGCATTACTTACTTTTCAGTGTATTTTGTGCTATGTACATGTGCTATACCGGGTGAAGTGTAAGTGAATAGAAACCCAATGATTACAAGTCACTGCAATGCAATACATAAAGTAAAGTGGAATTCACGAAGCAACTACATGGCATTTACATTGGAACAGCCTTTAGCTTTGTATTGCTTGGAAACACTGAAGTTCTATTATGTGTAATTGGTGACATTGCTGAGTGTACCTTCACCAACTTCAGTAGCACACTCATAAATATGGTTTTAGACTACTCCTAATCATATTGAAAGTATATTATAAAGGTTTAAATCAAGTTAGCATGTAGTGCTATTGAGCAAAATTAAATTGTGCGCTCTTTTCAGCTGAATGCATTACTTACTATTCAGTGTATTTTGTGCTATATACATGTGCATAACTATACCGGGTGAAGTGTAAGTGAATAGAAACGCAATGATTACAAGTCACTGCAATGGAATACATAAATAAAGTGGAATTCAAGAAGCAACTACATGGCATTTACATTGGAACAGCCTTTAGCTTTGTATTACTTGGAAACACTGAAGTTCTATTATGTGTAATTGGTGACATTGCTGAGTGTACCTTCACCAACTTCAGTAGCACACTCATAAATATGGTTGTAGCCTAATACTAATCATATGGAAAGTATATTATAAAGGTTTAAATCAAGTTAGCATGTAGTGCTATTGAGCAAAATTAAATTGTACGCTCTTTTCAGCTGAATGCATTACTTACTATTCAGTGTATTTTGTACTATATACATGTGCATAACTATACTGGGTGAACTGTAAGTGAATAGAAACAGAATGAATACGAGTCACTGCAATGAAATACATGAAGTAAAGTGGAATTCAAGAAGCAACTAATTGGCATTTAGATTGGAAAAGCCTTTAGCTTTGTATTGCTTGGAAACACTGAAGTTCTATTATGTGTAGTTGGTGACATTGCTGAGTGTACCTTCACCAACTTCAGTAGCACACTCATAAATATGGTTGTAGACTACTCCTAATCATATGGAAAGTAAATTATAAGGGTTTAAATCTAGATTGCATGTATTGCTATTGAACAAAATTAAATTGTACACACTTTTCAGCTGAATGCATTACTTACTTTTCAGTGTATTTTGTGCTATGTACATGTGCTATACCGGGTGAAGTGTAAGTGAATAGAAACGCAATGATTACAAGTCACTGCAATGCAATACATAAAGTAAAGTGGAATTCACGAAGCAACTACATGGCATTTACATTGGAACAGCCTTTAGCTTTGTATTGCTTGGAAACACTGAAGTTCTATTATGTGTAATTGGTGACATTGCTGAGTGTACCTTCACCAACTTCAGTAGCACACTCATAAATATGGTTGTAGCCCAATACTAATCATATGGAAAGTATATTATAAAGGTTTAAATCAAGTTAGCATGTAGTGCTATTGAGCAAAATTAAATTGTACGCTCTTTTCAGCTGAATGCATTACTTACTATTCAGTGTATTTTGTACTATATACATGTGCATACCTATACTGGGTGAACTGTAAGTGAATAGAAACAGAATGAATACGAGTCACTGCAATGGAATACATGAAGTAAAGTGGAATTCTAGAAGCAACTAATTGGCATTTAGATTGGAAAAGCCTTTAGCTTTGTATTGCTTGGAAACACTGAAGTTCTATTATGTGTAATTGGTGACATTGCTGAGTGTACCCACCAACTTCAGTAGCACACTCATAAATATGGTTGTAGACTACTCCTAATGATATGGAAAGTATATTATAATGGTTTAAATCAAGTTAGCATGTAGTGCTATTGAGCAAAATTAAATTGTACACACTTTCCAGCTGAATGCATTACTTGCAATTCAGTGTATTTTGTGCTATGTCCATGTGCATGTCTATAACAGGTGAAGTGTAAGTGAATAGAAACACAATGAAAACAAGTCACTGCAAAGGAATACATAAATTAAAGTGGAATTCAAGAAGCAACTACATTGCATTTACATCTGAACTGCCTTTCGCTTTGTACTGCTTTGATACATTGAAGTTCTATTATGTGTAATTGGTGACATTGCTGAGTGTACCTTCACCAACTTCAGTAGCACACTCATAAATATGGTTGTAGACGACTCCTAATGATATGGAAAGTATATTATAATGATTTAAATCAAGTTAGCATGTAGTGCTATTGAGCAAAATTAAATTGTACACTCTTTTCAGCTGAATGCATTACTTACTATTCAGTGTATTTTGTGCTATGTACATGTGCATAACTATACTGGGTGAACTGTAAGTGAATAGAAACAGAATGAATACGAATCACTGCAATGGAATACATAAAGTAAAGTGGAATTCAAGAAACAACTAAATGGCATTTAGATTCTAAAAGCCTTTAGCTTTGTATTGCTTGGTAGCACTGAAGTTCTATTATATGTAATTGCTTATATTGCTGAGTATACCTTCACCAACCTCAGTTGCACACTCATAAATATGGTTGTAGACTACTCCTAATCATATGGAAAGGAAATTATAAGGTTTTAAATCAAGATAGCAGGTATTGATATTGAACAAAATTAAATTGTACACACTTTTCTGCTGAATGCATTACTTGCAATTCAGTGTATTTTGTGCTATGTACATGTGCATGTCTATACCAGGTGAAGTGTATGTGAATAGAAACACAATGAAAACAAGTCACTGCAATGGAATACATAAAGTAAAGTTGAATTCAAGAAGCAGCTACATGGCATTTACATTGGAACAGCCTTTAGCTTTGTACTGCTTTGATACACTGAAGTTCTATTATGTGTAATTAGTGACATTGCTGAGTGTACCTTCACCAACTTCAGTAGCACACTCATAAATATGGTTTTAGACTACTCCTAATCATATTGAAAGTATATTATAAAGGTTTAAATCAAGTTAGCATGTAGTGCTATTGAGCAAAATTAGATTGTACGCTCTTTTCAGCTGAATGCATTACTTACTATTCAGTGTATATTGTACTATATACATGTGCATAACTATACTGGGTGAACTGTAAGTGAATAGAAACAGAATGAATACGAGTCACTGCAATGGAATACATGAAGTAAAGTGGAATTCAAGAAGCAACTAATTGGCATTTAGATTGGAAAAGCCTTTAGCTTTGTATTGCTTGGAAACACTGAAGTTCTATTATATGTAATTGCTTATATTGCTGAGTGTACCTTCACCAACCTCAGTAGCATACTCATAGATATGGTTGTAGACTACTCCTAATCATATGGAAAGTATATTATAAGGGTTTAAATCAAGATAGCATGTATTGCTATTGAACAAAATTAAATTGTACAGTCTTTTCATCTGAATGCATTACTTACTTTTCAGTGTATTTTGTGCTATGTACATGTGCATAACTATACCGGGTGAAGTGTAAGTGAATACAAACGCAATGATTATAAGTCACTGCAATGGAATACATAAAGAAAAGTGGAATTCAAGAAGCAACTACATGGCATTTACATTGGAACAGCCTTTAGCTTTGTATTGCTTGGAAACACTGTTCTATTATATGTAATTGCTTATATTGCTGAGTGTACTTTCACCATCCTCAGTAGCACACTCATAGATATGGTTGTAGACTACTCCTAATCATATGGAAAGTATATTATAATGGTTTAAATCAAGGTAGCATGTAGTGCTATTGAGCAAGATTAAATTGTACACATTTTCCATCTGAATGCCTTACTTGCAATTCAGTTGATTTTGTGCTATGTACATGTGCATGTCTATACCAGGTGAAGTGTAAGTGAATAGAAACACAATGAAAACAAGTCACTGCAATGGAATACATGAAGTAAAGTGGAATTCAAGAAGCAACTAATTGGCATTTAGATTGGAACAGCATTTAGCTTTGTACTGCTTTGATACACTGAAGTTCTATTATGTGTAATTAGTGACATTGCTGAGTGTACCTTCACCAACTTCAGTAGCACACTCATAAATATGGTTTTAGACTACTCCTAATCATATTGAAAGTATATTATAAAGGTTTAAATCAAGTTAGCATGTAGTGCTATTGAGCAAAATTAGATTGTACGCTCTTTTCAGCTGAATGCATTACTTACTATTCAGTGTATATTGTACTATATACATGTGCATAACTATACTGGGTGAACTGTAAGTGAATAGAAACAGAATGAATACGAGTCACTGCAATGGAATACATGAAGTAAAGTGGAATTCAAGAAGCAACTAATTGGCATTTAGATTGGAAAAGCCTTTAGCTTTGTATTGCTTGGAAACACTGAAGTTCTATTATATGTAATTGCTTATATTGCTGAGTGTACCTTCACCAACCTCAGTAGCATACTCATAGATATGGTTGTAGACTACTCCTAATCATATGGAAAGTATATTATAAGGGTTTAAATCAAGATAGCATGTATTGCTATTGAACAAAATTAAATTGTACAGTCTTTTCATCTGAATGCATTACTTACTTTTCAGTGTATTTTGTGCTATGTACATGTGCATAACTATACCGGGTGAAGTGTAAGTGAATACAAACGCAATGATTATAAGTCACTGCAATGGAATACATAAAGAAAAGTGGAATTCAAGAAGCAACTACATGGCATTTACATTGGAACAGCCTTTAGCTTTGTATTGCTTGGAAACACTGTTCTATTATATGTAATTGCTTATATTGCTGAGTGTACTTTCACCATCCTCAGTAGCACACTCATAGATATGGTTGTAGACTACTCCTAATCATATGGAAAGTATATTATAATGGTTTAAATCAAGGTAGCATGTAGTGCTATTGAGCAAGATTAAATTGTACACATTTTCCATCTGAATGCCTTACTTGCAATTCAGTTGATTTTGTGCTATGTACATGTGCATGTCTATACCAGGTGAAGTGTAAGTGAATAGAAACACAATGAAAACAAGTCACTGCAATGGAATACATGAAGTAAAGTGGAATTCAAGAAGCAACTAATTGGCATTTAGATTGGAACAGCATTTAGCTTTGTACTGCTTTGATACACTGAAGTTCTATTATGTGTAATTAGTGACATTGCTGAGTGTACCTTCACCAACTTCAGTAGCACACTCATAAATATGGTTGTAGACTACTCCTAATCATATGGAAAGTATATTATAAAGGTTCAAATCAAGTTAGCATGTAGTGCTATTGAGCAAAATTAAATTGTACGCTCTTTTCAGCTGAATGCATTACTTACTATTCAGTGTATTTTGTGCTATATACATGTGCATAACTATACTGGGTGAACTGTAAGTGAATAGAAACAGAATGAATACGAGTCACTGCAATGGAATACATGAAGTAAAGTGGAATTCAAGAAGCAACTAAATGGCATTTAGATTGGAAAAGCCTTTAGCTTTGTACTGCTTTGATACACTGAAGTTCTATTATGTGTAATTGGTGACGTTGCTGAGTGTACCTTCACCAACTTCAGTAGCACACTCATAAATATGGTTTTAGACTACTCCTAATCATATTGAAAGTATATTATAAAGGTTTAAATCAAGTTAGCATGTAGTGCTATTGAGCAAAATTAAATTGTGCGCTCTTTTCAGCTGAATGCATTACTTACTATTCAGTGTATTTTGTGCTATATACATGTGCATAACTATACCGGGTGAAGTGTAAGTGAATAGAAACGCAATGATTACAAGTCACTGCAATGGAATACATAAAGAAAAGTGGAATTCAAGAAGCAGCTACATGGCATTTACATTGGAACAGCATTTAGCTTTGTACTGCTTTGATACACTGAAGTTCTATTATGTGTAATTGGTGACATTGCTGAGTGTACCTTCACCAACTTCAGTAGCACACTCATAAATATGATTGTAGACTACTCCTAATCATATGGAAAGTATATTATAAAGGTTCAAATGAAGTTAGCATGTAGTGCTATTGAGCAAAATTAAATTGTACGCTCTTTTCAGCTGAATGCATTACTTACTATTCAGTGTATTTTGTACTATATACATGTTCATAACTATACTGGGTGAACTGTAAGTGAATAGAAACGCAATGATTACAAGTCACTGCAATGGAATACATAAATAAAGTGGAATTCAAGAAGCAACTAAATGGCATTTACATTGGAACAGCCTTTAGCTTTGTATTGCTTGGAAACACAGAAGTTCTATTATGTGTAATTGGTGACATTGCTGAGTGTACCTTCACCAACTTCAGTAGCACACTCATAAATATGGTTGTAGACTACTCCTAATCATATGGAAAGTATATTATAAAGGTTCAAATCAAGTTAGCATGTAGTGCTATTGAGCAAAATTAGATTGTACGCTCTTTTCAGCTGAATGCATTACTTACTATTCAGTGTATATTGTACTATATACATGTGCATAACTATACTGGGTGAACTGTAAGTGAATAGAAACAGAATGAATACGAGTCACTGCAATGGAATACATGAAGTAAAGTGGAATTCAAGAAGCAACTAATTGGCATTTAGATTGGAAAAGCCTTTAGCTTTGTATTGCTTGGAAACACTGAAGTTCTATTATATGTAATTGCTTATATTGCTGAGTGTACCTTCACCAACCTCAGTAGCATACTCATAGATATGGTTGTAGACTACTCCTAATCATATGGAAAGTATATTATAAGGGTTTAAATCAAGATAGCATGTATTGCTATTGAACAAAATTAAATTGTACAGTCTTTTCATCTGAATGCATTACTTACTTTTCAGTGTATTTTGTGCTATGTACATGTGCATAACTATACCGGGTGAAGTGTAAGTGAATACAAACGCAATGATTATAAGTCACTGCAATGGAATACATAAAGAAAAGTGGAATTCAAGAAGCAACTACATGGCATTTACATTGGAACAGCCTTTAGCTTTGTATTGCTTGGAAACACTGTTCTATTATATGTAATTGCTTATATTGCTGAGTGTACTTTCACCATCCTCAGTAGCACACTCATAGATATGGTTGTAGACTACTCCTAATCATATGGAAAGTATATTATAATGGTTTAAATCAAGGTAGCATGTAGTGCTATTGAGCAAGATTAAATTGTACACATTTTCCATCTGAATGCCTTACTTGCAATTCAGTTGATTTTGTGCTATGTACATGTGCATGTCTATACCAGGTGAAGTGTAAGTGAATAGAAACACAATGAAAACAAGTCACTGCAATGGAATACATGAAGTAAAGTGGAATTCAAGAAGCAACTAATTGGCATTTAGATTGGAACAGCATTTAGCTTTGTACTGCTTTGATACACTGAAGTTCTATTATGTGTAATTAGTGACATTGCTGAGTGTACCTTCACCAACTTCAGTAGCACACTCATAAATATGGTTGTAGACTACTCCTAATCATATGGAAAGTATATTATAAAGGTTCAAATCAAGTTAGCATGTAGTGCTATTGAGCAAAATTAAATTGTACGCTCTTTTCAGCTGAATGCATTACTTACTATTCAGTGTATTTTGTGCTATATACATGTGCATAACTATACTGGGTGAACTGTAAGTGAATAGAAACAGAATGAATACGAGTCACTGCAATGGAATACATGAAGTAAAGTGGAATTCAAGAAGCAACTAAATGGCATTTAGATTGGAAAAGCCTTTAGCTTTGTACTGCTTTGATACACTGAAGTTCTATTATGTGTAATTGGTGACGTTGCTGAGTGTACCTTCACCAACTTCAGTAGCACACTCATAAATATGGTTTTAGACTACTCCTAATCATATTGAAAGTATATTATAAAGGTTTAAATCAAGTTAGCATGTAGTGCTATTGAGCAAAATTAAATTGTGCGCTCTTTTCAGCTGAATGCATTACTTACTATTCAGTGTATTTTGTGCTATATACATGTGCATAACTATACCGGGTGAAGTGTAAGTGAATAGAAACGCAATGATTACAAGTCACTGCAATGGAATACATAAAGAAAAGTGGAATTCAAGAAGCAGCTACATGGCATTTACATTGGAACAGCATTTAGCTTTGTACTGCTTTGATACACTGAAGTTCTATTATGTGTAATTGGTGACATTGCTGAGTGTACCTTCACCAACTTCAGTAGCACACTCATAAATATGATTGTAGACTACTCCTAATCATATGGAAAGTATATTATAAAGGTTCAAATGAAGTTAGCATGTAGTGCTATTGAGCAAAATTAAATTGTACGCTCTTTTCAGCTGAATGCATTACTTACTATTCAGTGTATTTTGTACTATATACATGTTCATAACTATACTGGGTGAACTGTAAGTGAATAGAAACAGAATGAATACGAGTCACTGCAATGGAATACATGAAGTAAAGTGGAATTCAAGAAGCAACTAAATGGCATTTAGATTGGAAAAGCCTTTAGCTTTGTATTGCTTGGAAACACTGAAGTTCTATTATATGTAATTGCTTATATTGCTGAGTGTACTTTCACCATCCTCAGTAGCACACTCATAGATATGGTTGTAGACTACTCCTAATCATATGGAAAGTATATTATAATGGTTTAAATCAAGGTAGCATGTAGTGCTATTGAGCAAAATTAAATTGTACACACTTTCAGGTTAATGCATTACTTGCAATTCAGTGTATTTTGTGCTATGTACATGTGCATGTCTATACCAGGTGAAGTGTATGTGAATAGAAACACAATGAAAACAAGTCACTGCAACGGAATACATAAAGTGAAGTTGAATTCAAGAAGCAACTACATTGCATTTACATTGGAACTGCCTTTCGCCTTGTACTGCTTTGATACACTGAAGTTCTATTATGTGTAATTGGTGACATTGCTGAGTGTACCTTCACCAACTTCAGTAGCACACTCATAAATATGGTTGTAGACTACTCCTAATCATATGGAAAGTATATTATAGTTTAAATCAAGTTAGCATGTAGTGCTATTGAGCAGAATTAAATTGTACCCACTTTTCAGCTGAATGCATTACTTACTATTCAGTGTATTTTGTGCTATATACATGTGCATAACTATACTGGGTGAACTGTAAGTGAATAGAAACATAATGAATACGAGTCACTGCAATGGAATACATAAAGTAAAGTGGAATTCAAGAAGCAACTTAATGGCATTTAGATTGGAAAAGCCTTTAGCTTTGTATTGCTTGGAAACACTGAAGTTCTATTATATGTAATTGCTTATATTGCTGAGTGTACCTTCACCACCTCAGTAGCACACTCATTGATATGGTTGTAGACTACTCCTAATCATATGGAAAGTAAATTATAAGGGTTTAAATCTAGATTGCATGTATTGCTATTGAACAAAATTAAATTGTACACTCTTTTCAGCTGAATGCATTACTTACTTTTCAGTGTATTTTGTGCTATGTACATGTGCTATACCGGGTGAAGTGTAAGTGAATAGAAACCCAATGATTACAAGTCACTGCAATGCAATACATAAAGTAAAGTGGAATTCACGAAGCAACTACATGGCATTTACATTGGAACAGCCTTTAGCTTTGTATTGCTTGGAAACACTGAAGTTCTATTATGTGTAATTGGTGACATTGCTGAGTGTACCTTCACCAACTTCAGTAGCACACTCATAAATATGGTTTTAGACTACTCCTAATCATATTGAAAGTATATTATAAAGGTTTAAATCAAGTTAGCATGTAGTGCTATTGAGCAAAATTAAATTGTGCGCTCTTTTCAGCTGAATGCATTACTTACTATTCAGTGTATTTTGTGCTATATACATGTGCATAACTATACCGGGTGAAGTGTAAGTGAATAGAAACGCAATGATTACAAGTCACTGCAATGGAATACATAAATAAAGTGGAATTCAAGAAGCAACTACATGGCATTTACATTGGAACAGCCTTTAGCTTTGTATTACTTGGAAACACTGAAGTTCTATTATGTGTAATTGGTGACATTGCTGAGTGTACCTTCACCAACTTCAGTAGCACACTCATAAATATGGTTGTAGCCTAATACTAATCATATGGAAAGTATATTATAAAGGTTTAAATCAAGTTAGCATGTAGTGCTATTGAGCAAAATTAAATTGTACGCTCTTTTCAGCTGAATGCATTACTTACTATTCAGTGTATTTTGTACTATATACATGTGCATAACTATACTGGGTGAACTGTAAGTGAATAGAAACAGAATGAATACGAGTCACTGCAATGAAATACATGAAGTAAAGTGGAATTCAAGAAGCAACTAATTGGCATTTAGATTGGAAAAGCCTTTAGCTTTGTATTGCTTGGAAACACTGAAGTTCTATTATGTGTAGTTGGTGACATTGCTGAGTGTACCTTCACCAACTTCAGTAGCACACTCATAAATATGGTTGTAGACTACTCCTAATCATATGGAAAGTAAATTATAAGGGTTTAAATCTAGATTGCATGTATTGCTATTGAACAAAATTAAATTGTACACACTTTTCAGCTGAATGCATTACTTACTTTTCAGTGTATTTTGTGCTATGTACATGTGCTATACCGGGTGAAGTGTAAGTGAATAGAAACGCAATGATTACAAGTCACTGCAATGCAATACATAAAGTAAAGTGGAATTCACGAAGCAACTACATGGCATTTACATTGGAACAGCCTTTAGCTTTGTATTGCTTGGAAACACTGAAGTTCTATTATGTGTAATTGGTGACATTGCTGAGTGTACCTTCACCAACTTCAGTAGCACACTCATAAATATGGTTTTAGACTACTCCTAATCATATTGAAAGTATATTATAAAGGTTTAAATCAAGTTAGCATGTAGTGCTATTGAGCAAAATTAAATTGTGCGCTCTTTTCAGCTGAATGCATTACTTACTATTCAGTGTATTTTGTGCTATATACATGTGCATAACTATACCGGGTGAAGTGTAAGTGAATAGAAACGCAATGATTACAAGTCACTGCAATGGAATACATAAATAAAGTGGAATTCAAGAAGCAACTACATGGCATTTACATTGGAACAGCCTTTAGCTTTGTATTACTTGGAAACACTGAAGTTCTATTATGTGTAATTGGTGACATTGCTGAGTGTACCTTCACCAACTTCAGTAGCACACTCATAAATATGGTTGTAGCCCAATACTAATCATATGGAAAGTATATTATAAAGGTTTAAATCAAGTTAGCATGTAGTGCTATTGAGCAAAATTAAATTGTACGCTCTTTTCAGCTGAATGCATTACTTACTATTCAGTGTATTTTGTACTATATACATGTGCATACCTATACTGGGTGAACTGTAAGTGAATAGAAACAGAATGAATACGAGTCACTGCAATGGAATACATGAAGTAAAGTGGAATTCTAGAAGCAACTAATTGGCATTTAGATTGGAAAAGCATTTAGCTTTGTATTGCTTGGAAACACTGAAGTTCTATTATGTGTAATTGGTGACATTGCTGAGTGTACCCACCAACTTCAGTAGCACACTCATAAATATGGTTGTAGACTACTCCTAATGATATGGAAAGTATATTATAATGGTTTAAATCAAGTTAGCATGTAGTGCTATTGAGCAAAATTAAATTGTACACACTTTCCAGCTGAATGCATTACTTGCAATTCAGTGTATTTTGTGCTATGTCCATGTGCATGTCTATAACAGGTGAAGTGTAAGTGAATAGAAACACAATGAAAACAAGTCACTGCAAAGGAATACATAAATTAAAGTGGAATTCAAGAAGCAACTACATTGCATTTACATCTGAACTGCCTTTCGCTTTGTACTGCTTTGATACATTGAAGTTCTATTATGTGTAATTGGTGACATTGCTGAGTGTACCTTCACCAACTTCAGTAGCACACTCATAAATATGGTTGTAGACGACTCCTAATGATATGGAAAGTATATTATAATGGTTTAAATCAAGTTAGCATGTAGTGCTATTGAGCAAAATTAAATTGTACACTCTTTTCAGCTGAATGCATTACTTACTATTCAGTGTATTTTGTGCTATGTACATGTGCATAACTATACTGGGTGAACTGTAAGTGAATAGAAACAGAATGAATACGAATCACTGCAATGGAATACATAAAGTAAAGTGGAATTCAAGAAACAACTAAATGGCATTTAGATTCTAAAAGCCTTTAGCTTTGTATTGCTTGGTAGCACTGAAGTTCTATTATATGTAATTGCTTATATTGCTGAGTATACCTTCACCAACCTCAGTTGCACACTCATAAATATGGTTGTAGACTACTCCTAATCATATGGAAAGGAAATTATAAAGGTTCAAATCAAGTTAGCATGTAGTGCTATTGAGCAAAATTAAATTGTACACACTTTCCAGCTGAATGCATTACTTGCAATTCAGTGTATTTTGTGCTATGTACATGTGCATGTCTATACCAGGTGAAGTGTATGTGAATAGAAACACAATGAAAACAAGTCACTGCAATGGAATACATAAAGTAAAGTTGAATTCAAGAAGCAGCTACATGGCATTTACATTGGAACAGCCTTTAGCTTTGTACTGCTTTGATACACTGAAGTTCTATTATGTGTAATTAGTGACATTGCTGAGTGTACCTTCACCAACTTCAGTAGCACACTCATAAATATGGTTTTAGACTACTCCTAATCATATTGAAAGTATATTATAAAGGTTTAAATCAAGTTAGCATGTAGTGCTATTGAGCAAAATTAAATTGTGCGCTCTTTTCAGCTGAATGCATTACTTACTATTCAGTGTATTTTGTGCTATATACATGTGCATAACTATACCGGGTGAAGTGTAAGTGAATAGAAACGCAATGATTACAAGTCACTGCAATGGAATACATAAATAAAGTGGAATTCAAGAAGCAACTACATGGCATTTACATTGGAACAGCCTTTAGCTTTGTATTGCTTGGAAACACTGAAGTTCTATTATGTGTAATTGGTGACATTGCTGAGTGTACCTTCACCAACTTCAGTAGCACACTCATAAATATGGTTGTAGCCTAATACTAATCATATGGAAAGTATATTTTAAAGGTTTAAATCAAGTTAGCATGTAGTGCTATTGAGCAAAATTAAATTGTACGCTCTTTTCAGCTGAATGCATTACTTACTTTTCAGTGTATTTTGTGCTATGTACATGTGCATAACTATACCGGGGGAAGTGTGTGAATAGAAACGCAATGATTATAAGTCACTGCAATGGAATACATAAAGAAAAGTGGAATTCAAGAAGCAGCTACATGGCATTTACATTGGAACAGCATTTAGCTTTGTACTGCTTTGATACACTGAAGTTCTATTATGTGTAATTGGTGACATTGCTGAGTGTACCTTCACCAACTTCAGTAGCACACTCATAAATATGGTTGTAGACTACTCCTAATCATATGGAAAGTATATTATAAAGGTTCAAATCAAGTTAGCATGTAGTGCTATTGAGCAAAATTAAATTGTACGCTCTTTTCAGCTGAATGCATTACTTACTATTCAGTGTATTTTGTACTATATACATGTGCATAACTATACTGGGTGAACTGTAAGTGAATAGAAACAGAATGAATACGAGTCACTGCAATGGAATACGAAGTAAAGTGGAATTCAAGAAGCAACTAAATGGCATTTAGATTGGAACAGCCTTTAGCTTTGTATTGCTTGGAAACACAGAAGTTCTATTATGTGTAATTGGTGACATTGCTGAGTGTACCTTCACCAACTTCAGTAGCACACTCATAAATATGGTTGTAGACTACTCCTAATCATATGGAAAGTATATTATAAAGGTTCAAATCAAGTTAGCATGTAGTGCTATTGAGCAAAATTAGATTGTACGCTCTTTTCAGCTGAATGCATTACTTACTATTCAGTGTATATTGTACTATATACATGTGCATAACTATACTGGGTGAACTGTAAGTGAATAGAAACAGAATGAATACGAGTCACTGCAATGGAATACATGAAGTAAAGTGGAATTCAAGAAGCAACTACATGGCATTTACATTGGAACAGCCTTTAGCTTTGTATTACTTGGAAACACTGAAGTTCTATTATGTGTAATTGGTGACATTGCTGAGTGTACCTTCACCAACTTCAGTAGCACACTCATAAATATGGTTGTAGCCCAATACTAATCATATGGAAAGTATATTATAAAGGTTTAAATCAAGTTAGCATGTAGTGCTATTGAGCAAAATTAAATTGTACGCTCTTTTCAGCTGAATGCATTACTTACTATTCAGTGTATTTTGTACTATATACATGTGCATACCTATACTGGGTGAACTGTAAGTGAATAGAAACAGAATGAATACGAGTCACTGCAATGGAATACATGAAGTAAAGTGGAATTCTAGAAGCAACTAATTGGCATTTAGATTGGAAAAGCCTTTAGCTTTGTATTGCTTGGAAACACTGAAGTTCTATTATGTGTAATTGGTGACATTGCTGAGTGTACCCACCAACTTCAGTAGCACACTCATAAATATGGTTGTAGACTACTCCTAATGATATGGAAAGTATATTATAATGGTTTAAATCAAGTTAGCATGTAGTGCTATTGAGCAAAATTAAATTGTACACACTTTCCAGCTGAATGCATTACTTGCAATTCAGTGTATTTTGTGCTATGTCCATGTGCATGTCTATAACAGGTGAAGTGTAAGTGAATAGAAACACAATGAAAACAAGTCACTGCAAAGGAATACATAAATTAAAGTGGAATTCAAGAAGCAACTACATTGCATTTACATCTGAACTGCCTTTCGCTTTGTACTGCTTTGATACATTGAAGTTCTATTATGTGTAATTGGTGACATTGCTGAGTGTACCTTCACCAACTTCAGTAGCACACTCATAAATATGGTTGTAGACGACTCCTAATGATATGGAAAGTATATTATAATGGTTTAAATCAAGTTAGCATGTAGTGCTATTGAGCAAAATTAAATTGTACACTCTTTTCAGCTGAATGCATTACTTACTATTCAGTGTATTTTGTGCTATGTACATGTGCATAACTATACTGGGTGAACTGTAAGTGAATAGAAACAGAATGAATACGAATCACTGCAATGGAATACATAAAGTAAAGTGGAATTCAAGAAACAACTAAATGGCATTTAGATTCTAAAAGCCTTTAGCTTTGTATTGCTTGGTAGCACTGAAGTTCTATTATATGTAATTGCTTATATTGCTGAGTATACCTTCACCAACCTCAGTTGCACACACATAAATATGGTTGTAGACTACTCCTAATCATATGGAAAGGAAATTATAAGGTTTTAAATCAAGATAGCAGGTATTGATATTGAACAAAATTAAATTGTACACACTTTTCTGCTGAATGCATTACTTGCAATTCAGTGTATTTTGTGCTATGTACATGTGCATGTCTATACCAGGTGAAGTGTATGTGAATAGAAACACAATGAAAACAAGTCACTGCAATGGAATACATAAAGTAAAGTTGAATTCAAGAAGCAGCTACATGGCATTTACATTGGAACAGCCTTTAGCTTTGTACTGCTTTGATACACTGAAGTTCTATTATGTGTAATTAGTGACATTGCTGAGTGTACCTTCACCAACTTCAGTAGCACACTCATAAATATGGTTTTAGACTACTCCTAATCATATTGAAAGTATATTATAAAGGTTTAAATCAAGTTAGCATGTAGTGCTATTGAGCAAAATTAAATTGTGCGCTCTTTTCAGCTGAATGCATTACTTACTATTCAGTGTATTTTGTGCTATATACATGTGCATAACTATACCGGGTGAAGTGTAAGTGAATAGAAACGCAATGATTACAAGTCACTGCAATGGAATACATAAATAAAGTGGAATTCAAGAAGCAACTACATGGCATTTACATTGGAACAGCCTTTAGCTTTGTATTGCTTGGAAACACTGAAGTTCTATTATGTGTAATTGGTGACATTGCTGAGTGTACCTTCACCAACTTCAGTAGCACACTCATAAATATGGTTGTAGCCTAATACTAATCATATGGAAAGTATATTTTAAAGGTTTAAATCAAGTTAGCATGTAGTGCTATTGAGCAAAATTAAATTGTACGCTCTTTTCAGCTGAATGCATTACTTACTTTTCAGTGTATTTTGTGCTATGTACATGTGCATAACTATACCGGGGGAAGTGTGTGAATAGAAACGCAATGATTATAAGTCACTGCAATGGAATACATAAAGAAAAGTGGAATTCAAGAAGCAGCTACATGGCATTTACATTGGAACAGCATTTAGCTTTGTACTGCTTTGATACACTGAAGTTCTATTATGTGTAATTGGTGACATTGCTGAGTGTACCTTCACCAACTTCAGTAGCACACTCATAAATATGGTTGTAGACTACTCCTAATCATATGGAAAGTATATTATAAAGGTTCAAATCAAGTTAGCATGTAGTGCTATTGAGCAAAATTAAATTGTACGCTCTTTTCAGCTGAATGCATTACTTACTATTCAGTGTATTTTGTACTATATACATGTGCATAACTATACTGGGTGAACTGTAAGTGAATAGAAACAGAATGAATACGAGTCACTGCAATGGAATACGAAGTAAAGTGGAATTCAAGAAGCAACTAAATGGCATTTAGATTGGAACAGCCTTTAGCTTTGTATTGCTTGGAAACACAGAAGTTCTATTATGTGTAATTGGTGACATTGCTGAGTGTACCTTCACCAACTTCAGTAGCACACTCATAAATATGGTTGTAGACTACTCCTAATCATATGGAAAGTATATTATAAAGGTTCAAATCAAGTTAGCATGTAGTGCTATTGAGCAAAATTAGATTGTACGCTCTTTTCAGCTGAATGCATTACTTACTATTCAGTGTATATTGTACTATATACATGTGCATAACTATACTGGGTGAACTGTAAGTGAATAGAAACAGAATGAATACGAGTCACTGCAATGGAATACATGAAGTAAAGTGGAATTCAAGAAGCAACTAAATGGCATTTAGATTGGAAAAGCCTTTAGCTTTGTATTGCTTGGAAACACTGAAGTTCTATTATATGTAATTGCTTATATTGCTGAGTGTACTTTCACCATCCTCAGTAGCACACTCATAGATATGGTTGTAGCCTACTCCTAATCATATGGAAAGGAAATTATATGTTTTTAAATCAAGATAGCAGGTATTGATATTGAACAAAATTAAATTGTACACACTTTTCTGCTGAATGCATTACTTGCAATTCAGTGTATTTTGTGCTATGTACATTTGCATAACTATACCGGGTGAAGTGTAAGTGAATAGAAACGCAATGATTACAAGTCACTGCAATGGAATACATAAAGTAAAGTGGAATTCAAGAAGCAACTACATGGCATTACATTGGAACAGCCTTTAGCTTTGTATTGCTTGGAAACACTGAAGTTCTATTATATGTAATTGCTTATATTGCTGAGTGTACCTTCACCAACCTCAGTTGCACACTCATAAATATGGTTGTAGACTACTCCTAATGATATGGAAAGTATATTATAATGGTTTAAATCAAGTTAGCATGTAGTGCTATTGAGCAAAATTAAATTGTACACACTTTCCAGCTGAATGCATTACTTGCAATTCAGTGTATTTTGTGCTATATACATCTGCATAACTATACTGGGTGAACTGTAAGTGAATAGAAACAGAATGAATACGAGTCACTGCAATGGAATACATGAAGTAAAGTGGAATTCAAGAAGCAACTAATTGGCATTTAGATTGGAAAAGCCTTTAGCTTTGTATTGCTTGGAAACACTGAAGTTCTATTATATGTAATTGCTTATATTGCTGAGTGTACCTTCACCAACCTCAGTAGCCTACTCATAGATATGGTTGTAGACTACTCCTAATCATATGGAAAGTATATTATAAGGGTTTAAATCAAGATAGCATGTATTGCTATTGAACAAAATTAAATTGTACAGTCTTTTCATCTGAATGCATTACTTACTTTTCAGTGTATTTTGTGCTATGCACATGTGCATAACTATACCGGGTGAAGTGTAAGTGAATAGAAACGCAATGATTATAAGTCACTGCAATGGAATACATAAAGAAAAGTGGAATTCAAGAAGCAACTACATGGCATTTACATTGGAACAGCCTTTAGCTTTGTATTGCTTGGAAACACTGAAGTTCTATTATATGTAATTGCTTATATTGCTGAGTGTACTTTCACCATCCTCAGTAGCACACTCATAGATATGGTTGTAGACTACTCCTAATCATATGGAAAGTATATTGTAATGGTTTAAATCAAGGTAGCATGTAGTGCTATTGAGCAAGATTAAATTGTACACATTTTCCATCTGAATGCCTTACTTGCAATTCAGTTGATTTTGTGCTATGTACATGTGCATGTCTATACCAGGTGAAGTGTAAGTGAATAGAAACACAATGAAAACAAGTCACTGCAATGGAATACATGAAGTAAAGTGGAATTCAAGAAGCAGCTACATGGCATTTACATTGGAACAGCATTTAGCTTTGTACTGCTTTGATACACTGAAGTTCTATTATGTGTAATTAGTGACATTGCTGAGTGTACCTTCACCAACTTCAGTAGCACACTCATAAATATGGTTGTAGACTACTAATCATATGGAAAGTATATTATAAAGGTTCAAATCAAGTTAGCATGTAGTGCTATTGAGCAAAATTAAATTGTACGCTCTTTTCAGCTGAATGCATTACTTACTATTCAGTGTATTTTGTACTATATACATGTGCATAACTATACTGGGTGAACTGTAAGTGAATAGAAACAGAATGAATACGAGTCACTGCAATGGAATACATGAAGTAAAGTGGAATTCAAGAAGCAACTAAATGGCATTTAGATTGGAAAAGCCTTTAGCTTTGTATTGCTTGGAAACACTGAAGTTCTATTATATGTAATTGCTTATATTGCTGAGTGTACTTTCACCATCCTCAGTAGCACACTCATAGATATGGTTGTAGACTACTCCTAATCATATGGAAAGTATATTATAATGGTTTAAATCAAGGTAGCATGTAGTGCTATTGAGCAAAATTAAATTGTACACACTTTCAGGTTAATGCATTACTTGCAATTCAGTGTATTTTGTGCTATGTACATGTCCATGTCTATACCAGGTGAAGTGTATGTGAATAGAAACACAATGAAAACAAGTCACTGCAACGGAATACATAAAGTAAAGTTGAATTCAAGAAGCAACTACATTGCATTTACATTGGAACTGCCTTTCGCCTTGTACTGCTTTGATACACTGAAGTTCTATTATGTGTAATTCGTGACATTGCTGAGTGTACCTTCACCAACTTCAGTAGCACACTCATAAATATGGTTGTAGACTACTCCTAATCATATGGAAAGGAAATTATAAGGTTTTAAATCAAGATAGCAGGTATTGATATTGAACAAAATTAAATTGTACACACTTTTCTGCTGAATGCATTACTTGCAATTCAGTGTATTTTGTGCTATGTACATTTGCATAACTATACCGGGTGAAGTGTAAGTGAATAGAAACGCAATGATTACAAGTCACTGCAATGGAATACATAAAGTAAAGTGGAATTCAAGAAGCAACTACATGGCATTTACATTGGAACAGCCTTTAGCTTTGTATTGCTTGGAAACACTGAAGTTCTATTATATGTAATTGCTTATATTGCTGAGTGTACCTTCACCAACCTCAGTTGCACACTCATAAATATGGTTGTAGACTACTCCTAATGATATGGAAAGTATATTATAATGGTTTAAATCAAGTTAGCATGTAGTGCTATTGAGCAAAATTAAATTGTACACACTTTCCAGCTGAATGCATTACTTGCAATTCGGTGTATTTTGTGCTATGTACATGTGCATGTCTATACCAGCTGAAGTGTAAGTGAATAGAAACACAATGAAAACAAGTCACTGCAAAGGAATACATAAATTAAAGTGGAATTCAAGAAGCAACTACATTGCATTTACATCTGAACTGCCTTTCGCTTTGTACTGCTTTGATACATTGAAGTTCTATTATGTGTAATTGGTGACATTGCTGAGTGTACCTTCACCAACTTCAGTAGCACACTCATAAATATGGTTGTAGACGACTCCTAATGATATGGAAAGTATATTATAATGGTTTAAATCAAGTTAGCATGTAGTGCTATTGAGCAAAATTAAATTGTACACTCTTTTCAGCTGAATGCATTACTTACTATTCAGTGTATTTTGTGCTATGTACATGTGCATAACTATACTGGGTGAACTGTAAGTGAATAGAAACAGAATGAATACGAATCACTGCAATGGAATACATAAAGTAAAGTGGAATTCAAGAAACAACTAAATGGCATTTAGATTCTAAAAGCCTTTAGCTTTGTATTGCTTGGTAGCACTGAAGTTCTATTATATGTAATTGCTTATATTGCTGAGTATACCTTCACCAACCTCAGTTGCACACTCATAAATATGGTTGTAGACTACTCCTAATCATATGGAAAGGAAATTATAAGGTTTTAAATCAAGATAGCAGGTATTGATATTGAACAAAATTAAATTGTACACACTTTTCTGCTGAATGCATTACTTGCAATTCAGTGTATTTTGTGCTATGTACATGTGCATGTCTATACCAGGTGAAGTGTATGTGAATAGAAACACAATGAAAACAAGTCACTGCAATGGAATACATAAAGTAAAGTTGAATTCAAGAAGCAGCTACATGGCATTTACATTGGAACAGCCTTTAGCTTTGTACTGCTTTGATACACTGAAGTTCTATTATGTGTAATTGGTGACATTGCTGAGTGTACCTTCACCAACTTCAGTAGCACACTCATAAATATGGTTTTAGACTACTCCTAATCATATTGAAAGTATATTATAAAGGTTTAAATCAAGTTAGCATGTAGTGCTATTGAGCAAAATTAAATTGTGCGCTCTTTTCAGCTGAATGCATTACTTACTATTCAGTGTATTTTGTGCTATATACATGTGCATAACTATACCGGGTGAAGTGTAAGTGAATAGAAACGCAATGATTACAAGTCACTGCAATGGAATACATAAATAAAGTGGAATTCAAGAAGCAACTACATGGCATTTACATTGGAACAGCCTTTAGCTTTGTATTGCTTGGAAACACTGAAGTTCTATTATGTGTAATTGGTGACATTGCTGAGTGTACCTTCACCAACTTCAGTAGCACACTCATAAATATGGTTGTAGCCTAATACTAATCATATGGAAAGTATATTTTAAAGGTTTAAATCAAGTTAGCATGTAGTGCTATTGAGCAAAATTAAATTGTACGCTCTTTTCAGCTGAATGCATTACTTACTTTTCAGTGTATTTTGTGCTATGTACATGTGCATAACTATACCGGGGGAAGTGTGTGAATAGAAACGCAATGATTATAAGTCACTGCAATGGAATACATAAAGAAAAGTGGAATTCAAGAAGCAGCTACATGGCATTTACATTGGAACAGCATTTAGCTTTGTACTGCTTTGATACACTGAAGTTCTATTATGTGTAATTGGTGACATTGCTGAGTGTACCTTCACCAACTTCAGTAGCACACTCATAAATATGGTTGTAGCCTACTCCTAATCATATGGAAAGGAAATTATATGTTTTTAAATCAAGATAGCAGGTATTGATATTGAACAAAATTAAATTGTACACACTTTTCTGCTGAATGCATTACTTGCAATTCAGTGTATTTTGTGCTATGTACATTTGCATAACTATACCGGGTGAAGTGTAAGTGAATAGAAACGCAATGATTACAAGTCACTGCAATGGAATACATAAAGTAAAGTGGAATTCAAGAAGCAACTACATGGCATTACATTGGAACAGCCTTTAGCTTTGTATTGCTTGGAAACACTGAAGTTCTATTATATGTAATTGCTTATATTGCTGAGTGTACCTTCACCAACCTCAGTTGCACACTCATAAATATGGTTGTAGACTACTCCTAATGATATCGAAAGTATATTATAATGGTTTAAATCAAGTTAGCATGTAGTGCTATTGAGCAAAATTAAATTGTACACACTTTCCAGCTGAATGCATTACTTGCAATTCAGTGTATTTTGTGCTATATACATCTGCATAACTATACTGGGTGAACTGTAAGTGAATAGAAACAGAATGAATACGAGTCACTGCAATGGAATACATGAAGTAAAGTGGAATTCAAGAAGCAACTAATTGGCATTTAGATTGGAAAAGCCTTTAGCTTTGTATTGCTTGGAAACACTGAAGTTCTATTATATGTAATTGCTTATATTGCTGAGTGTACCTTCACCAACCTCAGTAGCCTACTCATAGATATGGTTGTAGACTACTCCTAATCATATGGAAAGTATATTATAAAGGTTTAAATCAAGATAGCATGTATTGCTATTGAACAAAATTAAATTGTACAGTCTTTTCATCTGAATGCATTACTTACTTTTCAGTGTATTTTGTGCTATGTACATGTGCATAACTATACCGGGTGAAGTGTAAGTGAATAGAAACGCAATGATTATAAGTCACTGCAATGGAATACATAAAGAAAAGTGGAATTCAAGAAGCAACTACATGGCATTTACATTGGAACAGCCTTTAGCTTTGTATTGCTTGGAAACACTGAAGTTCTATTATATGTAATTGCTTATATTGCTGAGTGTACTTTCACCATCCTCAGTAGCACACTCATAGATATGGTTGTAGACTACTCCTAATCATATGGAAAGTATATTGTAATGGTTTAAATCAAGGTAGCATGTAGTGCTATTGAGCAAGATTAAATTGTACACATTTTCCATCTGAATGCCTTACTTGCAATTCAGTGTATTTTGTGCTATGTACATGTGCATGTCTATACCAGGTGAAGTGTAAGTGAATAGAAACACAATGAAAACAAGTCACTGCAATGGAATACATGAAGTAAAGTGGAATTCAAGAAGCAGCTACATGGCATTTACATTGGAACAGCATTTAGCTTTGTACTGCTTTGATACACTGAAGTTCTATTATGTGTAATTAGTGACATTGCTGAGTATACCTTCACCAACCTCAGTTGCACACTCATAAATATGGTTGTAGACTACTCCTAATCATATGGAAAGGAAATTATAAGGTTTTAAATCAAGATAGCAGGTATTGATATTGAACAAAATTAAATTGTACACACTTTTCTGCTGAATGCATTACTTGCAATTCAGTGTATTTTGTGCTATGTACATTTGCATAACTATACCGGGTGAAGTGTAAGTGAATAGAAACGCAATGATTACAAGTCACTGCAATGGAATACATAAAGTAAAGTGGAATTCAAGAAGCAACTACATGGCATTTACATTGGAACAGCCTTTAGCTTTGTATTGCTTGGAAACACTGAAGTTCTATTATATGTAATTGCTTATATTGCTGAGTGTACCTTCACCAACCTCAGTTGCACACTCATAAATATGGTTGTAGACTACTCCTAATGATATGGAAAGTATATTATAATGGTTTAAATCAAGTTAGCATGTAGTGCTATTGAGCAAAATTAAATTGTACACACTTTCCAGCTGAATGCATTACTTGCAATTCGGTGTATTTTGTGCTATGTACATGTGCATGTCTATACCAGCTGAAGTGTAAGTGAATAGAAACACAATGAAAACAAGTCACTGCAAAGGAATACATAAATTAAAGTGGAATTCAAGAAGCAACTACATTGCATTTACATCTGAACTGCCTTTCGCTTTGTACTGCTTTGATACATTGAAGTTCTATTATGTGTAATTGGTGACATTGCTGAGTGTACCTTCACCAACTTCAGTAGCACACTCATAAATATGGTTGTAGACGACTCCTAATGATATGGAAAGTATATTATAATGGTTTAAATCAAGTTAGCATGTAGTGCTATTGAGCAAAATTAAATTGTACACTCTTTTCAGCTGAATGCATTACTTACTATTCAGTGTATTTTGTGCTATGTACATGTGCATAACTATACTGGGTGAACTGTAAGTGAATAGAAACAGAATGAATACGAATCACTGCAATGGAATACATAAAGTAAAGTGGAATTCAAGAAACAACTAAATGGCATTTAGATTCTAAAAGCCTTTAGCTTTGTATTGCTTGGTAGCACTGAAGTTCTATTATATGTAATTGCTTATATTGCTGAGTATACCTTCACCAACCTCAGTTGCACACTCATAAATATGGTTGTAGACTACTCCTAATCATATGGAAAGGAAATTATAAGGTTTTAAATCAAGATAGCAGGTATTGATATTGAACAAAATTAAATTGTACACACTTTTCTGCTGAATGCATTACTTGCAATTCAGTGTATTTTGTGCTATGTACATGTGCATGTCTATACCAGGTGAAGTGTATGTGAATAGAAACACAATGAAAACAAGTCACTGCAATGGAATACATAAAGTAAAGTTGAATTCAAGAAGCAGCTACATGGCATTTACATTGGAACAGCCTTTAGCTTTGTACTGCTTTGATACACTGAAGTTCTATTATGTGTAATTGGTGACATTGCTGAGTGTACCTTCACCAACTTCAGTAGCACACTCATAAATATGGTTTTAGACTACTCCTAATCATATTGAAAGTATATTATAAAGGTTTAAATCAAGTTAGCATGTAGTGCTATTGAGCAAAATTAAATTGTGCGCTCTTTTCAGCTGAATGCATTACTTACTATTCAGTGTATTTTGTGCTATATACATGTGCATAACTATACCGGGGGAAGTGTGTTAATAGAAACGCAATGATTATAAGTCACTGCAATGGAATACATAAAGAAAAGTGGAATTCAAGAAGCAGCTACATGGCATTTACATTGGAACAGCATTTAGCTTTGTACTGCTTTGATACACTGAAGTTCTATTATGTGTAATTGGTGACATTGCTGAGTGTACCTTCACCAACTTCAGTAGCACACTCATAAATATGGTTGTAGCCTACTCCTAATCATATGGAAAGGAAATTATATGTTTTTAAATCAAGATAGCAGGTATTGATATTGAACAAAATTAAATTGTACACACTTTTCTGCTGAATGCATTACTTGCAATTCAGTGTATTTTGTGCTATGTACATTTGCATAACTATACCGGGTGAAGTGTAAGTGAATAGAAACGCAATGATTACAAGTCACTGCAATGGAATACATAAAGTAAAGTGGAATTCAAGAAGCAACTACATGGCATTACATTGGAACAGCCTTTAGCTTTGTATTGCTTGGAAACACTGAAGTTCTATTATATGTAATTGCTTATATTGCTGAGTGTACCTTCACCAACCTCAGTTGCACACTCATAAATATGGTTGTAGACTACTCCTAATGATATCGAAAGTATATTATAATGGTTTAAATCAAGTTAGCATGTAGTGCTATTGAGCAAAATTAAATTGTACACACTTTCCAGCTGAATGCATTACTTGCAATTCAGTGTATTTTGTGCTATATACATCTGCATAACTATACTGGGTGAACTGTAAGTGAATAGAAACAGAATGAATACGAGTCACTGCAATGGAATACGAAGTAAAGTGGAATTCAAGAAGCAACTAAATGGCATTTAGATTGGAAAAGCCTTTAGCTTTGTATTGCTTGGAAACACAGAAGTTCTATTATGTGTAATTGGTGACATTGCTGAGTGTACCTTCACCAACTTCAGTAGCACACTCATAAATATGGTTGTAGACTACTCCTAATCATATGGAAAGTATATTATAAAGGTTCAAATCAAGTTAGCATGTAGTGCTATTGAGCAAAATTAGATTGTACGCTCTTTTCAGCTGAATGCATTACTTACTATTCAGTGTATATTGTACTATATACATGTGCATAACTATACTGGGTGAACTGTAAGTGAATAGAAACAGAATGAATACGAGTCACTGCAATGGAATACATGAAGTAAAGTGGAATTCAAGAAGCAACTACATGGCATTTACATTGGAACAGCCTTTAGCTTTGTATTACTTGGAAACACTGAAGTTCTATTATGTGTAATTGGTGACATTGCTGAGTGTACCTTCACCAACTTCAGTAGCACACTCATAAATATGGTTGTAGCCCAATACTAATCATATGGAAAGTATATTATAAAGGTTTAAATCAAGTTAGCATGTAGTGCTATTGAGCAAAATTAAATTGTACGCTCTTTTCAGCTGAATGCATTACTTACTATTCAGTGTATTTTGTACTATATACATGTGCATACCTATACTGGGTGAACTGTAAGTGAATAGAAACAGAATGAATACGAGTCACTGCAATGGAATACATGAAGTAAAGTGGAATTCTAGAAGCAACTAATTGGCATTTAGATTGGAAAAGCCTTTAGCTTTGTATTGCTTGGAAACACTGAAGTTCTATTATGTGTAATTGGTGACATTGCTGAGTGTACCCACCAACTTCAGTAGCACACTCATAAATATGGTTGTAGACTACTCCTAATGATATGGAAAGTATATTATAATGGTTTAAATCAAGTTAGCATGTAGTGCTATTGAGCAAAATTAAATTGTACACACTTTCCAGCTGAATGCATTACTTGCAATTCAGTGTATTTTGTGCTATGTCCATGTGCATGTCTATAACAGGTGAAGTGTAAGTGAATAGAAACACAATGAAAACAAGTCACTGCAAAGGAATACATAAATTAAAGTGGAATTCAAGAAGCAACTACATTGCATTTACATCTGAACTGCCTTTCGCTTTGTACTGCTTTGATACATTGAAGTTCTATTATGTGTAATTGGTGACATTGCTGAGTGTACCTTCACCAACTTCAGTAGCACACTCATAAATATGGTTGTAGACGACTCCTAATGATATGGAAAGTATATTATAATGGTTTAAATCAAGTTAGCATGTAGTGCTATTGAGCAAAATTAAATTGTACACTCTTTTCAGCTGAATGCATTACTTACTATTCAGTGTATTTTGTGCTATGTACATGTGCATAACTATACTGGGTGAACTGTAAGTGAATAGAAACAGAATGAATACGAATCACTGCAATGGAATACATAAAGTAAAGTGGAATTCAAGAAACAACTAAATGGCATTTAGATTCTAAAAGCCTTTAGCTTTGTATTGCTTGGTAGCACTGAAGTTCTATTATATGTAATTGCTTATATTGCTGAGTATACCTTCACCAACCTCAGTTGCACACACATAAATATGGTTGTAGACTACTCCTAATCATATGGAAAGGAAATTATAAGGTTTTAAATCAAGATAGCAGGTATTGATATTGAACAAAATTAAATTGTACACACTTTTCTGCTGAATGCATTACTTGCAATTCAGTGTATTTTGTGCTATGTACATGTGCATGTCTATACCAGGTGAAGTGTATGTGAATAGAAACACAATGAAAACAAGTCACTGCAATGGAATACATAAAGTAAAGTTGAATTCAAGAAGCAGCTACATGGCATTTACATTGGAACAGCCTTTAGCTTTGTACTGCTTTGATACACTGAAGTTCTATTATGTGTAATTAGTGACATTGCTGAGTGTACCTTCACCAACTTCAGTAGCACACTCATAAATATGGTTTTAGACTACTCCTAATCATATTGAAAGTATATTATAAAGGTTTAAATCAAGTTAGCATGTAGTGCTATTGAGCAAAATTAAATTGTGCGCTCTTTTCAGCTGAATGCATTACTTACTATTCAGTGTATTTTGTGCTATATACATGTGCATAACTATACCGGGTGAAGTGTAAGTGAATAGAAACGCAATGATTACAAGTCACTGCAATGGAATACATAAATAAAGTGGAATTCAAGAAGCAACTACATGGCATTTACATTGGAACAGCCTTTAGCTTTGTATTGCTTGGAAACACTGAAGTTCTATTATGTGTAATTGGTGACATTGCTGAGTGTACCTTCACCAACTTCAGTAGCACACTCATAAATATGGTTGTAGCCTAATACTAATCATATGGAAAGTATATTTTAAAGGTTTAAATCAAGTTAGCATGTAGTGCTATTGAGCAAAATTAAATTGTACGCTCTTTTCAGCTGAATGCATTACTTACTTTTCAGTGTATTTTGTGCTATGTACATGTGCATAACTATACCGGGGGAAGTGTGTGAATAGAAACGCAATGATTATAAGTCACTGCAATGGAATACATAAAGAAAAGTGGAATTCAAGAAGCAGCTACATGGCATTTACATTGGAACAGCATTTAGCTTTGTACTGCTTTGATACACTGAAGTTCTATTATGTGTAATTGGTGACATTGCTGAGTGTACCTTCACCAACTTCAGTAGCACACTCATAAATATGGTTGTAGACTACTCCTAATCATATGGAAAGTATATTATAAAGGTTCAAATCAAGTTAGCATGTAGTGCTATTGAGCAAAATTAAATTGTACGCTCTTTTCAGCTGAATGCATTACTTACTATTCAGTGTATTTTGTACTATATACATGTGCATAACTATACTGGGTGAACTGTAAGTGAATAGAAACAGAATGAATACGAGTCACTGCAATGGAATACGAAGTAAAGTGGAATTCAAGAAGCAACTAAATGGCATTTAGATTGGAACAGCCTTTAGCTTTGTATTGCTTGGAAACACAGAAGTTCTATTATGTGTAATTGGTGACATTGCTGAGTGTACCTTCACCAACTTCAGTAGCACACTCATAAATATGGTTGTAGACTACTCCTAATCATATGGAAAGTATATTATAAAGGTTCAAATCAAGTTAGCATGTAGTGCTATTGAGCAAAATTAGATTGTACGCTCTTTTCAGCTGAATGCATTACTTACTATTCAGTGTATATTGTACTATATACATGTGCATAACTATACTGGGTGAACTGTAAGTGAATAGAAACAGAATGAATACGAGTCACTGCAATGGAATACATGAAGTAAAGTGGAATTCAAGAAGCAACTAAATGGCATTTAGATTGGAAAAGCCTTTAGCTTTGTATTGCTTGGAAACACTGAAGTTCTATTATATGTAATTGCTTATATTGCTGAGTGTACTTTCACCATCCTCAGTAGCACACTCATAGATATGGTTGTAGCCTACTCCTAATCATATGGAAAGGAAATTATATGTTTTTAAATCAAGATAGCAGGTATTGATATTGAACAAAATTAAATTGTACACACTTTTCTGCTGAATGCATTACTTGCAATTCAGTGTATTTTGTGCTATGTACATTTGCATAACTATACCGGGTGAAGTGTAAGTGAATAGAAACGCAATGATTACAAGTCACTGCAATGGAATACATAAAGTAAAGTGGAATTCAAGAAGCAACTACATGGCATTACATTGGAACAGCCTTTAGCTTTGTATTGCTTGGAAACACTGAAGTTCTATTATATGTAATTGCTTATATTGCTGAGTGTACCTTCACCAACCTCAGTTGCACACTCATAAATATGGTTGTAGACTACTCCTAATGATATGGAAAGTATATTATAATGGTTTAAATCAAGTTAGCATGTAGTGCTATTGAGCAAAATTAAATTGTACACACTTTCCAGCTGAATGCATTACTTGCAATTCAGTGTATTTTGTGCTATATACATCTGCATAACTATACTGGGTGAACTGTAAGTGAATAGAAACAGAATGAATACGAGTCACTGCAATGGAATACATGAAGTAAAGTGGAATTCAAGAAGCAACTAATTGGCATTTAGATTGGAAAAGCCTTTAGCTTTGTATTGCTTGGAAACACTGAAGTTCTATTATATGTAATTGCTTATATTGCTGAGTGTACCTTCACCAACCTCAGTAGCCTACTCATAGATATGGTTGTAGACTACTCCTAATCATATGGAAAGTATATTATAAGGGTTTAAATCAAGATAGCATGTATTGCTATTGAACAAAATTAAATTGTACAGTCTTTTCATCTGAATGCATTACTTACTTTTCAGTGTATTTTGTGCTATGTACATGTGCATAACTATACCGGGTGAAGTGTAAGTGAATAGAAACGCAATGATTATAAGTCACTGCAATGGAATACATAAAGAAAAGTGGAATTCAAGAAGCAACTACATGGCATTTACATTGGAACAGCCTTTAGCTTTGTATTGCTTGGAAACACTGAAGTTCTATTATATGTAATTGCTTATATTGCTGAGTGTACTTTCACCATCCTCAGTAGCACACTCATAGATATGGTTGTAGACTACTCCTAATCATATGGAAAGTATATTGTAATGGTTTAAATCAAGGTAGCATGTAGTGCTATTGAGCAAGATTAAATTGTACACATTTTCCATCTGAATGCCTTACTTGCAATTCAGTTGATTTTGTGCTATGTACATGTGCATGTCTATACCAGGTGAAGTGTAAGTGAATAGAAACACAATGAAAACAAGTCACTGCAATGGAATACATGAAGTAAAGTGGAATTCAAGAAGCAGCTACATGGCATTTACATTGGAACAGCATTTAGCTTTGTACTGCTTTGATACACTGAAGTTCTATTATGTGTAATTAGTGACATTGCTGAGTGTACCTTCACCAACTTCAGTAGCACACTCATAAATATGGTTGTAGACTACTAATCATATGGAAAGTATATTATAAAGGTTCAAATCAAGTTAGCATGTAGTGCTATTGAGCAAAATTAAATTGTACGCTCTTTTCAGCTGAATGCATTACTTACTATTCAGTGTATTTTGTACTATATACATGTGCATAACTATACTGGGTGAACTGTAAGTGAATAGAAACAGAATGAATACGAGTCACTGCAATGGAATACATGAAGTAAAGTGGAATTCAAGAAGCAACTAAATGGCATTTAGATTGGAAAAGCCTTTAGCTTTGTATTGCTTGGAAACACTGAAGTTCTATTATATGTAATTGCTTATATTGCTGAGTGTACTTTCACCATCCTCAGTAGCACACTCATAGATATGGTTGTAGACTACTCCTAATCATATGGAAAGTATATTATAATGGTTTAAATCAAGGTAGCATGTAGTGCTATTGAGCAAAATTAAATTGTACACACTTTCAGGTTAATGCATTACTTGCAATTCAGTGTATTTTGTGCTATGTACATGTCCATGTCTATACCAGGTGAAGTGTATGTGAATAGAAACACAATGAAAACAAGTCACTGCAACGGAATACATAAAGTAAAGTTGAATTCAAGAAGCAACTACATTGCATTTACATTGGAACTGCCTTTCGCCTTGTACTGCTTTGATACACTGAAGTTCTATTATGTGTAATTCGTGACATTGCTGAGTGTACCTTCACCAACTTCAGTAGCACACTCATAAATATGGTTGTAGACTACTCCTAATCATATGGAAAGGAAATTATAAGGTTTTAAATCAAGATAGCAGGTATTGATATTGAACAAAATTAAATTGTACACACTTTTCTGCTGAATGCATTACTTGCAATTCAGTGTATTTTGTGCTATGTACATTTGCATAACTATACCGGGTGAAGTGTAAGTGAATAGAAACGCAATGATTACAAGTCACTGCAATGGAATACATAAAGTAAAGTGGAATTCAAGAAGCAACTACATGGCATTTACATTGGAACAGCCTTTAGCTTTGTATTGCTTGGAAACACTGAAGTTCTATTATATGTAATTGCTTATATTGCTGAGTGTACCTTCACCAACCTCAGTTGCACACTCATAAATATGGTTGTAGACTACTCCTAATGATATGGAAAGTATATTATAATGGTTTAAATCAAGTTAGCATGTAGTGCTATTGAGCAAAATTAAATTGTACACACTTTCCAGCTGAATGCATTACTTGCAATTCGGTGTATTTTGTGCTATGTACATGTGCATGTCTATACCAGCTGAAGTGTAAGTGAATAGAAACACAATGAAAACAAGTCACTGCAAAGGAATACATAAATTAAAGTGGAATTCAAGAAGCAACTACATTGCATTTACATCTGAACTGCCTTTCGCTTTGTACTGCTTTGATACATTGAAGTTCTATTATGTGTAATTGGTGACATTGCTGAGTGTACCTTCACCAACTTCAGTAGCACACTCATAAATATGGTTGTAGACGACTCCTAATGATATGGAAAGTATATTATAATGGTTTAAATCAAGTTAGCATGTAGTGCTATTGAGCAAAATTAAATTGTACACTCTTTTCAGCTGAATGCATTACTTACTATTCAGTGTATTTTGTGCTATGTACATGTGCATAACTATACTGGGTGAACTGTAAGTGAATAGAAACAGAATGAATACGAATCACTGCAATGGAATACATAAAGTAAAGTGGAATTCAAGAAACAACTAAATGGCATTTAGATTCTAAAAGCCTTTAGCTTTGTATTGCTTGGTAGCACTGAAGTTCTATTATATGTAATTGCTTATATTGCTGAGTATACCTTCACCAACCTCAGTTGCACACTCATAAATATGGTTGTAGACTACTCCTAATCATATGGAAAGGAAATTATAAGGTTTTAAATCAAGATAGCAGGTATTGATATTGAACAAAATTAAATTGTACACACTTTTCTGCTGAATGCATTACTTGCAATTCAGTGTATTTTGTGCTATGTACATGTGCATGTCTATACCAGGTGAAGTGTATGTGAATAGAAACACAATGAAAACAAGTCACTGCAATGGAATACATAAAGTAAAGTTGAATTCAAGAAGCAGCTACATGGCATTTACATTGGAACAGCCTTTAGCTTTGTACTGCTTTGATACACTGAAGTTCTATTATGTGTAATTGGTGACATTGCTGAGTGTACCTTCACCAACTTCAGTAGCACACTCATAAATATGGTTTTAGACTACTCCTAATCATATTGAAAGTATATTATAAAGGTTTAAATCAAGTTAGCATGTAGTGCTATTGAGCAAAATTAAATTGTGCGCTCTTTTCAGCTGAATGCATTACTTACTATTCAGTGTATTTTGTGCTATATACATGTGCATAACTATACCGGGTGAAGTGTAAGTGAATAGAAACGCAATGATTACAAGTCACTGCAATGGAATACATAAATAAAGTGGAATTCAAGAAGCAACTACATGGCATTTACATTGGAACAGCCTTTAGCTTTGTATTGCTTGGAAACACTGAAGTTCTATTATGTGTAATTGGTGACATTGCTGAGTGTACCTTCACCAACTTCAGTAGCACACTCATAAATATGGTTGTAGCCTAATACTAATCATATGGAAAGTATATTTTAAAGGTTTAAATCAAGTTAGCATGTAGTGCTATTGAGCAAAATTAAATTGTACGCTCTTTTCAGCTGAATGCATTACTTACTTTTCAGTGTATTTTGTGCTATGTACATGTGCATAACTATACCGGGGGAAGTGTGTGAATAGAAACGCAATGATTATAAGTCACTGCAATGGAATACATAAAGAAAAGTGGAATTCAAGAAGCAGCTACATGGCATTTACATTGGAACAGCATTTAGCTTTGTACTGCTTTGATACACTGAAGTTCTATTATGTGTAATTGGTGACATTGCTGAGTGTACCTTCACCAACTTCAGTAGCACACTCATAAATATGGTTGTAGCCTACTCCTAATCATATGGAAAGGAAATTATATGTTTTTAAATCAAGATAGCAGGTATTGATATTGAACAAAATTAAATTGTACACACTTTTCTGCTGAATGCATTACTTGCAATTCAGTGTATTTTGTGCTATGTACATTTGCATAACTATACCGGGTGAAGTGTAAGTGAATAGAAACGCAATGATTACAAGTCACTGCAATGGAATACATAAAGTAAAGTGGAATTCAAGAAGCAACTACATGGCATTACATTGGAACAGCCTTTAGCTTTGTATTGCTTGGAAACACTGAAGTTCTATTATATGTAATTGCTTATATTGCTGAGTGTACCTTCACCAACCTCAGTTGCACACTCATAAATATGGTTGTAGACTACTCCTAATGATATCGAAAGTATATTATAATGGTTTAAATCAAGTTAGCATGTAGTGCTATTGAGCAAAATTAAATTGTACACACTTTCCAGCTGAATGCATTACTTGCAATTCAGTGTATTTTGTGCTATATACATCTGCATAACTATACTGGGTGAACTGTAAGTGAATAGAAACAGAATGAATACGAGTCACTGCAATGGAATACATGAAGTAAAGTGGAATTCAAGAAGCAACTAATTGGCATTTAGATTGGAAAAGCCTTTAGCTTTGTATTGCTTGGAAACACTGAAGTTCTATTATATGTAATTGCTTATATTGCTGAGTGTACCTTCACCAACCTCAGTAGCCTACTCATAGATATGGTTGTAGACTACTCCTAATCATATGGAAAGTATATTATAAAGGTTTAAATCAAGATAGCATGTATTGCTATTGAACAAAATTAAATTGTACAGTCTTTTCATCTGAATGCATTACTTACTTTTCAGTGTATTTTGTGCTATGTACATGTGCATAACTATACCGGGTGAAGTGTAAGTGAATAGAAACGCAATGATTATAAGTCACTGCAATGGAATACATAAAGAAAAGTGGAATTCAAGAAGCAACTACATGGCATTTACATTGGAACAGCCTTTAGCTTTGTATTGCTTGGAAACACTGAAGTTCTATTATATGTAATTGCTTATATTGCTGAGTGTACTTTCACCATCCTCAGTAGCACACTCATAGATATGGTTGTAGACTACTCCTAATCATATGGAAAGTATATTGTAATGGTTTAAATCAAGGTAGCATGTAGTGCTATTGAGCAAGATTAAATTGTACACATTTTCCATCTGAATGCCTTACTTGCAATTCAGTGTATTTTGTGCTATGTACATGTGCATGTCTATACCAGGTGAAGTGTAAGTGAATAGAAACACAATGAAAACAAGTCACTGCAATGGAATACATGAAGTAAAGTGGAATTCAAGAAGCAGCTACATGGCATTTACATTGGAACAGCATTTAGCTTTGTACTGCTTTGATACACTGAAGTTCTATTATGTGTAATTAGTGACATTGCTGAGTATACCTTCACCAACCTCAGTTGCACACTCATAAATATGGTTGTAGACTACTCCTAATCATATGGAAAGGAAATTATAAGGTTTTAAATCAAGATAGCAGGTATTGATATTGAACAAAATTAAATTGTACACACTTTTCTGCTGAATGCATTACTTGCAATTCAGTGTATTTTGTGCTATGTACATTTGCATAACTATACCGGGTGAAGTGTAAGTGAATAGAAACGCAATGATTACAAGTCACTGCAATGGAATACATAAAGTAAAGTGGAATTCAAGAAGCAACTACATGGCATTTACATTGGAACAGCCTTTAGCTTTGTATTGCTTGGAAACACTGAAGTTCTATTATATGTAATTGCTTATATTGCTGAGTGTACCTTCACCAACCTCAGTTGCACACTCATAAATATGGTTGTAGACTACTCCTAATGATATGGAAAGTATATTATAATGGTTTAAATCAAGTTAGCATGTAGTGCTATTGAGCAAAATTAAATTGTACACACTTTCCAGCTGAATGCATTACTTGCAATTCGGTGTATTTTGTGCTATGTACATGTGCATGTCTATACCAGCTGAAGTGTAAGTGAATAGAAACACAATGAAAACAAGTCACTGCAAAGGAATACATAAATTAAAGTGGAATTCAAGAAGCAACTACATTGCATTTACATCTGAACTGCCTTTCGCTTTGTACTGCTTTGATACATTGAAGTTCTATTATGTGTAATTGGTGACATTGCTGAGTGTACCTTCACCAACTTCAGTAGCACACTCATAAATATGGTTGTAGACGACTCCTAATGATATGGAAAGTATATTATAATGGTTTAAATCAAGTTAGCATGTAGTGCTATTGAGCAAAATTAAATTGTACACTCTTTTCAGCTGAATGCATTACTTACTATTCAGTGTATTTTGTGCTATGTACATGTGCATAACTATACTGGGTGAACTGTAAGTGAATAGAAACAGAATGAATACGAATCACTGCAATGGAATACATAAAGTAAAGTGGAATTCAAGAAACAACTAAATGGCATTTAGATTCTAAAAGCCTTTAGCTTTGTATTGCTTGGTAGCACTGAAGTTCTATTATATGTAATTGCTTATATTGCTGAGTATACCTTCACCAACCTCAGTTGCACACTCATAAATATGGTTGTAGACTACTCCTAATCATATGGAAAGGAAATTATAAGGTTTTAAATCAAGATAGCAGGTATTGATATTGAACAAAATTAAATTGTACACACTTTTCTGCTGAATGCATTACTTGCAATTCAGTGTATTTTGTGCTATGTACATGTGCATGTCTATACCAGGTGAAGTGTATGTGAATAGAAACACAATGAAAACAAGTCACTGCAATGGAATACATAAAGTAAAGTTGAATTCAAGAAGCAGCTACATGGCATTTACATTGGAACAGCCTTTAGCTTTGTACTGCTTTGATACACTGAAGTTCTATTATGTGTAATTGGTGACATTGCTGAGTGTACCTTCACCAACTTCAGTAGCACACTCATAAATATGGTTTTAGACTACTCCTAATCATATTGAAAGTATATTATAAAGGTTTAAATCAAGTTAGCATGTAGTGCTATTGAGCAAAATTAAATTGTGCGCTCTTTTCAGCTGAATGCATTACTTACTATTCAGTGTATTTTGTGCTATATACATGTGCATAACTATACCGGGGGAAGTGTGTGAATAGAAACGCAATGATTATAAGTCACTGCAATGGAATACATAAAGAAAAGTGGAATTCAAGAAGCAGCTACATGGCATTTACATTGGAACAGCATTTAGCTTTGTACTGCTTTGATACACTGAAGTTCTATTATGTGTAATTGGTGACATTGCTGAGTGTACCTTCACCAACTTCAGTAGCACACTCATAAATATGGTTGTAGCCTACTCCTAATCATATGGAAAGGAAATTATATGTTTTTAAATCAAGATAGCAGGTATTGATATTGAACAAAATTAAATTGTACACACTTTTCTGCTGAATGCATTACTTGCAATTCAGTGTATTTTGTGCTATGTACATTTGCATAACTATACCGGGTGAAGTGTAAGTGAATAGAAACGCAATGATTACAAGTCACTGCAATGGAATACATAAAGTAAAGTGGAATTCAAGAAGCAACTACATGGCATTACATTGGAACAGCCTTTAGCTTTGTATTGCTTGGAAACACTGAAGTTCTATTATATGTAATTGCTTATATTGCTGAGTGTACCTTCACCAACCTCAGTTGCACACTCATAAATATGGTTGTAGACTACTCCTAATGATATCGAAAGTATATTATAATGGTTTAAATCAAGTTAGCATGTAGTGCTATTGAGCAAAATTAAATTGTACACACTTTCCAGCTGAATGCATTACTTGCAATTCAGTGTATTTTGTGCTATATACATCTGCATAACTATACTGGGTGAACTGTAAGTGAATAGAAACAGAATGAATACGAGTCACTGCAATGGAATACATGAAGTAAAGTGGAATTCAAGAAGCAACTAATTGGCATTTAGATTGGAAAAGCCTTTAGCTTTGTATTGCTTGGAAACACTGAAGTTCTATTATATGTAATTGCTTATATTGCTGAGTGTTCCTTCACCAACCTCAGTAGCCTACTCATAGATATGGTTGTAGACTACTCCTAATCATATGGAAAGTATATTATAAGGGTTTAAATCAAGATAGCATGTATTGCTATTGAACAAAATTAAATTGTACAGTCTTTTCATCTGAATGCATTACTTACTTTTCAGTGTATTTTGTGCTATGTACATGTGCATAACTATACCGGGTGAAGTGTAAGTGAATAGAAACGCAATGATTATAAGTCACTGCAATGGAATACATAAAGAAAAGTGGAATTCAAGAAGCAACTACATGGCATTTACATTGGAACAGCCTTTAGCTTTGTATTGCTTGGAAACACTGAAGTTCTATTATATGTAATTGCTTATATTGCTGAGTGTACTTTCACCATCCTCAGTAGCACACTCATAGATATGGTTGTAGACTACTCCTAATCATATGGAAAGTATATTGTAATAGTTTAAATCAAGGTAGCATGTAGTGCTATTGAGCAAGATTAAATTGTACACATTTTCCAACTGAATGCCTTACTTGCAATTCAGTTGATTTTGTGCTATGTACATGTGCATGTCTATACCAGGTGAAGTGTAAGTGAATAGAAACACAATGAAAACAAGTCACTGCAATGGAATACATGAAGTAAAGTGGAATTCAAGAAGCAGCTACATGGCATTTACATTGGAACAGCATTTAGCTTTGTACTGCTTTGATACACTGAAGTTCTATTATGTGTAATTAGTGACATTGCTGAGTGTACCTTCACCAACTTCAGTAGCACACTCATAAATATGGTTGTAGACTACTCCTAATCATATGGAAAGTATATTATAAAGGTTCAAATCAAGTTAGCATGTAGTGCTATTGAGCAAAATTAAATTGTACGCTCTTTTCAGCTGAATGCATTACTTACTATTCAGTGTATTTTGTACTATATACATGTGCATAACTATACTGGGTGAACTGTAAGTGAATAGAAACAGAATGAATACGAGTCACTGCAATGGAATACATGAAGTAAAGTGGAATTCAAGAAGCAACTAAATGGCATTTAGATTGGAAAAGCCTTTAGCTTTGTATTGCTTGGAAACACTGAAGTTCTATTATATGTAATTGCTTATATTGCTGAGTGTACTTTCACCATCCTCAGTAGCACACTCATAGATATGGTTGTAGACTACTCCTAATCATATGGAAAGTATATTATAATGGTTTAAATCAAGGTAGCATGTAGTGCTATTGAGCAAAATTAAATTGTACACACTTTCAGGTTAATGCATTACTTGCAATTCAGTGTATTTTGTGCTATGTACATGTCCATGTCTATACCAGGTGAAGTGTATGTGAATAGAAACACAATGAAAACAAGTCACTGCAACGGAATACATAAAGTAAAGTTGAATTCAAGAAGCAACTACATTGCATTTACATTGGAACTGCCTTTCGCCTTGTACTGCTTTGATACACTGAAGTTCTATTATGTGTAATTCGTGACATTGCTGAGTGTACCTTCACCAACTTCAGTAGCACACTCATAAATATGGTTGTAGACTACTCCTAATCATATGGAAAGGAAATTATAAGGTTTTAAATCAAGATAGCAGGTATTGATATTGAACAAAATTAAATTGTACACACTTTTCTGCTGAATGCATTACTTGCAATTCAGTGTATTTTGTGCTATGTACATTTGCATAACTATACCGGGTGAAGTGTAAGTGAATAGAAACGCAATGATTACAAGTCACTGCAATGGAATACATAAAGTAAAGTGGAATTCAAGAAGCAACTACATGGCATTTACATTGGAACAGCCTTTAGCTTTGTATTGCTTGGAAACACTGAAGTTCTATTATATGTAATTGCTTATATTGCTGAGTGTACCTTCACCAACCTCAGTTGCACACTCATAAATATGGTTGTAGACTACTCCTAATGATATGGAAAGTATATTATAATGGTTTAAATCAAGTTAGCATGTAGTGCTATTGAGCAAAATTAAATTGTACACACTTTCCAGCTGAATGCATTACTTGCAATTCGGTGTATTTTGTGCTATGTACATGTGCATGTCTATACCAGCTGAAGTGTAAGTGAATAGAAACACAATGAAAACAAGTCACTGCAAAGGAATACATAAATTAAAGTGGAATTCAAGAAGCAACTACATTGCATTTACATCTGAACTGCCTTTCGCTTTGTACTGCTTTGATACATTGAAGTTCTATTATGTGTAATTGGTGACATTGCTGAGTGTACCTTCACCAACTTCAGTAGCACACTCATAAATATGGTTGTAGACGACTCCTAATGATATGGAAAGTATATTATAATGGTTTAAATCAAGTTAGCATGTAGTGCTATTGAGCAAAATTAAATTGTACACTCTTTTCAGCTGAATGCATTACTTACTATTCAGTGTATTTTGTGCTATGTACATGTGCATAACTATACTGGGTGAACTGTAAGTGAATAGAAACAGAATGAATACGAATCACTGCAATGGAATACATAAAGTAAAGTGGAATTCAAGAAACAACTAAATGGCATTTAGATTCTAAAAGCCTTTAGCTTTGTATTGCTTGGTAGCACTGAAGTTCTATTATATGTAATTGCTTATATTGCTGAGTATACCTTCACCAACCTCAGTTGCACACTCATAAATATGGTTGTAGACTACTCCTAATCATATGGAAAGGAAATTATAAGGTTTTAAATCAAGATAGCAGGTATTGATATTGAACAAAATTAAATTGTACACACTTTTCTGCTGAATGCATTACTTGCAATTCAGTGTATTTTGTGCTATGTACATGTGCATGTCTATACCAGGTGAAGTGTATGTGAATAGAAACACAATGAAAACAAGTCACTGCAATGGAATACATAAAGTAAAGTTGAATTCAAGAAGCAGCTACATGGCATTTACATTGGAACAGCCTTTAGCTTTGTACTGCTTTGATACACTGAAGTTCTATTATGTGTAATTGGTGACATTGCTGAGTGTACCTTCACCAACTTCAGTAGCACACTCATAAATATGGTTTTAGACTACTCCTAATCATATTGAAAGTATATTATAAAGGTTTAAATCAAGTTAGCATGTAGTGCTATTGAGAAAAATTAAATTGTGCGCTCTTTTCAGCTGAATGCATTACTTACTATTCAGTGTATTTTGTGCTATATACATGTGCATAACTATACCGGGTGAAGTGTAAGTGAATAGAAACGCAATGATTACAAGTCACTGCAATGGAATACATAAATAAAGTGGAATTCAAGAAGCAACTACATGGCATTTACATTGGAACAGCCTTTAGCTTTGTATTGCTTGGAAACACTGAAGTTCTATTATGTGTAATTGGTGACATTGCTGAGTGTACCTTCACCAACTTCAGTAGCACACTCATAAATATGGTTGTAGCCTAATACTAATCATATGGAAAGTATATTTTAAAGGTTTAAATCAAGTTAGCATGTAGTGCTATTGAGCAAAATTAAATTGTACGCTCTTTTCAGCTGAATGCATTACTTACTTTTCAGTGTATTTTGTGCTATGTACATGTGCATAACTATACCGGGGGAAGTGTGTGAATAGAAACGCAATGATTATAAGTCACTGCAATGGAATACATAAAGAAAAGTGGAATTCAAGAAGCAGCTACATGGCATTTACATTGGAACAGCATTTAGCTTTGTACTGCTTTGATACACTGAAGTTCTATTATGTGTAATTGGTGACATTGCTGAGTGTACCTTCACCAACTTCAGTAGCACACTCATAAATATGGTTGTAGCCTACTCCTAATCATATGGAAAGGAAATTATATGTTTTTAAATCAAGATAGCAGGTATTGATATTGAACAAAATTAAATTGTACACACTTTTCTGCTGAATGCATTACTTGCAATTCAGTGTATTTTGTGCTATGTACATTTGCATAACTATACCGGGTGAAGTGTAAGTGAATAGAAACGCAATGATTACAAGTCACTGCAATGGAATACATAAAGTAAAGTGGAATTCAAGAAGCAACTACATGGCATTACATTGGAACAGCCTTTAGCTTTGTATTGCTTGGAAACACTGAAGTTCTATTATATGTAATTGCTTATATTGCTGAGTGTACCTTCACCAACCTCAGTTGCACACTCATAAATATGGTTGTAGACTACTCCTAATGATATCGAAAGTATATTATAATGGTTTAAATCAAGTTAGCATGTAGTGCTATTGAGCAAAATTAAATTGTACACACTTTCCAGCTGAATGCATTACTTGCAATTCAGTGTATTTTGTGCTATATACATCTGCATAACTATACTGGGTGAACTGTAAGTGAATAGAAACAGAATGAATACGAGTCACTGCAATGGAATACATGAAGTAAAGTGGAATTCAAGAAGCAACTAATTGGCATTTAGATTGGAAAAGCCTTTAGCTTTGTATTGCTTGGAAACACTGAAGTTCTATTATATGTAATTGCTTATATTGCTGAGTGTACCTTCACCAACCTCAGTAGCCTACTCATAGATATGGTTGTAGACTACTCCTAATCATATGGAAAGTATATTATAAAGGTTTAAATCAAGATAGCATGTATTGCTATTGAACAAAATTAAATTGTACAGTCTTTTCATCTGAATGCATTACTTACTTTTCAGTGTATTTTGTGCTATGTACATGTGCATAACTATACCGGGTGAAGTGTAAGTGAATAGAAACGCAATGATTATAAGTCACTGCAATGGAATACATAAAGAAAAGTGGAATTCAAGAAGCAACTACATGGCATTTACATTGGAACAGCCTTTAGCTTTGTATTGCTTGGAAACACTGAAGTTCTATTATATGTAATTGCTTATATTGCTGAGTGTACTTTCACCATCCTCAGTAGCACACTCATAGATATGGTTGTAGACTACTCCTAATCATATGGAAAGTATATTGTAATGGTTTAAATCAAGGTAGCATGTAGTGCTATTGAGCAAGATTAAATTGTACACATTTTCCATCTGAATGCCTTACTTGCAATTCAGTGTATTTTGTGCTATGTACATGTGCATGTCTATACCAGGTGAAGTGTAAGTGAATAGAAACACAATGAAAACAAGTCACTGCAATGGAATACATGAAGTAAAGTGGAATTCAAGAAGCAGCTACATGGCATTTACATTGGAACAGCATTTAGCTTTGTACTGCTTTGATACACTGAAGTTCTATTATGTGTAATTAGTGACATTGCTGAGTATACCTTCACCAACCTCAGTTGCACACTCATAAATATGGTTGTAGACTACTCCTAATCATATGGAAAGGAAATTATAAGGTTTTAAATCAAGATAGCAGGTATTGATATTGAACAAAATTAAATTGTACACACTTTTCTGCTGAATGCATTACTTGCAATTCAGTGTATTTTGTGCTATGTACATTTGCATAACTATACCGGGTGAAGTGTAAGTGAATAGAAACGCAATGATTACAAGTCACTGCAATGGAATACATAAAGTAAAGTGGAATTCAAGAAGCAACTACATGGCATTTACATTGGAACAGCCTTTAGCTTTGTATTGCTTGGAAACACTGAAGTTCTATTATATGTAATTGCTTATATTGCTGAGTGTACCTTCACCAACCTCAGTTGCACACTCATAAATATGGTTGTAGACTACTCCTAATGATATGGAAAGTATATTATAATGGTTTAAATCAAGTTAGCATGTAGTGCTATTGAGCAAAATTAAATTGTACACACTTTCCAGCTGAATGCATTACTTGCAATTCGGTGTATTTTGTGCTATGTACATGTGCATGTCTATACCAGCTGAAGTGTAAGTGAATAGAAACACAATGAAAACAAGTCACTGCAAAGGAATACATAAATTAAAGTGGAATTCAAGAAGCAACTACATTGCATTTACATCTGAACTGCCTTTCGCTTTGTACTGCTTTGATACATTGAAGTTCTATTATGTGTAATTGGTGACATTGCTGAGTGTACCTTCACCAACTTCAGTAGCACACTCATAAATATGGTTGTAGACGACTCCTAATGATATGGAAAGTATATTATAATGGTTTAAATCAAGTTAGCATGTAGTGCTATTGAGCAAAATTAAATTGTACACTCTTTTCAGCTGAATGCATTACTTACTATTCAGTGTATTTTGTGCTATGTACATGTGCATAACTATACTGGGTGAACTGTAAGTGAATAGAAACAGAATGAATACGAATCACTGCAATGGAATACATAAAGTAAAGTGGAATTCAAGAAACAACTAAATGGCATTTAGATTCTAAAAGCCTTTAGCTTTGTATTGCTTGGTAGCACTGAAGTTCTATTATATGTAATTGCTTATATTGCTGAGTATACCTTCACCAACCTCAGTTGCACACTCATAAATATGGTTGTAGACTACTCCTAATCATATGGAAAGGAAATTATAAGGTTTTAAATCAAGATAGCAGGTATTGATATTGAACAAAATTAAATTGTACACACTTTTCTGCTGAATGCATTACTTGCAATTCAGTGTATTTTGTGCTATGTACATGTGCATGTCTATACCAGGTGAAGTGTATGTGAATAGAAACACAATGAAAACAAGTCACTGCAATGGAATACATAAAGTAAAGTTGAATTCAAGAAGCAGCTACATGGCATTTACATTGGAACAGCCTTTAGCTTTGTACTGCTTTGATACACTGAAGTTCTATTATGTGTAATTGGTGACATTGCTGAGTGTACCTTCACCAACTTCAGTAGCACACTCATAAATATGGTTTTAGACTACTCCTAATCATATTGAAAGTATATTATAAAGGTTTAAATCAAGTTAGCATGTAGTGCTATTGAGCAAAATTAAATTGTGCGCTCTTTTCAGCTGAATGCATTACTTACTATTCAGTGTATTTTGTGCTATATACATGTGCATAACTATACCGGGGGAAGTGTGTGAATAGAAACGCAATGATTATAAGTCACTGCAATGGAATACATAAAGAAAAGTGGAATTCAAGAAGCAGCTACATGGCATTTACATTGGAACAGCATTTAGCTTTGTACTGCTTTGATACACTGAAGTTCTATTATGTGTAATTGGTGACATTGCTGAGTGTACCTTCACCAACTTCAGTAGCACACTCATAAATATGGTTGTAGCCTACTCCTAATCATATGGAAAGGAAATTATATGTTTTTAAATCAAGATAGCAGGTATTGATATTGAACAAAATTAAATTGTACACACTTTTCTGCTGAATGCATTACTTGCAATTCAGTGTATTTTGTGCTATGTACATTTGCATAACTATACCGGGTGAAGTGTAAGTGAATAGAAACGCAATGATTACAAGTCACTGCAATGGAATACATAAAGTAAAGTGGAATTCAAGAAGCAACTACATGGCATTACATTGGAACAGCCTTTAGCTTTGTATTGCTTGGAAACACTGAAGTTCTATTATATGTAATTGCTTATATTGCTGAGTGTACCTTCACCAACCTCAGTTGCACACTCATAAATATGGTTGTAGACTACTCCTAATGATATCGAAAGTATATTATAATGGTTTAAATCAAGTTAGCATGTAGTGCTATTGAGCAAAATTAAATTGTACACACTTTCCAGCTGAATGCATTACTTGCAATTCAGTGTATTTTGTGCTATATACATCTGCATAACTATACTGGGTGAACTGTAAGTGAATAGAAACAGAATGAATACGAGTCACTGCAATGGAATACATGAAGTAAAGTGGAATTCAAGAAGCAACTAATTGGCATTTAGATTGGAAAAGCCTTTAGCTTTGTATTGCTTGGAAACACTGAAGTTCTATTATATGTAATTGCTTATATTGCTGAGTGTTCCTTCACCAACCTCAGTAGCCTACTCATAGATATGGTTGTAGACTACTCCTAATCATATGGAAAGTATATTATAAGGGTTTAAATCAAGATAGCATGTATTGCTATTGAACAAAATTAAATTGTACAGTCTTTTCATCTGAATGCATTACTTACTTTTCAGTGTATTTTGTGCTATGTACATGTGCATAACTATACCGGGTGAAGTGTAAGTGAATAGAAACGCAATGATTATAAGTCACTGCAATGGAATACATAAAGAAAAGTGGAATTCAAGAAGCAACTACATGGCATTTACATTGGAACAGCCTTTAGCTTTGTATTGCTTGGAAACACTGAAGTTCTATTATATGTAATTGCTTATATTGCTGAGTGTACTTTCACCATCCTCAGTAGCACACTCATAGATATGGTTGTAGACTACTCCTAATCATATGGAAAGTATATTGTAATAGTTTAAATCAAGGTAGCATGTAGTGCTATTGAGCAAGATTAAATTGTACACATTTTCCAACTGAATGCCTTACTTGCAATTCAGTTGATTTTGTGCTATGTACATGTGCATGTCTAGACCAGGTGAAGTGTAAGTGAATAGAAACACAATGAAAACAAGTCACTGCAATGGAATACATGAAGTAAAGTGGAATTCAAGAAGCAGCTACATGGCATTTACATTGGAACAGCATTTAGCTTTGTACTGCTTTGATACACTGAAGTTCTATTATGTGTAATTAGTGACATTGCTGAGTGTACCTTCACCAACTTCAGTAGCACACTCATAAATATGGTTGTAGACTACTCCTAATCATATGGAAAGTATATTATAAAGGTTCAAATCAAGTTAGCATGTAGTGCTATTGAGCAAAATTAAATTGTACGCTCTTTTCAGCTGAATGCATTACTTACTATTCAGTGTATTTTGTACTATATACATGTGCATAACTATACTGGGTGAACTGTAAGTGAATAGAAACAGAATGAATACGAGTCACTGCAATGGAATACATGAAGTAAAGTGGAATTCAAGAAGCAACTAAATGGCATTTAGATTGGAAAAGCCTTTAGCTTTGTATTGCTTGGAAACACTGAAGTTCTATTATATGTAATTGCTTATATTGCTGAGTGTACTTTCACCATCCTCAGTAGCACACTCATAGATATGGTTGTAGACTACTCCTAATCATATGGAAAGTATATTATAATGGTTTAAATCAAGGTAGCATGTAGTGCTATTGAGCAAAATTAAATTGTACACACTTTCAGGTTAATGCATTACTTGCAATTCAGTGTATTTTGTGCTATGTACATGTCCATGTCTATACCAGGTGAAGTGTATGTGAATAGAAACACAATGAAAACAAGTCACTGCAACGGAATACATAAAGTAAAGTTGAATTCAAGAAGCAACTACATTGCATTTACATTGGAACTGCCTTTCGCCTTGTACTGCTTTGATACACTGAAGTTCTATTATGTGTAATTCGTGACATTGCTGAGTGTACCTTCACCAACTTCAGTAGCACACTCATAAATATGGTTGTAGACTACTCCTAATCATATGGAAAGTATATTATAGTTTAAATCAAGTTAGCATGTAGTGCTATTGAGCAGAATTAAATTGTACCCACTTTTCAGCTGAATGCATTACTTACTATTCAGTGTATTTTGTGCTATATACATGTGCATAACTATACTGGGTGAACTGTAAGTGAATAGAAACATAATGAATACGAGTCACTGCAATGGAATACATAAAGTAAAGTGGAATTCAAGAAGCAACTAAATGGCATTTAGATTGGAAAAGCCTTTAGCGTATTGCTTGGAAACACTGAAGTTCTATTATATGTAATTGCTTATATTGCTGAGTATACCTTCACCAACCTCAGTTGCACACTCATAAATATGGTTTTAGACTACTCCTAATCATATGGAAAGGAAATTATAAGGGTTTAAATCAAGATAGCAGGTATTGATATTGAACAAAATTAAATTGTACACACTTTTCTGCTGAATGCATTACTTGGAATTCAGTGTATTTTGTGCTATGTACATTTGCATAACTATACCTGGTGAAGTGTAAGTGAATAGAAACGCAATGATTACAAGTCACTGCAATGGAATACATAAAGTAAAGTGGAATTCAAGAAGCAACTACATGGCATTTACATTGGAACAGCCTTTAGCTTTGTATTGCTTGGAAGCACTGAAGTTCTATTATATGTAATTGCTTATATTGCTGAGTATACCTTCACCAACCTCAGTTGCACACTCATAAATATGGTTGTAGACTACTCCTAATCATATGGAAAGGAAATTATAAGGTTTTAAATCAAGATAGCAGGTATTGATATTGAACAAAATTAAATTGTACACACTTTTCTGCTGAATGCATTACTTGCAATTCAGTGTATTTTGTGCTATGTACATTTGCATAACTATACCGGGTGAAGTGTAAGTGAATAGAAACGCAATGATTACAAGTCACTGCAATGGAATACATAAAGTAAAGTGGAATTCAAGAAGCAACTACATGGCATTTACATTGGAACAGCCTTTAGCTTTGTATTGCTTGGAAGCACTGAAGTTCTATTATATGTAATTGCTTATATTGCTGAGTATACCTTCACCAACCTCAGTTGCACACTCATAAATATGGTTGTAGACTACTCCTAATCATATGGAAAGGAAATTATAAGGTTTTAAATCAAGATAGCAGGTATTGATATTGAACAAAATTAAATTGTACACACTTTTCTGCTGAATGCATTACTTGCAATTCAGTGTATTTTGTGCTATGTACATTTGCATAACTATACCGGGTGAAGTGTAAGTGAATAGAAACGCAATGATTACAAGTCACTGCAATGGAATACATAAAGTAAAGTGGAATTCAAGAAGCAACTACATGGCATTTACATTGGAACAGCCTTTAGCTTTGTATTGCTTGGAAACACTGAAGTTCTATTATATGTAATTGCTTATATTGCTGAGTGTACCTTCACCAACCTCAGTTGCACACTCATAAATATGGTTGTAGACTACTCCTAATGATATGGAAAGTATATTATAATGGTTTAAATCAAGTTAGCATGTAGTGCTATTGAGCAAAATTAAATTGTACACACTTTCCAGCTGAATGCATTACTTGCAATTCGGTGTATTTTGTGCTATGTACATGTGCATGTCTATACCAGCTGAAGTGTAAGTGAATAGAAACACAATGAAAACAAGTCACTGCAAATGAATACATAAAGTAAAGTTGAATTCTAGAAGCAGCTACATTGTATTTACATTCGTACTGCCTTTAGCTTTATATTGCTTTGAATCACTGAAGTTCTATTATGTGTAATTGGTGACATTGCTGAGAGTAACTTCACCAACTTCAGTAGCACATCATAAATATGGTTGTAGACTACTCTAAATCATATGGAAAGTGATTTATAAGGGTTTAAATCAAGTTAGCATGCAGTGCAATTGAGTAAAATTAAATTGTACACTCTTTTCAGCTGAATGCATTACTTACTATTCAGTGTATTTTGTGCTATGTACATGTGCATAACTATACTGAATGAAGTGTAAGTGAATAGAAACGCAATGATTACAAGTCACTGCAATGGAATACATAAATAAAGTGGAATTCAAGAATCAAATACATGGCATTTACATTGGAACAGCCTTTAGCTTTGTATTGCTTGGAAACACTGAAGTTCTATTAAATGTAATTGCTGATATTGTTGAGTGTACCTTCTAAAGTTAGAGGAGTTATATTAAGTAATGTCACCATTTAACATTATTGGCACTTTCTAAGAAAAAGTAAGCTGATGGATGTTGCAATGTACCAGGTATATGGTAGGTTCCTGATTTCAGCTTTATGTTCAAAGATCCATGGTTCTGACTAGTATTCATGCCGGTTCACTTCCTCTTCAATAGTTTTGAACACATACATAGCACATCATGCTCAGAACAGAATGTAATGTATTCATCTCAACATAGTGTACTGTTGAAATTTGCCAATGAGTACGGTGCTTAAAGATGATATAACGCTTTTTAATTTACTTTGCATCTGATTTGGAGTTGTCTGCAACTTTTTCTTTGAGAGTGCTACTAAAGTTAGAGGAGTTACATTAAGTAATATCACCATTTAACATTATAGTCTTTAGTAATTTCTAAGAAAAAGAAAGCTGATGGATGTTGCAATGTACCAGGTACGTGGTAGGTTCCTGATTTCAACTTTATGTTCAATAGTCCATGGTTCTGACTAGTATTCATGCCGGTTCACTTCATTTTCAATAGCTTTGAACACATACATAACGGATCATGCTCAGAACAGAACGTAATGTATTCATCTCAACAGAGTGTACTGTTGAAATTTGCCAAAGAGTACGGTGCTTTAAGATGATATAATGCATTTTAATTTACTTTGCATCTGATTTAGAGTTGTCTGCAACATATTCTTTGAGAGTGCTACTAAAGTTAAAGTTACCCTAAGCGCTACTAAAGATAAAGCAAGTAAAATCTATGTGGTAGGTGCCTGATTTCAGCTTTATCTTGAGTAGTCCATAGTTCTGACCAGTATTCATGCCGTTTCTATTCAGTTACACCTGACTCTAAATAGTTATGTGCACATACATAACACATCATGCTCAGAATAGAATGTAACGTATTCATCTCAATAGATTCTACAGTTCAAATTTGCCCAAGAGTAGTGTGATTCAACATGATCTAAAGCATTTCATTTTACTTACCATATGTCATATTCTCTGCACACTATTCTTTCAGAGTGCTACTAAATTTAGAGGAGTTACATTAAGCAATCTCAGCATTTAACATTATTAGCACTTTTTAAGAAAAAGAAAGCTGATGGATGTTGCAATGTACCAGGTACGTGGTAGGTTCCTGATTTCAACTTTATGTTCAATAGTCCATGGTTCTGACTAGTATTCATGCCGGTTCACTTCATTTTCAATAGTTTTGAACACATACATAACAGATCATGCTCAGAACAGAATGTAATGTATTCATCTCAATAGATTCTACTGTTCAAATTTGCCCAAGAGTAGTGTGATTTAACATGATGTAAAGCATTTTATGTGATTTAACATGATGTAAAGCAATTTATTTTACTTACCATATGACATAGAGTTCTCTGCACACTATTCTTTCTGAGTGCTACTAAAGTTAGAGAAGTTTCATTAAGTAATATCACCGTTTAACATTATAGTCTTTTGCACTTTCTAAGAAAACGAAAGCTGATGGATGTTGCAATGTACCAGGTATGTGGTAGGTTCCTGATTTCAGCTTTATGTTCAATAGTCAATGGTTCTGACTAGTATTCTTGCCGTTTCTATTCAGTTACACCTCACTCTGAATAGTTATGTGCAAATACATAACACATCCTGCTCAGAATAGAATGTAATGAATTCAGCTCAATAGATTCTACTGTTCAAATTTGCCCACGAGAAGTGTGATTTAACATGATGTAAAGCATTTTATTTTACTTACCGTATGACATAGAGTTCTCTGCACACTATTCTTTCAGAGTTCTACTAAAGTTAGAGAAGTTACATTAAGTAATATCACCATTTAACATTATAGTGTTTAGCACTTTCTAAGAAAAAGAAAGCTGATGGATGTTGTAATGTACCAGGTATGTGGTAGGTTCCTGATTTCGGCTTTATGTTCAATAGTCCATGGTTCTGACTAGTATTCATGCTGGTTCACTTCATTTTCAATAGTTTTGAACACATACATAACACATCCTGCTCAGAACAGAACGTAATGTATTCATCTCAACAGAGTGTACTGTTGAAATTTGCCAGAGAGTACGGTGCTTTAAGATGATATAATGCATTTTAATTTACTTTGCATCTGATTTAGAGTTGTCCTCCACATATTCTTTGAGAGTGCTACTAAAGTTAGAGAAGTTACCCTAAGCGCTACTAAAGATAGAGCAAGTAAAATCTATGTGGTAGGTGCCTGATTTCAGCTTTATCTTGAGTATTCCATGGTTCTGACTAGTATTCATGCCGTTTCTATTCAGTTACACCTCACTCTGAATAGTTATGTGCACATACATAACACATCATGCTCAAAATAGAATGTAATGTATTCATCTCAATAGATTCTACTGTTCAAATTTGCACAAGAGTAGTGTGATTTAACATGATGTAACGCATTTTATTTTACTTACCATATGACATAGAGCTCTGCACACTATTCTTTCAGAGTGCTACTAAAGTTAGAGAAGTTACATTAAGTAATATCACCATTTAACATTATAGTCTTTAGCACTTTCTAAGAAAAAGAAAGCTGATGGATGTTGCAATGTACCAGGTACGTGGTAGGGTCGTGATTTCAACTTTATGTTCAATAGTCCATGGTTCTGACTAGTATTCATGCCGGTTCACTTCATTTTCAATAGCTTTGAACACATACATAACGGATCATGCTCAGAACAGAACGTAATGTATTCATCTCAACAGAGTGTACTGTTGAAATTTGCCAAAGAGTACGGTGCTTTAAGATGATATAATGCATTTTAATTTACTTTGCATCTGATTTAGAGTTGTCTGCAACGTATTCTTTGAGAGTGCTACTAAAGTTAGAGAAGTTACCATAAGCGCTACTAAAGATAGAGCAAGTAAAATCTATGTGGTAGGTTCCTGATTTCAACTTTATGTTCAATAGTCCATGGTTCTGACTAGTATTCATGCCGGTTCACTTCATTTTCAATAGTTTTGAACACATACATAACACATCATGCTCAGAACAGAATGTAATGTATTCATCTCAATAGATTCTACTGTTCAAATTTGCCCAAGAGTAGTGTGATTTAACATGATGTAAAGCATTTTATGTGATTTAACATGATGTAAAGCATTTTATGTTACTTACCATATGACATAGAGTTCTTGCACACTATTCTTTCTGAATGCAACTAAAGTTAGAGAAGTTTCATTAAGTAATATCACCGTTTAACATTATAGTCTTAGCACTTTCTAAGAAAACGAAAGCTGATGGATGTTGCAATGTACCAGGTATGTGGTAGGTTCCTGATTTCAGCTTTATGTTCAATAGTCCATGGTTCTGACTAGTATTCCTGCCGTTTCTATTCAGTTACACCTCACTCTGAATAGTTATGTGCAAATACATAACACATCCTGCTCAGAATAGAATGTAATGAATTCAGATCAATAGATTCTACTGTTCAAATTTGCCCACGAGGTGTGATTTAACATGATGTAAAGCATTTTATTTTACTTAACGTATGACATAGAGTTCTCTGGACACTATTCTTTCAGAGTGCTACTAAAGTTAGAAAAGTTACATTAAGTAATATCAGCATTTAACATTATAGTCTTTAGCACTTTCAAAGAAAAAGAAAGCTGATGGATGTTGTAATGTACCAGGTATGTGGTAGGTTCCTGATTTCGGCTTTATGTTCAATAGTCCATGGTTCTGACTAGTATTCATGCTGGTTCACTTCATTTTCAATAGTTTTGAACACATACATAACACATCCTGCTCAGAACAGAACGTAATGTATTCATCTCAACAGAGTGTACTGTTGAAATTTGCCAAAGAGTACGGTGCTTTAAGATGATATAATGCATTTTAATTTACTTTGCATCTGATTTAGAGTTGTCCTCCACATATTCTTTGAGAGTGCTACTAAAGTTAGAGAAGTTACCCTAAGCGCTCCTAAAGATAGAGCAAGTAAAATCTATGTGGTAGGTGCCCGCTTTCAGCTTTATCTTGAGTATTCCATGGTTCTGACTAGTATTCATGCCGTTTCTATTCAGTTACACCTGACTCTACATTGTTATGTGCACATACATAACACATCATGCTCAGAATAGAATGTAATGTATTCATCTCAATAGATTCTACTGTTCAAATTTGCCCATTAGTTGTGTGATTTAACATGATGTAAAGCATTTTATGTGATTTAACATGATGTAAAGCAATTTATTTTACTTACCATATTACATAGAGTTCTCTGCACACTATTCTTTCAGAGTGCTACTAAAGTTAGAGATGTTTCATTAAGTAATATCACCGTTTAACATTATAGTCTTTAGCACTTTCTAAGAAAACGAAAGCTGATGGATGTTGCAATGTTCCAGGTATGTGGTAGGTTCCTGATTTAAGCTTTATGTTCAATAGTCCATGGTTCTGACTAGTATTCTTGCCGTTTCTATTCAGTTACACCTCACTCTGAATAGTTATGTGCAAATACATAACACATCCTGCTCAGAATAGAATGTAATGAATTCAGCTCAATAGATTCTACTGTTCAAATTTGCCCACGAGGTGTGATTTAACATGATGTAAAGCATTTTATTTTACTTAACGTATGACATAGAGTTCTCTGGACACTATTCTTTCAGAGTGCTACTAAAGTTAGAAAAGTTACATTAAGTAATATCAGCATTTAACATTATAGTCTTTAGCACTTTCAAAGAAAAAGAAAGCTGATGGATGTTGTAATGTACCAGGTATGTGGTAGGTTCCTGATTTCGGCTTTATGTTCAATAGTCCATGGTTCTGACTAGTATTCATGCTGGTTCACTTCATTTTCAATAGTTTTGAACACATACATAACACATCCTGCTCAGAACAGAACGTAATGTATTCATCTCAACAGAGTGTACTGTTGAAATTTGCCAAAGAGTACGGTGCTTTAAGATGATATAATGCATTTTAATTTACTTTGCATCTGATTTAGAGTTGTCCTCAACGTATTCTTTGAGAGTGCTACTAAAGTTAGAGAAGTTTCCCTAAGCGCTACTAAAGATAGAGCAAGTAAAATCTATGTGGTAGGTGCCTGATTTCAGCTTTATCTTGAGTAGTCCATGGTTCTGACTAGTATTCATGCCGTTTCTATTCAGTTACACCTCACTCTTAATAGTTATGTGCAAATACATAACACATCCTGCTCAGAATAGAATGTAATGAATTCATTTCAATAGATTCTACTGTTCAAATTTGCCCAAGAGTAGTGTGATTTAACATGATGTAAAGCATTTTATGTGATCTAACATGATGTAAAGCATTTTATTTTACTTACCATATGACATAGACTTCTCTGCAACATATTCTTTGAGAGCGCTACTAAAGTTATAGAAGTTACCTTAAGTAATATCTCCATTTGACATTCTAGACTTTAGCATTCTGAAAGATAAAGAAAGTTGCAAAGTAAATGCAAAGAGGTAGGTTCCTGAATTCAGCTTTAGCTTGTGTAGACCATGTTTCTGACTACTATTTATTCCGTTTCTACAGTTACACATCAATCTCAATAGTTCTGTACACATACTTTAAAAAATGCTTAGAATAGAAAGAAAAGTTGAAATGAGTATGTTTAATGTTGCACAATGGCAATGAATGTTAAGTTGATGGAACGCATTTAACTTTACTTTCCATATGTTTCAGAGTTGTCTACAGCGAATGTTATCAGTGTGCTTCTAAAGTTCGAGAGGTTAATTTATGTAATATCACCAATTGACATAGTTGACCAGCACTTTCTAAGACTATGAAAGCTGATGGCATTTTCAATGTAAAAGCTAAGTGCTATGTTCCTGATTTCAGCTTTATCTTGAGTAGTCCATGGTTCTCACTAGTATGCATGCCGTTTCTATGCAGTTACACATCAATCTCAATAGATATGTAAACACACATAACACATAATGCTCAGAATAGAATGTAATGTATTCATCACAACAGATTGTACTCTTCAACTTTGCTCAAGAACAAACATGATGTAAAGCATTTTATTTTACTTACCATATGATTTAGACTTCTCTGCAACATATTCTTTCAGAGTGCTACTAAAGTTAGAGAAATTACCTTAAACGCTACTAAAAATAAAGCAAGTAAATGTTATGTGGTTGGTTCTTGAATTCTGCTTCATCTTGTGTAGGCCATGGTTCTGACTAGTATTCATGCCGTTTCTATACAGTTACACCTCAATCTCAATAGTTATGTACACATACATAACAAAAAATGCACACAATCGAAAGTTATGTATTGAGTTGAAATGAGTATGTTCAATGTTGCACAAATGCAGTGAATGTTCAGTTGATGTAAAGCATTTAACTTTACATTCCATATGATTTAGAGTTGTCTACAACGAATATTATCAGTGTGCTACTAATGTTAGAGAAGTTACCTTAAGTAATATCACCATTTGAGATTATAGACTGTTGCATTATCAAAGAAAAAGGAAGCTGATGGCAGTTGCAAAGTAAATGCAATGTTGTAGGTTCCTGATTTCAGCTTAATCTTGAGTAGTCCATGGTTCTGACTATTATTCATGCTGTTTCTAATCAGTTACACCTCATTCTCAATAGTTATAACACATAGCATAACACATCATGCTCAGAATATAATTTAATGTATTCATCTCAACAGAGTGTACTGTTCAAATTTGCCAAGGTGTACTGTTCTTTAACATGATGTAAAGCATTTTACTATACTTACCATATAATTTAGAGTTGTCTGCAACATTTTCTTTGAGAGTGCTACTAACTTTAGTGAAGTTACCTTAACTAATATCTCCATTTGACAGTCTAGACTTTAGCATTCTGAAAGATAAGGAAAGTTGCAAAGTAAATGCAAAGAGGTAGTTTCCTCAATTCAGCTTTAGCTTGTGTAGACCATGTTTCTGACTACTATTTATTCCGTTTCTACAGTTACACATCAATCTCAATAGTTCTGTACACATACTTTAAAAAATGCTTAGAATAGAAAGAAAAGTTGAAATGAGTATGTTTAATGTTGCACAAATGCAATGAATGTTAAGTTCATGGAACGCATTTAACTTTACTTTCCATATGTTTCAGAGTTGTCTACAACGAATATTATCAGTGTGCTACTAAAGTTCGAGAGGTTAATTTATGTAATATCACCAATTGACATAGTTGACTTCAGCACTTTCTAAGACTATGAAAGCTGATGGCATTTTCAATGTAAAAGCTAAGTGCTATGTTCCTGATTTCAGCTTTATCTTGAGTAGTCCATGGTTCTCACTAGTATGCATGCCGTTTCTATGCAGTTACACAACAATCTCAATAGTTATGTACACATACATAACACATCATGCTCAAAACAGAATGCAATGTATTCATCTCAACAGAGTGTACTGTTGAAATTTCGCAAAGAGTACTGTGCTTTAAGATGACAAGTAAAATCTATGTGGTAGGTGCCTGATTTCAGCTTTATCTTGAGTAGTCCATGGTTCTGACTAGTATTCATGCCGTTTCTATTCAGTTACACCTGACTCTACATTGTTATGTGCACATACATAACACATCATGCTCAGAATAGAATGTAATGTATTCATCTCAATAGATTCTACTGTTCAAATTTGCCCATTAGTTGTGTGATTTAACATGATGTAAAGCATTTTATGTGATTTAACATGATGTAAAGCAATTTATTTTACTTACCATATGACATAGAGTTCTCTGCACACTATTCTTTCAGAGTGCTACTAAAGTTAGAGAAGTTACATTAAGTGATATCACCATTTAACATTATAGTCTTTAGCACTTTCTAAGAAAAAGAAAGCTGATGGATGTTGTAATGTACCAGGTATGTGGTAGGTTCCTGATTTCGGCTTTATGTTCAATAGTCCATGGTTCTGACTAGTATTCATGCTGGTTCACTTCATTTTCAATAGTTTTGAACACATACATAACACATCCTGCTCAGAACAGAACGTAATGTATTCATCTCAACAGAGTGTACTGTTGAAATTTGCCAAAGAGTACGGTGCTTTAAGATGATATAATGCATTTTAATTTACTTTGCATCTGATTTAGAGTTGTCCTCAACATATTCTTTGAGAGTGCTACTAAAGTTAGAGAAGTTTCCCTAAGCGCTACTAAAGATAGAGCAAGTAAAATCTATGTGGTAGGTGCCTGATTTCAGCTTTATCTTGAGTAGTCCATGGTTCTGACTAGTATTCATGCCGTTTCTATTCAGTTACACCTCACTCTTAATAGTTATGTGCAAATACATAACACATCCTGCTCAGAATAGAATGTAATGAATTCATTTCAATAGATTCTACTGTTCAAATTTGCCCAAGAGTAGTGTGATTTAACATGATGTAAAGCATTTTATGTGATCTAACATGATGTAAAGCATTTTATTTTACTTACCATATGACATAGACTTCTCTGCAACATATTCTTTGAGAGCGCTACTAAAGTTATAGAAGTTACCTTAAGTAATATCTCCATTTGACATTCTAGACTTTAGCATTCTGAAAGATAAAGAAAGTTGCAAAGTAAATGCAAAGAGGTAGGTTCCTGAATTCAGCTTTAGCTTGTGTAGACCATGTTTCTGACTACTATTTATTCCGTTTCTACAGTTACACATCAATCTCAATAGTTCTGTACACATACTTTAAAAAATGCTTAGAATAGAAAGAAAAGTTGAAATGAGTATGTTTAATGTTGCACAAATGCAATGAATGTTAAGTTGATGGAACGCATTTAACTTTACTTTCCATATGTTTCAGAGTTGTCTACAGCGAATGTTATCAGTGTGCTTCTAAAGTTCGAGAGGTTAATTTATGTAATATCACCAATTGACATAGTTGACCAGCACTTTCTAAGACTATGAAAGCTGATGGCATTTTCAATGTAAAAGCTAAGTGCTATGTTCCTGATTTCAGCTTTATCTTGAGTAGTCCATGGTTCTCACTAGTATGCATGCCGTTTCTATGCAGTTACACATCAATCTCAATAGATATGTAAACACACATAACACATAATGCTCAGAATAGAATGTAATGTATTCATCACAACAGATTGTACTCTTCAACTTTGCTCAAGAACAAACATGATGTAAAGCATTTTATTTTACTTACCATATGATTTAGACTTCTCTGCAACATATTCTTTCAGAGTGCTACTAAAGTTAGAGAAATTACCTTAAACGCTACTAAAAATAAAGCAAGTAAATGTTATGTGGTTGGTTCTTGAATTCTGCTTCATCTTGTGTAGGCCATGGTTCTGACTAGTATTCATGCCGTTTCTATACAGTTACACCTCAATCTCAATAGTTATGTACACATACATAACAAAAAATGCACACAATCGAAAGTTATGTATTGAGTTGAAATGAGTATGTTCAATGTTGCACAAATGCAGTGAATGTTCAGTTGATGTAAAGCATTTAACTTTACATTCCATATGATTTAGAGTTGTCTACAACGAATATTATCAGTGTGCTACTAATGTTAGAGAAGTTACCTTAAGTAATATCACCATTTGAGATTATAGACTGTTGCATTATCAAAGAAAAAGGAAGCTGATGGCAGTTGCAAAGTAAATGCAATGTTGTAGGTTCCTGATTTCAGCTTAATCTTGAGTAGTCCATGGTTCTGACTATTATTCATGCTGTTTCTAATCAGTTACACCTCATTCTCAATAGTTATAACACATAGCATAACACATCATGCTCAGAATATAATTTAATGTATTCATCTCAACAGAGTGTACTGTTCAAATTTGCCAAGGTGTACTGTTCTTTAACATGATGTAAAGCATTTTACTATACTTACCATATAATTTAGAGTTGTCTGCAACATTTTCTTTGAGAGTGCTACTAACTTTAGTGAAGTTACCTTAACTAATATCTCCATTTGACAGTCTAGACTTTAGCATTCTGAAAGATAAGGAAAGTTGCAAAGTAAATGCAAAGAGGTAGTTTCCTCAATTCAGCTTTAGCTTGTGTAGACCATGTTTCTGACTACTATTTATTCCGTTTCTACAGTTACACATCAATCTCAATAGTTCTGTACACATACTTTAAAAAATGCTTAGAATAGAAAGAAAAGTTGAAATGAGTATGTTTAATGTTGCACAAATGCAATGAATGTTAAGTTGATGGAACGCATTTAACTTTACTTTCCATATGTTTCAGAGTTGTCTACAACGAATATTATCAGTGTGCTACTAAAGTTCGAGAGGTTAATTTATGTAATATCACCAATTGACATAGTTGACTTCAGCACTTTCTAAGACTATGAAAGCTGATGGCATTTTCAATGTAAAAGCTAAGTGCTATGTTCCTGATTTCAGCTTTATCTTGAGTAGTCCATGGTTCTCACTAGTATGCATGCCGTTTCTATGCAGTTACACAACAATCTCAATAGTTATGTACACATACATAACACATCATGCTCAAAACAGAATGCAATGTATTCATCTCAACAGAGTGTACTGTTGAAATTTCGCAAAGAGTACTGTGCTTTAAGATGACAAGTAAAATCTATGTGGTAGGTGCCTGATTTCAGCTTTATCTTGAGTAGTCCATGGTTCTGACTAGTATTCATGCCGTTTCTATTCAGTTACACCTGACTCTACATTGTTATGTGCACATACATAACACATCATGCTCAGAATAGAATGTAATGTATTCATCTCAATAGATTCTACTGTTCAAATTTGCCCATTAGTTGTGTGATTTAACATGATGTAAAGCATTTTATGTGATTTAACATGATGTAAAGCAATTTATTTTACTTACCATATGACATAGAGTTCTCTGCACACTATTCTTTCAGAGTGCTACTAAAGTTAGAGAAGTTACATTAAGTAATATCACCATTTAACATTATAGTCTTTAGCACTTTCTAAGAAAAAGAAAGATGATGGATGTTGTAATGTACCAGGTATGTGGTAGGTTCCTGATTTCGGCTTTATGTTCAATAGTCCATGGTTCTGACTAGTATTCATGCTGGTTCACTTCATTTTCAATAGTTTTGAACATACATAACACATCCTGCTCAGAACAGAACGTAATGTATTCATCTCAACAGAGTGTACTGTTGAAATTTGCTAAAGAGTACGGTGCTTTAAGATGATATAATGCATTTTAATTTACTTTGCATCTGATTTAGAGTTGTCCTCAACATATTCTTTGAGAGTGCTACTAAAGTTAGAGAAGTTTCCCTAAGCGCTACTAAAGATAGAGCAAGTAAAATCTATGTGGTAGGTGCCTGATTTCAGCTTTATCTTGAGTAGTCCATGGTTCTGACTAGTATTCATGCCGTTTCTATACAGTTACACCTCAATCTCAATAGTTATGTACACATACATAACAAAAAATGCACACAATCGAAAGTTATGTATTGAGTTGAAATGAGTATGTTCAATGTTGCACAAATGCAGTGAATGTTCAGTTGATGTAAAGCATTTAACTTTACATTCCATATGATTTAGAGTTGTCTACAACGAATATTATCAGTGTGCTACTAATGTTAGAGAAGTTACCTTAAGTAATATCACCATTTGAGATTATAGACTGTTGCATTATCAAAGAAAAAGGAAGCTGATGGCAGTTGCAAAGTAAATGCAATGTTGTAGGTTCCTGATTTCAGCTTTATCTTGAGTAGTCCATGGTTCTGACTAGTATTCATGCCGTTTCTATTCAGTTACACCTCACTCTTAATAGTTATGTGCAAATACATAACACATCCTGCTCAGAATAGAATGTAATGAATTCATTTCAATAGATTCTACTGTTCAAATTTGCCCAAGAGTAGTGTGATTTAACATGATGTAAAGCATTTTATGTGATCTAACATGATGTAAAGCATTTTATTTTACTTACCATATGACATAGACTTCTCTGCAACATATTCTTTGAGAGCGCTACTAAAGTTATAGAAGTTACCTTAAGTAATATCTCCATTTGACATTCTAGACTTTAGCATTCTGAAAGATAAAGAAAGTTGCAAAGTAAATGCAAAGAGGTAGGTTCCTGAATTCAGCTTTAGCTTGTGTAGACCATGTTTCTGACTACTATTTATTCCGTTTCTACAGTTACACATCAATCTCAATAGTTCTGTACACATACTTTAAAAAATGCTTAGAATAGAAAGAAAAGTTGAAATGATTATGTTTAATGTTGCACAAATGCAATGAATGTTAAGTTGATGGAACGCATTTAACTTTACTTTCCATATGTTTCAGAGTTGTCTACAGCGAATGTTATCAGTGTGCTTCTAAAGTTCGAGAGGTTAATTTATGTAATATCACCAATTGACATAGTTGACCAGCACTTTCTAAGACTATGAAAGCTGATGGCATTTTCAATGTAAAAGCTAAGTGCTATGTTCCTGATTTCAGCTTTATCTTGAGTAGTCCATGGTTCTCACTAGTATGCATGCCGTTTCTATGCAGTTACACATCAATCTCAATAGATATGTAAACACACATAACACATAATGCTCAGAATAGAATGTAATGTATTCATCACAACAGATTGTACTCTTCAACTTTGCTCAAGAGCAAACATCATGTAAAGCATTTAACTTTACTTCTCATATGATTTAGAGTTGTCTACAACCAATATTATGAGTGTTCTCCTAATGTTTGATATGTTACTTTGTAATCTTACCATTTGACATAATAGTAGCATTCTCAAAGAAAAAGAATGCTGGTAGCAGTTGCAATGTACAAGGAACGTGGTAAGTTCCTGCTTTCAGCTTTATCTTGAGTAGACCATGGTTCTGGCAAGTATGCATACCTTTTCTATGCTGTTACACATCAATCTCAATAGTTATGTACACATACATAACTCGTAATGCTCAGAATAGAAAGTAGTGTATTCTTCTCCAAAGAGTGTACTGGTCAAATTTGCTCGTGTACTATGTTTGAACATGATGTAAAGCATTTTATTTGACTTACCATGTGATTTAGAGTTCTCTGCAACCTATTCTTACAGAGTGCTACTAAAGTTAGAGAAGTTACATTAAGTGATATCACCATTTGTCATTACAGACTTTAGCATTCTGAAAGAAAAAGAAAGCTGAACAAATGCAATGTTAAGTTGATGTAAAGCATTTAACTTTTCTTTCCATATGATTTAGAGTTGTCTACAACCAATATTATGAGTGTGTTACTAAAGTTCGAGAAGTTACTTTAAGTAATATCGCGATTTGACAAAACAGACCAGCACTTACTAAGATAAAGAAAGCTGATGGCAGTTCTAATGTAAAAGCTATGTTGCAGGTTTCTGATTTCAACTTTATCCTGAGTAGCTCATGGTTCTGACTAGTATTCATGCTGTTTCTATACAGTTATACATCAGTCTCAATAGTTATGTACACATACATAACACATAATGCTCAGAATTGAAAGTAGCGCCCTCATCTCAAGAGATTGTACTGTTCAAATTTGCTCGAGTACTGTGTTTGAACATCATGTAAAGCATTTACCTTTACTTTCCATATGATTTAGAGTTGCCTACAACCAATATTATGAGTGTGCTACTAAATGTAGAGAAGTTACTTTAAGTAATCTCACCATTTGACATAATAGACTTTAGTACTTTGTAAGACAAAGAAAGCTGATGGCAGTTCCAATGTAAAGGCTATGTTGTAGGTTTCTGATTTCAACTTTATCCTGAGTAGCTCATGGTTCTGACTAGTATTCATGCCGTTTCTATACAGTTATACATCAATCTCAATAGTTATGTACACATACATAACACGTAATGCTCAGAATTGAAAGTAGCGCCCTCATCCCAAGAGAGTGTACTGTTCAAATTTGCTCGAGTACTGTGTTTGAACATCATGTAAAGCATTTACCTTTACTTTCCATATGATTTAGAGTTGCCTACAACCAATATTATGAGCGTGCTACTAAAGTTAGAGAAGTTACCTTAACTAATATCACCATTTGACATTACAGACTTTAGCATTCTCAAAGAATAAGAAAGCTGATGGCAGTTGCAATGTAAATGCAATGTGTTAGGTTCCTGAATTCAGCTTTATCTTGAGTAGACCATGGTTCGGACTGGTATTCATGCCATTTCTATACAATTACACATCAATCTCAATAGTTATGTACACATAGATAACAAACAAAGCTCAGAATAGAAAGTAATGCATTCAGTTGAAATGAATGTATGTCCAAAGTTGCACAAATGCAATGTTAAGTTGATGTAAAGCATTTAACTTTACTTTCCATATGATTTAGAGTTGTCTACAACCAATATTATGTGTCCTACTAAAGTTCGAAAATGTACTTTAAGTAACATCACCTTTTGACATAATAGGCTTTAGCAGTTTCTAAGACAAGGAAAGCTGACGACAATTCCAATGTACAAGCTATGTAGTAGGTTCCTGCTTTCAAATTTATCTCGAGTAGCCCATGGTTCTGACTAGTATTCATGCCATTTCTATACAATTGCACATCAATCTCAATAGTTATGTACTCATAGATAACAAATAAAGCTCAGAATAGAAAGTAATGTATTCAGTTGAAATGAGTGTATGTTCAAAGTTGCACAAATGCAATGTTAAGTTGATGTAAAGCATTTAACTTTACTTTCCATATGATTTAGAGTTGTCTGCAACCAATATTATGAGTGTGCTACTAAAGTTCGAGAAGTTACTTAAAGTAATATCATGATTTGACATAACAGACTTCAGCACTTATTAAGACAAAGAAAGCTGATGGGAGTTCCAATGTAAAAGCTATGTTGTAGGTTTCTGATTTCAACTTTATCCTGAGTAGCTCATGGTTCTGACTAGTATTCATGCCGTTTCTATACAGTTATACATCAATCTCAATAGTTATGTACACATACATAACACATAATGCTCAGAATTGAAAGTAGCTCCCTCATCTCAAGAGAGCGTACTGTTCAAATTTGCTCAAGAGTACTGTGTTTGAACATCATGTAAAGCATTTAACTTTACTTTCCATCTGATTTAGAGTTGTCTACAACCAAGATGATGAGTGTGTTACTAAAGTTCAAAAAGTTACTTTAAGTAACATCACCATTTGACATAATAGTATTTAGCAAGTTCTAAGACAAGGAAAGCTGACGGCAGTTCCAATGTAAAAGCTATGTGGTAGGTTCCTGATTTCAACTTTATCTTGAGTAGACCATGGTTCTGACTAGTATTCATGCCATTTCTATACAGATATACATCAATCTCAATAGTTATGTACACATAAATAACACGTAATGCTCAGAATTGTAAGTAGCGCCCTCATCTCAAGAGAGCGTACTGTTCAAATTTGCATGTGTACTGTTTGAAAATGATATAAAGCATTTTATTTTACTTACCATGTGATTTAGAGTTCTCTGCAACCTATTCTTACAGAGTGCTACTAAATTTAGAGAAGCTACCTTAACTAATATCACCATTTGACATTACAGACTTTAGCATTCTCAAAGAATAAGAAAGCTGATTGCAGTTGCAAAGTAAATGCAAAGTGTAAGGTTCCTGAATTCAGCTTTATCTTGAGTAGACCATGGTTCTGCCTAGTATTCATGCCGTTTCTATACAATTACACCAATCTCAATAGTTATGTACACATACATAACAAACAAAGCTCAGAATAGAAAGTAATGTATTCAGTTGAAATGAGTGTATATTCAAAGTTGCACAAATGCAATGTTAAGTTGATGTAAAGCATTTAACTTTACTTTCCATATGATTTAGAGTTGTCTACAACCAATATTATGAGTGTGCTACTAAAGGTCAAAAAGTTACTTTAAGTAACATCACCATTTGACACAATAGTGTTTAGCACTTTATACGACAAGCAAAGCTGACAGCAGTTGCAATGTGCAAGCTATATGGTAGGTTCCTGCTTTCAGCTTTATCTTGAGTAGTCCATGGTTCTGACTAGTATTCATGCCGTTTCTATATAGGTATACATCAATCTCAATAGTTACGTACACATTCATAGCATAAAATGCTCAGTATAGAAAGTAATGCATTCTGTTGAAGAGAGTATCTGTGCAATGTGCTCAAATGTAATGAATGTAAAGTTGGTACAAAGCATTTAACTTTTTTTACCATATGATTTAGAGATGTCTACAACAAATATGATGAGTGTGCTTCTAATGTTAGAGAAGTTACTTCAATTACTATCCCGATTTTTTCATAATTCACATTAGCATTTTGAAAGAGAAATAAAGCTGAAGGCAGTTGCAATGTGAATGCTATGTGGTAGGTTCCTGATTTCAACTTAATCTTGAGTAGTCCATGGGTCCGGCTGGTATTAATGTCGTCTCTATAGAGTTACACCTCAATCTGAGTAGTTATGTACACATACATAACTCAAAATACTCAGAATAGAAAGTAATGTATTCAGCTCAGAAGAGTATAACTGTTCTATTTTGCTCTAATGTTTGAGTGTTAAGTTGTTAAGTGTAAAGCATTTTATTTTACTTACCATATGAATTAGAGTTGTCTACAACCAATTCTTTGAGATTGCTACTAACTTACCTTAAGTAATATCACCATTTGACATAATAGACTTCAGCATTTTCAAGGAAAAAGAAAGTTAATGGCAGGTCCAATGTAAATGCTATGTGGTAGGTTCCTAAATTCAGCTTTATTTTGAGTAGTCCATGGTTCTGGCTAGTATGCATGTGGTTTCTATGCAGTTACACATCAATCTCTATAGTTATGTACACATACATAACACGTAATGCTCAGAATAGAAACCAGCGTACTCATCACAAGAGAGAGTACTGTTCAAATTTGCTCAAGAGTACTGTGGTTGAACATGATGTAAAGCATTTAACTTTACTTTCCATATGATTTAGAGTTGTCTACAACCAATATTATGAGTGTGCTACTAAAGTTTGAGAAGTTACTTTAAGTAATATCACCATTTGAGATAATAGACTTTAGCATTCGCAAAGAAAAAGAAAACATGGCAGTTGCAATGTAAATGCTATGTAGTAGGTTCCTGAATTCAGCTTTATCTTGAGTAGTCCATGGTTTAGACTTATATTCATGTGGTCTCTATACAGTTACATATCAGTCTGAGCAGTTATGTACACATTATTAACACAAATGCTCAGAATACAAAGTAATGTATTCAGCTTGGAAGAGTATAACTGTTCAACTTTGCTCAAAGGTATGAGTGAAAGTTGATGTAAAGCATTTTATTTTACTTACCATATGCTTCAGAGTAGTCTGCAACCATTTTTATGGGTGTACAACTAGAGTTTGAGAAGTTACCTAAAGTAATATCACCATTTGCACATAATAGATTTCAGCCTTTTCAAAGAGAGAGTAAGCTAGTGGCAGTTCCAATGTAAATGCTAGTTGATTCTGTTACGTTCCCCAGTAACCGGGTAATTTACCAGCAAAGATAGATGGGTCCGCTGAAGCCTGGTGCTACTATTTTCAAACGTTTTTATTTATAAAGGGGCACAAACGTATGGTTAATACAAAACATTCAGATCATATACGTTGTCACAACTCAATCTAAAGCACAGGTATAGTAATAATCAGTCAGAAATAAGCTCTATCGTTGTCTAGGGGTAATGTAGATATATATTGTTTACTGGATATCTAAAAGTCTTTTGTGGTCACTGCAGTTCCACCAGCTGCCGTCGTTGTGGGGTCGCGTTGGTGCACTTTTGTTAGAAAGAGAGAGAGAGATGGGATGGAACAGTTACCCGACTGGTTTTCCAACCTGGAGGAGTTTGGTTTGTCGGAGCCTCATTGGGGAAATGAACGCTCATCTGTGGCCTCCCCTGTAGCTAAGCCATTCTTCCATTGTGGGGTTGCCAATCCCAGGCAAGGAAAAGACGCACACGAACCCCACCACCGGCTGTCGCTCTCAAAACGCTGTCACAGGATTTCTAGCGTGTCTTCTGGTGCTTCTGAAGGGGTCCTCCCCCCCCAGACCCTCCTTTATACTTCCTCACAGGATCGCCGGTGTCAATCTCTCTCTCAACCAGCCCACTTTGCCCGAGGGCTTTACACGTGGTCTTCATGAGACAATAGTCAAAGAGTCGCTTTATTCTGCTTCCCAGGGGAACGTGGTCTTCAGCACATCTCCCTCTCTCTCTTGGGTCATTTGACCCCCCCTTGACTAGGGCTCTTGCGAATCTCACAAAGGAGGGGGCTGGGGTCATAACAGTTCTTTCCTGAATTCATCATGATCTTCTGTATTCAATAGGTCCGACTAGTATTCAGGAAGTTTCGATATAGTTGCGCCTCAAGCTTAATAGTTACGTACACACACATCACACAAAATGCTCAGAGTACAAAGTAATGCATTCAGCTGAAAAGAGTGTACTGTTCAATTTTGCTCAAGAGTACTGTGTGCTAACTTGAAGTAAAATCTTTCAATTTTACTTAACATCTGATATAGAGTTGTCTGCAACCAATTCTTTGAGAGTGCTACTAAAGTTAGAGAAGTTAACTTCAGTAAGATCACATTTTGAAATAATAGACTTTAGCAATTTCAAAGAAAAGAAAGCTGATGGTAGGTCCAATGTAAATGCTAAGTGAAGGGTTCCTGAATTCAGCATTATCTTGAGTAGTACATCTTTCTGACTAGTATTCATGCTGTCTCTATACAGTTACACCTCAATCTGAGTACTTATGTACACATACATAACACAAAATGCTCTGAATAGAAAGTAATTTATTCACATCAGAAGAGTATAACTGTTCAATTTTGCTGATATGTATGAGTGTTAAGTTGATGTAAAGAATTTTATTTTACTTATCATATGAATTAGAGTTGTCTGCAGCCAATGTTATGAGAGTGCTACTAAATTTAAAGAAGTTACCTAAGTAATATCTTCTTTTGACATAATAGACTTTAGCACTTTCAACGAAAAAGAAAGCTGATGACAGGTCCAATTTAAATGCTATGTGGAAGTTTCCTGAATTCAGCTTTATCTTGAGTAGTCCATGGTTCTGGCTAGTATTCATGCTTCTCTATAGAGTTACACCTCAATCTGAGCAGTTATGTACGCATACATAACACAAAATACTCAGAATAGAAAGTAATGTATTCAGATCAGAAGAGTATAACTGTTCAATTTTGCTCTAATGTATGAGTGTTCAGTTGATGTAAAGCATTTTATTTTACTTATCATATGAATTAGAGTTGTCTGCAACCATTTCTTTGAGAGGGGTACTAAAGTTAGAGAAGTTACCTTATGTAATATCACCTTTTGACATAATTGACTAGCACTTTCAAAGAAAAAGAAAGCTGATGGCAGGTCAATGGACAATAGACAATAGATGCAGAAGTAGACCATTCAGCACTTCGAGCCTGCACAGCCATTTTGAGATCATGGCTGATCATCTACTATCAATACCCGGTTCCTGCCTTGTCCCCATATTCCTTGATTCCCCTATCCATAGGATACCTATCTAGCTCCTTCTTGAAAGCATCTCTGGACCTTCTGAGGCAGTGCATTCCAGACCCCCACAACTCTCTTGGAGAAGAAGTTTTTCCTTAACTCTGTCCTAAATGACCCACCCCTTATTCTCAAACCATGCCCTCTGGTACTGGACTCTCCCAGCATCTGGAACATAATTCCTGCCTCTATCTTGTCCAATCCCTTAATAATCTTATATGTTTCAATCAGATCCCCTCTCAATCTCCTTAATTCCAGCATGTACAAGCCTAGTCTCTCTAACCTTTCTGCGTAAGACAGTCCAGACATCCCAGGAATTAACCTCGTGAATCTACGCTGCACTTCCTCTACAGCCAGGATGTCCTTCCTTAACCCTGGAGACCAAAACTATACACAATACTCCAGGTGTGGTCTCACCAGGGCTCTGTACAAATGCAAGAGGATTTCCTTGCTCTTGTACTCAATTCCATTAGCCTTCTTCACTGCCTGCTGCACTTGCTCATTCACCTTCAGTGACTGATGAACAAGGACTCCTAGATCTCTTTGTATTTCTCCCTTACCTAACTCTACACTGTTCAGATAATAATCTGCCTTCCTGTTCTTACTCCCAAAGTGGATAACCTCACACTTATTCACATTAAACATCATCTGCCAAGTATCTGCCCACTCACCCAGCCTATCCAAGTCACCCTGAATTCTCCTAACATCCTCATCACATGTCACACTGCCACCCAGCTTAGTATCATTAGCAAAGTCTCAATGCCTTCATCTAAATCGTTGACGTAAATTGTAAACGGCTGTGGTCCCAATACCGAGCCCTGTGACACCCCACTAGTTACCACCTGCCATTCTGAGAAACACCCGTTCACCGCTACCCTTTGCTTTCTATCTGCCAACCAGTTTTCTATCCATGTCAATGTCTTCCCCCCAATGCCATGAGCTTTGATTTTACCCAGCAATCTCCTATGTGGGACCTTATAAAATGCCTTCTGAAAATCGAGGTACATGACATCCACTGGATCTCCCCCGTCTAACTTCTTGGTTACATCCTCGAAAACTCCAACAGATTAGTCAAGCATGAGTCACCCTTGATAAATCCATGCTGGCTCGGCCCAATCCTATCACTGCTATCTAGATATGCCACTATTTCATCTGTAATAATGGACTCTAGCATCTTCCCCACCACCGATGTCAGGCTGACAGGCGATTGTTCTCTGTTTTCTCCCTCCCCCCTTTCTTAAAAAGTGGGATAACATTAGCCATTCTCCAATCCTCAGGAACTGATCCTGAATCTAAGAAACATTGGAAAATGATTACCAATGCATTCACAATTTCCAGGGCCACTTCCTTTAGTACCCTAGGATGCAGACCATCCAGACCTGGGGATTTGTCAGCCTTCAGTCCCATCAGTGTACTCATCACCGTTTCCTTCCTAATGTCAATCTGTTTCATTTCCTCTGTTACCCTATATCCTTGGCCCATCCATACATCTGGGAGATTGCTTGTGTCTTCCTTAGTGAAGACAGATCTAAAGTACTTATTAAATCCTTCTGCCATTTCTCTGTTTCCCATAACAATTTCACCCAATTCATCCTTCAAAGGCCCAACATTGTTCTTAACTATCTTCTTTCTCTTTACATACCTAAAAAAGCTTTTGCTATCCTCCTTTATATTCCTGGCTAGCTTGCATTTGTACCTCATTTTTTCTCCCCGTATTGCCTTTTTAGTTAAGTTCTGTTGTTCCTTAAAAACTTCCCAATCATCTGTTCTCCCTCTCACCTTAGCTCTGTCATACTTCCTTTTTTTTTTAATGCTATGCAATCTCTGACTTCCTTTGTCAACCACAGTGGCCCCTTTTCCCCCTTTGAATCCTTCCTTCTCCGGGGGATGAACTGATTTTGCACCTTGTGCATTATTCCCAAGAATACCTGCCATTGCTGTTCCACTGTATTTTCTGCTAGGATATCCGTCCAGTCAACTTTGGCCAGCTCCTCCCTCATGGCTCCATAGTTTCCCCTGTTCAATTGCAACACTGACACCTCCGAGCTGCCCTTATCCTTCTCAAATTGCAGATAAAAACTTACCATATTATGATCACTACCTCCTAATGGCTCCTTTACTTCAAGATCGCTTCTCAAATCCTGTTCATTACATAACACTAAATCCACAATAGACTTGTCCCTGGTCAGCTCTCGTACAAGCTGTTCCAAGAATGCATCCCGTAGGCACTCTACAAACTCCTTATCCTGGGGTCCAGCACCAACCTGATTCTCCCAGTTCACCTGCATGTTGAAATCCCCCATAACTACTGCGACATTACCTTTGCCACATGCCAATGTTAACTCCCTATTCAACTTGCACCCAATATCCATGCTACTGTTTGGAGGCCTATAGGCAACCCCCATTTGGGTCCTTTTGCCCTTACTGTTCCTCAGTTCTATCCACACAGACTCTACATCTCCTGATCCTATGTCCCCCCTTGCAAAGGACTGAATCTCATTCCTCACCAACAGGGCCATCCCACCCCCTCTACCCACATTTCTGTCCCTACGATAGCACATGTATCCTTGTACATTCATTTCCCAGGTCTGATCTCCCTGCAGCCATGTCTCCGTTATACCAACAACATCATGGTTACCCATTCGCACCTGAGCTTCAAGCTCATCTGCCTTATTTCTGACACTTTGTGCATTCAGATATAGAATTATTTTAGGTCCAATGTAAATGCTATGTGGAAGGTTACTGAATTGAGCTTTATCTTGAGTAGTCCATGGTTCTGACTAGTATTCTTGCCGTTTCTATATAGTTACACCTCAAGCTCAATAGTTTGCACAAGCTCTATTTTTCTCCGATACAATGAGGGTTAAGTTCCAATGTAAATGCTAGGTGGTTGTTCCCTGAATTCATCTTGATCTTGAGTATTCCATCATTCTGACTAGTATTCAGGAAGTTTCTATATAGTTGCACCTCAAGCTTAATAGTTACATACACACACATCACACGAAATGCTCAGAGTACAAAGTAATGCATTCAGCTGAAAAGAGTGTACTGTTCAATTTTGCTCAAGAGTAACTTGAAGTAAATCTTCCTACTTTACTGAACATCTGATTTAGAGTTGTCTGCAACCAATTCTTTGAGAGTTCTACTAAAGTTAGAGAACTTACCTTGAGTAATATCACCAATTGCCATGATAGACTTTAGCATTTTCAAAGAAAATGAAAGCTAATGGCAGTTCTAATGTAAATGCTATTGGTTGCAGACAACTCTAATTCATATGATAAGAAAAATAAAATTCTTTACATCAACTTAACACTCATACATTTTCTTTGAAAGCGCTAAAGTCTATTATGTCAAAAGGTGATATCACTTAAGGTAACGTCTTTAACTTTAGTAGCACTCTCATAACATTGGTTGTAGACAACTCCAAGTCATACGGTAAGTAAAGTTAAATGCATTACATCAACTTAACATTTGTTGCATTTGTGCAACATTGAACGTACTCATTTCAACTGAATACATTACTTTCTATTCTGAGCATTTTTTGTTATGTATCTGTACATAACTATTGAGATTGATATGTAACTGTATAGAAAGGACATGAATTCTAGTCAGAACCATTGACGACTCAAGACAAAGCTGAATTCAGGAACCTAAACACATAGAATTTACTTTGGAAATGCCATCAGCTTTCTTTTTCTTTGCGAATGCTAAAAACTATAATGTCAAATGGTGATATTAGTTTAGGTAAGTTCTCTAACTTCAGTAGCACTCTCAAAGAATTGGTTACAGACTTCTCTAAATCAGATGATAAGTAAAATTAAAAGGTTTAATTCAAGTTAGCACACAGTACTCTTGAAAATAATTGAACAGTAAACTCTTTTCAGCTGAATGCATTACTTTGTATTCTGAGCATGTTGTGTTATGTGTGTGTACGTAACTATTAAGCTTGAGGCGCACCTATATAGAAACTTCCTGAATACTGGTCGGAAACTTTAAACCGAAAAATTTAAATTTACGTTGTTCCTGAAAACTTTAGTTGTACACCCATAAAACTGGGTGCAGACAACTCTAAAGCATATGGAAAGTATAATTAAATGCTTTACATTAACTTAACCCTCATTACATTTGAGCAATATTGAACAACTATACTCTTTTGAGCTGAATACATTACTTTCTATTCTGAGAATTACGTGCTATGTATGTGTACATAACTACTCAGATTGATGTGTAATTGCATAGAAACGGCATGAATACTAGTCAGAACAATGGTCTACTCAAGATAAACCTGAATTCTGTAACCTACCACATTGCATTTACATTGCAACTGCAATCAGCTTTCTTTTTCTTTGAGAATGCTAAAGTCTATTATCTCAAATGGTGATATTACTTAAAGAAACTTCACGAACTTTAGTAGCACACTCATAATATTGGTTGTAGACAACTCTAAATCATATGAAAAGTAAAATTAAATGCTTTACATCATGTTCAAAAAGAGTTCTCTTGAGCAAATTTGAACAGTACTCTCACTTGAGATGAGGACGCTACTTCCAATTCTGAGCATTACGTGTAATGTATGTATGAATTAAATGCTTTAATTCAGCTTAACATTCATTGGATTTGTACAACATTGAACATACTCATTTCAACTGTATACATTACTTTATACTCTGTGCATGTTTCATTATGTATGTGTACATAACTATTGAGATTGATGTGTAACTGCATAGAAACGCATGCATACTAGTCAGAACAGGATTTCATTAAGTTGAAATCAGGAACCTACCACATAACATTCACATTGCAAATGCCATCAGCTTTATTTCTCTTTCAAAATGCTAAGGTGTATTATGAAAAAATGAGGATAGTAATTGAAGTAACTTCTCTAACATTAGTAGCACACTCATGATATTTGTTGTAGACATCTCTGAATCATATGGTAAGTAAAGTTAAATACTTTGTATCAACTTAACATTCATTACATTTGAGCAACATTGCACAGATACTCTCTGCAACAGAATACATTACTTTCTATACTGAGCATTTTATGTTATGAATGTGTACATAACTATTGAGATTGATGTATAACTGTATAGAAATGGCATGAATGCTAGTCAGAACCATGATAAAGCTCAAGATTAAGCTGAAAGCAGGAACCTACCACATAGCTTGTACATTGGAACTGCCATCATCTTTCTTTGTCTAGGAAAGTGCTAAAGACTATTATGTCAAATGGTGATGTTACTTAAAGTAACTTTTCGAACTTTAGTAGCACATTCATAATATTGGTTGTAGACAACTCTAAATCATATGGAAAGTAAAGTTAAATGCTTTATTTCAACTTAACATTCATTGGATTTGTGCAACATTCAAACAAACTCATTTCAACTGTATACATTACTTTCCGCTCTGAGCATTTTTTGTTATGTATGTGTATAACTATTGAGATTGATGTGTAACTGCATAGAATCGCATGCATGCTAGTCAGAACCATGGTCTACTCAAGATAAAGCTGAATTCAGGAACCTAACACATTGCATTTACATAGCAACTGTAAACTGTATTCTTTGAGAATGCTAAAGTCTGTAATGGCAAATGATGATATTACTTAAAGTAACTTCTCTACCTTTAGTAGCACTCTGAAAGAATAGGTTGCAGACAACTCTAAATCATATGGTAAGTAAATTGAAATGCTTTACATCATGCTAAAGCAGTACTCGAGCAAGTTTGAACAGTACACTCTCTTGAGATGAGGACGCTACTTTCAATTCTGAGCATTACCTGTTATGTATGTGTACATAACAATTGAAATTGATGTGTAACTGCATAGAAACGGCATGAACACTAGTCAGAACCATGGGCTACTCAGGATAAAGCTGAATTCAGGAACCTACCACATAGCATTTACATTGGAACTGCCATTAGCTTACTCTCTCTTTGAAAAAGCTGAAGTCTATTATGGCAAAAGGTGATATTACTGAAGGTAGCTTCTCCAACTTTAGAAGCACTCTCATAACGTTGGTTGTAGACAATACTAAGTCAGACGGTAAGTAAAGTTAAATACTTTTCATCATCATAACACTCATTACTTTGGAGCAAAATTGCACAGTACACTCTTTTCAGCTGAATACATTACTTTTTATTCTGATCATTTTGTGTTATGTATGTGTACATAACTACTCAGTTTGAAGTGTGACTGTATAGAGATGGCTTGAATACAAGTCAGAACCATGGACTACTCAAGATAAAGCTGAATTCAGGAACCTACCACATAGCATTTACATTGGAACTGCCATTAGCTTATTTTTCTTTGAAAATGCTGGTCTATTATGTCAAATGGGGATATGACTTAAGGTTCTCTATCTTTAGTAGCACTCTCAAAGAATTGGTTGTAGACAACTTTAATTCATATGGTAAGTAAAATAAAATGCTTTACATCAACTTAACACTCATACATTAGAGCAAAATTGAACAGTTATACTCTTCTGAACTGAAAGCTTTACTATCTATTCTGATCATTTTGATAGATAGATAGATAGATAGATAGATAGATAGTTACTTTATTCATCCCCATGGGGAAATTCAACTTTTTTCCAATGTCCCATACACTTGTTGTAGCAAAACTAATTACATACAATACTTAACTCAGTAAAAAATATGATATGCATCTAAATCACTATCTCAAAAAGCATTAATAATAGCTTTTAAAAAGTTCTTAAGTCCTGGCAGTTGAGTTGTAAAGCCTAATGGCATTGGGGAGTATTGACCTCTTCATCCTGTCTGAGGAGCATTGCATCGATAGTAACCTGTCGCTCAAACTGCTTCTCTGTCTCTGGATGGTGCTATGTAGAGGATGTTCAGAGTTTTCCATAATTGACCGTAGCCTACTCAGCGCCCTTCGCTCAGCTACCGATGTTAAACTCTCCAGTACTTTGCCCACAACAGAGCCCGCCTTCCTTACCAGCTTATTAAGACGTGAGGCGTCCCTCTTCTTAATGCTTCCTCCCCAACACGCCACCACAAAGAAGAGGGCGCTCTCCTATAGAACATCTTCAGCATCTCACTACAGACATTGAATGATGCCAACCTTCTAAGGAAGTACAGTCGACTCTGTGCCTTCCTGCACAAGGCATCTGTGTTGGCAGTCCAGTCTAGCTTCTCGTCTAACTGTACTCCCAGATACTTGTAGGTCTTAACCTGCTCCATTAATGGTCACTGGCTCCATATGCCTAGATCTCCTAAAGTCCACCACCATCTCCTTGGTCTTGGTGATATTGAGACGCAGGTAGTTTGAGTTGCACCATATCACAAAGTCCTGTATCAGTTTCCTATACTCCTCCTCCTGTCCATTCCTGACACACCCCACTATGGCCGTGTCATCACTGAACTTCTGCACATGGCAGGACTCCGAGTTATATTGGAAGTCCGATGTGTACAGGGTGAACAGGACCGGAGAGAGTACGGTTCCCTGCGGCGCTCCTGTGCTGCTGACCACCGTGTCAGACCTACAGTCTCCCAACCGCACATACTGAGGTCTATCTGTCAAGTAGTCCACTATCCAATCCACCATGTGAGAGTCTACTCCCATCTCCGTTAGTTTGTGCCTTAAGATCTTGGGCTGGATGGTGTTAAAGGCACTAGAGAAGTCAAGGAATGTAATCCTCACAGCACAACTGACCCCCTCTAGGTGAGAGAGTGATTTGTGCAGCAAATACGTGATAGCATCCTCCACTCCCACCTTCTCCTTATACGCAAACTGAAGAGGATCCCGGGCGTGCCTGGTTTGTGGCCTCAGATTCTGTATTATCAGCCGCTCCATGGTCTTCATCACGTGCGACGTCAAGGCAACAGGTCTGAAGTCATTCAACTCCTTTGGTTGTGGTTTCTTCGGTACCGGGACAATACAGGATGTTTTCCACTGTCTGGGTACTCTTCTCTGCTCCAGGCTCATGTTGAAGATGCGCTGTAGTGGTTCTCCCAGCTCAGTCGCACAGGCCCTCAGTAATCGTGGGGAAACTCCATCCGGTCCAGCCGCCTTGCTGGTACAGATCTTCCTCAATTGACCTTCTACCTGTGCAGCCGTAATCCTGGGCGTGGGCAAGGTCTCCTGTGAGTGTCTATTTTCCTGTGAGGGAAGTAAGCCTGGTGTGGATTTCTGCGGTGAGGATGAGATTGAGCTGTCGAACCTGTTGAAGAAGTTGTTCAGCTGGTTCGCTTTCTCCACATCTCCACTTATGTTCGCCCCCTGCTTTGCACCGCATCCGGTGATGATCTTCATCCCATCCCACACCTCCTTCATGCTTTTTTTCTGCAGCTTTTGTTCTAGCTTCCTCCTATACTGCTCCTTTGCCCCCCTTATCTGTACTCTGAGTTCCTTCTGAACTCTTTTAAGCTCCAACCGATCACCATCTTTAAAGGCTCTCTTCTTCTGGTTTAGGAGGCCTTTGATGTGACTAGTGATCCAGGGCTTATTATTGGGATAGCAGCGAACAGTTCTAACAGGGACAATGGCATCCACACAAAAGTTAATATAGTCCGTTGTGCATTCAGTGACCTCCTCAACGCCCCCACAGAGCCCCCCTTGCAGTACATCCCAGTTAGTAGTACCGAAGCAGTCTCTCAGGGCCTGTTCAGCTTCAGGAGTCCACTTCCTAAAAGAGCGTGTGGTAGTGGGATGCCTCATCACAATTGATTTATATCTGGGCTGTAACAAAACCAGGTTGTGATCAGCTTTCCCCAATGAAGGCAGTGGGGATGCACAATATGCCTCCTCTATGTTTGCATACAGTAGGTCAATAGTCCTATTACCCCTGGTGTAGCAATCCACGTACTGGGAGAAAGCAGGTAGTGTCTTGTCCAAAGTCACATGGTTGAAGTCCCCTGTAATTAACACCAGTGCCTCAGGGTGCTGTGTCTGAAGCCTAGCAACAGCGGAGCTGATGACGTCCCACGCTACTGTTGCGTCGGCACGCGGCGGGACATACACATTCACTACAATGTGCTTGCGAGTTCTCGAGGCAGGTAATATGGCCTCATACTCACGGCGATCAGCTCAATATCTCTTTCACAAACGGAGATCTTTGTACTCACATGCCCGGGGTTACACCATCTTACGTTAATGTAGACAGTGAGTCCCCCTCCTTTCTTCTTCCCACACTTTTTGGCATCTCTGTCAAATCTCTGTCAAAACCAGGTAATTCTACATTTACATCTGGGATGTTTGTGTTATGAATGTGTACATAACTACTCAGATTGATAAGTAACTGTATAGAGACCACATGAATACTAGTCAGAATCATGGACTACTCAAGATAAAGCTGAATTCAGGAACCTACCACATAGCATTTGCATTGGAACTGCCATTAGCTTTCTTTTTCTTTGAAAATGCGAAAGTCTATTATGTCAAATCTTGATATTACTTAAGGTAACGTCTTTAACTTTAGTAGCACTCTCATAACATTGGTTGTAGACAACTCCAAGTCATACGGTAAGTAAAGTTAAATGCTTTACATCAACTTAACATTTGTTGCATCTGTGCAACATTGAACATACTCATTTCAACTGAATACATTACTTTCTATTCTGAGCATTTTTTGTTATGTATCTGTACATAACTATTGAGATTGATATGTAACTGTATAGAAATGGCATGAATTCTAGTCAGAACTATTGACTACTCAAGACAAAGCTGAATTCAGGAACCTAACACATAGAATTTACTTTGGAAATGCCATCAGCTTTCTTCTTAGTTCTGAATGCTAAAAACTATAATGTCAAATGGTGATACTACTCAAGGTAACTTCTCTAACTTTAGTAGCACTCTCAAAGAATTGGTTGTAGCCAACTCTAATTCATATGGTAAATAAAATAAAATGCTTTTCATCAACTTAACATTCATACATTAGAGCAAAATTGAACTGTTATACTTCTGAGCTGAATACATTACTTTCTATTCTGATCATTTTGTGTTATGTATGTGTACATAACTACTCAGATTGAGGTGTATCTGTATAGAAAAGGCTTGAATTCTAGTCAGAACCACAGACTACTCAAGATAAAGCTGAATTCAGGAACCTTCGACATAACATTTACATTGGAACTGCCATTAGCTTTCTTTTTCTTTGAAAATGCTAAATTCTATCATGGCAATTGGTGATATTACTTAAGGTATGTTCTCTAACTTTAGTAATGCTCTCAAAGAATTGGTTTCAGACAACTCTAAATCAGATGATAAGTAAATTTAAAAGGTTTACTTCAAATTAGCACACAGCACCCTTGAGCAAAATTGAACAGTACACTCTTTTCAGCTGAATGCATTACTTTGTACTCTGAGCATTTTGTGTGATGTGTGTGTATGTAACTATTAAGCTTGAGGCGCAACTATATCGAAACTTCCTGAATACTAGTCGGAACTATGGAATACTCAAGGTCAATATGAATTCAGGAAACAACCACCTAGCATTTACATTGGAACTGCCATTAGCTTACTCTCTCTTTGAAAAAGCTGAAGTCTATTATGTGCAAAACGTGATATTACTTTAGGTAAATTTTCAAAGTTTAGTTGTACACCCATAAAATTGGTTGCAGACAGCTCTAAAGCATATGGAAAGTATAATTAAATGCTTTACATTAACTTAACCCTCATTACATTTTAGCAATATTGAACAGTTATACTATTGAGCTGAATACATTACATTCTATTCTGAGCATTTTGTGTTATGTATGTGTACATAGCTACTCAGATTGAGGTGTATCTGTATAGACACGGCATGAACACTAGTCAGAATCACGGACTTCTCAAGATAAAGCTGAATTCAGGAACCTTCCACATAGCATTTACATTGGACCTGCCATTAGCTTCCTTTTTCTTTGAAAGTGCTAAATTCTATTAGATAGATAGATAGATACTTTATTCATCCCCATGGGGAAATTCAACATTTTTTCCAATGTCCCATACACTTATTGTAGCAAAACTAATTACATACTATACTTAACTCAGTAAAAATATGATATGCATCTAAAATCACCCTCTCAAAAAGCATTAATAATAGCTTTTAAAAAGTTCTTAAGTAGTTTACTTAAATACATTGAGTCCTAACCCCGGCACTTTAACATATCTTACTCCTGGCGGTTGAATTGTAAAGCCGAATGGCATTGGGGAGTATTGATCTCTTCATCCTGTCTGAGGAGCATTGCATCGATAGTAACCTGTTGCTGAAACTGCTTCTCTGTCTCTGGATGGTGCTATGTAGTGGATGTTCAGGGTTTTCCATAATTGACCGTAGCCTACTCAGCGCCCTTCGCTCTGCTACCGATGTTATACTCTCCAGTACTTTGCCCACGACAGAGCCCGCCCTCCTTACCAGCTTATTAAGACGTGAGGCGTCCCTCTTCTTAATGCTGCCTCCCCAACATGCCACCACAAAGAAGAGGGCACTCTCCACAACTGACCTATAGAACATCTTCAGCATCTCACTACAGACATTGAATGACGCCAACCTTCTAAGCAAGTACAGTCGACTCTGTACCTTCCTGCACAGGGCATCTGTGTTGGCAGTCCAGTCTAGCTTCTCATCTAACTGTACTCCCAGATACTTGTAGGTATTAACCTGCTCCACACATTCTCCATTAATGATCACTGGCTCCATATGAGGCCTAGATCTCCTAAAGTCCACCACCATCTCCTTGGTCTTGGTGATATTGAGACGCAGGTAGCTTGAGTTGCACCATATCACAAAGTCCTGTATCAGTTTCCTATACTCTTCCTCCTGTCCATTCCTGACACACCCCACTATGGCCGTGTCATCACTGAACTTCTGCACATGGCAGGACTCCGAGTTATATTGGAAGTCCGATGTGTACAGGGTGAACAGGACTGGAGAGAGCACGGTCCCCTGCAGCGCTCCTGTGCTGCTGACCACCGTGTCAGACCTACAGTCTCCCAACCGCACATACTGAGGTCTATCTGTCAAGTAGTCCACTATCCAATCCACCATGTGAGAGTCTACTCCCATCTCCGTTAGTTTGTGCCTTAAGATCTTGGGCTGGATGGTGTTAAAGGCACTAGAGAAGTCAAGGAATGTAATCGTCACAGCACAACTGACCCCCTCTAGGTGAGAGAGTGATTTGTGCAGCAAATACGTGATAGCATCCTCCACTCCCACCTTCTCCTTATACGCAAACTGAAGAGGATCCCGGGCGTGCCTGGTTTGTGGCCTCAGATTCTGTATTATCAGCCACTCCATGGTCTTCATCACGTGCGACGTCAAGGCAACAGGTCTGAAGTCATTCAACTCCTTTGGTTGTGGTTTCTTCGGTACCGGGACAATACAGGATGTTTTCCACTGTCTGGGTACTCTTCTCTGCTCCAGGCTCATGTTGAAGATGCACTGTAGTGGTTCTCCCAGCTCAGTCGCACAGGCCCTCAGTAATCATGGGGATACTCCATCCGGTCCAGCCGCCTTGCTGGTACAGATCTTCCTCAGTTGACCTTCCACCTGTGCAGCCGTAATCCTGGGCGTGGGCAAGGTCTCCTGTGAGTGGCTATTTTCCTGTGAGGGAAGTAAGAGGGAGGACGAGTAGAAAGACAAGCCTGGTGTGGAGTTAATAAGTCAAAAGGTGATATTGCTTTAGGTAGCTTCTCTAACTTTAGTAGCACTTCCATAACATTGGTTGTAGACAACTCTAAGTCATATGGTAGGTAATGTTAAATGCTTTACATCAACATAACACTCATTACTTTTGAGCAAAATTGAACAGTATACTCTTTTGAGCTGAATGCATTACTTTCTATTCTGAGCATTTTGTGTTATGTATGGGTACATAACTATTAAGCTTGAGGCGCAACTATATAGAAACTTCCTGAATACTAGTCTGAACTACGGAATACTCAAGATCAAGATGAATTCAGGAAACTGTTACGTACCCTGTAACTGGGTGTCTTACTAGCAAAGATAGAAGAATCCGTTGGAGTCTGGTGGTACTATTTTCAAACAGTGTTTATTAGTAAAGTATACAAATCAATATCAACAATGCAAATATATAGATATTACAGGTTAGCAATACTAAACCTAAAAGTGTGGGTATAATAATAATCAATAATAAACAAGCTCTATCGATGTCTAGGGGATAATGAATTGTCATATGTGAATATAAAGTTCACTTCAGTTCATACGTGCTGAGGTAGTTGTTGGTTTTTGTGTTTTAGTCATTGGAGAAAGAGAGAGAGAACGCGAGCAAACAGTGACAGCTATTGTCAGGCAAACCTTCCTTTACGTTCTTGATCCGTCGATGTGTTGTTGTGGCCATTCAGGTCTGACTCCTCTGTCCTTCAGCTAGACAGTTCTTCTGTGGTGGACTCATCACTCTGGCATGAGTGGTCACACACACAAGCCCCCACCAGCCCTGCTATAACACTGAGTTAAACCGACTGATCCTTTGTTCGGTCCCCGATGCCCCACACCTTCTCATTGGTTCTAACACTCAAGCAGTGCTCACTAGTGTGTCTCCTGGTGTGTCTGAGGGGTGTCTCCCCAGACCTCACTTTTATCCCCACTCATGGGTCTCAGGTGTCAATCAGTTTTGAATGGCTTAGCCCATCAAACCAGCCCACTCCGGCTGTCCACCGAGGAATTTTAATTAACAGAATGGTACCAAGGAAACAGCTCTCTCTGGAGCCATAAGTCTTTCAGGAATCATAATATAGTGGGTCAACAAGTCTCTCTCTCCCAGTGTTATCTCTCCCTTGTCTGAAGCAGGTGTTCCAGTCCCAGTATGTTTTCCCTTTGTCTCTCTTTCTCTCTCATTAGCAGCGTGGTAACAGTAACAGTTTGTGATTCACCCAAGGGGGGGGGGGGGTACAGGGGCAACTCTGTACCCTTCTGCCCATCAGAGTTGTTCATCCTTCATAACACCCCCATCCTTCTAAGAATTTTCACCAAAGGGGAAAATTAACTAATACAGCGTCTTACAGAATTACAGAATCTAACAAAATACAGAAGTGTTTTTAACTACAAAGCAATACAGATATACCTTCAACTTAGCATCTAGATAAACAGTCAGCGATTACATTGTCACTTCCTTTAATATGTTGTATCTGAATATCAAACTCTTGTAGCTTCAGACTCCAACTTAGTAATCTCCTGTTTTTATTTTTCATGTTAGCCAGGAATACCAATGGGTTGTGATCTGTATAAACAATTAAGGGTCTTTGTGCTGATCAAATGTACACTTCAAAATGTTGTATTGCCAAAACAAGTGCCAACAATTCTTTTTCTATGGTAGAGTAATTCCTCTGGTGCACATTGAACTTCCGAGAGAAATATGCTACCGGGTTTTCCACCCCATCCCCTGCTTTCTGCAATAGGACTGCCCCTGCAGCCTCATCACTTGCATCAGTCGCCAGGGAGAAAGGTTCTAACAAGTCAGGTGCTTTTAACACAGGGTGATGGCACAGTATGGTTTTTAATTTGTCAAAAGCATCCTGACAAGAATTGTTCCACTCAAATTTTTCTTCCTTCCGTAGGAGTTTTGTAAGTGGGAGGGCAATATCAGCAAAGTTCTTACAAAATTTTCGATAGTACCCCACCATGCCCAAAAATCTTCTCAAGGCTCTTTTATTTATTGGTACAGGAACCTCAGAATTAGCCTGTACTTTTGCCTGCACAGGAGCCAACTGCCCCTGCCCTACCACATACCCCAAGTAGGTGATTGTGGCATGACCAAATTCACTCTTTGCAAGGTTCACTGTAAGTTGGGCTGCAGACATTCTTTTAAACAGGTTTTCTACAGCCTCAATGTGCTCATCCCAGGTGTCATTCCAAACTACCACATCGTCAATATAAGCCTTGGTATTTGTAAACCTTTTTATCACCATGTCAATCATCCTCTGAAATGTCCCTGGTGCATTTTTTTAAAACTTTTTTTATTGTGTTTTCAAATAGTTACAAAATAAAAGTGTGTGAAAAAGAAAATTTGTGTTACCCATCCCCCTCCCCTTAACCCCTCCCCCCTAACATCCTTATTGAAAGAAAGAAGAAAGAAAGAAAGAAAGGAAAAAAAAGGAATGCCTGGATATTGGAAGATCCCCACATGCTCCATGGAGTTCGTAATAACTTTAGTATATATATTTGTCTCTTTCCCCAAGTAACCATTCCAAACGGCAAGATGTTGTACTCATAAAACCTGGATGGGGTGACAAAGGCTGAAATTTCTCGAGCCCTGTCCGTTAAAGGAATGCACCAGTATCCCTTTAACAAGTCAATCTTAGTGATGTACCTCACTTTCCCCGTTTTATCAATGCAATCGTCCACCCTAGGGATAGGGTAAGTATCTGTCTGCGTGACAGCATTCACCTTTCTGTAATTGGTACAGAATCTTATGGTACCGTCCGGTTTCGGTACTACTACGCAGGGAGAGGCCCACGCAGAAGAGGATTCACGAATTATACCAGCAGCTAGCATATGCTCAATTTCTTTTTCTACTAGCTTGCTCTTTTCCAAATTCATCCAATAAGGGGATTGTTTAATAGGCTGGGTCGTGGTAACAATGACATCATGCTCTGTTCCTTTACACCTCCTTGGAACATCTGGACATAAATCTGTATGCCGTTTAATGAGCTGATTTAACTGCTGTCTTTGTTCAGGCTCTAAGTGATTGACTTTATCTGCAAGGTTGGCTAGAATAACCGAGTTCTCTAGTCTGGTGGGTATTACATTTATCTTTTCAAAATGCTCTGGTTCATCCTCAACACTCCTCTCTGCCTCATCAGTTTTCGTGACTGCACCAACCACTGCGGGGGTCGTTTCATGATAACCTTTCAGCATGTTTACATGAACCAATTGGTTCGGCTTGCATCTATCAGGGGTTTCAATCACATAATTCAACGAGTCTATTTTCTTAACTACTTTGCATGGTCCTTGAAACCTTGCCTGTCGGGGGTTGGTAACTACAAGGAATAGGACCAAGACATTATCGCCCACGTGAAATTCTTGCTCTCGGGTACGTTTGTCATACCATTGTTTCATTCTCGTCTGGGAGTCTTTTAAATTTTCCTTTGCCAAGGCGCATACTTTATGGAGTCTTTCCCGGAATTTTAAAACATAGTCAATCACACTGACTTGAACGTTCAGACTAGACCACTTCTCTTTAAGTAGGGTTAAAGGTCCTCTGGGCCTGTGACCAAAAACAAGCTCAAACGGACTTAACCCCAGAGATTCCTGAACCGTATCCCTTACTGCAAATAACAGAAGTGGTAATGCATCATCCCAGTCTCGAACATTATCCTGACAGTAAGTTTTAATCATAGTCTTTAGTGTAGCGTGGAATCTTTCCAATGCTCCTTGAGATTCCGGATGGTATGCAGAAGCTAAAATTTGTTTAACTCCCATCTGTGTCATCATTTGCTGAAATGCTCTGGATGTAGATGTACTCCCCTGATCCAATTGTATTTCCTTAGGTAGCCCCACTGTGGTAAAGAATTTAATGAGTGCCTTCACCACCGCAGGGGTCCTAATATTCCCCAGGGGCATAGCCTCTGGAAATCGTGTAGCGGCACACATCATGATCATGACGTACTGCCGCCCACTCACTGTTCTAGGCAAAGGACCCACAAAATCCTCAATGATTCGGGAGAAAGGCTCCTCAAAAGCGGGTATCGGTCTGAGAGGTGCCTTAGGGCTAACCTGGTTCGGCTTTCCTACCACCTGACATGTATGGCACCTTTTACAATAATCAGCTATATCCTTCCTCAGTTTTGGCCAATAGAAATCTTTCATAACCCTATCCACTGTCTTCCTTACTCCCAAATGTCCACCTAGAGGTCCCTTGTGAGCTAAGTTCAAAATTTCATCCTGATATACCTTCGGTACTACCACCTGATGTACCACCGCCCAGTCCTCATCGACTGGCACCGTGGTCGGCCTCCACTTCCTCATCAGCACTCCATCCTTCAGGTAGTAGCCCTCTGGTTCTTTATCCAGTTCTGTCTCAGAAAGAACTGACTCTCTCAATGCCACAAGCTCCTCATCACGTCCTTGCTCCTTTATAAATTCTTTCCTTGCTAAGGGTAGGTCTACCTCCTCTCCTTTATTCTCTTTCACCTCCCTATTCTCTGCTTTTCCATCCCCTAACCCCTCTTGGTCCAGGGTCAGTAAAAACGTCTTAGCCAAATCAACACTGGACTCATTGAAGCTGTCCTCTTTCTCAGCCGCCTTTCTCGACATGCTGCAAGTGATCGTGCATGCGGGATAGATCTTAGAATCTAGGGGTGTGTCCTCAGCACTCACAGACTTGCTTGTCAGCTTCATTGCTGAACACACGTCACCACCTGCTAAATCATTACCAAGAAGGATGTCCACGCCGTCTCTTGGTAATTCTGACCGCACCCCTACTTCGACTGGTCCAGATACCAGGTCACATTTTAAAATGATCCTGTGCAAAGGTACAGCTTCTGTCCCTTTTCTTATGCCTCTTAATATCACCTCTCCAGTTTCAGGACCAAAATCTAGCACCTTACTTAGGATCAATGACTGGTCAGCCCCAGTATCTCTCCAGATTCTCACTGGAACTGGGGTTTCTCCTTCTTTCACAGACACTGTCCCCTCCGAAATAAACTTCTCACAGCCCTCTCGTACTCTATCTACCTTTACCTCCCTCGTCGATCTGCTAATGCAACCTGTAGGGATTGCTGTTTTCCCTTTTCCTGTCCCCTTCTTTGGAGCAAAGCACTTAGCTGCAATATGCCCAGCCTTTCCACAATTATAACAGGTCAAGCCAGGAACCTTCCTGTCAGCCTGCTTGTCCTCCTCCTTACCTTTACCACTAGCTCCCAACTTATTCTCTACCTTAGCTGGTGGACTTTCTTTACTGTCCCTACTGCCTTTCTGGTAACTCTTAATTGAGGAAAACTTTGTCTTGTGGGTTAGGGCATATTCATCTGCGAACCTGGCAAATTCCGATATAGACTTATTTGCCTTCTCGTTCAAATACATCTGGATATTATCCGAAACACAACCTTTAAATTCCACAATCAGAATTAACTCTCTGAAATGATGGAAATCCTCCTCCACCCTTTCTGCAGCACACCAACGATCCAAGAGCACACCCTTTTCATAGGCAAACTCTGCATACATCTGATTCCACAGTTTCTTTAAATCGCTGAACTTTTGTCTATACGCTTCAGGTACCAACTCGTAGGCCCGAAGGATAGCCTGCTTTACTTCCTCATAATCCTCAGACTCCTCCTCGGACAACGCCACATATGCCCATTGAGCCTTCCCTTTTAATACACTTTGTAACAACGCCACCCACTGATCTCTGGGCCACTTCTGATTCACTGCCACCTTTTCAAAAAGCAAGTAGTAACTATCAACATCTGTCTCCTCGAACGGAGGTACTAACCTAAACTCCCTACTAACATTAAACTTCTCAACTGAGCCTTCCCCTCGGTCTTTTCCCTGTTGCTTTAACCTCTCCATGTCCAGTGCATGCTGCCTCTGTTTCTCCTTTTCCCTTTCCTCCATCTCCCTTTCAGCTTTTTCCTTCTCCTATGCAGCTCTTTCCCACTCCCTTTTTGCCTCTAACTCCTTTAGAGGGAGCTCATATTCCCTTTTCTTCTGTTCCGCATCCAACCTTAATCTTTCCATCTCTAACTGAACCACCTCAACAACTGGTTTCTTTTCAGGGAACAGATCCAATACCCCAGCCGAAAACACACCCTTGTCTATATAATACTGGGCTATGGCCCTCTGTATCTCCCACTTTTTCATTGACGACTTCACCTGTGTGAGAATTATTCGTTTCGCAATATTCACCAAGTCTGTCTTTTTGGCACCCTCTAGCGCCTTCAAAGTAGGGTTTTCTATAAACTTGTCTATTTCCATCTCTGCTGGTTTCCCGTCTGGTTACCCATGCAACCAGATCAGATAATGGACTTATAGCCCGATTCACTGGCCCCCCAATTTGGTAATCAAATCCTGGATGAGCCCCCAATTTGTTAGTACCCCGTAACTGGGTGTCTTACCAGCAAAGATAGAAGAATCTGTTGGAGTCTGGTGGTACTCTTTTCAAACAGTGTTTATTAGTAAAATATACAAATCAATATCAACAATGCAAATATATAGATAATACACATTAGCAATACTAAACCTAAAAGTGTGGGTATAATAATACTCAATAATATACAAGCTCTATCGATGTCTAGGGGATAATGAATTGTCATATGTGAATATAAAGTTCACTTCAGTTCATACGTGCTGAGGTAGTTGTTGGTTTTTGTGTTTTAGTCATTGGAGAAAGAGAGAGAGAGCGCGAGCAAACAGTGAGAGCTATTGTCAGGCAAACCTTCCTTTACGTTCTTGATCCGTCGATGTGTTGTTGTGGCCATTCAGGTCTGACTCCTCTGTCCTTCAGCTAGACAGTTCTTCTGTGGTGGACTCATCACTCTTGCATGAGTGGTCACACACACAAGCCCCCACCAGCCCTGCTATAACACTGAGTTAAACCGACCAATCCTTTGTTCGGTCCCCGATGCCCCACACCTTCTTGTGGGTTCCAACACTCAAGCAGTGCTCACTAGTGTGTCTCCTGGTGTGTCTGAGGGGTGTCTCCCCACACCTCTCTTTTATTCCCACTCAAGGGGTCCCAGGTGTCAATCAGTTTTGAATGGCTTAGCCCATCAAACCAGCCGACTCCGGCTGTCCACTGAGGAATTTTAATGAACAGAATGGTACCAAGGAAACAGCCCTCTCTGGAGCCATAAGTCTTACAGGAGTCATAATATAGTGGGTCAACAAGTCTCTCTCTCCCAGTGTTATCTCTCCCTTGTCTGAAGCAGATGTTCCAGTCCCAGTATGTTTTCCCTTTGTCTCTCTTTCTCTCTCATTAGCAGCATGGTAACAGTAACAGTTTGTGATTCTACCAAGGGGGGGGGGACAGGGGCAACTCTGTACCCTTCTGCCCATCAGAGTTGTTCATCCTTCATAACAAAACAACCATCTATCATTTACATTGGAACTGCCATTAGCTTACTGTCTCTTTGAAAAAGCAGAAGTCTATTATGTGCAAATGGAGATATTACTTCAGGTAACTTCTCAAACGTTAGTTGTACACCCATAAAACTGGCTGCAGACAACTCTAAAGCATATGGAAAGTATAGTAAAATGCTTTACACTAACTTAACCCTCATTACATTTGAGCAATATTGAACAGCTATACCCTTTTGAGCTGAATATATTACTTCCTATTCTGATAATTTTGTGTTAGGTATGTGTAAATAACTACTCAGATTGAGGTATGACTGTATAGAAACAGTGAGAATACTAGTCAGAACCATGGACTACTCAAGATAAAGCTGAATTCAGGAATCTACCACATAGCATTTACATTGGACCTGCCATTAGCTTTCATTTTCTTTGAAAGCGCTAAAGTCTATTATGTCAAAAGGTGATATTACTTAAGGTAAGTTCTCTAACTTTAGTAGCACTCTCATAGCATTGGTTGTAGACAACTCTAATTCATATGATAAGTAAAATAAAATACCTTATATCAACATAATTCCCAGAATGGCGGGACTGTCATATGTTGAAAGATTGGAGCGACTGGGCTTGTATACACTGGAATTTAGAAGGATGAGAGGTGATCTGATTGAAACATGTAAGATTATTAAAGGATTTGACACTCTGGAGGCAGGAAGCATGTTCCCGCTGATGGATGAGAACAGAACTAGAAGCCACAGTTTAAGAGTAAGGGGTAGGCCATCCTTAGAAAAGGATGTGGAAAAACTTTTTCACCCAGAGAGTGGTGGATATGTGGAATGCTCTGCCCCAGAAGGCAGTGGAGGCCAAGTCTCTTGATGCATTCAAGAGAGAGTTAGATAGAGCTGTTATAGATAGCGGGGTCAAGGGATATGGGGACACGGCAGGAACAGGGAACTGATTGTGTATGATCAACCATGATCACAGTGAATGGTGGTGCTGGCTTGAAGGGCCGAATGGCCTACTCCTGCACCTACTGTCTATTGTCTGTTGTCTATTCTGAGCATTTTGTGTTATGTGTGTGTACGTAACTATTAAGCTTGAGGCGCAACTATATAGAAACTTCCTGAATACTAGTTGGAACTATGGATTACTCAAGATAAAGCAGGATTCAGGAACCTACCACATATATTACTTAAAGTAACTTCTCAAACATTAGTTGTACACCCATAAAACTGGTTGCAGACATTACTAAAGCATATGGTAAGTATAATAAAATGCGTTACATTAAATTAATCCTGATTGTATTTGAGCAATATTGAGCTTGAGCAAACTATTCAGCTTCAGGTGTAACTATAGAGAAACGGCAAGAATACTAGTCAGAACCACAGACTACTCAAGATAAAGCTGAATTCAGGAACCTACCACAAAGCATTTACATTGGAACTGCCATTAGCTTTCCTTTTCTTTCAAAATGCTAAAGTCTATCCTGGCAATTGGTGATATTACTGAAGGTAAGTTCTCTAACTTTAGTAGTACTCTCAAAGAATTGGTTACAGACAACTCTAAATCAGATGATAAGTAAAATTAAAAGGTTTACTTCAAGTTAGCACACAGTACCCTTGAGCAAAATTGAACAGTACACTCTTTTGTGTGATGTGTGTGATGTGTGTGTACATAACTATTAAGCTTGAGACGCAACTATATAGAAACTTCCTGAATACCATTCGGAATCTTTAAACCGAAAACTTTAAATTTACATTGTTCCTCAAAACTTTAGTTGTACACCCATAAAACTTGTTACTTACCACTCTGAAGCATATGGAAAGTAGAATAAAATGCTTTACATTAACTTAACCCTCATTACATTTGAGCAATGTTGAATAGTAAACTCTTTTCAGCTGAATACATTACTTTCTCTTCTGATCATTTTGTGTTATGCATGTGTACATAACTATTGAACTTGAGGTCGAACTCTATAGAAATGGTGAGAATACTAGTCTGAACCACGGACTGCCCAAGATAAACCTGAATTCAGGAACCTACCACATAGCATTTACATTTGACCTGCCATTAGCTTTCTTTTTCCTTGAAAATGCTGGTCTGTTATGTCAAATGGTGATATTACTTAAGGTAGCTTCTCCAACTTTAGTAGCACTCTCATAACATTGGTTGTAGACAACACAAAGTCAGACGGTAGGTAAAGTTAAATGATTTACATCAACATAACACTCATTACTTTTGAGCAAAATTGAACAGTAAACTTTTTTGAGCTGAATAGATTACTTTCTATTCTGATCATTTTGTGTTATGTATGTGTACATAACTACTCAGATTGAGGTGTAACTCTATAGAGATGGCATTAATACTAGCCAGAACCATGGACTACTCAAGATAAAGCTGAATTCAGGAACTTTCCACATAGCATTTACATTGGAACTGCCATTAGCTTATTTTTCTTTGAAAATGCTAAAGTCTATCATGGCAATTCGTGATATTACTTAAGGTATGTTCTCTAACTTTAGTAACACTCTCAACGAATTGGTTGCAGACAGCCCTCAATATTAAGCTTGAGGCGCAACTATATAGAAACTTCCTGAATACTAGTCGGAACTATGGAATACTCAAGATCAAGATGAATTCAGGAAACAACCACCTGGCATTTACATTGGAACTGCCATTAGCTTACTCTCTCTTTGAAAAAGCTGGTCTATTATGTGCAAAAGGTGATATTACTTTAGGTAACTTCTCAAAGTTTAGTTGTACACCCATAAAATTGGTTGCAGACAACTCTAAAGCATATGGAAAGTATAATTAAATGCTTTACATTAACTTAACCCTCATTACACTTGAGCAATATTGAACAGTTATACTCTTGAGCTGAATACATTACATTCTATTCTGAACATTCTGTGTTATTTATGTGTGCATAACTACTCAGATTGAGGTGTAACTGTATAGAGGCGGCATGAATACTAGTCAGAAAGACGTACTACTCAAGATAATGCTGAATTCAGGAACCTTTCACTTAGCATTTACATTGGAGCTGCCATTAGCTTTCTTTTTCTTTGAAAGTGCTAAAGTCTATTAGGTCAAAAGGTGATATTACTTAAGGTAGCTTCTCTAACTTTAGTAGCACTTCCATAACATTGTTTGTAGACAACTCTAAGTCATAGGGTAGGTTAAGTTAAATGCTTTACATCAACATAACAGTCATTACTTTTGAGCAAAACTGAACAGTAAACTCTTTTGAGCTGAATACATTACATTGTATTCAGAGCATTTTGTGTTATGCATGTGTACATAACTATTGACCTTGAGGTCTAACTGTATAGAAACGGTGAGAATACTAGTCAGCACCATGGACTACTCAAGATAAAGCTGAATTCAGGAACTTTCCACATAGCATTTACATTGGAACTGCCTTTAGGTTTCTTTTTCTTTGAAAATGCTAAAGTCTATCATGGCAATTGGTGATATTACTTAAGGTAAGTTCTCTAACTTTAGTAACACGCTCAATGAATTGGTTGCAGACAACCTTCAATCATATGATAAGTAAAATAAAATACTTTACATCAAAATAATTCCGGGAATGGCGGGACTGTCATATGTTGAAAAATTAGAGTGACTGGGCTTGTATACACTGGAATTTAGAAGGATGAGAGGGGATCTGATTGAAACATATAAGATTATTAAAGGACTCAACACTCTGGAGTCAGGAAGTATGTTCCCGCTGATGGGTGAGTACAGAACTAGAAGCCACAGCTTAAGAATAAGGGGTAGGCCATTTAGAAAAGAGATGCGGAAAAACTTTTTCACCCAGAGAGTGGTTGATATGTGGAATGCTCTGCCCCAGAAGGCAGTGGAGGCCAAATCTCTTGATGCATTCAAGAGAGAGTCTTACAGAGCTGTTGTAGATAGCGGGGTCAAGGGATATTGGGACACTGCAGGAACAGGGTACTGATTGTGTATGATCAGCCATGATCACAGTGAATGGTGGTGCTGGCTCAAAGGGTCGAATGGTCTACTCCTGCACCTACTGTGTATTGTCTATTGTCTATTCTGAGCATTTTGTGTTATGTGTATGTACATAACTATTGAGGTTAAGGTCTAACTGTATAGAAATGGCATGAATACTAGTCAGAACCATGGACTACTCAAGATAAAGCTGAATTCTGCAACCTACCACTTAGCATTTACATTGGAACTGCCATCAGCTTTCTTTTTCTTAAAAAATGCTAAAGTCTATTATGTGAAATGGTGATATTACTTAAGGTAACTTCTCTAACCTTAGAGGCACTGTCAAAGAATTGGTTGCAGACAAATCAAAATCATATGGTAAGTAAAATAAAATGTGTTACCTCATGTTAAAACACAGCAAAATTGAACAGTACTACTCTTTTGAGCTGAATACACTACTATCTATTCTGAGAATTTTGTGTCATATATGTTTACATAACTATTGAGGTTGACATGTAACTGTATAGAAATGGCATGAATACTAGTCAGAACCATGGATTACTCATGATAAAGCTGAATTCAGGAACCTACCACATAGCATTTACATTGGAACTACCATCAGCTTTCCTTTACTTTCAAAATGCTAAAGTCTATTATGTCAAATGGTGATATTACTTAATGAAACTTCCCTAACTTTAGTAGCACTCTCAAAGAATTGGCTGCAGAGAACTGTAAATCATATGGTAAGTAAAGTTAAAAGGTTCACATCAAGTTAACACTCATTACATTTGAGCAAAATAGAACAGATATACTCTTTTCAGCTGAATACTGCTTTCTATTCTGAGCATTTTCTGTTCTGTGTGTGTGCATAACTATGAAGCCTGAGGCACAACTATATAGATACTTCGTGAATACTAGTCAGAACCATGGAATACTCAAGATCAAGATGAATTCAGGAAACTACAAACTAGCATATACATTGGAACTGCAATCAGCTTTCTTTTTCTTTGAAAATGTTAAAGTATATTATGTCACATGGTGATATTACTTAAGTTAACTTCTCTAACGTTAGAAAACTCTCAAAGATTTGGTTGCAGACAACTTTAAATCATATGATAAGTAAAATTGAAAGGCTTACATCAAGTTAGCCCACAGTACTGTTGAGCAAAATTGAACAGTATACTCTTTTCAGCTGAATGCGTTACTTTCTATTCTCAGCATTTTGTGTTATGTGTCTGTACATAATTATTAAGCTTGAGGCGCAACTGTATGGAAACATCATGAATACAAGTCAGAACCATGGAATACTCAGGATCAAGATGAATTCAGGAAACTACCACCTAGCATTTACATTGGAATTGCTATTAGCTTACTCTCTCTTTGAGAAAGCAGAAGTCCATTACGTGCAATTGGTGATATTACTTGAAAACTTCTCTAACTCTAGATGTACACTCATAAAACTGGTTGCAGACAACTCTAAATCACATGGTAAGTAAAATAAAATGCTTTACATCAACTTAACACTGAAAACGATGAGTAAAATTGAATACTCTTGAGCTGAATACATTACTTTCTATTCTGAGCATTTTGTGTCATATATGTGTACATAACTATTGAGTTTGAGGTGTAATTGTATAGAAACGGCATGAATACTGGTCAGAACCATGGATTACTCAGGACAAAGCTGAATTCAGGAACCTACCACATAGCATTTACATTGGAACTACCATCAGCTTTCCTTTTCTTTCAAAATGCTAAAGTCTATTATGTCAAATGGTGATATTACTTAATGGAACTTCCCTACCTTTAGTAGCACTCTCAAAGAATTGGCTGCAGACAACTGTAAATCATGCGGTAAGTAAAATTAAAAGGTTCACATCAAGTTAACACTCATTACATTTGAGCAAAATAGAACAGATATACTCTTTTGAGCTGAATACATTACTTACTATTCTGCGCATTTTCTCTTCTGTGTGTGTACATAACTATTAAGCTTGAGGCGCAACTATATAGTAACTTCATGAATACTAGTCAGAACCATGGAATACTCAAGATCAAGATGAATTCAGGAAACTACAACCTAGCATTTACATTGGAACTGCCATCAACTTTCTTTTTCTTTGAAAATGCTGAAGTCTATTATGTCAAATGGTGATATTACTTAAGGTTACTTCTGTAACTTTACAGGCACTCTCAAAAAATTGGTTGCAGACAACTCTAAATCATATGGTAAGTAAAATAAAATGCTTTACCTCATGTTAAAACACTACTATTGAGCAAAATTGAACACATACTTTTTTGAGCTGAATACATTACATTCTATTCTAAGTATTTTTTGTTATGTATGTGTACAGAACTATTCAGCTTGAGATGTAACTGTACAGAAATGGCATGAATAGTTGTCAGCACCATGGAATACTCAAGTTAAAGCTGAATTCAGGAACATACCACATAGCATTTACATTAGAAATGCCATCAGGTTCCTTTGTCTTTTAAAGTGCCTAAGTCTATTATGTTAAATGGTGATATTAATTAAAGTAACTTCTCTAACTTTAGTAGCACACTCGTAATATTGGTTGTAGACAGCTCTAAGTGATATGGTAGCTAAAATTAAATGCTTTACATCAACTTATCACTCATTAGATTTGAGCAAAATTGAACAGTTATACACTTTTGAGCTGAATACATTACTTTCTATTCTGAACATTTTATGTCATGTATGTGTACATAACTATTGATAATGAGGTGGAACTCTATAGAAACAGCATGAATACTAGTCAGAACCATGGACTACTCAAGATAAAGCTGAATTCAGGATCCTACCACCTAGCATTTACATTGGAACAGCCATCAGCTTTCTTTTTCTTTGAAAATGCTAAAGTCTATTATGTCAAATGGTAATATTACTTGATAATTTCTCTAACTTTAGTTGTACACTCATAAAACTGGTTGCAGACAACTCTAAATCACATGGAAAGTAAAATATAATGCTTTACCTCATGTTTAAACACAGTACTCTTGAGCAAATTTGAACAGTACACTCTGTTGAGCTGAATACCTTACCTTATATTCTGAGCATTTTGTGTTAGGTATGTGTATACAACTATTGAGATTGAGATGTAACTGTATAGAAATGGCATGAATACTAGTGAGAACCATGGACTACTCAAGATAAAGCTGAATTCAGGAACCTACCACCTAGCATTTACATTGGAATTGCCATCAGCTTTGTTTTTGTTTGAAAGTGCTAAAGTCTATTGTGTCAAATGGTGATATTACTTAAGGTAACTTCTCTAACTTCAGAGGCACTCTCAAAGAATTGGTTGCAAACAACTCTAAATCATATAAGTAAAATTGAAAGGGTTACATCAGGTTAGCAGACAGTACTCTTGAGCAAAATTGAACAGTATACTCTTTTCAGCTGAATACTGCTTTCTATTCTGAGCATTTTCTGTTATGTATGTGTACATAACTATTAAGCTTGAGGCACAACTATATAGAAACTTCGTGAATACTAGTCAGAACCATGGAATACTCAAGATCAAGATGAATTCAGGAAACTACAAACTAGCATATACATTGGAACTGCAATCAGCTTTCTTTTTCTTTGAAAATACTGAAGTCTATTATGTCAAATGGTGATATTCCTTCAGGTTACTTCTCTAACGCTAGTTGCACACTCAATGAATTGGTTGCAGACAACTCTAAATCACATGGTAAGGAAAAATAAAATGCTTTACGTCAACTTAGCACTCAGTACACGTGAGCAAAATTGAATAGTATACTCTTTTGAACTGAATGCATTACTTTGTATTCTGAGCATTTTGTGTTATATATGTCTACATAACTGTTCAGTTTAAGGTGGAACTGTATAAGAAGCGGCATGAATATTAGTCAGAACCATGAAATACTCAAGATAAAGTTGAATTCAGGAACCTACAACTTAGCATTTCCATTGGAACTGCCAAAAAGGAAAAAGCTTCCTTTTTCTTTGAAAATGCTGATGTCTATTATGTGCAACTGGGTATAGTACTTAACGTAACTTCTCTAACTTTAGTAGCGTACTCATAATATTGGTTGTAACAACTCTAAGTCATATGCTACGTAAAGTTAAATGCTTTACCCCATGTTAAAACACAGTAAATTTGAAATTTGAACAAATTTGAACAGTACACTCTGTTGAGCTGAATATCTTACTTTATATTCTGAGCATTTTGTGTTATGTATGTGTATACAACTATTGAGATTGAGGTGTAACTGTATGTAGCTCTTCTTCCACTTGCAGGGATCAGTGCCAGGAGGAAGATTAGTGAGGAAGGATGAATGGAGAGTGTGATCCATGTAGAAAGCGGAGAATGGGGTGGGGTGGGATGTTTTGGTGTTTTGGATGTTTCTGGTGGTAGGATATTGTTGCAGAGAATAATGCTGGATGTGGGTGCTAATGGGGTGGTAGGAAAGAACAAGACAAAATCCTGGCAGGCCCACTCCCTCATCTGTTGATTATCAGTGTGCTGCACTCATTCTTCTTCAAAATTCAGCCAGAATGGCAAGTAAATATATTAGAGTTCATTGGAAGCTAGGAGGAGTTAACCATTTGGCTTCTCAAATGTCACTTCTGATGCCTGAACCGGTCAGGTAGTATCTTCAGTACATTTTAGAGAGGGTGCCCCTCTTTTATATACTTTTTCTGTGATGGGAGTGCAGACCATGACCATGGTCTCACACAGTTCATGGTGGAGAATTAAAGCAGGAGAATAAAAGACTGGTGGGATGTTAAGGCTTCTTTGCAGTGACAGCCAAATACAACTATCAACAAAATGCCAAGTTTCCCTCAATGTTAGCTAGAAGGTTTAGGGCTGAAGTCACTGAATGCTATTTAGTTGGAAATACTTTAAAATGAACTGAATTTTAAAATTTTTAATATGCTGGTTTTAAAACTTTGAGCAGTGTTTGAATTTACTGCAATTAGTCTAAGTTAATCTGAATCACAATAAGTTCCTGTCTATAGAGAGCATTTTGTACATGGAGTGTGTAATATAATTATAATAACAGTCCTGTGAAATACTTTATAACTTTAGTCTTTTGAAGTCGCAGTTTGTGACAGGTAACAAAAAAAAATCTGCAATTGGTTGTCTCTGAAACTGAATCAAGTAAGGACTCTCAGAATAGAGGAAATTAAGTAGATAACTAAGTAGAAATTAAGTAGTCAATGCTATCTCTGATACACTGTGCAGAACAAATGAATTGCCTTTTTTCAAATAAAGATTATAGTAACTCTGATGGCTAAATGCTACACTTGCAATCACAGAGCATTATCTAAATCAACAATTAAGGCAAATGAAAAATTCTTGGAAACAAATTGGAGAATGAAATTCTAATTGAGTTTTTATGTTTAATTATCTTACAGGTAAAATACTCTGATTTCTATCACAGTCATTCAAATAAGGCACATTGATAGAAATAATTGAAAATCATTTCTCCATAATCATATTTCCTCCAAGTGGGTTCGGAGAGTCGTGTGCCTTAGTGATCCAGAGAGCTATGTTGCCTGGAGTCAGGGCCTTGCACTTTGATTCTTAATATAGTCACCCTTGCCAAACAGGTCAAAAGGATAGAGGCCAGGTAAGAATGGCCCACCAGTCCTCTAGGGTTGGGGGACTTCATTCAGGGCTAATTACCCTGTCTGGTCAAAAAAAAATTGTTACAGAAAGAAACATAGAAACATAGAAAACCTACAGCACAATACAGGTCTTTCGGCCCACAAAGTTGTGTTGAATATGTTCCTACCTTAGAAATTACTAGGCTTACACATAGTCCTCTATTTTCTAAGCTCCATTAACCTATCCAAAAGTCTCTTAAAAGACCCTATTGTATCCACCTCCACCACCGTTGCTGGCAGTCCATTCCATGCATTCACCACTCTCTGAGTAAAAGACTTACCCCTGACATCTCCTCTGTACCTACTCCCCAGCACCTTAAACCTGTGTCCTCTTGTGGGAACCATTTCAGCCCTGGGAAAAAGCCTCTGGCTATCTCTCATCATCTTATACACCTCTATCAAGTCACCTTTCATCCTCTATCGCTCCAAGGAGTAAAGGCCAGGTTCACTCAACCTGTTTTTATAAGGCATTCTCCCCAATCCAGGTAACATCCTTGTAAATCTCCTCTGCACTCTTTCTATGCTTTCCACGTCCTTCCTGAGTGAGGTGACCAGAAATGAGCATAGTACTCCAAGTGGGGTCTGACCAGGGTCCTATATAGCGGCAACATTACCTCTTGGCTCTTAAACTTAATCCCACGATTGATGAAGGCCAATACACAGTATGCCGTCTTAACCACAGAGTCAACCTGCGTAGCAGCTTTGAGTGTCCTATGGACTCAGACCCCAAGATCCCTCTGATCCTCCACGCTGCCAAGAGTTTTAATACTATATTCTACAAAAATGAACCACCACACACTTATCTGGGTTGAACTCCATCTGCCACTTCTCAGCCCAGTTTTGTATCCTATCAATGTCCCATTGTAACCTCTGACAGCCCTCCACACTATCCACAACACACCCAACCTTTGTGTCATCAGCAAACTTCGATGAACTCCAACTATACCATCGAATTTGCCCAATGGAGATACAAGGTCTTTCATGGCCTGTGTTCCACTGGGAGCTAAGGGTCTAAAAGAAGAATACATTTATTTGTTGCGTAATTCCAGTTACAGATTTTACGCTCTATTTTAAAGGTAGATTTGTTATCATATATGGAGTAACAAAATAAAATAACACAATTCTTTGACAATGGTGGCACAAATAGATAGGTTCATAAAGAAAGGGAGGTTGCCTGTGTAGAGTACAGACAGGAAGTATGCTTGTGAGGCCAGTGTTCTGTGCTCGGTGTCAGATGTGTGAAGTCCGGGAGACTCCCAGCCTCCCGGACAGCCACATCTGCGCCAGGTGTGTCAAGCTGCAGCTCCTTAAGGACTGTGTTACGGAACTGGAGATGCAACTCGATGACATTCATCTTATCAGGGAACATGAGTAGGTGATACAGAGGAGCTACACCGGGGCCTTGGGAAACAGATAAGTGGGTAACAGTAAGGAGAGGGAAGGGCAGGAATTGGAGGTTAGAGAGCACCGCTATGGCTGTCCCCCTTAACAATAAGTACTCCTGTTTGTGTACTGTTGGGGGATACAGCCTACCTGGGGGAAGCAACTGTAGCTATGCCTCTGGCACAGAAGGGGAGGGAAAGGAAGAGGATGGCAGCTGTGATAGGGGACTCTACAGTTAGAGGATCAGACAGGCGATTCTATGGATGCAGGAAAGAAGCAAGGATGGTAGTTTTCTTCCCAGGTGCCAGGGTCTGGGATGCTTCTGATTGTGTCCACGATATCCTGAAGTGGGAAGGAGAACAGCCAGAGGTTGTGGTACATTTTGGTACTGTTATGAACCCCATAACTGGGTCACTTACCAGCAAAGATAGAGAGGTCCGCTGAAGTCTGATGGTACCATTTTTAAACGTTTTTATTTATAAAGGGGCACAAAAGTAAGGTTAATACAAACATTCAGATAATATACGTCGTCAATACTCAATCTAAAGCACAGGTATAGTAATAATCAACAATTCGAAGTAGCTCTATCGTTTGTCTAGGGGTAAAACTATTGTCCGATGGAAATATAAAAAGTCTCGCCAGTTCATGAAGGCTTTTAGCCATTTGAGGGACCGCTGGGTGTTCACGGGTTGGAGAGAGAAAATAAACTTGCCAGCCTGTTGGACTCAAATCATGGAATTGGGAACGTGAGTTCCCCTTGTCAGTTCAGAATCCTTTTCGGGGTTATTAGCCACTCGATTCCCTAGCTAGGGGAACCAAATCACACGTGGCTCCCGAGCAGCTTCCCGTTCTTACAGGAGCGATGAGCAATGCTGTCTCAGTCTGGTGCATCACTGGAGTACCGCCTCCTGCAGTCTCTGTTTTATCATGGCTGGCAGATTTGTAAATGTCAATCAAGGTAGGGTGATACAATCCCCACCCCACATTGCCCGAGGGTGTCCATGTCCCTGATAGCTGGCATGTACTATAGAGTTGCAATTCACACAGGTGCCTCTAAGAACAATGGTCAAATCCGTTGCATTGTCTCTCATTTCCTGGGTCCAAGACCCGAATTAATAGCGATCTCGCGATTCTCCGGAAGGAGGGGGCTGGTCCCGCACCCTTCGGCCCCTCAGAGCTGTGGTACATTCATGACAGTACCAATGGCATAAGCAGGAAAAGGGAGGAGGTCCAGAAAGTAGACTACAGAGAGTTAGGAAGGAAGTTGAGAAGCAGGACCACAAAGGTAATGATCTTGGGATTACAGCCTGTGCCACATGGCATTGAGTATAGGAATAGAGTGAGATGGAGGGTAAATGCATAGCTGAGGGTTTGGAGCAGGAGGCATGGATTCAGATTCCTGGATCATTGGGACCTCTTTTGGGGCAGGAGTGCCCTGTACAAAAAGGACAGGTTGTATTTGAATCCCAGGGGGATCACTATCCTGGCGGGGAGGTTTGCTAAGGCTATTGGGGAAAGTTTAAACTAGAATTGCTGGTGGATGGGAACCAAACCGAAGAGATGGAGGAAGAGGTGGTTGGCTCACAAATATAGAAAGCTTGGAGACAGTGCAAGAGGGAGATAGGCAAGTGATAGAGGAGGGATGCGTTCAGACCGAAGGTTTGAGATGTGTCTATTTTAATGCAAGGAGAATTACGAACAAAGCAGATGAGCTTAGAGTGATGATCAGTACTTCGAGCAATAATGTTGTGGCCATTACAGAGAATTGGATGGCTCAGATGAGGAATGGTTACTTTGAGTCCCAAGCTTTAGATGTTTCAGAAAGGACAGGGAGGGAGGCAAAAGAGGTGGGGGCATGGCACTGTCATGGCTGCAGAAAAGGAGGAAGACATGGAGAGATTTTCTACAGAGTCTCTGTGGGTAGAAGTTAGGAACAGGAAGGGGTCAATAACTCTATTGGGTGTTTTTTATAGGCCACCCAATAGTAACAGGGACATTGAGGAGCAGATAGGAGACAGATTCTGGAAAGGTGTAATAATAATAATAGAGTTGTCGTGGTGGAGATTTTTATTTCCCAAATATCGATTGGCATGTCCCTAGAGTGAGGGGTTTAGATGGCACAGAGTTTATTAGCTGTGTTCAAGAAGGTTTCTTGACACAATATGTAGATAATTCTACAAGAGGAGAGGAATTCATCTGGAATTGGGAAATGAACTTGGTCAGATGTCAGATTTCTCAGTGGGAGAGCATTTTGGAAATAGTGATCACAATTCTATCTCCTTTACCAAAGCATTGGAAAGGATAGGAACAGACAATTTAGGAAAACATTTAATTGAAGTAATGGGAAATATGAGGCTATCAGGCAGGAACTTGGAAGCATAAATTGGGAAGAGATTTTCTCAAGGAAATGTACAGAAGAAATGTGGCAAATGTTCAGGGGATATTTGTGTAGGTATGTTTCAATGAGACAGGGAAAGAATGGTAGGGTCCAGGAACTGTGGTGTACAAAGGCTGTTGTAAATCTAGTCAAGAAGAAAAGAAAAGCTTACAAAAGGTTTAAAAAACTAGGTAATGATGGAGTTCTAGAAGATTATAAGGCTAACAGGAAGGAGCATATGACAGAAATTAGGAGACCCAGAAGGGGCCATGGGAAGGCCTTGGTGGACTTTATTTCCTGGAGCGTAGAAGAATGAGGGGAGACTTGATAGAGGTATATAAAATTATGATGGGTATAGATAGAGTGAATGCAAGCAGGCTTTTTCCACTGAGGCTAGGTGGAAAAAAAAACAGAGGACATGGGTTAAGGATGCAGGGGAAAAGTTTAAAGGGAACATTAGGGGGTGCTTCTTCACACAGAGAGTGGTGGGAGTGTGGAATGAGCTGCCAGTTGAAGTGGTAAATGTGGGCTCACTTCTAACATTTAAGAAAAACTTGGACAGGTACATGGATGAGAGGTGTATGGAGGGATATGGGCCAGGTGCAGGTCAGTGGGACTGAGCAGAAAAATGGTTTAGCACAGCCAAGAAGGGCCAAAAGGCCTGTTTCTGTGCTGTAATATTCTATGGTTCTACGGTTCTAGAGAACTATTTGTTAGAACCTAAGCAAGTATAAACTAAGAATGTTCTGGTTACTAATCTTGGTAGGGAACAAGGGAAAAGAAATCCTGGAATAGAAAGACCTTTTAATGATAACTAAGCTGTGTTATAGACTACAAAACATAGAACATTACAGGCCCATGATGTTGTGTTTTAACCTATTCCAAGATCAATTTGACCCTTCCCTCACATACAACTGCCAATTTTTGTTTCAACCATGTGCCTATTTAAGTCTTTTAAATGTCCCTAATATACAGTATCTGCCTCTATTAATCCCTGGCAGCATCTCTGTGTAAAAACAAGCTTCTGACATCCCCATATACTCTCCTCTGTGCATCTTACTGTTACTCTCCATTGTATTAGCCATTTTTAACTTGACAAAAGTCTCTGACTGCCCAGTTGATCTACAGTATGTCTGTTTTCATCTTGTACATTTCTATCAAGTCTCTCCTATTCCTTCTCTCCAAAGAGAAAAGCTCTAGCTTGCTTAACCTATCTGCGTCAGATATGTGAACAATACAAAGGTAGACGGAGGGACAGGTAGTTTTGAGGAAGCAAGGAACCTACAGAAGGACTTAGACAGATTTGGAGAGTGGCAGATGGAATACAGTGTCGGGAAGTGCATGGTCTTGTACTTCAGTAGTAGGAATAAAGGTATAGCCAATTTTCTGTTTGGAAAGACTTTGGAGTCCTAGTGCCAGATTCCCCAAAAAGTTAACTTGTAGGTTGAGTCTGTGGTAAGGAGGTAGAGGAAGAGAAGAGCTGTGGTAAGAGGGGAGCCAGAATGGGTAATTGAGAAAGAAAAGGGTGGTGGGGGGAGGGCAGGTGGGAGCAGTGCTCTATTGTGGCAACAGAGGAGCTCATTGACATTTTTCTCATTTTCCATTTCCCGTTCTGGATCCTCTCGAATCCCTTCTCTTCTACTCACTGCCCATCACTTCACACTGGTGACCTTCCTCTTTCCTTTGGTTCACTTTCCTCTCCGATCAGACTCCTTCTTCTTCAGCTTCTGATCTTTTCCACATATCACGTCCAGTTCTCAATTCATTCCTCCTCACTCACCCACCCACCACTACAGCGCATCTTCAACATGAGCCTGGAGCAGAGAAGAGTACCCAGACAGTGGAAAACATCCTGTATTATCCCGGTACCGAAGAAACCACAACCAAAGGAGTTGAATGACTTCAGACCTGTTGCCTTGACGTCGCACGTGATGAAGACCATGGAGTGGCTGATAATACAGAATCTGAGGCCACAAACCAGGCACGCCCAGGATCCTCTTCAGTTTGCGTATAAGGAGAAGGTGGGAGTGGAGGATGCTATCACGTATTTGCTGCACAAATCACTCTCTCACCTAGAGGGGGTCAGTTGTGCTGTGAGGATTACATTCCTTGACTTCTCTAGTGCCTTTAACAACATCCAGCCCAAGATCTTAAGGCACAAACTAACGGAGATGGGAGTAGATTCTCACATGGTGGATTGGATAGTGGACTACTTGACAGATAGACCTCAGTATGTGCGGTTGGGAGACTGTAGGTCTGACACGGTGGTCAGCAGCACAGGGGCGCCACAGGGAACCGTACTCTCTCCGGTCCTGTTCACCCTGTACACATCAGACTTCCAATATAACTCGGAGTGCTGCCATGTGCAGAAGTTCGCTGATGACACGGCCATAGTGGGGTGTGTCAGGAATGGACAGGAGGAGGAGTATAGGAAACTGATACAGGACTTTGTGATATGGTGCAACTCAAACTACCTGCGTCTCAATATCACCAAGACCAAGGAGATGGTGGTGGACTTTAGGAGATCTAGGCCTCATATGGAGCCAGTGATCATTAATGGAGAATGTGTGGAGCAAGTTAAGACCTACAAGTATCTGGGAGTACAGTTTGACGAGAAGCTAGACTGGACTGCCAACACAGATGCCTTGTGCAGGAAGGCACAGAGTCGACTGTACTTCCTAAGAAGGTTGGCGTCATTCAATGTCTGTAGTGAGATGCTGAAGATGTTCTATAGGTCAGTTGTGGAGAGCGCCCTCTTCTTTGTGGTGGCGTGTTGGGGAGGAAGCATTAAGAAGAGGGACGCCTCACGTCTTAATAAGCTGGTAAGGAAGGCGGGCTCTGTCGTGGGCAAAGTACTGGAGGGTTTAACATCGGTAGCTGAGCGAAGGGCGCTGAGTAGGCTATGGTCAATTATGGATAACTCTGAACATCCTCTACATAGCACCATCCAGAGACAGAGAAGCAGTTTCAGCGACAGGTTACTATCGATGCAATGCTCCTCAGACAGGATGAAGAGGTCAATACTCCCCAATGCCATTAGGCTTTACAATTCTACCGCCAGGACTTAAGAACTTTTTAAAAGCTATTATTAATGCTTTTTGAGATAGTGATTTAGATGCATATCATATTTTTTACTGAGTTAAGTATTGTATGTAATTAGTTTTGCTACAACAAGTGTATGGGACATTGGAAAAAATGTTGAATTTCCCCATGGGGATGAATAAAGTATCTATCTATCTATCTATCTATCTTCACACGTTTTCACCTATCACCCGCCAGTTGTAGTCCTTACCCTCACCCCAACTTCTTATTCTGGCTTCTTCCCCCTTCTTTTCCTGTCCTGGTGAAGGGCCCCAGCCCGAACATTGGCTATTTATTCCTCTCATAGATGTTGCTTGAACTGCTGTGTTCCTCCAGCAACTTGTATGTGTTACCACATGTTCGGTTAGGAGAGTCGCTCACTGCACCCCTCTTGTCCACTGGCTCTGCAGTGATGCTTTTTTTATCTCCATTCTTTTTCCCCATTCTTGCCCCTCTTATCAATTTAGATATTTTCGTAAGATCTTATATTTGATGGATTAACGGGGCAAAATATATGTTTTTCCAGAGGAGCTATTGACTTAAGGTGCCATTCTGGATGATGACGCCACCAGAACCCCACAACTTACTACTTTCAACCACAATATTTATTGCTCAACCAGCTTGAGGTCATTTGCACACTTCATCACAGTCATTTTTATAAATAAGTGGAAGGGTGAGTCCTGTTATCAATCTGAGGAATGCAAAAACTCACATCTTGCTAGCTTAAGTAGGAAGCCAATTACACATACATTTTCTTTTCTACCTTCTAAGAAACTTCATATCTTTGAACTGGTCACAGTGTGTAGTGCTCCCAACATAAATGGAAGTCACAGAACAGAAGCCATGCATCACCAAACCAGGTTTTATAATCCAACCCATCCATTCTGCCCAGATACCTACCTGAGCCAGTACCATTTGGCTGCATTAAGCCCATGTCATCTCCCTATCCATGTACCTATCCAAATGTATTTTAAACATTGTTATTGCATCTGGCTATACCATATTACAGTGATTTAAATCTAACATAATTCATATTACTTGTATCCTTATGAACTTTGTATTTATATCCATGCAATTTATATAATATTAATGAAAATATTGAAAAACAAAAAAATTCAATCAGTCTTGTAAGGATTGGCCTGCCTTTCACAAAGTCATGCTGACTATTCCTTGTCATATTATGCCTCTTCAAATATTCATAAATCCTGCCTCTCACGATCTTCTCCATCAACTTACCAAAAACTGAAGTAAGGCTTACTGGCCTATAATTTCCTGGGCTATCTCTACTACCTTTCTTGGATAATGGAACAACATGAGCAACCCTCTAATCCTCTGGAATTTCTCCCGTCCCCATTGGTGATGCAAAGATCATCGCCAGAGGCTCAGTAATCTCTACCCTCACCTCCCTCAGTAGCCTTGGGTACATCTCGTCAGGTCCCAGCAACTTATCCAACTTGATGCTTTCCAAAAGCTCCAGCACATCCTCTTTCTTAATATCTATCTACATATATATACACACATATAAAACCTATTCAACCTTTCTCTGTAACTCAGTTTCTCAAGTCCGGGCAACATCCTTGTAAGCCTTCTCTGCACTCTTTCAACCTTATCAATATCCTTCCTGTAATTCAGTGATCAAAACTGCACACAATACTCCAAATGCCGCCTCACCAAAGCCTTAAACAACCTCACCATAACATTCCAACTCAGTACTTTGATTTATAAAGGCCAATGTACCAAAAGCTCTCTTTACTACCCTATCTACCTGTGACACCACTTTTAAGGAATTTTGTATCTGTATTCCCAGATCCCTCTGTTCTACTGCACTCCTCAGTGCCCTACCATTACCTTGTATGTTGTACCTTGGTTTCTCCTTCCAAAGTGCAATACCTCACACTTGTCTGTATTAAACTCCATCTGCCATTTTTCAGCCCATTTTTCCAGCTGGTCCAGATCCCTCTGCAAGCTCTGAAAACCTTCCTTAGTGTCCACTACACCTGCAATCTTTGTATCATCAGCAGTTTGCAGAAAACACTAAAATCCCAAATTTTCCACATTCGATTGACCAATTCTGCTCAAAGGGGCTGATGTCATTAATCTCTAAAAATGAAATCACTTGCTCCTTATATACTAAACCTAAATTCTTCCAATCCAAATAAGGTGTGAGATCACTGTAAGTAGAAAGCAAGTTGTCAGCCAGGTACTGATCAAGTTACAGAGAGTTCAGCTTCTCCTTATTGAACTTCAGAATCAGTGTGATATTACTCAGATAAGTGCTAGTAGTTACTTAAAGAAAGGATTCACTTTTATACTGTCCCTTATCACATTCTTTGTACAGCCAAGGAAGAATTACTTTCTGAAATACAGACATTTTGACAGACACAGCTGTCAGTTTGTATCCAACAATCTCCTATAGGTAAGATGAGTCTCAGCTATGGGTTGGTTTACTAAGGATTGTGAGCAGGGGGCTGAGACTATGCCATTACTATGCCATTACAATGGCACAGAGATTGCCAAATAAATTGCACAATTCACACAAAGTGTTGTGAGGATAATGCAGGGGTGGCAGGGTGTGGGAGCTTGGATTTTTGGTTGCCGGGAGTGGACTGGTAGGATATCTGAAGAAGATTGGATGTTGTCATAAACCCAAGACTATCTGCAGATGCTGGAAATCCAAACCCAACACACAGAAAATGCTGGAGGAACTCATCAGGTCAGATAGCATCAGTGGAAATGAACAAACAGTCATTGTTTCAGGGTGAGACCCCTCTTCAGAACTGCGAAATGAAGGGGGATGATGTCAGAATAAAAAGGTGGGGGGAGGAGAAGGAGGCTTCCTGGAAGGCGATAGGTGGGAAAGGTCAAGGGCTGGAGAAGAAAGAACCTGATAGGAGAGGAGAGTGGACCATAAGAGAAAGAGAAAGAGGAGGGAGCCCAGGGGGAAGTAATAAGCAGGTGAGGAGAGGTAAAAGGGGACCCATCTTTTAGTAATACTGAAGTTGACTTCAAACATTGGGTTTCTGCATGGAAACTCCCTGGAAACACTTCCAGTAATCACTTCCCTCCTCTCCTTCCTCTCTTTTCCATTTCCCTCTCTCCCCTTCTCTTCTCCATGCCTACCCATCACCTCTTTTCTGGTTTCCCTCCTCCTTCCTTCTCCAAGTTCCTCTCCTGTCAGATTGCTTCTTCTTCAGCCCTTTACCTCTTACACCTATCTCCTCCATCCTCCCCCCTCACCTGGTTTCACCTATCACCTGCCAGTTTGTACTCCTTCCACTCCCCCACTTCTTATTCTGGCTCCTGCCCCTTCCTTTCCAGTGTTGATGAAGGGACTTAGCCCAAAATGTCGACTGTTTTTCCTCTCCATAAGTGCTGCCTGACCTGTTGATTTGTTTGTGTGTGGGTGTTGCGATTTTCCTTCCTGATCTAGTTTGAAATTTTATTGATCAGTTGGACAGAGAATGGTAGATGGAAGTTAGTCCCAGGCAAATGTGAGGTGTGCACATTTGGAGCTGCAATTTAAGAGGTTCAAAGTTTCATTCATTATCAAAGTACACATCTCTGAAATTCTTCTTCTCCAGGTAACCACAAAACCAAGAAAGAAAAGAATGGCAGCACTATCATCAACCCCCAAATCTCTCCTCCTTGCACAAAAAAATGAACAAAAATGGAACAGGCACATTGACCCCCAAATCCCCACTCTCCATACACAAAAACCAAGAATGATCAGACGAAAAGCACAAAATAAAATAAAATAAAAGCCATTAGTCTGAAAGAAGTCCAGTCCTATTCCACATCCAAAATCGGGCAACCTAGAGAATCTACAAAGCAAAGGTCTCATGTTGATGTACAAAGGAAATTTGTACAGGTCCAGATCGCAGCACTGGTAAATAGGGTGGTAAAGGAGGCATACAGCATTTGGTCTTCATTGGTTGGAATGTTGAGCATGAAAGTCAGCAGCTGTATTGTATGCAGTCCTGGTTGCTGTATCACAGGAAGGATATGGAGGCTTTGGAGAGTTTGCACATGGATTCTTTTTTCTTTCTGGAGCATTGGAAGACTGATGGGTGACCTCATTGAATTATATGAAATCATGGGAGGAATAGATAGGATAGAAACAGTCCATTTCCCAGAATGGAAATGTTCAATACTAGAGGGCATAGCTTTAAGTTGGGAGGGTCAAATTCTAAAGAAGATTTTTGTGCCATTTCTCTACATGGAGAGTGGTAGGTGCTTGTTAAGTCCTGACCAGAATGTTTATGGAAGCAAACACGAAAGCCTTGCTCAAGGAGAATTTAGATGGGCCTATAAACAGGCAGGGATCCTCATGCCACTGACAGTAGGTCACTCATTTTCCAAAATGATTCATTCGATGTTAAAATCTAATTACATTAGACAGAAATACTGTAGACCCAGTGTTTCAGCACTTTTATTTTAATTGCAGAATTTGCTCACTAAATGTTCAGCTTTGTCCCTTTAGTAGTCTGTAGATCCTATTCCTACAGTTCATAATTCTTGGTAATTTTTAAAAAACTCTTAATATTTTTCTCACTTTTTCTTTCTTTCTCTTTCTTTGTATCTCCCTTAATTTCTTTAGTTTGACTCTGAATCAATGCATGTAGTTTCTCTTCATTAAGCCTTATAATTTCAAAACAGTAATATGGTGTCAACATTTCTACCTCTGCTGATTGTAGTTAACATGAAGAATCTCCCAGTATGTACTGTACCTTCTTATGTTATTAATCTGCCTTTTTCTTAGACATTAACTGGTGGTAACAAGACCTCTCTCAATACAATAATTGGGCCAGATGCCTAATGTAGCATTTCTAAGGTGCCAAATATGACAATGCTGTATAGATTTCTTTCCTCCAGTTTCAGTACTCTCTCATGAAAGTTATACAGAATGGTATATAGGATGGTGGAGGAGTTGCTACATGTAGCTCATGTCAGTGATCGATCTTACATGTCAACTGCCTCTATTGGAAGCTGGCTTACAATGATTGGAACCCAATCATTTCAAATCAGGTGAGAGAATTGCAAACTCCTTAGGACTGGTCTGCAGACACCAAAGGCCAGACTCCTAGAGATCTCTAGGATCAAAATCACTAAGGATTTGTTTTTGAATTTTGTTCTTATTTTTTTCCTTTCATAAAATGTTTTGACATTGTCTGATCATTTAGACACATTAACATCTCCCAATAAGAAAGAAGACCAATACTGTAAACAGTATTCCCCTATAGTGTTCTACATAGTTGAAGTATAATTTTCTACTATCTGTGTATGATTCTTCTTCTTCTGCGGCTGCCCATCGATTTCGATGTTGACCGTGCTGAGAGTTTAGTCTCTGCAACACACCATCCAGAAACTCTACTCCAATATGCCTTGCACAGTAATAAGACAGACACTGTCATGCCCCCACCATACAGCCTCTCTGGACTTCCAAATCTGATGCTAAGTGGTACACAGGAGTGTAACAGACTTAGCGGATATTGAAGCTGCCCCTCAGTGACAACTACCTAGACTAGTGATGCCATCCATTGACCAGCACTCCGGTTCCTCCACATGCCACCAAGGTGGCTGTACCATTGACCCTTTTGGATTCATTTACTACAGAGACCATCAGACGCCCTGCTGCCGGTGTCCTTGTTGGGTGCAGCCTTTGCCTGAAGAGGCATAACCTACAAAGTAGCAAAGGCATGTTTACCTGCTTGACTTAGCTAGCCACGATCCTACTACTAGATCTTGTCTGGTAGCATACCGATGGAACATCACCTTCACGGCGAGGTTAGACCTGCTATTGAATGAATCTTCCCCGTGATTTGCTGATGTTTGGCCAGTGTCAGTCCTACTCCATGGTGAGGCGCCAAGGTAGGGTTTTGTAGGAGGTGTATGATTATGTATCATAGAGACATGGAGCACCATAGCACGCAAACAGGCCCTTTGGCCCATCCACCACTTCTTCTGGCAGTTCGTCCCCATTCTTACCACCTTCTGAGTGAAGGCACTCCCTCTCAAGTTCATCTTAAACATTTTACCTTTCACCCTTAACTATGACCTAACCCTAACATCAGCAGAAAAACAACACACACAAAATGCTGGTGGAACACAGCAGGCCAGGCAGCATCTATAAGGAGAAACACTGTCGACATTTCGTCAGGACTGGTGAAGGGTCTCGGCCCGAAACATTGACAGTGTTTCTCCTTATAGATGCTGCCTGGCCTGCTGTGTTTCACCAGCATTTTGTGTGTGTTGTTATTTGAATTTTCAGCATCTGCAGATTTCCTCGTATCAGCAGAAAAAACCTGCTTGCAATTACAAGATCTATATCCTTCATAATCTTGTATGCCTCTCTTAAGTCACCCCTCATTCTTCTAAGACCCAGGAAATGAATTCCTAGACTATTCAACCTTTCCCAAGAGCTCAGTCCTTAAGTCCGACACCATCTTTGGTATAGTTATCTATACTTTTTCCAATTATTTTAATATCTGTAGATAAATTAAAAAAAGGAAAGACTCGGCAGGTCAAGCAGCATTTGTAGAAAGAGAATTAGAGACGAGACCCTGTATGAAAATTTGAAATAATAACTCTATTAGTCTCTACACAATGTTGTTTATCTCTTGAGACTACTTCTGCATTTTCTGTTTTTAGTTATCTATCTGCCTATAAAAGATTGTCTCAGAATCTGAAACACTAAGTCTATTTCTCTTTCCACAGGAGCTATCTGGCCAGTCAAGTGATTACAGTGTCTGATTTTTAAAAAAAAATTTGTGTTACGATTGATACATGTGGAATCTAGAAGAAAATATAGATCTGAGTTTACAATCAGTTAAGCCATGATCTTAATACATAGCAGAAGGCTTGGGGGTGCCAAGTTACCTACTGTGTCCTTTAATTCAATGTTCAAAGTAAATTTATTATCAAAATACTTATATGTCACAATATATTGACATATATACACCTTGAGATTCATTTTCCTGCTGGTATTTACAGGAAATTAAAGAAATACAACAGAATTTTTGAAAAACTATGCATAAATAAAGTCTGATAACTAATTTGCAAAAGAAGATAAATCGTAGAAATAATTAATAAATAAATACTGTGAACGTCAGTTGTCAAATCCTTGAAGTTGTGGCATTAGTTCAGTGTTGAGGTGAGTGAAGTTATTCGCACTGGTTCAGTAGCCTGGTGGTCAAAGGGTAATAACGCTTTCTGAACCTGGCGATGTGGGACTCACCAGTAGAGTACTCCTTACCCGAAAAGCTTGGGTCCAGAAGTGTTTCAGATTTTGGATTATTTTCAGACTTTGGAATATATAATGGTATAGACTGGGATCACCTTCATTTCTGACTCCGAATTTATGTGCTACCAGTAAGTAGTCTTTGTCTTACACTTGTTCATGTACTTAACAGTCAAAATTATTATGGACCATTAATTAAATGAAACTATAACAAAATCAGCATCGGGAGAATACCTGAATCAGCTGCTGAACAACAACAGGCTTTCAGTCTCCATCTACAATGCCATGGCTTGATTAAAAGGTTACAGTATATTGTATTTGTATTTTATTTTTTAGGTTTTATGTAAGGTATAAAAACAATCAGCATCATAGACTTCTTCTCAGGCTAAATTTTCTTGATCAGCAGACATTTAAAAAATTTAATGACATGCCTTTGCTTGAATTTCTGCAACCAGCCTGCTGAATATTCACAATTACCTTCAATTTTCAGTTTGTCGCGATAGACCTTTGCATGATCAGCATATTGTTAAGTGACACATGTTCACTCTGATGCTGACAGTATAGCTTCATTTTTCACAATGCAGTTTTTTTCCATTTTTCATTAACTTTGGTTTATTTGAAATGTGAAGACATGTCTGTGTGGTGCAGAGACCTGTGCATTGACTGGGATCCTTCCCAGCATCTTGTAGGATTTTCAATTTGTGACATCATGTCAGTGTTCAGAAATATTTCAGATTTTGGAGGTGTACAGATTTTGAAATTTCAAATAAAGGATACTCAGCCCGTATTTAGCAAGAAGAGAACATGGCCTGGATGGCGGGGGGGAGTCCTTGATGATGTACGCCCCTTTCTTGTGGCAGTGCTTCTTGTAAATGTGCTCAGTGATGGGGAAGTTTTGTCTATGGTGTACTGGGCCAAATCCACCATTTTCTGTGGACTTTTCTGTTCTGGGGCATTGGTGTTTCCATACTATGCCATACATAATTCAAATGCTCCTTCCCTTGTTGAATAGTTTCACCTTCCCAACATTTTGTGGATTTATGTAGTTTCTGATATTTATATGATGTTGCTTTTGCTTTGGTCTGAGGGCTCACTCAATTCCTATTCAAAGGAAAGGTCTGTTGAGAAGACACATCTGAAAGCAAGAGCACGTCCAAATTCTGCTTACAGATAGGTGGCTGAATCAAACGATGTCTTAGACAAGCACTTATTCTATTTTTTCTCTCATTCATTTCCCCACTTTATCAATATCATCTTTTCTTTTTGCTTTCTTTTATTCAGCTGCATTTTGTTTTATCAATATAACCATATAACAATCACAGCACGGAAACAGGCCATTCCGGCCCTCCTAGTCCGTGCCGAACTCTTAATCTCACCTAGTCCCACCTACCCGCACTCAGCCCATAACCCTCCATTCCTTTCCTGTCCATATACCTATCCAATTTTACCTTAAATGACACAACTGAACTGGCCTCTACTACTTCTACAGGAAGCTCATTCCACACAGCTATCACTCTCTGAGTAAAGAAATACCCCCTCGTGTTTCCCTTAAACTTTTGCCCCCTAACTCTCAAATCATGTCCTCTCATTTGAATCTCCCCTACTCTCAATGGAAACAGCCTATTCACGTCAACTCTATCTATCCTTCTTAAAATTTTAAATACCTCGATCAAATCCCCCCTCAACCTTCTATGCTCCAATGAATAGAGACCTAACTTGTTCAACCTTTCTCTGTAACTTAAGTGCTGAAACCCAGGTAACATCCTAGTAAATCATCTCTGCACTCTCTCTAATTTATTGATATCTTTCCTATAATTCGGTGACCAGAACTGTACACAATATTCCAAATTTGGCCTTACCAATGCCTTGTACAATTTTAACATTATATCCCAACTTCTGTACTCAATGCTCTGATTTATAAAGGCCAGCATTCCAAAAGCCTTCTTCACCACCCTATCTACATGAGACTCCACCTTCAGGGAACTATGCACTGTTATTCCTAGATCTCTCTGTTCCACTGCATTCCTCAATGCCCTACCATTTACCCTGTATGTTCTATTTGGATTATTCCTGCCAAAATGTAGAACCTCACACTTCTCAGCATTAAACTCCATCTGCCAACGTTCAGCCCATTCTTCTAACCGGCATAAATCTCCCTGTAAGCTTTGAAAACCCACCTCATTATCCACAACACCTCCTACCTTAGTATCATCAGCATACTTACTAATCCAATTTACCACTCCATCATCCAGATCATTTATATATATTACAAACAACATTGGGCCCAAAACAGATCCCTGAGGCACCCCGCTAGTCACCGGCCTCCATCCCGATAAACAATTATCCACCACTACTCTCTGGCATCTCCCATCTAGCCACTGTTGAATCCATTTTATTACTCCAGCATTAATACCTAACGACTGAACCTTCTTAACTAACCTTCCATGTGGAACTTTGTCAAAGGCCTTGCTGAAGTCCATATAGACTACATCCACTGCCTTACCCTCATCAACATTCTTCGTAACTACTTCAAAAAATTCAATAAGGTTTGTCAAACATGACCTTCCACGCACAAATCCATGCTGGTTACTCCTAATCAGATCCTGTCTATCCAGATAATTATAAATACTATCTCTAAGAATACTTTCCATTAATTTACCCACCACTGATGTCAAACTAATAGGTCTATAATTGCCAGGCTTACTTCTAGAACCCTTTTTAAACAATGGAACCACATGAGCAATACGCCAATCCTCCGGCACAATCCCCGTTTCTAACGACATCTGAAAGATCTCCGTCAGAGCTCCTGCTATCTCTACACAAACTTCCCTCAAGGTCCTGGGGAATATCCTGTCAGGACCCGGAGATTTATCCACTTTTAAATTTCTTAAAAGCGCCAGTACTTCCACCTCTTTAATTGTCATAGGTTCCATAACTTCCTTACTTGTTTCCCACACCTTACACCATTCAATATCCTTCTCCTTAGTGAATACCGAAGAGAAGAAATCGTTCAAAATCTCTCCCATCTCCCTCGGCTCCACACATAGCTGACCACCCTGATTCTCTAAGGGACCAATTTTATCCCTCACTATCCTCTTGCTTTTAATATAACTGTAGAAGCCTTTCGGATTTACTTCCACCTTATTTGCCAAACCAAACTCGTAACTTCTTTTAGCTTTTCTAATCTCTTTCTTAAGATTCCTTTTACATTCTTTATATTCCTTGAGCAATTCCTTTACTCCATCTTTATCTTTATCTTCCATCTTTTCCTTGGAACAGTTTCTTCCCCTTGGCCATCTGATTTCTGAAAGGACACTGAACCCATGAATACTACATCACTATATTTATTTCCATTTTTCCACTGCTTATTTAATTCAACTATTTGATATATATACTGGATGCAATTCATAGGATGCTCTGGCAGATGAACACGTGGCTGAGGAACTGGTTTCTGAGGCAGGGTTTCAGATTTCAGGATCACTGGGACCTCTTCTGGGGCAGGTGGGACCTGTACAAGAGAGATGGGTTACACCTGAACTACACGTGGATCAATATCCTTGCAGGGAGGTTTGTTAGTGCTATTGGGGGGGGGGGGGGGGGGTTAGACCAGATTTGCCGGGGGGATGGGAACCAAAGTGCCAGAACAGATAGTGGAGTGGGAGTGAAAATAGATGATGTTAAAAGTTCATGCAAAGTCAGAAGTACAAGGGTTGTGTGTGGTGGTAATAATCTTCTGAGGTTTATCTATTTCAATGCAAGGAGTATTGTGAGGAAGGCTGACGAGCTGAGGGCATGGATTGACACATGGAATTACGACATTATAGCCATTAGTGAAACTTGGCTACAGGAGGGGCAGGACTGGCAGCTTAATGTTCCAGGGTTCCAATGTTTCAAAACATGACAGAGGCAGAGGAATGAAGGGTGGGGGTGGCATTGATAGTCAGGGAAAATGTTACAGCAGTGCTCAGGCAGGACAGATTAAAGGGCTTGTCTACTGAGGCCATATGGGTGGAGCTGAGAAACAGGAAAGATATGACCACATTAATATTATAGATCACCCAATAGTCAGTGAGAATTGGAGGAGCAAATCTGCAGGGAGATAGCAGACAACTACTATCATAAAGCTGTGATAGTAGGGGATTTTAGTTTTCCAGATATTGATTGGGACTCCCATACTATTAAAGGTTTAGACAGGTTAGAGTTTGCAAAATGTGTTCAGGAAAGTTTTCTAAATCAATATATAGAGGTACCAACTAGAGAGGATTAGATTTCCTATTAGGAAACAAGTTAGGACAGGTGACGGAAGTGTGTGTAGAGGAACACTTTGGTTCCAGTGATCATAACACCATTAGTTTCAATTTAATCATGGGTAAGAATAACTCTGGTCCTTGGGTTGAGGTTCTAAACTGGAAAAAGGCCAAATTTGAAGAAATGAGAAAGGACCTAAAAAGTGTAGATTGGGGCAGGTTGTTCTCTGGCAAGGATGTGATTGGTAAGTGGGAGGCCTTCTAAGGAGAAATTTTGAGAGTGCAGAGTTGTATGTTCCTGAAAGGATTAAAAGCAAAGTGAATAAGAATAAGGAACCTTGGTTCTCAAGAGATATTGGAACTCTGATAAAGAAGAAGAAGAGAGAGATGTATGACATGTATAGGAAACGGAACAAATAAGATACTTGAGGAGTATAAAAAGTGCAAAAAATACTTAAGAAAGAAATCATGAGGGCTAAAAGAAGACATGAGGTTGCTCTGGCATTCGAGGTGAAGGATAATCCAAAGAGCTTCTACAGGTATATTAAAAGCAAAAGGATAGTAAGGGATAAAATTGGTCCTCTTGAAGATCAGAGTGGTCGACTATGTATGGAATCAAAAGAAACGGGGGAGATCTTAAATGACAACACACACAAAATTCTGGTGGAACACAGCAGGCTAGGCAGCATCTTTAGGGAGAAGCGCTGTCGACGTTTCGGGCCGAGACCCTTCGTCAGGACTAACCGAAAGGAAAGATAGTAAGAGATTTGAAAGTAGTGGGGGGAGGGAGAAATGCGAAATGATAGGAGAAGACCGGAGGGGGTGGGATGAAGCCAAGAGCTGGAAAGGTGATTGGCGAAAGTGATACAGAGCTGGAGAAGGGAAAGGATCATGAGATGGGAGGCCTCAGGAGAAAGAAAGGAGTGGGGGGAAGCACCAGAGGGAGATGGAGAACAGGCAAACAACTAAATATGTCAGGGATGGGGTAAGAAGGGGAGGAGGGGCATTAACGAAAGTTAGAGAAGTCAATGTTCATGCCATCAGGTTGGAGGCTACCCAGCCGGCATATAAGGTGTTGTTCCTCCAACCTGAGTTTGGATTCATTTTGACAAAAGAGGATCACAATGGGAATGGAACGTGGAATTAAAATGTGTGGCCACTGGGAGATCCTGCTTTTTCTGGTGGACCGAGCATAGGTGTTCAGTGAAACGGTCTCCCAGTCTGCGTCGGGTCTCACCAATATATAAAAGGCCGCACTGGGAGCACCGGACGCAGTATACCACACCAGCCGACTCACAGGTGAAGAGTCGCCTCACCTGGAAGGACTGTCTGGGGCCCTGAATGGTGTTGAGGGAGGAAGTGTAAGGGCGGGTGTAGCACTTGTTCCGTTTACAAGGATAAGTGCCAGGAGGGAGATCGGTGGGAAGGGATGGGGGGGACAAGTGGACAAGAGAGTCGCGTAAGGAGCGATCCCTGCGAAAAGCAGAAAGGGGGGGGAGGGAAAAATGTGTTTGGTAGTGGGATCCCGTTGGAGGTGGCGGAAGTTACAGAGAATTATACGTTGGACCTGGAGGCTGGTGGGGTGGTAGGTAAGGACAAGGGGAACCCTATCCCGAGTGGGGTGGTGGGTGGATGGGGTGAGGGCAGATGTGCAGGAAATGGGAGAGATGCGTTTGAGAGCAGAGTTGATGGTGGACGAAGGCAAGCCCCTTTGTTTAAAAAAGGAAGACATCTCCTTTGTCCTGGAATGAAAAGCCTCATCCTGAGAGCAGATGCGGCAGAGACAGAGGAATTGTGAGAAGGGGATAGCCTTTTTGCAAGAGACGGTGGGAAGAGGAATAGTCCAGGTAGCTGTGAGAGTCTGTAAGCTTATAGTATATCAGTAGATAGGCCGTCTCCAGAGATAGAGACAGAAAGATCAAGAAAGGGGAGGGAGGTGTCGGAAATGGACCAGGTAAATTTGAGGGCAGGGTTAAAGTTGGAGGCAAAGTTAAAGAAGTCGACGAACTCAGCACACGTGCAAGAGGCAGCGCCAATGCAGTCATCGATGTAGCGAAGGAAAAGAGGGGGATTGGTACCGGTATAGACTTGGAACATGGACTGTTCCACAAAGCCAACAAAAAGGCAGGCATAACTGGGACCCATACGGGAGATCTTAAATGGCTTTTTTTTGCATCTGTATTTACTAAGGAAACTGGCATGGAGTTAATGGAAATAAGGCAAACAGGTAGAGAGGTCATGGCACCTATACAGATTGAAGAGGAAGAGGTGCTTGCTATCTTGAGGCAAATCAGAGTAGATAATTCCCCAGGACCTGACAGAGTATTCCCTTGGACCTTGAAGGAGGCTAGTGTTGAAATTGCAGGGGCCCTGGCAGATATATTTAAAATGCTGGTATTCATGGGTGAGGTGCCAGAGGATTGGAGGATAGCTCATGTTGTTCTGTTGTTTAAAAAAGGCTCTAAAAGGAATCCAGGAAATTATAGGCCGATAAGTTTGACGTCAGTAGTAGGTAAATCATTGGAAGGAGTACTAAGAGATAGGATCTATGACTATTTAGATAGACAGGGACTTATTAGAGAGAGTCAACATGGCTTTGTGCCTGGTAGGTCATGTTTAACCAATCTATTAGAGTTTTTTTAGGAGATTACCAGGAAAGTGGATGAAGGGAAGGCAGTGGAGGTTGTCTACATGGACTTTAGTAAGGCCTTTGACAAGGTCCCCCATGGGAGGTTAGTTAGGAAGATTCAGTCGCTAGGTGTACATGGTGAGGTAGTAAATTGGATTAGACATTGGCTCAATGGGAGAAGTCAGAGAGTGGTAGTGGAGAATTGTTTCTCTGAGCGGTGACTAGTGGTGTGCCACAGGGATCAGTGCTGGGCCCATTGTTATTTGTCATCTGCATCAATGATCTGGATGATAATGTGGTAAATTGGATCAGCAAATTTGTTGATGTACAAAGATTGGAGGTGTAGTGCACAGTGAAAAAGGTTTTCAAAGCTTGCAGAGGGATTTGAACCAGCTGGAAAAATGGGCTGAAAAATGGCAGATGGAGTTTAATACAGACAAGTGTGAGGTATTGCACTTTGGAAGGAGAAAGCAAGGTAGAACATACAAGGTAAATGGTAGGGCACTGAGGACATTGGCTTTTGGTACATTGGCCTTTATAAATCAAAGTATTGAGTACAAGAGTTGGAATGTTATGGTGAAATTGTATAAGGCATTGGTGAGACAGAATTTGGAGTATTGTGTGCAGTTTTGGTCACCAAATTACAGGAAGGATATTAATAAGGTTGAAAGAGTGCAGAGAAGGTTTACAAGGATGTTGCCCGGACTTGAGAAACTGAGTTACAATGAAAGGTTGAATAGCTTAGGACTTTATTCCCTGGAGCGTAGAAGAATGAGGGGAGATTTGATAGAGGTATATAAAATTATGATGGGTATAGATAGAGTGAATGCAAGCAGGCTTTTTCCACTGAGGCTAGGGAAGAAAAAAAACAGAGGACATGGGTTAAGGGTGAAGGAGGAAAAGATCAAAGGGAACATTAGTGGGGGCTTCTTCACACAGAGAGTGGTGGGAGTGTGGAATGAGCTGCCAGATGAAGTGGTAAACGCGGGCTCACTTTTAACATTTAAGAAAAACTTGGACATGTTCATGGAAGAGAGGTGTATGGAGGGATATGGTCCAGGTGCAAGTCAGTGGGACTAGGCAGAAAAATTGGTTTGGCACAGCCAAGAAGGGCCAAAAGGCCTGTTTTTGTGCTGTAATGTTCTATGGTTCTATGTTTTTTTCTATTATTATGTACGGTATTGTACTACTGTTTCAAAGACAACCTTTTTCATGACACATGTCTGTGATATTAAACCTGATTCAAATTCTGGCCATATTGTCTAAAAATTTGGCTTGCTAAGCTTTCTGAATGGTATTTGGAATGAGGGAGAGCACATTTGTGGTTTCATGTCTAATTTTACCAGCCTCAAACTAACAACTTTTGATACAATACGTAAGGCCTCATACCTGGATATGCTCAGCGCTTGCACTTTTCATTTCTCTACGGCAGAGGAACAGGCTCTCAGCTCTGACTGTTTGTGCCAACCATGATACCAGTTTAAAAGTAATCTCATCTGCCTGCATCATGGTCTATGTTTCTCCAACTTTGTTTGTTCGTGTGCCAGTCTAACTGTTGCTATTGTATCTGCTTCCAGCACTAATCCAGGCAGGGTATTTCATGGACTGACTACTCTCTCTGTAAAACAAAACTGCCTTGCAAATCTCTTTTAAAATGTTTCTCGCTCTCTGAAATTCTAGGCCATTTCCATCCTGGGAAAAAGATTCTGAAAATGAATCTCAAGGTGAAATATATGTACTATGACAATAAATTTACTTTGAACTTTGAATCTCTCTTCCTTACATCTCTGATAGTTTTATATTCTTCCATCAGGTCACCTCCTGAACCTCTGCTACCAGAGAGAAAGCAATCCAGTTTTATCCAACCTCTCCTTTTAGCCAAAACTCTACAATCCATGAGACGTCCTGCTGAACTCCTTTGCACCTTCTCCAAAACCTCCATTCTGCCCTGTAATTCAGTGACCAGCATTTCACATAATAATACTCCAAATGTGGATGAAGCAAAATATGAATCAGCTGCAGCATATTTTCCAAACATTTATAATCATTACTCCAACTGATAAATGCCAGTATCCTTAACTTTACCACTGTATCTAATTGTATTGCCAGTCTCAGTGAGTGATGGACTTGTCCTCCAAGATCTTTCTGTACAACAATGTTCCTACCTTTACCACCATTTCCTGTAGACATTCTTTTTTCATTTGACTTTCCAAAATGTAGTATCACACACTTGTCCATATGAAGTTCCATTGCCATTCATCTCCCCATGTGCAAAACCTCCTGTTTGTGTGGATGCTGCGTGATGTGTTACCCTGTTCCAAATCAGTACCACGAAGTAACAGTTACTTAAAGCATTAAACGAGTTAGCTTTATTAAATTAAACCAAAAAGAAAAGGGCCCATTTTAATGAGATAGTCTAATGAGCTCAAGTTGGAGCTCACGGTTTCCTTTCTACTGGTCCTCCATCAATTTTTCCCGAGTTTCATCGACTCCTGGCCCCACTCCAAGTCCACTCCGTCTTGGTGTCTATGACATCTCCGTTCTGGCATCTTCTCTTTCCATCTTCCACCAAATAAAAGACCCAGATCACTGAATTTTTAGGCACACAATAAGGAAAAACCACTCCCTTCATTGGATAGTGCACATTCCAAAGCCCCTGCTATCTCTAGCCATAAACCAAACACTGCTGCTACAGAAAAACTATTACATCAGCAGTGAAACCTTTCCCAGGGTGTTACAGATGGCTTTTGCTTTTTACACTATTCTTTGTAAACTCTAGTCTACTGTACATGAAAATCTTAGGAGATCAGCAGTTTCTGATGACCCCATCGTATCTGCCTCCATCGCCACCACCAGCAGACCATTCCACGCACTCACCGCTCTCTGCATAAAAAAATGGTTTTCCCTGACATCTCTTCTGCACCTGCTTCCATGCATATTAAAACTGTGCCCTGTCATGCTAGCCATTTCAGCCCTGGCAGAAAGCCTCTCACTATCCACACGATCAATGCCTCTCATTACCTTGTACACCTCTATCAGGTCACCTCTCATTCTCCATCGCTCCAAGGAGAAAAGGCTGAGTTCACTCAACCTATTCTCATAAGGCATGCCCCCCAATACAGGCAACATCCTTGTAAATCTCCTCTGTACCCTTTCTATGGTTTCCACGACCTTCCTGTAGTACAGGGGTTACCAACCTTTTTTGCACTGTGGACTGGTTTAATATTGACGATATTCTTGCAGCCTGGCCAACAGGGTGGGTGGGGGGGGGGGGTTGTTAATCACGACCGGAATATAGGTGATTAGTCAACTATAAGTCACTTATAAGTGGCTAATACTCTCAACTTTGTTTCTAAAAGGGTTTATCTAATGAATTTAATATTAAACACACAGCACATATTTTCCTCACATGAATATAGTGATAGGTCACTTATAACTCACTTATAAGTCAATAGCATCATAACATTTTAAGTAACGTTTGGATATTAAACACACAGCGCATATTTTCCTCATATGAACATATGAAATCATTGCAACACACCAATATCGCTGAAGCATCGTGTGCTGATGGGAAACAGTGATACTCAAAGGGGGTTCCTTATGTCCAGCAACTTATTCCGCAATTTAGTTTTCTCAGCACTTGCTTCTGTCCCTCTTGCTCACGTTTTCCTCGCTCAAAAATCTCAACGGGTTTGTCTTAAGTGCAGGATGCTTGGACTCAAGGTGGCAAAGCAGTTTTGAAGCCTTCATTGCCTCATTAGACAGGCCCAAACTCTAGCCTCCCGCCCACCCACCACCAGATGCCTTGGCCAGGTGCGGCTGGTCGTGGGTGGGGTGAGAGGACAAGGTAAGGGCCAAAGGTCCCCGTGCCGGGGCCACAGCGGTCGCAGTCCGGAGAGAGCAACCAACTGAGTGAGGAGCGTGACAGTGCGCGTGCCTGCACTCCTTATAGGCAGGTAGTATCTATCGGCCGACAAAAGTTTGGTCCAAGGGATGACTTTCAGTAGATCGCAACAAGGTAGCTGCTCTGCTACTTACAAAACCCAAAGCCCAAACTAGGTCGTCTGTGAATATTTTAGCACTGGGTTCCCCACGAACATTCGGTGTGCTAAACAGGTTTAGAGGTGGCGCCCATCTGTCCGTGCTCCAGGCCAGTAGCAACAGCACTTCTCACCGGTCACCCAGGCACCCGGATACCTGAGGCCAACCAGTGATCCCTGGCGCGAGGTTATCACTGCGTTTAGGCAACTGATGACCTCACGTGGGTAATGACTTAGCGTGCGTACTGACTCTGTGTGCATTCAAGTTCAACAGTGGGCGTGGCAGGGAATGAGGAAAGGTGCAGCTGACTCATATCGTTTCATATCGCAAAATCATATCGTTTCCTCATGGCCCGGTAGCACATGCTTTGCGGCCCGGTACTGGTCCACGGTCCGGTGGATGGGGGACCGCTGCTGTAGTAACAGTACCCCAAGTGGGGTCTGACTGGGGTTCTATATAGTTGCAATATTACATCACGGCTCTTAAACTCAATCTCACGATTGATGAAGGCCAATGCACTATATGCCTTCTTAACCACAGAATTAACCTGCGGAGCAGCTTTGAGTGTCCTATGGACTCTGACCCCTAAATCCTTCTGATCCTCCACACTGCTAAGAATCTTACCATTAATACTATATTCTGCCATCATATGTGACCTACCAAAATGAACCACGTCACACTTATCTGGGTTGCACTCTATCTGCCATTTCTGAGCCCAGTTTTGCATCCTACCAATGTCCAGCTGTAACCTCTGACAGCCCACCACACTATCCATAGCATCCCCAACCTTTGTGTCATCGGCAAATTTACTAACACATCCCTCCACTTCCTCATCCAGGTCACTTATAAAAATCACAAAGGGTAGGGGTTCTAGAACAGACCCCTGAGGCACACCACTGGTCACCGACATCCATGCAGAATATGACCAATCTACAACCACTCTTTGCCTTCTATGGGCAAACCAGTTCTGGGGCCACAAAGTAATGTGCTCTTGGATCCCATGCCTCCTTACTTTCTCAATAAGCCTTGCATGGGGTACCTTATCAAATGCCTAACTGAAATCCATATGCACTACATTTACTGCTCTACCTTCATCAATGTGTTTAGTCACATCCTCAAAAATTCAATCAGGCTCGTGAGGCATGACTTGCCTTTCACAAAGCCATGCTGACTATTCCTAATCATATTATGCCTCTCCAAATGTTCATAAATCCTGCCTCTCTGGATCTTCTCCATCAACTTACCAACCACTGAGGTAAGACTCACTGGTCTATAATTTCTTAGGCTATCTCTACTCCCTTTCTTGAATAGGGGAACAACATCTGCAACCCTCCAATCGTCTGGAACCTCTCCTGCCCCCATTGATGATGCAAAGATCATTGCCAGAGGCTCAGCAATCTCCTCCCTCACCTCCCACAGTAGCCTGGGGTACATCTCGTCCAGTCCCAGTGACTTATCCAACTTGATGCTTTCCAAGTGCTCCAGCACATCCTCTTTCTTAATTCTACGTGCTCAAGCTTTTCAATCCGCTGTAAGTCATCCCTACAATCATCTTTTCCATAGTGAATACAGACGCAAACTAATCATTAAGTACCTTTGCTATTTCCTCTGGTTCCATACACACTTCTCCATTGTCACACTTGATTGGTCCTATTCTCTCATGTCTTAGGGTAGAATGCCTTGGGGTTTTCCTTAATCCAAGGCCTTTTCATGGCCCTTTCTGCCTTTTCTAATTTCATTCTTCAGTTCCTTCCTGCTAGCCTTATAATCTTCTAGCTATCTATCATTACCTAGTATTTTGAACCTTTTGTAAGCTCTTCTTTTCTTGTTGACTAGATTTACAACAACCTTTGTACACCACAGTTCCTGTATCTTACCATCCTTTCCCTGTCTCATTAGAACTTACCTATGCAGAGCTCCACACAAATATCCCCTGAACATTTGCCACATTTCTTCCGTACATTTCTCGGAGAACATCTGTTCCCAATTTATGCTTCCAAGTTCCTGCCTGATAGCCTCATATTTCCCCTTACTTCAATAAAATGCTTTCCTAACTTGTCTGTTCCTATCCCTCTCCAATGCTATGGTAAAGGAGATAGAATTATGATCACTATCTCCAAAATGCTCTCCCACTGAGAGATCTGACACCTGACCAGGTTCATTTCCTAATACCAGATCAAGTGCAGCCTCTCCTCTTGTAGGCTTATCTACATATTGTGTCATGAAACCTGCCTGAACACACCTAACAAACTCCATCCCATCTAAACCATTCTCTCTACGGACATGCCAATCAATATTTGGGAAATTAAAATCTCCCACCACAACAACCCTGTTATTATTACACTTTCCCAGAATCTGTCTCCTATCTGCTCCTCAATGTCCCTGTTACTATTGGGTGGCCTATAAAAAACACCCAGTAGAGTTATTGACCCCTTCCTGCTCCTTACTTCCACCCACAGAGAGTCCGTAGACAATACCTCCATGACTTCCTCTTTTTTTGCAGATGTGACACTATCTCTGATCAGCGTGCCGCGCCCCCACCTCTTTTGCCTCCTTCCCTGTCCTTTCTGAAACTTCTGAAGCCTGGCACTCGAAGTAACCATTCCTGCCCCTGAGCCATCCAAGTCTCTGTAATGGCCACAACATCATAGTTCCAAATACTGATCTGCGCTCTAAGCTCATCCGCTTTGTTCACAATACTCCTTGTATTAAAATAGACACATCTCAAACCATCGGTCTGAATGCATTACTTCTCTATTGCCTGCCTATCCTCCCACTTGCACTGTCTCCAAACTTTCTCTATTTATGAACCAACCGCCTTTTCCTCCGTCTCTTCAATTCAGTTCCCACCCCCAGCAATTCTAGTTTAAGCACTCCCCAATAGCCTTTGCAAACCTCAGTTTTCAAGACCTGACTGGTTATGCCCCAGGACTCTGAGCCTGGCTGGTTATTCTCCAGTATTCTTGGGCCAAGAATTTATTTATTTATTAATAAATAAATAATATTAATTTTAATTAATTATTTAATAATAATTAAATTATATTAATAATAATTATTAATTAATACCAATTATTTATTCTTAAATAACCAGCCAGGCCCAGAGTACTGGGGAGTAGCCAATCAGGCCCCAGAGTACGGTGGAATAACCAGTATACTGGGGATTAACTAGTCAGGTGGGAGTACTGGGGAATAACCTGTCAGGACTTAGAATACTGGAGTACAACCAGTTAGGCCCCATTGTACTGTGGAATAACCAGTCAAGCCCAAAGAACTTGGAAATAACCAGTCAGGCCCCGGAATACTGGGGGATAGCCAATGAGGCCCTACAGTACTGTGAAATAACCAGCCAGGCCCAGAGTACCGGGGAATAACTAGTCAGGCCCAGAGTCCTGGAGAATAACTAGTCAGGCCTTGAAATACATTCAAAAACTTCTATAGTTGTACCATGGAGAGCATTCTGACAGGCTGCATCACTGTCTGGTATGGAGGGGCTACTGCACAGGACCAAAAGAAGCTGCAGAAGGTTGGAAATCTAGTCAGTTCCATCTTGGGCACTAGCCTACAAAGTACCCAGGACATCTTCAGAAAGGCAGCGTCCATTATTAAGGACCTCCAGCACCCAGGGAATGCCCTTTTCTCACTGTTACCAACAGGTAGGAGGTATAGAATCCTGAAGGCACACATGCAGTGATTCAGGAACAGCCTCTTCCCCTTTGCCATCTGATTCCTAAATGGACATTGAATTCTTGGACACTACCTCACTTTTTTTAAATATACAGTATTTCTGTTTTCTCACATTTAAAATCCATTCAATATACGTAATTGATTTAGACAATAGACAATAGGTGTAGGAGTAGGCCATTCAGCCCTTTGATTTATCTTATTTATTATTATTGTTATTATTATTTTTTCTTCTCTCTCTGCAAGATTATGTATTGCATTGGACTGCTGCTGCTAAGTTAATATTAATATTAATATTAATATTAATTATTATATATTAATATAATAATATTAATAATTTATAAATAATACTCTGGGGCCTGGCAAGATAATCCCAAATTCTCTGGTTCTAGCTGGAATAATATTTCACGGCCTCACTGTTAATTCTCCAGTACTCTGGGCCTGGCTAGTTATTCCACAGTACTGTGGGGTCTGAGTCAATTCCTCATTTTTCAAGGTGTTGCTGATTAATCCCCAGTAATCTGGGCCTGACTTGTAATTCTCCCGTACTCTTGGACTTGGCTGGTTCTTCCACAGTACTGGTTACTTCCCAGTTTTCACGGCCTCACTGGTAATTCTCCAGTACTTGGGCCTAGCTGGTTATTCTCCAGTACTCTGGGGCCTGGCAAGATAATCCCAAATTCTCTGGGCCTAGCTGCTTATTCCACAGTACTCAGGCCTGCCTGGTTGCTCACCAGTTCTCTGGGCCTGACTGGTTATTCCTCAGTACTCGGGGGCCTGACGGGTTATTCCCCAGTTTTCAAGGCCTGACTGGTCATTACAGTGTACTCTGGGCCTGACTGTTTATTCCCCTGTACTCCAGGCCTGGCTGGTTATTCCACTGTTCTGTGGGGCCTGTGTCTATTCCTCATTTTTCAAGGTCTGACTGGTTATTTTCCAGTAATCTAAGCCTGAATTGTAATTCTCCCATACTCTGGGCCTGGCTGGTTATTCTCCAGTACCCTGGGCTTAGCTGGTTATTCTCCAGTACCCTGGGCTTAGCTGGTTATTCCCCAGTAATCTGGGCCTAGCTGGTTACTCTCCAGTACTCTGGACCTGGCTGGTTATTCCCCAGTACTCTGGACCTGGCTGGCTATGTCATAGTTACATGGGGCTTGACTGGTTGTTTGTCAGTTTTCAAGGCCTTACTGGTGTAGGGCTCTCAGTACCATTAACTGTGGTGTTAACTGTTCAGGCTAACAAGATGGCTTCTCTGTAATATTACTTAATACTGTAATGGGTTTCTGTGTCTGGAATGTTTGGGTTATAACTGCAGATAAAGGGGTAACTAACCAATGGAGAATTTATATGCTATCTTGTATGTGTGAGCTGAGCGGGAGTTCGCGGTCTTGTTCGGGGAGGCGAGCGAGGAGGACAGATGTGTGAGGAGTGGACAGCGGTTCCAGGGTGGTGGATACTGGACGTCAATGGTTCGGATGGTGGCCAAAGGCTCGGAAGGTCATTGTGGATGGAACCAGAGGCGTGAGCTCCAACGTATTAAAATATTATATGTACAAACTGATGAACTTATTGATTTGGTGCCTTTAGGTTATCTATTTCTACTAACCCATCACTAAATAATAACGATAAAGTTGTAATTATTTACTCGACTTTGAAGTGTTGTCTGATATCTGTGTTGCGAGCGTGTACTGGGGGGGCATTGGGGGTATTTAAACCAAAGTATTGCACTATTGGCAGGGCAATGGCAGTTCGCTCTAGGTGAATGGGGGTAAATTGGGGGCACAGACGGTTCCTCATCCGGGATTTGAATTTGTCAGATATGCTATAATTCGCCCTGGTTTAAACGAGGGGTGATGGATTTGGATACGATTGATCTCTAGTGCGAGATCGAGGGAGTACCAGTGTATTACCATGCCTGTGTATTAAGTGGAGTGGATATGCATATCTTGGACGAAGTGTTAATTCAATGTTTGAGTACGGTTAGAGCTATCGGTAAGGTCGAAATCGTAGGAAGAAAGATTGGTAAAATGGAAGACTTAGGCTCAGACTGGTGCTGACGTCATGGCGGTGGGACTGCCACCGTGCATCGGTGACCTCAGTGACGCAGGGCCAGCTCCAATTGGGAGATAGTGAGGGGGGTCATGGCAGATGGGGTCCCTCCACATGAGGGGACAGGCAGAGTGGGCCCCTCCCTGAAGGGATGGACTGCACAGAGGCCCAGGGGAAGCCGAGGTCCCGCGAGATGAGGTGTGTGTTATAACTGTGGGGAAGAGGCCCACTTCTGGCAGGAATGTGACTGGCCGGGAGCCCCTTGGAGGGAGACTCCGCGGGTGTCCAAGCAGGAAGGGGGTTCAGGAAACCTAGAGGAGACCCAGTGAGGGAATGGCCTGGAGTCTCTAGGAAAACACATTCCCAGCAATGTGCCATGGGACCCTTGAGAGGAAAAGACCCTATCCCAGAAAGACTGGTGGGACTCTGATCCAGTGTGTCAATCCGGATAAAGGGAATAGATGCAAAAGCCATACTCGACACTGGGTCGCAGGTCACGCTACTGTACCGGTCATTCTACAATCTGTATTTGTCGCATTTACCCTTGACGCCCTTCAGTGCCCCTGGAAATTTGGGGTATCAGTGCTGGTTATTTGTCCGTGAGGCTGGAGTTCCTAGAGACTGAGGTGGGAGTGTCTGAAGCTCATGAGGCCTTGGTGCTGGTTTGCCCGGACCCAGTTGCGATTAGAGGTGTGTCAATTCTGGTAGGGACCAACACCCCTATTGAGCGGAGACTCCTGGGGGCCTGCAAGGAGAAGGCAGGTGAGGACTTTTTGGAGACCTTGTCGGTGTACCCAATGTTTCAAACTGCCTTTAAGGAAGTGTGTGGATGCACGGGGCGGGACACAGTATTGGAAAGAGGAACTGTATAGTGTGCCCAGTCGAAGCCCAGGGTGGTACATTTTAAAGGTAACTTTTAAATGAGGGTGCATTTGTTCCCGGTGATGGTGATGCCTCCATGAGGCTCACTGGGGGAGGGCCATTGGTAAACAGGGATAAGCTGACCACTGGGGCATTCAACTTTGGGGCCTTGCCTGTGCCGGAGAGTTGAAAGCAGAAGATGGTGGAGAAGATGTTGACGCTGAAAGATGTTTTTCCCTAGATGACTTTGATGTGGGCTGTTCCATGAGCACTCACCACACCATCCGGGTGACTGAGGGCACCCTGTTTCGAGAAAGGTCATGGCAGCTGGCCACTGCAAACGTGGAGGATGTGCGGCAGCATTTGCGTAAGTTGAAGGAAGCTGGGATCATTACGGAGTCCCGCAGCACTTATGTGTCCCTGATAGTCACAGCCAGGAAGAAAAACAGGAAGATTCGCATGTGTGTGGACTATAGGACCCAATAGGTGCACTGTCCCTGATCAGTGTATGGTCCCCAGGGTCGAAGACATGCTGGCCTGTCTGAGTGGAGCGAAGTGGTTCAGTGTGTTGTATTTGAGGAGTGGATATTACCAGATCCCAATGAGTGAGGCAGATAAGGAGAAGATGGCATTTATATGCCCTCTGGGATTTTACCAGTTCAAAAGGATGCCCCAGGGCATATTGGGGGCCCCTGCCAACTTCCAGAGGGTCATGGAGAAGACCGTGGGGGATATGAACTTGTTCAAAGTGCTAGTATATTTGGATGACCTGATAGTATTTGGATCCACTCTGGAAGAACACAAAGCGAGGCGAATGAAGGTGCTCGACTTGCTGATGGATGAAGGGTTAAAACTTACCCTGGACAAGTGCCAGTTTTGCCAGATGTCTGTTAGCTATGTTAGACATTTAATCTTGTGGCATGGAGTAGCTGCAGACCCGACTAAGATTGAAGCGGTGACCACCTGGCCGAGGCCCCAGACTGTGAGTGCTCTGTGCTCGTTCTTGGGGTTCTATGGATACTACCAGAGATTTTTGAAGGGCTACGCTAAGGTGAGCCATCCCTTGAGCCAACTTCTGCGTGGCTACCCCCTCTGGGGCAGAAAATGAAAGGGGGAAAAGGACAGGAGGCTGGAGAATATTTGAACCCAGCAGAGCCCTTCAGACAGAGATGGCATGACCAATATGAAGTGGCTTTTCAGTCACTGAAGGAGATGCTGACTCAGGCGCCGGTGCTGGCTTTTGCGGATCCTCGATTGCCCTATGTGCTACACACTGATGCCAGCTGGGAGGGGTTAGGGTCCCTCTTGTTTCAGGATACGGACGCCAGGCTGAGGCTGATAGCATTTGTCAGCTGGAGTTTGTCACCCTCCGAGAGGAACAACCCTACCCACAAGTTGGATTTCCTGGTGTTGAAATGGGCAGTGGATAAGCTGAGTGACTATCTCTACGGGACCAAGTTTGAGGTGCGGACAGACAACAACCCGCTTACCTACATCCTGACCTCGGCAAAACTGGATGCCACCGGTCATCGGTGGTTGGCTGCCCTGTCTGTGTATGATTTTAGCCTGAAGTACTGGCCAGGGAGCCAGAATGTCGATGTGGGTGCTCTGTCCCATCGGACGCATTAGGACCTGAAGGGAGATGAGGAGTGGGAGAGCGTTCCTGCATGCGGGGTGAAGGCTATGTGTCAGTTTGCTATCACCGTGCAGGCCGAGGAAAAAGAGAGGCCAGATCGTGCCGTGGACCCATTGGGGGTGTCCGATGACACCCTACCCCTAATTTACTATGACATGACTACTCTGAAGACCATGCAGCTGCCAGAATTGAGTCCTGGTGAAGTGGCAGCTGCTCTGTGAGATGACCCTGGCATTGGCATTATATGGTACGCAGTTGAGAAGGGGGATGTGGCCCAGGTGGAGAAGACGCAACATGGCTCCGTGTCTCTGTTACTGAGAGAATGGCCTCGGTTGAGGTTGAAGAATCAAATGTTATACCAGGTAACATCATCCCCGGACTGACCTTGGCGTTGGCAGCTGATCCTGCCTGAGAAGTACTGGAGGATTGTAATGAAGTCTCTGCACGATGCCTCTGGACACTTGGGGGTGGAGAAGACCTATGGGTTGCTTAAGGACCAGTTTTATTAGCCCCGAATGAGGTCAGATGTTGACGAGTACTGCAAGTCCTGCATATGTTGCAAACACCGGAAGATGCTGCCTGTGCAGGCTGCTCCTTTATCACACTTGCAGGTTGTGTGGCCTTTGGATCTGGTGTCTGTGGATTTCCTGGCCATAGAACCCGATACCAGCAACACGGCGAATGTCTTGGTCATTACACCAGGTATGCTCAAGCGTTCCCCACCAAGGATCAGAGGGCGATTACGGTGGCTGTGTTGACCTTAAGGCATTTGTTTAGCTTTATTACATTTTCGCTTTAGTAATTCATTTGTAACTATTTTCTAGTTAAAGTTAAGGTTGATAACTACGTTGCAGTTTGTTGAAGGTAAATTCATTATCTGTGATGTTTCACAGCACGCGATGACGTCACATGCGGTTTCGCCGTGTCTTGTGGGTAAATACCGGTTTGGAGAAACAGGAAGGCAGGGGCTTGTGTGTGTGTAGGATCAGCGGGAGAAAAGTTCCATTTCTACCAACTAAGAAACATCATAGAAGCAACGCCATAAGTACATATGACAGTCAATATGTTGAAGTAAAAACGTTAACACTGATTCTGTTAAAAGTAATGACGGTTGATAAAGTTTATTTTCTTGTGCTATTGAAAGCGTTGCTGGAAAGTTTGTGTTGAAGTGTATTTAAAGCTGTTGATGGTGTAGGTAGATTCTGACTGTATGTTGTACTTTAATGAGACTTTAATGTAATATAGTTTGTTGTAGTTTTAACTTTTACAAATATTTATGATGCAAATGTGATGCCAAGAAGGAAGCAGATACTGTATATATTTTGTATTGTTTTATCAACAGTTTTCACCATACATTAATGTGGAAGAGTGAACAATAAATGATTAATCTTACTGCGATCCTGTCCTCATTGGCTACGGTTTAACTTGGTGTTTAGCTCAGCATTTCTACACCCTGCACAAGAACACTACAGTGGCAAGAGTGCTATGGGAGAAGTACTTTGTACATTATGGCCTTCCTGGTGGATACATAGTCACCAGGGACAGGACTTTGAGAGTAAGCTCATCTATGAGTTACTGGATATGCTGGGAATTGAGAAGTCAAGCACCACGCCCTGTCATCCGCAGGGTGACTCCCAGCGGGAGTGTTTTAATCAGACCCAGCTAGACATGCTCAGGACTCTGGAGATCAGCTAAAAGAGTCAATGGAGATATTGGACATCTGATTCACTATTACAACTGTACATGCAATGACACTACTGGGTACTTGCCCTATTATCTGATGTTCGGGTGCGAGTCAAGGTTGCCCATTGACCTCTGTTTCAGGACTGCCATGGGTGAAGTATCGCCAAAGCCTTACTTGAAGTATGTGGCTGATATGAAGAAAGAGCTGCAAAGGGCTTATGAGTTGGCTGGGGTGGCGGCCACCAAGCAGAATTGGGGAAATAAGAAGAGGAAAGTGAAGTTCTCCCACCTCCTGCCAGGAGACTGAGTCCTCATAAGGAATTTGGGATTATCTGGGAAGCACAAGCTGGCTGATCACTGGTTAGGCATACCCTATATGGTGGACAGTCAGTTGCCAAACTTACCAGTTTTCCAAGTGCAGCCCAAGGATGGGAAGGGGCCCGTCAAGATTCTCCATCAGAATCACCTGTTGCCCCTGGGATGAGATGTACAGGTACAGCGGGAGCCCAGGGTGTCGGCTGCACTAAGTACCAGGACTTTGCGTCCACGCAGAGTGGAGGAAGAGCCCACACCGGGAGAGATGGGCCCAGGTCCAGTCCTTGTGAAGGATACTGACTCGGAGGATGATGACTCGGACAATTGGTACATGCTGCTGTTCACTGATGCCCCCATGATTGAAGGCGGAGGTTCCTGGCTCTTCCACCACTGGGTTAGATGGGGTAAGGGGGTCAGTGATGGGCAGTCGGGGATACCACAGGATGTTGGAGAGGAGGATGTGGGGCCCGAGCAAGAGATAGAGGGTTCCGAGGTGCAGAGGACTGTTAGCAATGATGGAAGGATGGTAAGAAGTCAGAGGGAAGAGTCCAAGTGGGAGGAGAATTCTGGAGTAACACACACAAAATACTGGAGGAACTCGGCAGGTCAGGCAGCATCTACGGAGAGTAATAAACAGTCGACGTTTCAGGCCAAGACCCTTCATCAGAACTGGAAAGGAAGGGCGGCAGAAGCCAGAGTAAGAAAGTTGGGAAGGAGTACAAGCTGGTAGGTGATATATGAAGCCAGGAAAAGAGGAGAGGGAGTGAAGTGAAAAGATGAGAGGTGAAAGGTGTAAAAGGTAAAGGGCTGAAGAAAAAGTCACCTGATAGGAGAGGATAGTTTAACTGCTATAAAACTATGGCTAGAAATGAAGGAGCTCTTAAGTTTTGACCTTTGTAAGTTTTAATTTTTTATGTTGAATAAACCAATCTTACTCCAGTTTGAAATTTCAGGTTAAGTAAATTGTGCAGAGGACGAATGGACATATTCATTTGAGGTAGACTAATCCATTGTAATCCTTTTAGTAATTCAAACAGTAGGATCAATCCTTGCAACGTGGAAAGGAAATGGCAACTGATTGAGGCACAGGTGATAAGGTCATTCATCATCGTAAAAGGGAAAAGGCACTGTCCTAACTTTGAAGTTGATCTGTGGCTGATGTCTGTACCCATTGATTGGAAGTGTCACACTTGCCTCTCATTACATCTGGATTCCACTATAAATGTAACAGATACTCAGCCTGACAGCTGAAATCTGACTGATTAACAAGGTGATGGTGCCATTTTGAAAGATTGAACGGAGTCACGTAGGAGTTATGTGGAGATTAACAGTGGCACTCAGTTCATCAAGAGAGGGGCTATACCATGTTGCCTCACATTTACATTGCTCACTACCAGTGGGGCAAGATGGCTACATAATTAACGTGAGACACACAGAGTCTATTTATCACACTGGCTGACATCATGCTTCTGTGATACTGGGTGCAGACATGTCTTCTGGCAAGATTGGCAGAGTCTGTATGTAGAACATCATAGCCTGCCAAAGTTAATATGTGAGACACCAAAGAATTTCCATTTTCTATTAATCTCTATTAGATGCATGAACCATGAAAGACCCTCACAGTTTGGACACTCGTGTATTTTGCTTAGTACTTATACATGATATTATGCAGAGTCCTGGCGAAATGTTGTAGACCTGAAATGTTAATATATTTCTCTCACTGTACAGATGTTAAGATTCAAGATTCCAGATTATTCATTGTCATTCATCAGTACAGAAGTGCCAAGTATATCAAAACAATTGTTACTCCAGATCCAATTCAGCGTTATAAAGACACGATAAACATAGAGAACATAATGAAAAACAGACAATAAATGTACACTCAGTGGTCACTATACAGGATACCTCCTGCACCTAATGAAGTGTACACTGGTCTTCTGAAGTACACTGAAGTGTTCATGGTCTTTTGCTGCTGTAGCCCATCTGCTTCAAGGTCCTGTTCAGAGATATCACCGTTGTAATGAGTGGTTATCTGAGTTACTGCCACTTTCCTCTCAGCTTGAACCAATCTGGCTGTTCTCCTCCGACCGCTCTCTTTTGCTGACAGAATTGCTGCTGATTAGATTTTTTTTTGTTTTCCACACCATTTTCTATAAACTCTAGAGAATGTTGTGCATGAAAATCCCAGGAGATCAGCAGTTTTTGAGATACTCAAACCACCCCACCTGGCACCAACTAACATTCAAAATCACTTACCGCATGTTTAGAAGCATAGAAATATAGACACAGAAACAGAAAAGCTACAGCCTTTCAGCCCACAAATCTGTGCCGAACATGTCCTTACCTTGGAACTACCTAAGCTTACCCATAGCCCTCTATTTTTCTAAGCTGCATGTAGCTATCCAGAAGTCTCATAAAAGACCCTATTGTTTCTGCCTCTACCACTGTCGCCAGCAGCCCATTCCACACACTCACCACTCCCTCCTCTATACCTTCCTTCCAAGCACCTTAAAACTGTGCCCTCTCGTGTTAGCCATTTCAGCCCTGGGAAAAAGCCTCTGACTATCCACATGATCAATGCCTCTCATTATCTTGTAGACCTCTATCAGGTCACCTCTCATCCACCAAAACTCCAAGGAGAAAAGGCCAAATTCACTCAACCTATTCTCATAAGGCATGCTCCCCAATCCAGACAACATCCTTGTAAGTCTCCTCTGCACCCTTTCTATGGTTTCCACGTCCTTCCTTTAGTGAGGCGACCAGAATTAAGAACAGTACTCCAAGTGGGGTCTGACTAGGGTCCTATATAGCTGCAACATTACCTCCCGGCTTTTAAACTGAATCCCACAATTGATGAAGGCCAATGCACAGTATGCCGTCTTAACCACAGAGTCAACCTGTGCAGCAGCTTTGAGTGTCTTATGGACTCAGACCCCAAGATCCCTCTGATCACCCACACTTCCAAGAGTCTTATCATTACTACAATATTTTGTCATCATATTTGACATACCAAAATGAATCACCTCACACTTATCTAGGTTGAACTCCATCTGCCACTTCTCAGCCCAGTTTTGAATCCTAGCAATGTCCCACTGTAACCTCTGATAGCCCTCCATACTATCCACAACACCTCCAACCTTTTTGTCATCAACAAATTTACTAACCCATCCCTCCACTTTCTCATCCAGGTCATTTACAAACATCACAAAGAATAGGGGTCCCAGAACAGATCCCTGAGGCACACCACTAGTCAGCAGCCTCCATGCAGAATATGACCTGTCTACAACCACTTGTAGCCTTTTGTGGGCAAGCCAGTTCTGGATTCACAAAGCAATTTCCGCTTGGATCCCATGCCTCTTTACTTTCTCAATAAGCCTTGCATGCAGTACCTTATCAAATGCCTTGCTGAAATCTATATTCACTACATCTACAGCTCAACCTTCTTCAATGTGTTTAGTTACATCCTGAAAATATTCAATCAGGGTCGTAGGGCATGACCTGTCTTACAAAACAATGCTGACTATTCCTAATCGTATTATGCCTCTCCAAATCTTCATAAATTCTGCCTTGCAGGATCTTCTCCATCAACTTGCCAAGCACTGAAGTAAGACTCACTGGCATATAATTTCCCATGCTATCTCTACTCACTTTCCTGAATAAGGGAACAACATCCGCAACCTTCCAATCCTCTGGAACCTCTCCCGTCCTCATTGATGATGCAAAGATCATTGTCAGAGGTTCAACAATCTCCTCCCTCGCTTCCCACAGTAGCCTGGGGTACATTTCATCTGGTCCTGGTGACTTATCGAACTTGATGCTTTCCAAAAGCTCCAGCACATCCTCTTCCTTAATATCTACATGCTCAAGCTTTTCAGTCCACTGCGTCATCACTACAATCGCCAAAATCCTTTCCCATGGTGAATACTGAAGCCAAGTATTCATTAAGTACCTCTGCCATTTCGTTTGGTTCCATCCACACTTTTCCACTGTCACACTTGATTGGTCCTATTTTCTCACGTCTTATCCTTTTGCTCTTCACATACTTCTAGAATGCCTTGGGATTTTCCTTAACCCTGTCCACCAAGGCCTTCTCATGGCCCCTTCTGGTTCTCCTAATTTCATTCTTAAGCTCCTTCCTGCTAGCCTTATAATCTTCTAGATCTCTATCATTACCTAGTTTTTTGAACCTTTTGTAAGCTCTTCTTTTCTCCTTGACTAGATTTACAACAGCCTTTGTATACCACAGTTCCTGGACACTACCATCCTTTCCCTGTCTCATTGGAATGCATCTACGCAGAACCCCACGCAAATATCCCCTGAATATTTGCTATATTTCTTCCGTACATTTCCCTGAGAACATCTGTTTCCAAATTATGCTTCCAAGTTTCTGCCTGATAGCTTCATATTACCCCTTACTCCAATTGAACCTTTCCCTAACTTCTCTGTTCCTATCCCTCTCCAATGCTATGATAAAGGAAATAGAATTGTGATCACTATCTCCAAAATGCTCTCCCACTGAGAGACCTGACACCTGACCGGATTCATTTCCCAATACCAGATCAAGTACAGCCTCTCCTCTTGTAGGCTTATCTACATATTGTGTCAAGAAACCTTCCTGAACACACCTAACAAATACCACCCCGGCTAAATCCCTTACTCTCGGGAGATGCCAATCAATATTTGGGAAATTAAAATCTCACACCAGAACAACCCTGTTACTATTACTCCTTTCCAGAATCTGTCTCCCTATCTGCTCCTCGATGTCCCTGTTACTATTGGGTGGTCTATAAAAAAACACCCAATAAAGTTATTGACCCCTTCCTATTCCTAACTTCCACCCACAGAGACTCTGTAGAAAATCTCTCCATGTCTTCCCTCTTTTCTGCAGCCCTGACACTATCTCTGATCAACAGTGAAATGCCCCCACCTCTTTTGCCTCCGTCCCTGTCCTTTCTGAAACATTTAAAGCCTAGCACGTGAAGTAGCCATTCCTGCCCCTGGACCATCCAATTCTCTGTAATGGCTACAACATCATAGCTCCAAGTACTAAGCTCATCCGCTTTATTCATAATACTCTCCACATTAAAATAGACTAATCTGAAACCATTGGTGTGAGTGCATCCCTCCTCTATCCCTCACCTATCCTCCCTCTCACACAGTCTCCAATCTTTCTTTATTTGTGAGCCAACATCCCTTTCCTCTGTCACTTCAGTTCGGCTCTCACCCTCCATCAATCTTAGTGTAAACTCTCCCCAGTAGCCTTAGCAAAACTCTCCGCCAGGTTATTGGTCCCCCTCGCATTCAAGAGCAATCCGTCCTTTTTGTACAGGTCACACCTGCTCCAGAAGAGGTCCCAATGATCCAGAAATCTGTATGTCTGCCCCCAGCTCCAATCCCTCAGCCACACATTTATCCTCCACCTCATTCTATTCCTATACTCACTGTCACGTGGCACAGGCAGAAATCCAGACAATACTATATTTGAGGTTGTGCTTCTCAACTTCCTTCCCAACTCCCTGTAGTCTGCTTTCAGGACCTCCTCCCTTTTCCTACCTATGTCATTGATACCAATATGTACCACGACTTCTGGCTGTTCTCCTTCCCACTTCAAGACAACGTGGATGTGATCAGAAACATCCCAGACCCTGGCACCTGGGAGGCAAACTACCATCTGTGTTTCTTTCCTATGTCCACAGATTCGTCTGTCTGACCCCCCTAACTATAGAGTTCCCTATCACTACTGCCATCTTCTTACTTTCCCTGCTGTTCTGAGCCACAGGGCCAGACTCCGTGCCAGAGGCGCAACCACTGTTGCTTCCCCCAGGTAGGCTGTCTCCCCCAACATTACTCAAGCAACAGTAGTTATTGTTATGGGGGACCACCATTGGGGTACTCTCTAGCACCTACTTCTTGCTCTTCCCTCTCCTGACCCACTTATCTATCTCCCCAGGCCCCGGAGTGACTACCTGCCTAAAGATCCTCTCTATCAGCTCCTCACTCTCCCTGACCAAACAAAGGTCATCTAGTTGCACCTCCAGTTCCCTAATGCGGTCCCTAAGGAGCTGCAGCTCATTGTGCCTGGTGCAGATGTAGCCGTCCGGAAGGCTGGGAGTCAACAGGACCTCCCACATCTGACGCTGAGCACAGAAAGCCTGCTTCACACACATTCTTTCTGTCTGTATTTTAAACAGATAACCTACCTCGTCTCGACCTGTTATCACCGAAGCCCAGTTGAGCCAAAGCTTTCCTACTCTGTCTCCTGCTCCTCTGGCGCCTGCTCTGTAAAGCTGTCTTCTTTTTAAACTCTTCCCGCTGTTCTCACTGGCCAATCTCCACATGCTTGCACAGTCATGCCCTGTACAAACTGCTGAAGAAATAACTGTCACTTTTTCAACTCTGCTTGCTTTTAAACTCTTCCTGCTGTTCTCACTGGCCAACCTCCACACGCTTGCACAGTTGTGCTCCATTCAAACTGCTGAAGAAATAACTTAATTTTCCTTCATCCTGTCTGTCAAGGCATTCTCATGGCCCCTTCTGGCTCTCCTAATTTCATTCTTAAGCTCCTTCTTGCTGGCCTCATAATCTTCTAGATTTCTATCATTACCTAGTTTTTTGAACGTTTCATAAGCTTTTCTTTTCTCCTTAGCTAGATCTACAACAGCCTTTGTACACCAAGGTCCCCTACCTGCATCTATACCCTACCATCCTTTCACTGTTTCCTATGTACCTATGCAGAACTCCACACAAGTATCCCCTGAAAATTTGCTACATTTCTGCCATACATTTCCCTGAGAACAACTGCTTCCAATTTATGCTTCCAAGTTCCTGCCTGAAATAGCCTCATATTTCCCCTTACTTTGTCTGAACAACTGAACTTCTTGAATATGTCTGCATGCTTTATGCATTGAGTTGCTTCAATATGATTGGGTGATTAAATATTTGCATTATTGAGCAGGTGTACCTAATAAAGTGGCCACTGAGTGTAAATACCTAAGATTAGTTTATATACATGGACTGATTATATGTGCATAAAATGATGCTATATGCAGGAGTATCTGTATGTAAGGTGACTCTGACAGGAAATTATAAAGTAGTGTGGGATGTAATGGGGTGGAGGTGTTGATCAGCCCGAGAACTTGGAGGGAGTAACTGTTCTTGAGTCTGGTCGTCTTGGTATCTTTGACACATTTTGTGGAATGTTTGCAGTGCCAGTAATGGTCTGCTGGTGGCGCTGCTGACATGTGAAAAACACTGCGTAGCCTGCAACCATAACAGCAGTCATCATGTGGCTAGTGAATTTAGAAAAGTTACTGGTTTGCAATTTTCCACAAAAATAAAATTACAGTCAAACATAATAGTATGAATGTAAATGGCTGGTTGGTGGTTGGTGTGGACTCTGTAGGCAGAAGGGCCTGTTTCCTTGTTGTGTTTCTTTATGACTGGTAGGATTTGCCAGATCAAGGATCATCTCAATGGACTGAGTGGCCAATAATGAGCACTATAATCACATAAAATCCTCTAACACTGAAATCAAAATGAAGTTTGACATTTCATAAACACAAAGGATTCTACAGATGCTGGAAATCTTAAGCAACACACATCACACGAAGCATTCAAGAGACTCCGCAGGTCAGGCAGCGTCTAGGAAGGGGATACACCCCAGGTTGTTGTGGGAATTGAGAGAAGAGATCGCAGGAGCATTAGCTATGATCTTTGAATCCTCTTTGGCTACAGGGGAAGTGCTGAGGGACTAGAGAATGGCAAATTTAGTTCCCTTGTTTAAAAAAGGTAATAGGGAGAAACCTGGGAACTATAGACCGGTGAGTCTTACGTTGGTGGTATGCAAACTACTGGAGAGGATTCTTAAGGATAGGATCTACGAGCATTTGAAGAAGTACGGTCTACTCATGGATAGTCAACATGGCTTTGTGAAGGGAAGATCGTGCCTCACGAGCCTGATTGAGTTTTTTGAAGAGGTAACAAAAGAAATTGATGAGGGTAGGGCAGTGGATGTGGTCTACATGGACTTTAGCAAAGCACTTGACAAGGTCCCTCACGAGAGACTCATCCAGAAAGTCATGAGGCATGGGATAAGTGGAACCTTGGCTGTTTGGATAAAAAATTGGCTTAAAGGAAGAAAGCAGAGGGTAGTTGTGGAAGGAAAGTATTCTGCCTGGAGATCAATGACTAGTCAAGTGCCGCAGGGATCTGTCCTAGGACGCTTGCTATTTGTGATTTTTATAAATGACCTGGATGTAGAGGCAGAAGGATGGGTGAGAAAGTTTGCAGATGACACGAAGATTGGAGGAGTTGTGGATGGAGCTGTAGGTTGTCGAAGGTTACAAGAGGATATAAACAGGCTGCAGAGTTGGGCAGAAAAATGGCAGATGGAGTTCAATCCGGACAAGTGTGAGGTGATGTATTTTGGAAGGACAAACCAGAAGATTGAGTATAGGATTAATGGTCAGTTACTTAAGAGTGTGGATGAACAAAGGGACCTTGGGGTTCAAATCCATACATCCCTCAAGGTCGCTGCAATGGTTGATAGGGTAGTTAAGAAGGCCTATGGGATGCTAGGCTTCATTAACAGGGGGATTGAGTTCAAGAGTAGAGAGGTCATGTTGCAACTCTACAAATCTCTGGTGAGACCACACTTAAGAGTATTGTGTTCAATTCTGGTCATCTCATTATAGGAAGGATGTGGAAGCTAAGGAGAGGGTGCAGCGGAGATTTACCAGGATGTTGCCTGGTTTGGAGAACAAGTCATATGAAGCAAGGTCATCAGAGTTGGGACTTTCCTCTTTGGAGCGTAGAAGAATGAGAGGGGACTTGATAGAGGTCTACAAGATTATGAGAGGCATAGATAGGGTGGATAGTCAGTACTATCCCAGGGCACCAATAGCAAACACCAGAGGGCATATGTACAAAACTAAGGGAGGGAAGTTTAGGGGAGACATCAGCGGTAAGTTTTTTACACAGAGGGTTGTGAGTGCCTGGAATAACTTGCCAGGGATGGTGGTGGAGGCTAAAACATTAGGGGTATTTAAGAGCCTCTTGGACAGGCACATGGATGAAAGAAAAATGGAGGGTTATGGGGTAGTGTGGGTTTAGTACTTATTTTTTAAGGATTATATGGGTCGGCACAACATGGAGGGCTGAAGGGCCTGTACTGTACTGTAGTGTTCTATGGTTCTATGGGAATAAACACAGCTGACATTCTGGGCCTTCATCAGGAATGAAAAGAAAGGAACATTCTGAACCAAGCTTCTGCTTCATTCTTTCCCAATCCTGCCTGGAAAGGTTCATAGATGCTGCCTGACTAGTTGAGCTTCTCAAGCATTTTTGTGCATGTGGCTTGAAATTCCACATTTGAAACAGGCATGTCAAGGAAGATAGATGAAGAATGTCCAAAAAGAAGATATTCAAGTGTAAAAATGAAAAATGGAATTACAAAACTTTTACAGTACAGGATGCCACTCAGTCCATTGAGATGATCCAGCAAATCCTACCAGTCATAATGAAACACAACAAGGAAACAGGCCCTTCTGCCTACAGAGTCCAACCACCAACCAGCCATTTACATTCATGCTATATCAATCCTAAATGTTATTTTCTCCACATTTTCAATAAGTCCACTCAGTGTACATTAGAAGCAATACACAAGAAATTTACCCATCTAAAAGTGTCTAAGGAAACTGGAGCCCCAGGAATCACAGGGAGACAATCCATGCAGACAATACTGGAAACTAGAATTGAACCCAGTCTCTGCTACCGTGAGGGAAGCTGCTCTCTTAGCTGCACAACTGTGTTTGCTCTTTGCTTCCTTTTCTGCTGTCCTGCAAATCCTTGACCTTCAGTGAATACGATGTTTGAATCTCCTTCCAACACACTATTTCCAGGCATCAAACTCCTGGTGGTGACAAGTTGCTAGGTAACATTTCTCATTGTGTCATGTATGAACCAAAATTTAACAGAAATCACAGTGGCTCCTTCAACTTATCCCAGCACTGAATACCTGGACCGCATGTTTCCTGGTTTTCTTAGTGGCCATAAGCCAGTGACTGTCATCACTGGATATGATTCTGACTGAGTACCTAGTTTCTGTACAGCTATTAAAACAAAAGCTTCACGCCATCTTAAAAATTTCTTCTCTAGGCAGTTAATCTGATCAACCATTCCAGTTAGTCCCCCTCCCCCCTCTATTACGTCAGTCATTGCACTGCACTGTAATCTCCCTAAACCATGTTTATAACACTGTTTACATTGTAAACGTAACCCCATCTAATATGTCAATCACTGCACTGTAACCTTCCTAAACTACTGTTTATAAACGCTCTTTACATTAAATGTATGCTGGTATTCATGCTCATATTATTTCATATCTGTATTTTCACTTCTAACTTTGTTTATAAGTAATTTTTTATTATTTACAACTCATAAATTACTACAGATGTGCTGTGGAGATCATTCTTACTGGCTGTATGGGGGGCACTGCAGAGGATTGAAATAAGCTGAAGAAAGTTGTAAACTCAGTCAGGGACACTAGCTTTCTCACCTGAGAACCCGTTATCCTGTGAGCCTGCCCTCATTTCTAGATTCTCTACCCTAAAGAAGCAGTATCACCTGTTACTCCTCTCACTCTCCTGTATTCCAAATTATATAGAACAATCTCTGCTCATCCCAGACTGAGTAAAGGAGTAAAAGCCATAGAGACCTAGACCAATGCTGCATACAAAGTTCCAGGAGTGATCATCAATCAGAAGTAAAATTATCATCACCGACATGTGTTGTGAAATTAGTTGTTTTGTGTTAGCAGCACAGTGCAATGCATAAAATATACTATAAATTATAATAAGAAATAAGAACATATTTTTAAAAAGCTATGTTCATTTGCTGAAAGGCTCTCTTACCTTTGTGCTTCAGCCCACTTACAGTGAAGTCACCATCCTCTGAATTGCTTCCTTTAGTGTTTGCTTTCTGCGTTTGATGAGCTAAAGTGTAAAATCCATCTGCACACCCACAATTACTAGCTTTTCTCTGTCTACATTTTCTTTTACTTCCTTTCATGAAGGGGGCAAATTGCCTGTTTATACTGCAATCACAGCCATCATCTCTCCACATCTCTCTGCTGGGCAGCTCTCCCTCCCATTCTTCCCCACAACTAATCTAACCCCCCCCCCCCACTTCTCACCCTCACCTTAAAAAGTAGTTGAAAATGAACTGCAGATGCTGGAGATCTAAAATAAAAACAGAAGATGTTGGAAATACCCAGCTAGTTCATTCACATGTGTGGAAAGAAAAACAGAGTTAATATTTCAGGTAATAAGCCCTTCAGTGCAAAAAAAAATGTTCTGAATTAATTAAACTAGTAATTAAAAACCTAACTAAATGAATCCTTTCTGCCTACTCAAATTCCATATTCTTCCATTCTCTGAACACTCAAATGCCTCTTAAACACCTCCACTGCAATAGCCTCCATCACCATCCCAAGCAGCACATCCCAGGCATCCACCACTCTAAGTGAAACATGCTCCCCATACCTACCTGCTCTCACCCTAACTACATGCTTTCTAGTATTAAAGATTTTAACCCTGAGTAAAATTTACCTTCTGTCTGCTCTATCTATGCCTCTAATAATCTCATAATTTTCAATCAGGTGCTCCCTTTCCCACCACCACTACAGAGAATTAAAAGTCCAAGGGCATGCCCTGTAATCCAGGCAGCATACTGGTAAACATCTTCTGTATTCTCTCCAAAGCCTCCACATCCGTCCTGTAATAATGCGACCAGAATTAAGTGCAGCCTCACCAGAATTTTATAATTTTGCAATATAAATTCCTGATTGTGAACTCAATGCAGAACAAGCAGTGGAATGAGAAGTCATGCTGGCATCTCACTTTAAACTTTTGTATTCTGACCTGTACAATTCTCCATGGCAGCAGATCTCTCAGGACCCACCATCCGAAGATCGGGACATTCTGATCTTTTAGTCTAGGGTTTCCTCGAACAGTAAGGAAGGACAGCTCTATTTTGGTGTGTCCTGGGATCAGATTTCTTTGTGAACAGGAGGCACAGGGGGCATAAGGTCCAGTCTGTTGGCGAGTATGGAGTTCAAAGCTGGAATTCAGGGTCCCATCATCAGCTAGTCCGGGTGTCAATACCAAAAATTAAAGCCCAGAAGTAGAATGGAAATGCAGAAGTCAAATCCTGATGGAGATTGCAGACTGGAGACCTGCCCTGGAGCTAGAGAACTGATGGTCTGTGTGGGTAAGTGTGAGGGAGGATGGAGAAGAGGGATGGAGTTCATTTCTCTGTTGTTGTTTTGTGTTATGCATTGTTCTGATGAGCATCATGGGCACATTGTGTTGGCGCTGGAATGTGTGGTGACACTTAAGGGCTGCCCACAGCATACCCTCAGATGTAACACAAATGATACATTTCACTATATCTTTCCATGTGCATGTGATAAATAAACCTGAATATGAATCTGCATTGGTATTGGTCTTTGAAAGGGTCTTCTCACCAGTCTCTGCAATCTCCCAATCTTTCTCAATCAGGAATAACTGTGGTTACTTTCAATGACTGAAAGGGACAAGTCTGAATGCAGTGGGAAATATACTGAATATTGAAAGGCCACGATAGAGTGGGCAAGGACAGGATGTTTACAATAGTGTGTCCTGGGACACACCACTCAGCGATTCCAGAACAGCTTCTTTCCCTCTGCCATCCAATTCCTTAATGTACTTTCAAGCTTTGGACACCACCTCACTTTTTTAATATACAGTATTTCTGTTTTTGCATACTTTTAATAATCTATTCAATATAAGTAATTGAATTATTTGTTTATTTATTATTGTTTTATTTTATTTATTATTATTATTTTTTCCTCTCTGCTCTATTATGTATTGCATTGAACTGCTGCTGCTAAGTTAACAAATTTCATAGAAACATAGAAAACCTACAGCACAATACAGGCCATTTGGCCCACAAAGTTGTGCCGAACATGTCCCCACCTTAGAAATTACTGGACTTACCTATAGCCCTCTATTTTTCCCAGCTCCATGTACCTATCCAAATGTCTCTTAAAACATTCCATTGTATCTGCTGCCACCATCGTTGCCAGCAGCCCGTTCCACGCATTCACCACTCTCTGAGTAAAAAACATCCTTGACATCTCCTCTGTACCTACTCCCCAGCACCTTAAACCTGTGTCCTCTTGTGGCAACCATTTCAGCCCTGGGAAAAAGCCTCTGACTATCCACACAATCAATGCCTCTCGTCATCTTATACACCTCTATCAGGTCACCTCTCATCTTCCGTTGCTCCAAGGAGAAAAGGCCGAGTTCACTGAACCTATTCTCATAAGGCATGCTCCCCAATCCAGGCAACATCCTTATAAATCTCCCCTGCACCCTTTCTATGGCTTCCACATCTTTCCTGTAGTGAGGTGACCAGAAATGAGCACAGTACTCCAAGTGGGGTCTGACCAGGGTCCTATATAGCTGCAACATTACCTCTTGGCTCCTAAATTCAATTCCATGATCGATGAAGGCCAATACACTATACGCCTTCTTAACCACAGAGTCAACCTGCTTTGAGCGTCCTATGGACTCGGACCCCAAGATCACTCTGATACCAGTGATAATAAACCTGATTCTGATTCTGATAGTGAAAGAGGCTAGGACCAAAGGACACAGTCTCAGAAGTCAAGATGTCCGTTTGGAACAGATGTAAGAAGGAATTCTTTTAGACCATAAGATATAGGACCAGAAGTAGGCCATTCAGCTTATCGAGTCTGCTCCACCATTCAATCATGAGCTGATCCAATTTTTCCAGTCATCCCCACACCTCTGCCTTCACCCCATACCTTTTGATGCCCTGGCTGATCAAGAACTTAACTATTTCTGCCTTAAACACACCCAATGACTTGGCCTCCACACCCACTCGTGGCGACAAATTCCGCAGATCTCCCACCCTCTGACTGAAGTAATTTCTCTGTGTCTCAGTTCTAAAAAGATGTCCTTCAATCCTCGAGTCGTGCCCTCTTGTCCTAGAATCCTATACCATGGGAAACAACTTTGCCATATCTAATCTGTTCAGGCCTTTTACATTCGGAATGTTTCTATGAGATCATCCCTCATTCTCCTGACCTCCAGGGAATACAGTTCAAGAGCTGCCAGACATTCCTCATACGGTAACCCTTTCATTCCTGAAATCATTCTCGTGAATCACCTCTGAACCCTCTCCAATGTCAGTATATCCTTTCTAAAATAAGGAGCCCAAAACTGCACACAATACTCCGTGTGGTCTCATGAGTGCCTTATAGAGCCTCAACATCACATCCCTGCTCTTATATTCTCTACCTCCAGAAATGAAAGCCAACATTACATTCACTTTCTTCACAGACGACTCAACCTGGAGGTTAGCCTTTGGGGTATCCTGCACAAGGACTCCCAAGTCCCTTTGCATCTCTGCCTTTTGAATTCTCTCCCATCTAAATAATAGTCTGCCCATTTGTTTCTTCTGCCAAAGTGCATGACCATACACTTTCAAACATTGTATTTCAATTGCCACTTCTTTGCCCATTCCCCTAAACTACCTAAGTCTCTCTGTAGGCTCTTTGTTTCCTCAACAATACCTGTTTCTCCACCTATCTTTGTATCATTGGCAAATTTAGCCACAAATCCATTAATCCCATAGTCCAAATCATTGACCTACATCATAAAAAGCAGCGGTCCCAACACCAACCCCTGTGAAACTTCACTGGTAACTGGCAACCAGTCAGAATAGGATCTCTTTATTCCCACTCTCTGTTTTCTGCTGATCCGCCAATGCTCCACCCACGCTAGTAACTTCCCTGTAATTCCATGGGCTCTTATCTTGCTAAGCAGCCACATATGTGTCACCTTGTCAAAGTCCTTCTGAAAATCCAAGTACACCACATTTGCTACATCTCCTTTGTCTACCCTGCTTGTAATTTCCTCAAAGAATTGCAGTAGTTTTGTCAGGCAGGATTTTCCCTTCAGGAAACCATGTTGGCGTTGGCCTATCTTGTCATGTGTCCCCAGGTTCTCCATAATCTCATCCCTAACAATCGATTTCAACCCAACCACTGATGTCAGGCTAACAGGTCTGTGGTTTCCTTTTTGCTGCCTCCCATCTTTCTTATATAAGGGAATAACATTTGCAATTTTCTAGTCATACAGTACAATGCCAAAATCTATCAATTCTTGAAAGATCATGGTTAATGCCTCCGCGATCTCTCCAGCTACTTCCTTCAGATGCCGAAGGTCTTGTCACAAAATTGTGATGTTCTAACACTAAGGAAGACATGGCTACTACCTTATCTCACTGGTTTCAGACCTTATTTCAGATGCTGTCTGTGTGGAGTTTGCATGTGCATTTCCTCTGGCTGCTCTGATTTCCTCCCACATCCCAAGGGTAATTAACCAATACAAATTGTCTCTTAATGAGCAGGTATGTGGTAGAAACTGGGGGAAGATCTTTTCAATGGGGATGCATTTCAATTTCCACCCTTTTCTACAACCAGCCATGCATATCATGTGCCAAAGATATGGAGCACTGGTATGACTCATCACTGCTCTTTTTTGTTTCCATAATTCCATGCAGATTAATCAGGATCAATAGTTGTAAGTGAGAAAATCAGCTAATGGTCTATACTAAATATGAGCTTGCTTTTAAGAATTTGAAAAGCTGAAATAATCAAAAAGTATACGTGAATAAATGGGCTTACAGGTATTGATTTTAACTGAAGTTTTGATGACAAACTCTGCCATCTTCATCAGGGATGTTGCCAGGGCATGTCTAGTCCAGTGATATTTATATGCCCGTTGTCTGTCCCTCCTGATTGGTTAGTCCTCAGCCAATCAGGTTTCAGTAGTTTTGTGCCATCAAAGTCAATAATCCGTCGGAAACTGGACAGTAGCTTTGGGCATGGCATCTATCAGAAACCCATTCACACAGATGTAACCCAACAATAACAGCCACCATCTTGCCTCCCAACGTAGAGAGTTAATTCGATTAACCGTGCAAAAACTATTTTGGAGCCAGAGGGTCTCCATGAGGAAATAAGATGATTTTGCATGACATTCCTACAGAATGGCTACAAGGTGAAGGAAATCAACCAGGCCCTAAAAGGGCCAACGAAAAAAAACAAAACAGGAAACCATCACTACTGCCTGTCTTCCCTATATTTCCATGGTTTCTGGAAGGATTGCCAGGACCCTAAAGAAATACAGGATTAATACCATCCACAAATCCTAAGGAAGCTCATATCACAGCTTATGCGAGTCAAAGATGACCTGGGACTCAGGACCACTGGCGTCTACAGGAATCCCTGTGAAGGTGGAGCAGCGTATATAGCCAGGTGGGATGCAAGGAGGAAACCTGCATCAAAGAGCACAGGAGGTGTATCCGTTTGGGTTTCCTGGAGAAATCGGCGGAAACCGAACACTGCTTTCACAATGGCCTCACGTTCAATTCACATTGATTTCGACGACACAAAACTACTGTGCTGCACTAACGGCCTTTGGGACTGCCTGGTAAAGGAAGCCATTGAAATAAAACTAGAGAAAAATTTTTAACAAAGACAGAAGTCTCACTCTGAATAAGAACTGGAATTTGATTTTAAACAAGGTGGGAGAGCAGAAACCTGATTGGATGAGGACTAACCAATCAGGAGGGATGGACAACAGGGATGTAAGTACCACCTGACAAGACAGGCCTAAGCATCATCCCTGATGAAGATGGCAAAGTTTGTCATTGAACTGTCAGTTAAAATTGATCATTGTAACTGGCTGGAAACCTGAGAAGAGTTTATTCCTGAAATAAACATTTTTTTAAAAAAACCAACCATTATAATGCAACTGTAATCTTTAGATGAAAAGCATCTACTGTAAATCTGATTAGTCAATCTTTAATCATGACTGACAAAAAGATTCCTACAGATGGTGATGGATTATTGTGTAGATTTTGACATTTACATAAAAACAGTAGGGGCTGTAGAATTACGTATTGCTACAGTTAAAACAATAAACTGAGAAAATCCCAGAGATCACAGGCACAAGAGATTCTCCAGATGCTGGAAATCCAGAAAAACACACACAAAATGCTAAAGGAACTCAGCAAGTCAGGCAGCATCTATGGGGAAGAATAAACTCCATTATCCCGCCACCTTCCCTTTTTCCCTTTGCTATCCTCTCCCCTCCCCTCCTTTTCTCTCCTCTCACATATCTTCTTCTTCAGACTTTTACCTTTCCACCTGGTACCTCTCACTTCCCCCACCTACCCACCTTCCCCATCACATGGCTTCACCTATCATACCTTCTGATTCTGACTTCATCTACTTTTCACATCTGATTAATATTCTCAGCCCAAAACTTTGGCCGTTTATTCCCCTCCGTAAGTGCTGCTTAACTTGCTGAGTTCCTCGAGCATTTTTGTGTTGCCCCAAAGATCGCACAAAGGCATGTCGTAACTTCAAAAATAGAATTTGGAAACAGGTAGCTGACTCTAGACAAGGCTGAAGGAAATAGCATAATTCTACTTGGCTGGATTATAGAAATCTTAATTGGGAAATAAATGACAGCCTCTGTTGTTGGAGAAATCTGCCCCAATTTCCTATCAATTTGAGCCAGGGAGAGCGAATACCTGAAGTAAAAAACTGCAGTGAAATTGATGTTGTTTGCAGTGTAATGCTCCCTTGATATATTCCTCAGATATTAACAGAAGGGTCATGCCAGCAATTTGTTGAATAGGATGGCACAGTGGCACAGCAAGTAGATGTGCCCCCAGTGACATGGTTTCAGTTGTGATCATGGGTGCTGCATGCAAGGCATTTGCAGCTACTGTCTGTGACTCAGTTTGCTCCAGATGATCCAATTTCCTTCCACATCTCAAACTGTAGATTAATTGGCCACTGAATTGCCCCTTAGTACAGGTGGGTGATAGAATCTGTGGGAAAAAAACTTTTTTAAATGGGCTGAATGTAAATGGATGGTTGAGTTCAGCACTAACTCTGCAAGTCAAAGTCCTGGTTTCACTCGCTGACCCTGTGTCACATTGACAAGTCTTATTTTATGCAAAATACAAATGGGTTTCAGTTAAATGTCATACAAGGGCTGTTTCCACAGAGAGGAAGGAATACTCAACAGTGAGTGAAGAAAACACTTTCATACAATCAGTATATCACCAAAACCTCTCAAATTACTTCACCTACTAATGCCCTTCCCTTGGACAATATCGGTGGCGTGGAGAGGGGAGACTTGCAGCTTGGGATCTTCCATAAAAAAAACTTGCCCAGGCTTGTGCCGTGGAAACTTTCCAAGGCAAAATCCACGGTCTATGGAGACTAACGGAGGGCCTACTACTACTACTACTATTTCACCTATTAATTTAATTTTATCATACAATATCATTTGTTTTGTTGACAAATATGTAATTTTGTTTGAGGCCAAGTGACAATATTAATGATCTTACATGTTATTCTTTTCCAGGCCCTGGCGTGTCAGGAGGCAGCCTTGCCATTTCTTTAGTATTTTGTCGGTTATTAGGCAAAAAGGATCTGGGCGATTTGTGAAAACAGAATTTAAGCATCAGTGTGGAAGAAGGGTCAACCAAAGGATTAATAAACTAAATAGCTAAGTTGTACTGTTCTAATTAAATATTAGAACATGGACAGCACTCTTTCACAATCAAGATGCGGCACTGAATGTAGATGGCTCAAAAGAGGAACACGCTCTGTCTGTTCTCTGATTAAAAATACCTTGTGCTAAGGATGTACTTACTTGCTCCTGGCTACGTAGATCTGCTTGTGTAACAGAATCACTTGCATGCCAGATGTCATATATATTCCCCTGTTTGAAAGTATAAGTATATACCAAAATTGTTCTGTGATAGAGAAGCATGCACATTTCTGCAGGCTGTCCATGATATCACTGCTTGAAGTCTGAGCTCTAAAGTCATTTTCCTTTCACAACCAGTTTCTTATGATCCAAAATGATTTTGTCTGTAAGGTTAAGGAAAGGGAAGTAGGTCCAATAGTAAATTTGAGGCAGGGAGTGAGCAGGGTAATGCAGTTTGAAGGGTTGGCACAGAAATGCTGGGCAAAATGGCATCCTAGTGTGCTCTACAGCTTAATGGGAGAACATACAACTCCAGCTAATGTTCCAACTATATTTAAATACAACAGACATGTTTATTGTTCATCTAAACAGGAACATTTGGCCTTCGTTTAATGTTCTCTCCACAGGGTGGCATCTTTGATGATGTAGCATCTCCCCATACTAACCTGAAGTGACTATGTCAGCCTAGATTATGTGCTCAAATCCTGCTTTGCAGCTTGAAACCATAGCTTTGTGACCCTGGGGTGACAGTGGTATTAACTGGGGTGAGCTAACAATGGTGACTGTAGAGTACATCTGAAGTGCGCTGGGAGGAGGCTGCTTTCCTGCCTTCTTATCTTGGGAGAGTGAATGACATCAGGGATTGACAAAGAGAGAAAAAAACTTTTTCTTCAAAAATAAAAGGTGAGGAGTATGTTATTAAAAACTTTTTAAAACGGATCATGGCAAACACATGATTTTTGGTAAGTGAAGTCTTCTAATCCTTAATTTAAGCGAATGGCTTCATGGGCATTGCAGCTTTTAAATCAAAGTTTATCATCTAACACCATAAAGCCAGTCCCTTACAGGGATTATGTTCCATACATGATCCTTTCAGCTCTGTAACCCTTTCCCTGCGTGAAGTTTTCCAATCGTGCAAATTACTTCTTAATGCAAAGAAAAAGCTTGGCGAGGCCAAAATGCTTGTCATTTTTTTTATTTTAGTAATCAGTTTTGGATCAAACTAATCTGATTTTATTTTAAACTATTTCTAATAAATAAATCCTCTGGATGCTGTTCCTACTAAGAAGTGTCTGTCAATGCAGAATGTTCTGCTAACATTCTGACACAGGAGCTGAGCTCACAGCAGGGAAATTGCTTAACAGGGAGCAAAGATCAGAAACAAGACTGTGACATCCTCACCCTGCTCCTCAGACTCCTGCTTTCTTTAGATAGCTTCTACAGGATGACCAAGGTTGCTAACATTTAATTTTCTCTTAGATTTCCTGTTCTCTGTTTCCTTGCCTTGAAACAACAATGACAGTTCATGTCTTATAAAAATTTCTGGGGCATCTTGAGAGAGTTGAAGCTCCTGCTCATGCAAATCTTTCTTCCTTTCAGAGGAGGAGAAAGGCTAAGCAGCCTTCCTCTAGCTATCGTGTGAAGTGGAACACATATGCAAAGCAGAAAATACCATTCCATATGCAACTCAATTTTTGCCTAAATATAGAAGAGTTCAAACATTGAGCATTTCTGGATTGTTGCTTGAGATGGTAGTCACCAGAATTTCACAATGAGTAGTGATGCCAGTATGGCAGTCAAATTCAACAGTGTTTCAAAGATGTGTACAGCAATAATTTTAGTGTCTCAGTAACCAACTTCGCAATGCTGTGAGAATTCCGGTCATCATGACCAATGATAAGTAAAATAGGAAAGAACTTTCCTTAAGTGAAAAGCAATGCACACAAAATGCTGGATAAGCTCAGCAGGTCAGGAAGTATCTATGGAAAAGAATAAACAGTCAGTGTTTCAGGCTGAAACTCTTCATCAGGTCTGAGAAGGACAGGAGAAGATGCCAGAATAAAAAGGTGGAAGGGAGGGGAAAGGTTAGCTGGGGAGTGATAGGTAAAGCCAGGTGGGTGAGGAAAAGTCATGGGCTGGAGAAGAAAGAATCTGATCACAAACACGAGATACTGTCTGACCTGCTGAGTTCCTCCAGAGTTCTGTGTGTGTTGCTTTGGATTTCCAACACCTGCAAACTGTCTTATATTTTTGGTTTCCTTGAATGAATATAGTTAGATTAAACTCTATTTTGCTATCCGAGAAACAAGAATTTCATGAGTATTTCAGTAACTAATATATCAGTGATTAGGATGTTAGTGAGCAAGCATGTCTCTACCAGACTGACCAGATCTGCACAATGATCAGTGGTATCAATGATAAAGTGATCAATATTTAATAATCAGTGATATCAGAATTTGAGTGAGCAGCATCACACAGACCAGAACATTTCAGACATGTGTATCAGAGTGACACAATGGTCAGAGATCTCAGCATCAGCGCAGTCGGTGTAACATGAGGAAGGGATGTTAGTGAACAATGTCACAGTGACCAAGGATGCCAGAATCTCAGGAACGATATTGTCAGTATCACAAGGACAAGATTATCACATTGACTGGTATTGTCACTGTCAAAGTGGCCAGAGTTGTCAGCAAGCAACACCTTCGCAGTAAGAAAGTGATCTGAGTGTCTTAGCAGCCAGTGGTCAATGAAATTAGCATTACCAATCAGTATTAGCAGAGTATGCTAATACTGTATTTGCGGATTTGCGGATGACACGAAGATTGGAGGAGTTGTGGATGGAGCGGTAGGTTGTTGAAGGTTACGAGAGGATACAGACAGGTTGCAGAATTGGGCAGAAAAATGGCAGATGGAGTTCAATCTGGACAAGTGTGAGGTGATGCATTTTGGAAGGACAAACCAGAAGACTGAGTACAGGATTAATGGTCAGTTACTTAAGAGTGTGGATGAACAAAGGGACCTTGGGGTTCAAATCCATACATCCCTCAAGGTCGCTGCACAGGTTGATAGAGTAGTTAAGAAGGCCCATGGGATGCTAGGCTTCAATAATAGGGGATTGAGTTCAAGAGTAGAGAGGTCATGTTGCAACTCTACAAACCTCTGGTGAGACTGCACTTACAGTATTGTGTTCAATTCTGGTCATCTCGGTGATTTACCAGGATGTTGCCTGATTTGGAGAACAAGTCATATGAAGCAAGTTTAGCAGAGCTGGGACTTTTCTCTTTGGAACATAGAAGAATGAGAGGGGACTTGATGGAGGTCTACAAGATTATGAGAGGCATAGATAGGCATAGATAGGCATAGATAGTCAGTACCTGTTTCCCAGGGCACCAATAGCAAACACCTGAGGGCATATGTACAAAATTAAGGGAGGGAACTTTAGGGAAGACATCAGGGGTAAGTTTTTTTACACAGAGGGTTGTGAGTGCCTGGAATGACTTGCCAGGGATGGTGGTGGAGGCTAAAACATTATGGGTATTTAAGAGCCTCTTGGACAGGCACATGGATGAAAGAAAAATGGAAGGTTATGGGGTAGTGTGTGTTTAGTACTTTTTTTAAGGATTATATGGGTCGGCACAACATGGAGGGCTGAAGGGCCTGTACTGTGCTGTAGTGTTCTATGGTTCTATAGTATCCCAATTGACTGGTACAGTTGGTATCTCAAACATCACATGGACTAGGGTTTTACATGGACTAGGACAATCAGTATCACAATAGCAGGTACTGCAGAGACTTGTGGTGTTGTTGTGATGTGAACAAAATCACCAGAGGGAGACTGGAGCTAGTGGATATAAAGTGGGTTATTCAACAAAAACGAGCAGCAGACATCATTTTGAGGCCATCTCAGAGGAAGAGGCCTGCTCGACCCCAATATTAAATGACATTTTTGCTATGCTGAAGATCAAAGGCCAATTCTATATTTACAATGTATCCACAATGCTTCCTTTGAATTGCATATAACTTCCCCACTTCCTTCTTTGCACCCACGCTCCAGACACCCAAAATGATGGTTAAGCAGAATTGTCTATTCTTTCAATTAGAGTTCAGAGCTCTAGGAACCTATTGTCCAGGGCTGCATTTTAAATTTAACCTACAGGTCTAAAGATTGGTTGCTGAAGCTAATATTTTGCAATATGCCCTAAATCCAGAATACTGTATGGCATAACAATGTCAGCATTTCAATGCTCAGTATATCATGAAGATTAATGATTTCAGTATCTCTGTGACTAAGATCAAGTAACCAGAGGATTACAGTAGCCATTTCACAGACCAGACTGTCAAAGTAATCAGTGATATGATTTATTTATTGTATTTAGAGATACAGAGAAGAATCAGCCTTCCAGTCCTTCAACTCAGGCTGCTCAACAACCCCAACAATTCCCCATTTGACCCTAACCTAATCAAGGGACAGTTTACTAACCAGTACGTCTTTGGACCGTGGGAGGAAAACAGAGCACCTGGAGAAAACCCTTGCCTTCCACGGGAAGGACATCCAGACTCCTCACAGAGGACACCAGGTTTGAACTCTGAACTCTAATGCCTCAAGCTTTAATAGTGTCTGGCTAACGCTGCACTACCGTGGCACCTAATATTAGTATTTAAATGACAAATATCACAATGACAAGTAACTAAACAAAGATAGAATCAACATCATAGAATCAGAAAAATGTTACATGTTTAAAAGACTGATTAAGCCATTTGCCAAGCTGGTGCTGATTCTAAAAGAACAGCCCTGTCTGTCCTCACTTTCAAGCAATTGATTTTTTGATTTGGAACAAGAAGGCAGCGGGAGAGCACCTAAGGATTTCCAGCGGGAAGGCATTTTGAGTTCTTGGGGGAAGAGAGAGGCTAGACTGCGCAGGCGCGTGATGTCAGCCAGTTGAGTGCAAACAGTTTAAAAAGAAGGCAGCCATATCCAGCGGGCAGCATTGGGAGCCGTCAGCAGAATGAGAGGCAGCAGAGTGAAAGGGCTTTGGCTCAATGGGCTTCGGCGGTAACGGGGCAAGGCGAGGCAGTTGTTGATTGCAAACGGAAGTAGAATGCGTGTGAGGCCGGTTTTCTGTGGTCGGTGTCAGATGTGGGAGGTCCAGGAGTCTCCTGTCGTCCCGGACGGCCACATCTGCACCCGGTGCATCAAGATGACTGTGTTAAGGAACTGGAGATGCAGCTCGATGACCTTCGTCTGGTCAGGGAGAGTGAGGAGGTGATAGAGAGGAGTTACAGACAGGTGGTCATTCCGGAGCCACGGGGGACAGAGAAATGGGCTACAGTTAGGAGAGGGAAGGGGAAGAGTCAGGTACTAGAGAGTACCCCTGTGGCTGTACCCCTTGACAATAAGGACTCCTGTTTGAGTACTGTTGGGGGGGACAGCCTACCTGGGGGAAGTGACAGTGGCCGTGCCTCTGGCACAGAGTCTGGCCCTGTGGCTCAGAAGGGTAGTGTGTTGAACTACATATACCTGTCTGGACACGCCCCCCCGCTGACTGCTCCTGTGGCTCCTCCCACTGACCCCTGTATAAAGGCGATTGGAGGCACAGCTCCTCCCTCAGTCTCCAGGATGTTGTGTGATGGTCTCTTGCTGCTGACTGCTCTCTTCCAGCTAATAAAAGCCTATCTTGCCTCACGTCTCCGAGAGTTATTGATGGTGCATCAATTTTATTAGCTGGAATTTTAAAACATGGAAAGTATTTTACATCTGGAAAAATTGGACATTGATCCTCAAGCCCCAGAAGCAGCTATTGCCTTTCAACTCTGACTTGCATGCTTCCAATCATACTTGGAAGAGATTCCCGTGACTGAACCTGCTATCATGCACAAAATCCTCCTCTCCAAGGTCAGTCCGAAGGTATACTCCCTTATCAGGTACCTGCCAACCTACCAAGGGGCACTAGACGCCCTCAAAAGACAGTACCTGCAGCCGGTGAACACCGTCTACGCAAGACATCGCTTAGCGACACGGCGGCAGCGGGCCGGAGAGTCGAGCGCTGAGTTTGTCCGAGCCCTACAGACACTCGTGCGGGCCTGCGACTGCAGGGGACTGACGGCGGAACAGCATGCGGAGCTCCTGGTATGAGACACCTTCGTTACGGGGATCAGGTCAGTGTACGTGTGCCAGCGGCTGCTGGAAAACGCCGATCTTACCTTACGCTCGGCGATTGAGCTGGCCGACACGCTGGAGGCTGCTCTGCACAATGCTGATGCTGTCCAGCCGCGCGATCTCCTGCCGGCCCCATGGACGCTGCAGACCCCGTCACCTGGCCAATCAACCTCAGCTGCTGCCACTCGCGAGTCTGTGAACTCCCCGCAACCCTCTGGTGAAGCGACCACAGCTGCTGCCAGTTGCAAGTCCGCGCAGTGTTACTTCTGCAGACTCGAAAAGCACCCTCGAAAATGCTGCCCGGCCCGAGAAGCTACCTGCTCCAGCTGTGGAAAGAAGGGCCACTTCGCCAAGGTCTGTAAGTCTAAACCACGAGCGGGGTCAAGCAGCGCCGCATGCGAGGCATGGGGGCCGCCATCTTGGTCGCCGCCATCTTGCCTGCCCGCCTTGTGTGAGGCATGGGGGCAGCCATCTTTGTCGGCGCCACCTCACCCCCGCCTCCAACCCACGGGTGCTTACCGGGCACCAAGACGGCAATTCAACTCTGGCCTCCGTAACCCTCGACCAAAGCGCCCCACACCAGCTTGCAAGGTCAATGATGGACATCCTGGTGGAGGGGCACAGGACTAGCTGCCTGTTTGACACGGGCAGCACTGAGAGTTTTATTCACCTGGACATGGTGCAACGCTGCGGACTCGTGACACAGCCAGTAAGCTAGAGTGTCACCATGGCTTCTGGGTTGCATTCCACAGACATCCGGGGGGGTTGTGTAGCGACATTGGTGGTGCAGGGCACAGAATATCGGGACTTTGCACTACTGGCCATGCCTCAACTGTGTGCGCCTGTGCTATTGGGGCTGGACTTCCAGAGCCACTTAAAAAGTGTGACTATGGCATATGAATCCTCAGTTTTGTGGGACTTCATCATATACCCCGCTACTGACCACACACACACACACCGACCCGCACATCCCACCCAGCACCATGCCGACAGCTGCGCTATTGACACCACTTGCAGCCTCTCTACCCTCAAGATCCCTCCCCCACCGCTGTTCGCCAACCTGACCCCGACTGTAAACCTGTGGCAACTAAAAGCAGGAGGTACAGCGCGGGGGACAGGGCCTTCATTCAGTCAGAGGTGCAGCGGCTGCTCAGGGAGGGGATCATTGAGCCAAGCACAAGTCCTTGGAGGGCCCAGGTGGTTGTTGTTCGGACCAGGCAGAAAGATAGGATGGTCGTGGACTATAGCCAGACCATCAATAGGTTCACGCAGCTTGAAGTGTACCCAAAGTGTACACCCAAGTGTACGCGCAGGAAGTGATAGAGCCTGCCACTTCATCGCGGATATGATCAACCAGATAGCTCAGTACAAGGTGTACTCGACCATAGATCTGAAATCTGCTTACCACCAGCTCCCCATCCGACCGGAGGACTGCCCCTACACCGCTTTCGAGGCAGGTGGCAGGCTCTATCACTTCCTGCGCGTCCCCTTCAGTGTCACGAATGGTGTCTCTGTCTTCCAGAGGGAAATGGACCGGATGGTGGACCAGTGCCAAGTGAAGGCCTCATTTCCATATCTGGATAACATCACCATCTGCGGTCACGACCGGCCGGATCACAACACCAAACTCCAACGATTTTTCCAAGTGGCCAAAGCTATGAACCTTACCTATAACAGAGACAAGTGTGTGTTCGGAACCACCCGACTCACTATCCTTGGGTATGTCGTGGAGAACGGGGTCATTGGCCATGATCCCGACCGTATGCGCCCCCTGTTAGAACTCCCTCTTCCCACCACCCTCAGATGGTGCCTGGGCTTCTTTTCCTATTACGCCCAATGGGTCCCTCATTACGCAGACAGGGCCTGCCCCCTGGTCAAGTCCACCACATTTCCCCTCTCTGCCGAGGCCCGCGCGGCCTTCAGCCGCATTAAAGGGGACATTGCCAAAGCAACGATGCATGCGGTGGACAAGACCATTCCCTTCCAAGCAGAGAGTGACGCCTCGACTTCACGCTGGCTGCTACCCTCAATCAGGCAGGCAGGCCAGTAACATTCTTCTCTTGTACCCTTCAAGGCCCTGAAATTTGGCACTCCGCGGTGGAGAAAGAAGCCCAGGCCATAGTGGAAGCTATTAGGCACTGGAGGCACTATCTCGCCGGCAAAAGGTTCACCTTGCTGACCGACCAGCGCTCAGTTGCGTTCATATTTAGCAACCAACAGCGGGGCAAAATCAAAAATGATAAAATTTTGTGGTGGAGAATAGAACTCTCCACCTACAACTATGATATCCAGGCTCAATGAGCGCCCTGATGCCCTATCCCGGGGAACGTGTGTCAGCGCGCAGCTCGACCAGCTATATGCCCTTCATGTAGATCTTTGCCACCCGGGGGTCACCCGATTTTACCATTTTGTGAAAGCCCGGAACCTGCCTTACTCCCTTGAGGACATCAGGACGATGACCAGGGACTGCCAAGTCTACGCTGAGTGTAAACTGCACTTACCTACACCAAAAGATTCTTGCTACTTTTTTGGACTTAGCTTTAAGAGTTTATTGTGAATTTTTGAAGAAATGAATACAGAAATGGCTCTTAGATCTAAAGGGCGAGAACCTGGGAAGGATCCTAACGGGAACGGGAAGAAGAAAAAGACTGCTCCTAAGTGCACTGAATTGACTTATGAAATGTTATTGGAGGTTTTAAATCAAAAATTTGAAGAACAACGACAAATTTTTAAACAAGATATAAAGGCTTTTCAAGATTATATGGATAAGACGGATTCAGTAGTTAACCAGCAGCAAGTTCTAATCGCAACTCTGCAAGAAGACGCTCGGAAGCGAGACTTGATAATTGAAAAACTGCAGCAGAACTTACTTTCGACGATTAAACAGGTGGAAACACTTAAAGCCAAGAGTGTCGACTTTGAGAATCGGTCCAGAAGACAGAACCTACGCATACTTGGTCTCCCGGAATGTATTGAACAAAGGGACCCCTCGAAGTACTTTGCTCAACTTCTAAAGGATGCATTCCCTTCTGTATTCCCAGACAGTCCTCCGTTACTCGATCATGCTCACAGAATTATGTGTCGATCACCAAGTGCTTCAGCTAAACCACCGGTTGTAATTGTCCGATTTCACTATGTGCATGTTAAAGAGCAACTTATTCGTGTGGCTCGGCGCATAGGGATGGTCAAATTTCAAGATCACAATTTTCGATTAGTAGAAGATTTTAGTCCAGAAGTTATGAAGGCAAGGCTTCTTTTTAAACCTCTGATGTCCGAATGTTATGAGAAAAATCTAAAACCTGCGCTCTTATACCCTGCGAAGCTCAGAATTTCGCCTCCGAATGCACCACGGCGTGTTTTTTTTTTACATCTGAAGTGAGAGGCTTTCTGAATGAGAACTTCCCTACTGCTACGGATTCTCATCTCTAATAAATGAGTGATTTTGATCGAGCAAGATGGTTTTTATTTCCAAAACCAGATTTTGTTTCTGGCTATTGGTGTAGGTTTACTCTATATTTTATACTCTAGTTAAAGTTTTTTTTTGACATACTAATCTTTTTATTCAACTTACTTCAACCACTGTACTTTATCTTTGGTCATTATTATTAATCCTTCGAAGATGAATTTTTTTTTACTAAGATGGCGGTTTCTTCTCTAAAATATTTTTGGCCTTTTTTTTGATTTTGCCATTTTTTTTTTCTCTCGTCTTCTTCCTATAATGCATCTCTTATCACAGGTTAAATTTTTTTTGGTTCGTTTGGGTTTTAACCCGATTTATAAGTTACTAGTGATTATATTCTTTTTGGTTTTTTTTACTACCAATTATATTAAGAAGTTTGGTTTTAGTATAGTGATTATTATTTTTTAAGAGTTTGGGTGGATCTTTTTTTTTATCCTTTATATACGGAGTTGTCTTCTGCTGATATGGGGGTAGATTTAGTTTCATCTTTCCTTTTTCCCAGCCTATCCCTGGCTGGGGTGGTCTTTTTTTTTCCTCTTGGGTGGGGGGGGTGGGAGCTCTTTTTCTAAATCTTATGTTTCTTACATTAGTTTTTTTTAGTTTTTTCATTTGGGCTGATTTTAAACTACTAAAATGTCCACGATGTTGTCACTTCCGGGTCCTCCCCTTATTTTTGTTCCTCTTCCGGGTGCATGAGTTCATAATTTGGTTAACCCTTTATATACCAAAGGGTTGATTTAGAAATATGGCTCAGACCATTAATTTTGTCTCTTGGAATACTAATGGCTTAAACCATCCGATTAAACGGAAAAAGATTTTCAAAGTATTCCAAAGACTTAATGCTCATGTTATTTTTGTACAAGAAACTCATGTGAGGAAAGAGGATAATTATCGTTTTTTTAGGTTTTGGAAGGATCAACAGTATCATTCGAATTCGAATGCCAAAGTAAAGGGAGTTTCAATTTTTATTGACTCCTCTATTGCATTTGTCCAACATGATATCTTTTCAGATCTGAATGGTAGATTTTTGTTAATTACTGGCTTACTTTTTAACAAAAAGGTTGCTATGGTTAATGTTTATGCTCCAAATGTGGAGTGTCCCGATTTTTTTAAGTCCTTATTTACTTCTCTACCTAATCTAAATGAATATGTTAATAATGGGTGGTGACTTTAATTGTTGTTTAAATCCTTTGATGGACAAATCTATATCTACTCAGACTTTACCTAATAAGTCGGCCACTTGTATTAACTCTTTTTTGACTGATAATGGAATTTTCGATATTTGGAGATTTCGGCATTCTAAGGACAAAGAGTTTTCATTTTTCTCACATGTTTATCATTCCTACTCGAGAATTGATTACTTTTTTATTGACTCTTGTTTTATTCCATCGGTAATTGGTTGTAATTATGATATTATAGCCATCTCTGACCATGCTCCATTAAAACTTTCTATTACATTTACGGATACACTTACGGATGCTAGGCAATGGCGATTTGATTCTACCTTACTGCAAGATCCGGATTTTATTAAATTTATGAAGGAACAGATCAATTTCTTCTTTTCAACTAATTCCACAGAGGATATTTCTTGCGGAACACTTTGGGACACTTTTAAAGCATATATACGTGGACAGATTATCTCCTACTCTGTTGATCTGAGAAAACGCATTAAGAAGGAAACTCTTTTATTGGTTGATAAAATTAAAGAGATTGACAAGAAATATTCGATTACTCCTAGTCAGGAGCTTTACAAACAAAGGGTTGAACTTCAAACGGAACATAGTTTATTACTTACATCTTTGAAAATCAATTAATGAAAACCAGATCTGATTTTTATATACATAGTGATAAATCGGGTAAACTGTTAGCTAGTCAATTGAAGAATGCTTTGGTTAAACGTCAAATTACTAAGATCCGTCAGCAGAATGGGGATCTGACAGTTAACCATGATGAGATAAATAAATCATTTCAAGATTTTTATACTTCCCTGTATCATTCCGAATTCCCTCATGATCGTAATACCATGTGTGATTTTCTTGGGAAATTGAATTTTCCAAAATTATCATCAGATGATCTTTCAATATTAGAAACTCCTATTACGGATGTAGAAATTAAAGGGGCTATTTCCTCTATGAATTCTGGGAAAGCACCAGGTCCAGATGGGTATACAGTAGAATTTTTTTAATGTTTTTCCGCTACTCTTTCTCCTTGGTTATGCAGGGTTTTTGAAGAAGCAATTAGATTGGGCAATTTGCCACAATCTTTTTATAGAGCTTCCATTTCTTTAATATTGAAGAAAGATAAAGACCCTACTGACTGTGCATCCTATAGACCAATATCTTTATTGAATGTAGATTCCAAGATCTTTTCCAAGTTACTGGCATCCAGGCTGGAGAAGGTATTACCCCAAATTATTTCGGAAGATCAAACCGGTTTTATTAAAAATTGCTATTCTTTTTTCAATGTTAGGAGATTATTGAATATTGTTTATACTCCTTCACATAGCACTTCAGAATGTGTCATTTCATTAGATGCGGAGAAAGCATTTGATAGAGTTGAATGGCCATACTTATTTAATGTGCTTGAGAAGTTTAATTTTAGTCCGACATGCATTTCTTGGATTAAGCTGATATATCATACTCCAGTAGCCTCGGTGCTTACTAACAATCAAAGATCTCCCTTTTTTCGTTTATTTCGGGGTACTAGACAAGGCTGTCGTCTTAGTCCATTATTATTTGATATTGCTTTAGAAACCTTGGCAATTGCTATTAGAGAATCACAGAACATTTTTGGCATTAATCGTGGGACAGATATACATAAGTTATCATTACATGCAGTTGATTTATTATTATTTATTTCTGATCCTGAGAAATCCATTCCTGCAGTTTTATCATTGTTGGCTCAATTTAGTGATTTTTCCGGGTATAAATTAAAACTTAATAAGAGTGAATTGTTTCCTTTAAATAGACAGGTTCCAATTTATGGAAATTTACCTTTTAAATTAGTTAATGACTCTTTTATTTACTTAGGGATTAAAATCAGAAAAAACTATAAAGACTTATTTAAGGTTAATTTTTTACCCTTAATCGATCAGATTAAATGTTTGTTTACTAAGTGGTCACCACTATCTTTATCTCTGATAGGTCGGATTAATGCTATTAAGATGGTTATTTTACCCAAGTTTTTATATATATTTCATGTGGTACCAATTTTTATTCCGAAATCCTTTTTTTGCTAATGTTGATTCAAAAATTTCCTCATATATATGGCAGAATAAAAATCCTAGGTTAGGTAAAATATATTTACAGAAGGCAAGGAAGGAAGGTGGATTGGCATTGCCTAATTTTAGATTTTATTATTGGGCAGTTAATATCCGATATTTGATATGTTGGTTAAAGGATTGGGATATATCTTTTAGCCCTCATTGGGTGAACCTGGAAATTAAATCTGTACAAGGATTTGCATTGGGTTCTATTTTAGGGACTTCTCTTCCCTTTGCTCTTTCTAAATTGCTGAAATGAATTTACATACTTGAAATGAAACATACTTTACGTATATGGTTTCAATTTCGGAAATTTTTTGGGTTGACTCAGTTTGTTTTAAATATTCCTATTATATCCAATTGCTTTTTTTTTATCCTTCTATTAAAGACCAAGCTTATTCAGCTTGGAAGACTAAAGGATTACTACAATTTTCCGATTTATTTTTGGTTAATTGTTTTATGTCTTTTGAGCAATTATCTAATAAATATAATTTGCCTAGATTTCATTTTTTTAGGTATTTACAGATTAGGAATTTCTTAAATACTGTACTTCCTACTTTTCCAAATTTTGTGTCTTCAGGTATTTTGGAGAATTTGTTTGAACTAAATCCTTTTCAGAAAGGGCTAATATCAAAACTTTACAATATAATTATGAAGATACGTTCAGAGCCCTTTTATAAGACTAAAAATGATTGGGAAAGAGAACTTAACCTTACTATCCCTATTGAGAATTGGGATAAAATTCTTCAATTAGTTAATACATCATCTATATGTGCTAAACATTCATTAATACAGTTTAAAGTTGTGCACAGGGCTCATATGTCCAAGGATAAATTGGCTTTTTTTTTTCCTATATAAATCCTATTTGTGACTGATGTCATTCTGAGATAGTCTTTAATTCATATGTTCTGGTCATGTCCGCTTTTGAAAAAATATTGGAGAGATATTTTTGATATTATTTCTGCGGTATTGAACATTGATTTACAACCTCATCCTATTACTGCAATTTTTGGTTTACCAATGATGGACTCACTCCATTTATCCTCTTCCGCTTGTCGAATGATTGCATTTCTTACATTAATGGCTAGAAGATCTATTTTGTTGAATTGGAAAGAAATTAATCCTCCTACCGTATTTCATTGGTTTTCTCAAACTATGTTATGTCTAAATTTAGAAAAAAATAGAAGTGGTGTATTTGATACTTCTATTAAATTTGAAAAGATATGGAGACCATTTATTCAATATTTTCATATGATGTAATATGACCCTGTTCCAAGCCTATTTGTTTTTCCAGTTTCGATTTTATATATGTTGAGAGGATCGGAGTTGACGACACTGATGATTTTGTATTTTTGTGAGATATTATAAACAGCCCTTTTTTTCCATTTTTTCTTTATCTCTTTTTTCTTTTTTTGTTTTTTTTTCCTTATTAGTTAGATTATTAGATTAGGTTTTTTTGCATAATTTTTTTTTCTTTTTCTTTTTTCTGTTTTTTTTAATATATATTATGATATACCTAGGTTTGCCTTGTTTATCAGTATATTGTATCATCCATGATTTGGGAATACTCATTTATACTGTAATCATTGCTTATGTATTCTTTCATGTTCAGTTGAAATGTGTATGTTTGTAATCCCATTATCTATGTATCAATTTTATTTTGTTGATATTAATAATAATAATAAAAAGATTGAAAAAGAAAGAAAGAGAGGGGATCTGATTGAAACATATAAGATTATTAAGGGATTGGACAAGATAGAGGCAGGAAATATGTTCCAGATGCTGGGAGAGTCCAGTACCAGAGGGCATGGTTTGAGAATAAGGGGTAGGTCATTTAGGACAGAGTTAAGGAAAAACTTCTTCTCCCAGAGAGTTGTGGGGGTCTGGAATGCACTGCCTCGGAAGGTAGTGGAGGCCAATTCTCTGGATGCTTTCAAGAAGGAGCTAGATAGGTATCTTATGGATAGGGGAATCAAGGGATATGGGGACAAGGCAGGAACCGGGTATTGATAGTAGATGATCAGCCATGATCTCAAAATGGCGGTGCAGGCTCGAAGGGCCGAATGGTCTACTTCTGCACCTATTGTCTATTGTCTATATACCTGTCTGGACACGCCTGCTCCTGTGGCTCCTCCCACTGACCCCTGTATAAAGGCGATTGGAGGCACTGCTCCTCCCTCAGTCTCCAGGATGTTGTGTGATGGTCTCTTGCTGCTGACTGCTCTCTTCCAGCTAATAAAAGCCTATCTCACCTCACATCTCCGAGAGTTATTGATGGTGCATCAGGTAGGGAAAGGAAGAGAAAGGCAGTAGGGGACTCTATAGTCAGGGAGTCAGACAGGTGATTCTGTGGACAAAGGAAAGAAACCGGATGGTAGCTTGCCTCCCAGGCACCAGGGTCTGGGATATTTCTGATCGCATCCAAGATATCCTGCGGTCGGAGGAAGAATAGCCAGAGGTCGTGGTACATATTGGTACCAATGACATAGGTAGGAAAAGGGAAGAGGTCCTGAAAGAAGACTAGAGGGAGTTAGGAAGGAAGTTGAAAAGTAGGACCTCAAATATAGTAATCTTGGGAATACTGCCTGTGCCACATGACAGTGAGAATAGGAATAGAATGAGGGGAAGGATAAATGTGTGGCTGAGGGAACGGAGCAGAGGGCAGGGATTCAGATTTCTGGATCATTGGGACCTCTTTTGGGGCGGATGTGACCTGTACAAAAAGGACGGGTTGCACTTGAATCCCAGGGGGACCAATATCCTGGCGGGAAGGTTTGATAGAGCTGTTGGGGAGGGTTTAAACTAGTTAGGCAGGGGGGTGGGGATCAGAATGTGAGTGCAGGGATTAAAGTAGAAGGGCAAGGGCATGGTGTGAAGAGTTCTGAGTTGATGAGGAAGGACAGGCAGGGGACGAAACATAATTGTAGCCAGTTAAAGGGGTTGAAATGTGTCTATTTCAATGCTAGGAGTATTAGGAACAAGGAGGATGAACTTAGAGCATGGATTAGTACATGGAACTACGATGTTGTGGCCATTACTGAAACTTGGTTGGAAGAAGGGCAGAATTGAATGATGCAGGTCCTGATGTTCAGGTGTTTTAAAAGGAATAGGATGGGAGGTAGAAAAGGGGGGGAGTGGCATTGCTGGTCAGGGATAGTATCACAGATATAGCAAGGGAGGACGCTGCAGAGGGAGTGTCCACTGAGTCAGTCTGGGTGGAAGTCAGAAATAGGAAGGGATCAATCACTATGCTGGGAGTAGACTACAGGCCCCCAAATAGCCCTTGGGACACCGAAGAGCAGATAAGTAGGCAGATTTTAGAATGGTGCACAAAATACAGGGTAGTAGTTATGGGTGATTTCAACTTCCCTCATATTGACTGGCACCTCCTGAGTGCAAGGGGGATAGATGGGGCTGAATTTGTTAGGTGTGTTCAAAAAGGATTCTTGACACAGTACGTGGACCAGCCAACAAGAGGAGAGCTATACTGGATCTAGTTCTGGGTAATGAACCTGGTCAGGTGACAGACCTCTTGGTGGGGGAGCATTTTGGTGAGAGTGACCACCAATCCGTTAGCTTCAGCACAGCTATGGAAAGGGATAAAATCAGACAAAATGGTAAAGTGCTTAACTGGGGAAAGGCTAACTTTGAAGGGATGAGGCAGGAACTAGTGAGAGTAAATTGGAAACAGCTGTTCAAAGGGAAATAATGTGGGAGAAGTTTAGGGACCACTTGAGCTTATCATAAAAGGGACAGGAGGCTGGACCCAAGTGCAGGACGCAGGCACTGAAGTACTAGGGGCAGGACGGGAACAACTAAATGATAGACAAGATGTGATGACTGTGGTGTGAGTGAGGGACATGACGTTCAAGGTGATTCTGGGGTTCCAGGAGAGTCTTAGAGTTCAGGCAAGGCAGGATCCCAGAGTTCAGGCAAGGCAGGATCCTAGAGTTCAGGCAGGGCCTAGGAGTTCACTGGGTGGGCTGCATAACTCCTGGGCAGGGTCTGGACCTCCCAGGCAGGAACACGGGGGCCTGGGCAGGTCATGGGACACCTGGGTAGGTTGCAGGGCACAACCCATTGACAACGAGGGATAGGTAGGGGCAGAGACCTCTGGGCGGGCCACATAACTCCTAGGCAGGGCCCAGACCTCCCAGGAAGGAACATGGGGGCCTGAGCAGGTCACAGGGCACAACCCATCAGCAGCAAGGGATGGAAAGGGGCAGAGTCCCCCACCGGGCAACAGCAGTCTGGCCAGGCTTACCCGACAGAGGCAAGGGATAGGAAGGGAACTAGGTCCAGGGTGATTGCCAGACTTACTTAAAGAATTCGTCTTGAACAAGGGGAATTCCAAGCCAGGGCAACTCCACTCAGTCCCAGAGCCCCCTATATACACCAACAGCCGATGAGCATCAGGTGCGCCTCCTTGAGCCCCATCAAGCCACGATGAGCCACAGGTGTGACTAATTTGGCTCAAGGGCGAAAGGAGGGATGGCTACAAGACCCGGAGTCTGGAGTCTCCGGACCGGATCAAGAACCGGAATGCGGGCTCCGGGTCGGACCATAACAGAGCTGGGTTCAGGACAGGTTTGTCCCACTGAGGCAAGGAAAAAATGACAGGAAAAGGGAACCGTTACTGATGAAACACGCGGTAACTCATCAAGAGGAAAAAGAGAGCATATGTTAGATATAAGAAGCAGGAAGTAGGAGGGGCTCGTGAGAAATATAAGGCAGCCAGGAAGGAGCTAAAGAAAGGACTTAGGAAAGCTCGAAGGTGGCATGAGAAGGCCTTGGCTTGTAGGATTAAGGAGAACTCCAAGGCGTTCTATGCATATGTGAAGAACAGGAGGATGACAAGAACTGAAGGAGAAAGAGGGCAACATGTGCCTGGAGGCGGAGGAGGTTGGGGAGGTCCTAAATGAATACTTTCCTTCAGTATTCACAAGTAAAAAGGATCTTCATCAGGGTGAGGTCAAAATAGAGCAGGCCTGTGTGCTGGACAATGTGGAGATTACGGAAGAAGTGCTGGATCTTCTTAAAAACATCAAAATTGATAAATCTCCAGGGCCGGATATGATACACCCCAGTTTGTTGTGGGAATTGAGAGAAGAGATCGCTGGAGCATTAGCTATGATCTTTGAATCCTCTTTGGCTACAGGGGAAGTGCTGGAGGACTGGAGAATGGCAGATGTAGTTCCCTTGTTTAAAAAAGGTAATAGGGAGAAACCTGGGAACTATAGACCGGTGAGTCTTACGTTAGTGGTCTGCAAACTACTGGAAAGACTCTTAAGGATAGGATCTATGAGCATTTAGAGAAGTATAGTCTACTCATGGATAGTCAACATTTCTTTGTGAAGGGAATATCATGCCTCACGAGCCTGATTGAGTTTTTTGAGGAGGTAACAAAAGAAATCGATGAGGGTAGGGCAGTGGATGTGGTCTACATGGACTTTAGCAAAGCACTTGACAAGGTCCCTCATGAGAGACTCATCCAGAAAGTCATGAAGCATGGGATAAGTGGAACCTTGGCTGTTTGGATAAAAAATTGGCTTAAAGGAAGAAAGCAGAGGGTAGTTGTGGAAGGAAAGTATTCTGCCTGGAGATCAATGACTAGTCAAGTGCCACAGGGATCTGTCCTAGGACGCTTGCTATTTGTGATTTTTATAAATGACCTGGATGTAGAGGCAGAAGGATGGGTGAGAAAGTTTGCGGATGACACGAAGATTGGAGGAGTTGTGGATGGAGCTGTAGGTTGTCGAAGGTTACAAGAGGATATAGACAGGCTGCAGAGTTGGGTAGAAAAATGGCAGATGGAGTTCAATCCGGACAAGTGTGAGGTGATGCATTTTGGAAGGACAAACCAGAAGACTGAGTACAGGATTAATGGTCAATTACTTAAGAGTGTGGATGAACAAAGGGACCTTGGGGTTCAAATCCATACATCCCTCAAGGTCGCTGCAATGGTTGATAGGGTAGTTAAGAAGGCCCATGGGATGCTCGGCTTCAATAATAGGGGATTGAGTTCAAGAGTAGAGAGGTCATGTTGCAACTCTACAAATCTCTGGTGAGACCACACTTAAGAGTATTGTGTTCAATTCTGGTCACCTGATTATAGGAAGGATGTGGAAGCTATGGAGAGGATGCAGAGGAGATTTACCAGGATGTTGCCTGGTTTGGAGAACAAGTCATGTGAAGCAAGGTTAGCAGAGCTGGGACTTTTCTCTTTGGAGCGTAGAAGAATGAGAGGGGTCTTGATAGAGCTCTACAAGATTATGAGAGGCATAGATAGGATGGATAGTCAGTACTATCCCAGGGCACCAATAGCAAACACCAGAGGGCATATGTACAAAATTAAGGGAGGGAAGTTTAGGGGAGACTTCAGGGGTAAGTTTTTTACACAGAGGGTTGTGAGTGCCTGGAATGACTTGCCAGGGATGGTGGTGGAGGCTAAAACATTAGGGGTATTTAAGAGCCTCTTGGACAGGCACATGGATGAAAATAAAATGGAGGGTTATGGGGTAGTGTGGGTGTAGTACTTTTTTTTAAGTATTATATGGGTCGGCACAACATGGAGGGCTGAAGGTCCTGTACTGTGCTGTAATGTTCTATGGTTCTATAGCCCTGCAGATCACAGCTCATCAAGGGTACAACTAGACCACTTTTTTTTTACTGTGATAAGCATGTCTACTTATGCCACCTTTCATGCATAAAGTTCCAAGCCCCAGCTATCCTTTGGGTGAAATCCTAGCCAGGGATTCAATAGAAGGAGTGGTGTTAAAGTACAATATGTTGGAGAGAATGAACAAAGAACTGGCCCTTTGGCCCACAATGTTATGCATGCCTGCACTAAGATCAATCTGACCCTTCCCTCCTACAGAGCCCTCCATCTTTCATTCATACACATACCTATCTGAGAGTTTCTTAATGCTCCTTCTACCACCACATTCCACACACCCACACTTAATTAATAAAATGACAACTCCTCCTATTGGCCACTTTGTCTCTTGTTGAGCACTTGATCTGTGCCTCTCATCATCTGTACACCTTTATCAAGTCACCTCCCATCCTCCTCCACTCCAAAGAGAAAAGGCCGAGCTCGCTCAACTTTTCCTCATAAGACATGCTCTCAACACCAGGCAGCATACTGTTAAATCCCTTCTGCACCCTCTCTTCTACATTCTTTTGTTACGTACTCGTGACACGTGACAGTGGTACCCTTGTCACGTGACTGGGGTTGAAGTTATACTGGACATGAGGTAATGGTTTTGTGCTGGTGGAGTGATGTCATTTTCCCGCCAGTAGAGGTCATGTGACAGGTTTTTTCTACAGGGTATAAAAGGAAGACCCACCTTGTCAGGTGGGGCAGTTCGTGGCGGAATTTGCTAAGATGACTTCATGTCACTGCGTGATTTAATGTGATGACGCAGTTTAGTTAAAAATGAGGTTTTATATAATGCCTAAAGTTTAAAAGGTCACTACCAACGGTTTCTTTGCTGATGGAGAGTGAACAAAAGTTTGGAAGGTAAAGATCGAGGAGAATCGATTTTCGAAGGTGGAAAAGTTCGACCTTGTTTGATCCTCATTCGGAAGGATTTCGTTTACTATTCTCGTGTTAGTCTCCGCTGGAAATAGCGGGAGATTGAGAATAGTGTGGAAGGAAGGTCAGTACCTTTTAAGCCGTTATATTTAATAAAATTCTTCGTGGGAAAGTTCGACGCCGGGGAATCGAAGGACATCGACGTGGAAGAGAATTTACATCGCTTTAAAAAAGTCTCTCCTTTTAAAAGTACTGTGAGCTTTTGAACTTTTGGCATATCGCTCTAAAGAACTGTTTTCTTTCGGCATACCGTTTTAAAGAACGGTTTTTTTTTCCCAATACCGCTTTAAAGACTGTTTGGGACTGTAAAGCTATTAAGAACTGTTTGAGCAGCTGCCAGCAGCTGTTTTCCGGTTACGTTTGGGTTTGTTTACTTTTGAGGGGGTTTGTTTCAGTGCTTAATAAACATGTTATTTGTTGTTAAACCTTTGCCTATCTCATCTATATTTATTGTTGCCTGAATACGTAACACTTTCTATTATGAGATGAACAGAACTAAACACAATACTCTAAATGTAGTCTAGCCAGAGTTTTATAGAGCTGTAATATTACCTCATGGCTGTTGAACTCAATTCCCTGACTAATAAGGCCAATGCATCATACCACCTTATCAACTTTTCAACATCTACAGACATCCCACCCTGCAAAAACTCATTTCTGGGAGGTAGCACCCACAACCCCATATTCCACCCCAGCCCCCGGTCAACCTCCAAGGGTGTATGTAATACTCTGCTCAGTGATTTTTGTCTAATCTGTAAATCAAGTTGGGTATATGCAGAAAATGTGACATTAAAATATGTACTTATGTGTGCCTAACAAACCAGATGAAAATGGGGTCCAGGGCTGACCCCCCCCCCCCCCGGAAACTATGCTGCTAATGAGAGAGAGAGATGAAGAATAGAGGAAGAGGCATCTGCTACAGATAAGAGAGAGAGAGAGAGACGAAGGATGTATGTATTATGGCTTCTTCACTGATTATTTACCTTTTGCTACAAGGACACTTCTTTGCTCTTTAACACTCTTGCTGAGACAGCAGGGAGTGGACTAGTTTGATGGACATGGACATGTGGAGTTGATGGATGGCTGATACCCCGTCAGTGGGGATAAAAGACGGATCTGGGGAGACACCCTCAGACACACCAGTGGACACTGAAAGAGTGTTGTGCACCCACAGGAAGGTGGGGGCCTGGAGGATCTGTTCAGGAGAATCGGTCTAGAGCACAGTGGATGAAGGCAGACCAGTGGGGACTTGTGTGTGTGTCTGCCCTTGCCTGGGTGACAAGTCCATCACTGAAGAACGGTCTAGCCTGGTACGGAAGGGTCATAATCGGTGACCCCAACAGTACAACAGAACAAGAAGACGATGGAAGGTTTGTCTGCTGCAGCTGCTCATCTCTTGCTCGCTCTCTCTCTCCAACATTGCAACACAACAACAACTACCTCAGCACAAACTGAACTGAACTCTATATTCTCCTATGACAATTCATTTACCCCTAGACTTTGATAGAGCTTGTTTTTTACTGTTGGTTATTATTCCTTCACTTCTGTTTTTATTATTGCTAACCTGTTTCATATGTATATTGGCATTTTTGATACTGTATTGTTTAGTTAACTAATAAACACCTTTAGTTACAGTACCACCAGACTCCAACGTATCGTTCCATTTCTGCTGGTCTGTTAACCCAGTTACAGGGTACGTAACAATATTATATTATCATGGAGTTTTTTTTTATACTATTACAACTTTAAGCAAGTCTACAGGGAGTTTGGCCTCATCACGTAGGATATCAGTAGAGTAGCTCCTTAGCAGCTAGCCAGCTAGTTTAAATAACGTTAGCTATGATAATGAACGAATGACAACTGTAAAACTCACCTCAACATGTCTTTTACATTGTAACCTACCATGGGCAATAGAAAAGTCATTGTTTCTGAGGTCAACTGTAAAGCCCGCCCAGAGAGAAAACTGATAGGTCTACTTAGCACGAAGAAAGACCAATCAGGATGCTCCCTCTCACTCTCGCTCTTCCTCTTCCTCTCCCTTTCCCTCTCAAAAATATTAATTTCCAGGATATAGTATATAATTTGCGGGCATCAGGGAGCCGCTATCAACATGCGGGAAACTCCCAGAACTTCCGAGAGAAGTAGGATGTCTTCATCTATGGATGTTGACCTCATGATTCCATCTGTTCCTCCACACTGCTAAGAATCCTGCCATTAACCCTCTGTCTTCAAGTTTGTCCTTCCAAAGTAAATCATTTCACAGTTTTCCAAATTGAACTTGATCTGTCACTTCTCAACCCAGCTGTACATCCTATCAATTGCTTAAGGAAATCTATGACAACCTTCTACACTATATGCAGCCATTAAGAAAAAAGGGGCGATTTCAATTCTAAATGTGATGGATGTTGGGAAATGTACAAGGCAGGATAAGACAAAAAAAAACAGTGTGTCGAGCACCAGGAACTCGACATTGCGAAAGTATTAAATACAGCATCTTCCATATTAAAACAGAAATTAGGAAGACAAAAAAGTTTCATTGAAAAAATTTTGGCAGAGTAAAAAAGAATAAAGACACACTACGATTTTCCACAGATGTATGAAGGGAAAGATGAAAGAGTAGACTCCTTTAGAGACAGCAGCTTGAGTGTGGAAGTTGAAGATGTGCAGAGTTGTGGATAAAGACTTTGTATTTGTGTGTAGGTAATTGTCAGAGAAATGTAACAATATTGTAGGATTTTGGGAATAAAACATGCGAGAATTGTTTTATGTATTTAACAAAAGCCGTAGGCCTTTACTTCCATTATGAACAAACTAAATGCATTCACCTTACACTGATATCATTATGTTGACACCATCTCTCAAAGTGAACAAAGTGAACAAAACAACTCAATGATGGGGTTTGTGAACTATTAGAACAGTATGCATCATGTGTCACCCATTACATTACCCCACACAGGTTCCCCCAAAATTCACCAAAACCAGCATTCTGAGTCTGTCTGGACCTTATACAAGCTGCCCAGCTCAGGTTCTATGTGCCTTACTTGAAGTAACAGCAGGTACCTCTGGCTCACCCAGGGGCGACAGGTACACACAGGGCCATGTCGTGATGCAGAGTCAATGGTAATGGAACCATCCAGCTCTTGGTGGGCTGGCATAAGGTGATCTACAGAAATACATTCCATCTACAATAAAATATATTTACAATAAAAGTCTTTTCACCTTATTCCAAAATGTGGAACAGGCCATCATAAAGGGGCTTAAGGGAGTGTTGACATGCATCATGATGAACAAGATACAACAAGATTAACTGGAACCCATGAGTGCTGAATGCCATGTGGGACATAGGAGTAGATGTAAAAGAATTGAGTTTAATGAGGAGAGCAGAACACTGTGGAGAAGCTGACCAAGCAGTTGTGGCATCAGAGATAAAATCCATCGGCACCCATAATAGCTGCTGTACACCAGCTCAGTTGCAGAGCACCACAGGTCCTCTTTCGGAGCCGTTCTGAGCTCCAGCAGGACCCATGGGAGACAATCGTGCCAACACTCATCTGTCAGCAAGGCCCTCATTGCAGTCAAACTGCTCACGCAGGCCATTGGACTGCAGGTGATAAACCATGGTGTGATGCAATTTAACACTAAGGTTCTGGACCATTGTCCAGAGGTCTGACATGAATTGGAGACCGCAGTTGGAAGAATTATCAGAAGGGATGCCGAACCGAGCCACCCAGGTGTTGATAAACGCCCAAGCCACGAACTCAGCCATTGTCAATGCTAGAGGGAACAACCTCTGGCCACCTAGTGGCATTAACTGGCACAGTAAAGAGGAACAGAATTCTTGTAATGCTCTGAAGAAAACCTTTAATTTAGTACACATCAAACCTAAATATTCTCCTGAATATACTCAAAAACTGAGCTTCCCCAACTACCTTGGGTTGAGAATTCCAAATATTCACTACCCTCTGAGTGAGGAAATATCTACTCCATTTGGTACTGACTGGCCTTTCCTATCAGCACGGATGGTGACCTTCCTTCATGTTTTCAGTAAAGTTCAAAGTAAGTTCACTATCAAAGCATATGTATGTCACCACGTACAACCTTGAGAGTCATTTCCTTCTGGGCATACTCAATAAGTCCATAATAGAATAATAGCCATAATATAATCAGTGAAAGACTGAACCAACTTGGGTGTTCAACCAGAGTGCAAAAGACAACAAACTGCGCAAATACGAAAAGAAAGAAATAATAATAATAAATAAATAAGCAATCAATATCAAGAACATGAGATGAAGAGTCCTTGAAAATCAGCCCATAGTTTGTGGAATATAACTATACCTGTGATGATTGAGTCATATCTACTACTTTTTGTAGGATTTTTCATTCAAAGGCATTGTTTTTTCATACCAGGCTATGATGCAGCCAGTTAATATATTCGCCACTACACATCTATAGAAGTTTGTCAAAGTTTTAGATATCATGCCAAAACTCCTGAGGATGAAGAGGCACGGCTGTTTTCTTCATAATTGCACTTATGTGCTGGGCGCAGGATAGGTTCTCCGAAATAATAACACCAAGGAATTTAAACTTACTGACCCTCAATTAACTGTAATTAACTGTCTGCCTGCATTATCTTCTGTTATTTGCAGAATTCAAAATGTTTAATTGGAATATTACATATGTCAGTTGGAATTTTCTACTTGCTCTCTTTCAGCAGGTTTCTTTCATCTTTGTTGGGATTTTGCAAGGAAATGTTGGTGAGACTGCCAACATTTCATGAATCTGTCAGGTTGTTTGGGATTTCCGTGAAGGTGCACAAAAATGTTCACTTCCTGTACAGGTCTACAGGTCTTTACCTGCAGCTTTCCAATTATGCTTTGCTACAGGGCTCCTCAGGGAATGCAGCATATAAGCAGAAGATCCTCCACTGCAATCCGCATAATAACCTTTTGCCAGGTTGTACCTGATATGTGAAGTGCACCCACCCCCCATCTTAAAAAAAGGAAATTGCTACAAGGAACTAGAGTGAATATTTGAGAATTTAGACTTACAGAAATATTTGACTAAGTACTTTTTAATGTTTACAGGTGTGTTAAGTGTTTAGATTTTTATTGTGATTCGACAATTTTCAAAGATTTTTAATATTTGAATAGCTTTATTATTTTAATTGGCTTTGATTTTTTCAATTCAGATCCATTTAGTAATTGGGGGTTTGACTGCGCCAATCAATTATCAGCTCTCAATGTTTATTTGGGCTGTGTTTGTGTCAGTGAATTTTTTAGAACTTTGACACAATCCCCATTCAATATGGAAGGTCCACTTGCTATGCAGAGCTATCCCTTGGGAGGTTGGGCTGTCATTCCCCTATTTTTTTTGAATTCCTGAACTATTCATATCTTATTTTCAAATTAGCAGCAAGACCAGACAAATTACAGCTGACCAAAAATTCTGTCTTATTAGCATGGGATTATTATCATGGCCTATTATTATATATTATTATCATATTGATGTTGTTATCATATTACTGTGGTCTATTATCATGGCTACAGCAGCTTAGCGAAGGCACAACGCTATTACAGCTCGGGACGTTCCAGAGTTCAGAGTTCAATTCCGGCACCGTCCGTAACCCAGAGAAGTGTGAGGTGGTACACTTTGAAAGGACAAACTCCAAGGCAGAGTACAAGGTAAACGGTAGGATATTTGGAAGTGTAGAGGAGCAGAGGGATCTGGTGTTACACGGGGGCAACGGAGGAGAACCCAAATGCAGGACACCGGCACGTCGACTCAGTTGGGGAGGCTGGCGTAGACCTGAATGTAGAGCAGGAAACCAGAGGGATCTTGACAACGAGACGGGATTCACAGGGACTCTCTAGAAACTAGAGCGGAACTTAGAACTACTGGTTCTAATTGGAACAGGGAACGAAGTATTACACGAGAATTGACCAACAAACTGGCAACCTGTGATAGAATCGTCCTTGTATTTATTTCCCAATCTCTGATGAAAGCCAGGTATACGATTATTGGGTAACTAGCAGCAATTGACTGAAATTGGGGTATAATCGGGGAGAAAGAAGTGTTAAAGGGGAACGGCCAACCGGAACCATGACAGAATTCCCCATGGGAGCCTCCCGGCATTCCTCCAGGCCTGTCTGGATGGTCCTGATGCCTGATGGAAGTCCTGGATAAGGGAAGGGTAATTTGGTAATTACTGGTAATTTGATAAAGGAGCGGGGGACCCAGGAACGCTCTTCAGGACCGTACCCCTCCCAGTCCACCAGGTATTGGAGGCCCCTGCCCCGACGGCGCACATCTAGTAGTCATCGGATAGTTGTCGATGAGCCGGACAGGGGGAGGAGTCTCAGCTGGGGGACACAAAGGGCTGACGGAGACTGGTTTCAACTGAGACACATGGACTTTGGCAGCATGAGGCAGCATGAGACTTTGGCAGCACTGTGGGATTGATAATCCTATTGTCCTTGAATGGCCTCATGAAGCGGGGGGCGAGTTTCCTTGGTTCACATTTGAGCGGGATGTCCTTGGGAACTACTGGTTCTAATTGGAACGAATTATTACACGAGAATTGACCAACGAACTGGCAACCTGTGATAGAGTCGCCATCGTATTTATTTCCCAGTCTCTGATGAGACTGGTAATTTGGTAACTAGCAGCAATTGACTGAAATTGGGGCATAATCAGGGAGAAAGAAGTGTTAAAGGGGAATGGCCAGCCCGAACCATGACATCTGGGGGTCCACAGATCCCTGAAAGTTGCCTCACAGGTAGATAGGGAAGTTAAGAAAGCTTATGGAGTGTTAGCTTTCATAAGTCGAGGGACAGTTTAAGAGTCATGGGGTAATGATGCAGCTCTATAAAACTCTGGTTAAGCCACACTTGGAGTACTGTGTCCAGTTCTGGTCGCCTCACTATAGGAAGGATGTGGAAGCATTGGAAAGGGCACAGAGGAGATTTACCAGGATGCTGCCTGGTTTAGAGAGCATGCATTATGATCAGAGATTAAGGGAGCTAGGGCTTTACTCTCTGGAGAAGAAGGATGAGAGGAGACATGATCGAGGTATACAAGATATTAAGAGGAATAGATAGAGCGGACAGCCAGCGCCTCTTCCCTAGGGTGCCACTGCTCAATACAAGAGGACATGGCTTTAAAGTAAGGGGTGGAAAATTCCAGGGGGATATTAGAGGAAGGTTTTTTACTCAGAGAGTGATTTGTGCATAGAATGTACTGCCTGAGTCAGTGGTGGAGGCAGATACACTAGTGAAATTTAAGAGACAGTTATATGGAGGAATTTAAGGTGGAGTGTTAAGGTGGAGGGAGGCAGGGTTTAAAGGTCGGTACAACATTGTGGGCAGAAGGGCCTGTACTGTGCTGTATTGTTCTATGTTCTATTTAAGGAATTCTTCCCGTGAGGATATGGGTTTCCTCCAGGTGCTCAGGTTTCCTCTCACTGTCCAAAGACTTACTGGTTAGTAGGTTAATTGGTCACTGTAAATTGCTGTTTGATTAGGCCAGGTCAAATAGGTGGGTTGCTGGGCAGTGCAACTCATTGCATCAGAGTGGCCTGATCAGCCCTGTTGCTCTGAAAAATAATTAAAACTTATCTTCATTTTGTCTTTCCAATGTGATTGTTTGCTGACAGAGTCTTGAGAGCTTCCCCTGGGTTTCATGGTTTCCTCTTACACCACAAATCTATCCTAGTTAGTAGGCTAACTGGCTACTGTAGTCACTGCTCTAATAAATATGTATGTGGTTGGTGAATCATGGTGGGAGGAGTAGAATGGGATGGCAAATGGGAATTCTCTGAGGGCCAGCATAGACTTGAAAAGTGCATGGTTTTCTAACTCAGAAGGAAGTAGTGGAAATATACAAGTTTATTTTTGTATGAGTCATGCAAAATATATTTTTCACTCTTCCAACATTACTTAATGTGCACACTTCAATGTTAGAAATACAAAGCTTTGCAAAATCACCTGCTTGACTGCGGATTAATGCCCTTGTGGAGATAATGCTAGTTCACACACTTTGCATGCTCACTAGCAGATATCTTCTCTGAGGATTGTCACCTTGTCATGGCGGAGAGGCTTGTGAGTTCCTGAGATCTCAAAGTAATGATGTCTGGCGATTAGTCATCTGGTACTTCACTCCTGGTGGGGTCACCCATGGTAAGAAGTGATCCAATCAAGACCCCAATGGTAGAGATGGTGGAAGATGATGGCACATCACAATGGCAGGGAAGGTGGAGAAAGGATGCAACAGTGAAAGGTCTCCAGTCATCTTGTAATCAGTACAATTGGACCCTGACCCTGATATGGTGGCTATCAATGTATCATCCTCCCCAAAGTCATGCACAGGTATTCCCCATTGAAGGAATCTACCGACAACCCCTTAAGGAAACATCGAGTGATCACACTACTATGGACAAATGAAGTGAAATTAATTTGTACTGCATGGTTAAATGACTTTCACTGCTGGTCTGAAATTCAAATTCAAGGTCATCTGAAATTTGCATGTTTTAATGACTAGTACTGGAATATTCCTATTTGACCAATTGGCCACTCCCATCTACAAACATTTGTATTTTCCTACAACTTCAGAATCAGTACCAGGTTTAATATCACCGGCATAAAGCCATAAGATATAGGAGCAGAAGTAGGCCATTCACCCCATCGAGTCTGAGCCGCCATTCAATCATGGGCTGATCCAATTCTTCCAGTCATCCCCACTCCCCTACCTTCTCCCCATACCCTTGATGCCCTGGCTAATCAAGAACCCAGCTCTCTCTGCCTTAAATACACCTAGTGATTTGGCCTCCACAGCTGCTCATGACAACAATTTTCACAGATTTACCATCCTCTGACTGAAGTAATCTCTCTGCATCTCTGTACTAAATGGATGTCCTTCAAACCTGAGATCGTACTCTCTTGTCCTAAAATCCCGTAACCCTTTCATTCCTGGAATCATTCTCGTGAATCTTCTCTGAACCCTTTCCAATGTCAGTATATCCTTTCTAAAGTAAGGAGCCCAAAACTGCACACAATACTCCGTGTGGTCTCACAGTGCCTTTTAGAGCATCAGCATCACATCCATGCTCTTATATTCTATACCTCTAGAAATGAATGCCAACATTGCATTTGCCTTCTTCATAACCAACTCAACCTGGACGTTAACCTTTAGTGTATCCTGCACAAGGATTCCCAGGTCCCTTTGCATCTCTGCATTTTGAATTCTCTCCCTATCTAAATAATAGTGTACAATGTCCTGTGTATGTTACTAAAAAGGGCTTCTTTGGTTTGTTACGAGTAGGAATGCTTCTTTGTCTGTTAAAAGTTTCTCTTGCCGTTGTTTCGCTTTAGAATGGCTGATATGGTAATTGTATTCCATTGTTAATCAATGGGGAATGTTATTGTGTTTTGTGAGGCTGGGAACTTGGGGGAGGGGTTGCGCGGGCTTGGGGAGTCCGGAGGGAGACGCCGAGGAAGGAGGACGTGCACTCGGGAGACCACCGGGGAGTCCGAAGTGGGAGTTTCGGGAGGACGACCACCGAGGAGTCGAATGGTTCGCTGGATGAGCTCCACGGATGTGCACTAAACTGACTGAACTTTGATAAGTTGGCGCCTTTTTTTTTTCTTGTATATATATATAGTACTGCCTAATACTCTTTTAATTTTAGTAAACTCTTTAAAGTGTATTTCATAACGGTATTTGTTGTGAGTTTGATACTGCCGGCGGGGGCGCGAGGCATAAACTCGATTCTCACAGCACCTGCGTGTACGGGAGGCGGGGTTGGTGTGTGGCTGGATCTCTTTTTACCCTAGACATATACCAGCCTGTTGGGTAAGTGTTACATTTGTGGGGTGCTCGCCCGGGATTGGATTGTCAGGGGGCTGTGGAATCGCGCAGGTAGTGAGGGTAATGGAGAGAGAGAAAATTGTTCACTGGTGCCGATTTGAAGGTGTACCGGCACAGTACGCATGCGTAGTGAGCGGAGTGGATTTTCGAGTCTCGGGAGACGCGGTAGTGCGGGGGTTAAGTTTGGTGAAGGGTATGGGGCAGGTAGAATTGGTAGCTAGACGGTGTGGTAAAGAGATGGAGTCTAGCTGGGTATTAGTTAGTACGAGTGCTGACATTAGGACGTTGGAACTGCCGGCGACGGTCAGTGTACCGGGGGAGGAGGGGCTGTGGGGGCTCCACACCCTCTCCAAGGATGAGGCTGAGGAGACATTGGAGGAGGAGCTAGAGCTAGAGGAAAACCCCGGAGAGGTGGCAGGCACTAGCAAAGGGAGGAGGGAGGAGGGAGTCGTGACTAGGCCCAGCTCCCCAGGTAGGGTGGAAGCCTCCGAGCTGGCAGCCGCACTTAACTCCCTGGTGGGAGTGGCCGAGAGGCCACGGCTGAAGCTGGGGGTGTTCTCCGGAGCCAAGCCTACTCCGGACGGGGAGGTGGACTATGAGACCTGGATCGAGCAAACGTCCTTGATGTTAGAGGAGTGGCCAGGCTCGGAGGAGGAGAAGCGGCAGCGGTTGGTGGGAAGTTTGAGGGGTTTAGCAGCCAAAACAGTTCGGGAATGGAAAGCTGAAAAGTCTGGGGCCTCAGTGGAGGAATGTATAGAAGTTTTGGAGGGAGCGTTTGGGTTGTCAGGGGAACCCTGGCTGCTTTTAGCAGAGTTCCAACGCCTGGAACAATGGAGAGGAGAAAAGCTCTCCGAGTACATATTTAGGATGGAGGGGATGCTCTCGGGGCTGCGGCGCCGGGGGGTAGTGAAGGCAACGGACGTGGCTAGCGTGAGGATGAGTCAGTTATTCAGTGGCTCTCTGGAGGAGGACAAGGTGGCGTGGACTATTAGGCAGGCTTATAGGAAAGGCCCCCCTCCATCGTTCGGGCAATTGATTAGAGAGGTGCGGGAGGAAGAGAGAGCGTTGGGGCGGAAAAAGGGCGCGGGCCTACGGGAGCGATCCTCAGTGATTCAGGAAGTGGTGGCTGGGTGGAGGAATGACAACCCACTGAGGGGTAGAGAATCCCCTCTGGAGGGGAGGGACAGGGGAGGTACCCACTCTCAGGGGCGACCAGTGCCGTGGGTTGGGAGTGGGAGTCGTCCTGGGAGAGGAGGGGCGGCAGGCAGCGCGTGCTTTAACTGTGGGAAAGAGGGGCATTTCAGGCGGGACTGTGGGCGGCCGAGGGTGTGCTATAGCTGTGGAGAGGAGGGACACTTTAGGTGGGATTGTGAGAGACAAGGAGTTCCGCGGAGGACAAGCCCCCCTGCGACTAAGAAGGGGGAGGTGTCGGGAAACTTAGGAGAGGCTCAGTGAGGGAACGGACTGGAGCCTCTGGAGGAACACGTTCCCAGAGATCAGCCAGGGGACCACTGGGTGCCCACCCCTCTATTCCAGATGGGCTGGTAGGACCCCGTGCCAGTGTGGGTCTACGGATAGAGGGAGTTTACGCAAAAGCCGTTCTGGATACGGGATCGCAGGTGACCTTATTGTACCGGTCTTTCTACCACCAATATCTAAAGTATTTGCCCGTAACCCCATTTGACGCCCTGCAGATTTGGGGTGTGAGCGAGGGTGACTACCCGTACGATGGGTACCTATCGGTGAGATTGGAGTTCTCAGAGGGCGATGTGGGAGTGTCCGAAGCTATTGAGACGTTGGTGTTGGTGTGTCCTGACCCGGTGGAAACTGGTGGTGCTGCCCTCCTGGTGGGGACTAATTCCCCCGTTGTGCGACGGCTCCTGGGAGCTTGTAAGGAGAAAGCGGGGGAAGACTTTCTGGAGACCCTCTCGGTGCATTCAGTGTTTCGAGCAGTGTTCGAAGAAGGGGTTGCCTCACTAGGACTGGACCCAGAGTGTAAACGCGGGACGGTGTGGTGTACGCAGGCGAGGCCCAAGGTGATCCGACCCGGGGAGGTAGCACTAGTGATGGGGACCCCCAGATTCCCAGGAGTGCCGACGGGCGAAGCCCTGTTAGTAGACGCCCCGGACGATCTTGAAGGGGAGACACGATTTCCGGCGGGGGCGCTGGTGAGGCCCGAAGTGCAGAGACCAGGGGTGGTACATGCGAGGCGTATAGCTATAAGTGTCAGGAACACCACGGCAAGAGAAATCACCTTTAAGAGGGGAATGCCGCTGGCACATCTGTTCCCGGTGACGGTAATGTCTAGCGCACCAGTGAGGACCCCTAACGGGGAGGGATTAGAGCATCGAAGGGAGCTGACCGCTGAAGTCTTTAACTTCGGGGATTCCCCTGTGTCGCCGGAGTGGAAACACAGACTAGTGGAGAAGATGCTGAAGATGGAAGCTGTTTTTTCTCAGGGCGAGTTTGATGTTGGCTGCTCCAAAAGCACTCGCCACACCATCCGGGTGACGGAGGACACCCCGTTCAGAGAGAGATCCCGGCGACTGGCTCCGGCAGATGTTGAGGACGTGCGGCAGCACCTGCGCAAGTTGAAGGAGGCCGGAATCATAGCTGAGTCCCGAAGTCCTTATGCGTCCCCAATAGTGGTGGCACGGAAGAAGAATGGGCGAGTGCGCATGTGTGTTGACTACAGGACGTTGAATCGGCGAACTGTCCCTGATCAATATACTGTCCCAAGAGTCGAGGATGCACTGGCCTGCCTGAGCGGTGCGAAGCGGTTCAGTGTGCTGGATTTAAGAAATGGGTATTACCAGATCCCAATGAGTGCGGCTGATAAAGAGAAGACCGCTTTTATCTGCCCGCTGGGGTTCTTTCAGTTCGAACGAATGCCCCAAGGCATATCGGGAGCCCCAGCCACCTTCCAGTGGCTCATGGAGAGAACTGTGGGGGATATGAATCTGTTAGAGGTGCTGGTGTACCTGGACGATTTGATAGTGTTTGGATCAACTTTGGAGGAACATGAGGAGAGGCTGTTGAAGGTGTTGGGCCGGCTTAATGAAGAAGGGTTGAAGCTTTCCCTGGACAAATGCCAGTTCTGCAAGTCGTCGGTTAGCTACGTTGGTCATATCATTTCGCAAGAGGGAGTGGCTACTGATCCAACCAAGATAGAGGCCGTGACCACCTGGCCGAGACCCCAGAAAGTGGGCGCTCTGCGCTCATTTTTGGGGTTCTGTGGGTATTACCGGCAATTTGTGAAAGGATACGCCAAAGTGTGTCATCCGTTGACTCAGCTGTTGTGTGGCTATCCCCCGGTGGGAAAGAAAAGGACGGGGGACCAGAGGCAGGACGCTGGAGGATACTGGAACCCAGCAGAACCTTTTGGCTCGAGATGGGATGATCAATGTGAAGAGGCGTTCCGATCTTTGAAAAGGGCACTGACCCAGGCCCCAGTGTTGGCTTTTGCCGATCCCCAGAAGCCATATGTGCTGCACACGGATGCCAGTCGAGAGGGTCTCGGGGCTGTTCTGTACCAGGAGCATGGCAAAGCATTGAGGCCGGTAGCCTTTGTCAGCCGAAGCTTGTCGCCATCGGAGAGAAACTATCCCACTCACAAGTTGGAGTTCCTGGCGCTGAAGTGGGCGGTGGTGGACAAGTTGGGCGATTACCTGTACGGAGCCAAGTTTGAGGTGCGAACGGATAACAATCCACTCACTTATATTTTGACTTCGGCAAAGCTGGATGCCACAGGACATCGGTGGCTGGCGGCCTTGTCGGTATATGATTTCAGCCTGAGGTACCGGCCCGGAAGCAAGAATGTCGATGCGGATGCTTTGTCTCGTCGGGAGCCGGGGGAACAGGAGAGGGATGAGGAGTGGGAGAGTGTCCCTGCCCCTGGAGTGAAGGCGATGTGCCAGTTTGCTATCACCGTGAAGGCCGAGGGAAGAGGGAGGCTGGAACGAGCCATGGACCATTTGGGGGATTTTGACGACGCCATACCCCTAGCTTACTGTGACCTGACCGCACTACGGACTAAACAGTTGCCGGAACTGAGTCTGGGGGAAGTGGCAGCTGCTCAGCAAAATGACCCGGGCATTAGTACAGTGTGGAGAGCGGTCGAGAGGGGGGATGGGGCGTTGGCTGAGACACCCATTCGTGCCCCTGTTGTTGAAGGAGTGGTCTCGGTTGAAGTTAAAGAACAAAATCTTGTACCGGGTAACGGTGCCTCTGGACCAACCGCACTGTTGGCAACTGGTCCTGCCGGAGGAGTATCGGCAGGTTGTACTCCAGGCCCTACATGATGATTCTGGACACTTGGGGGTGGAAAAGACCTATGGATTACTCAAAGACCGGTTCTACTGGCCCCGGATGAGGGGGGAAGTCGAAGAATACTGTAGGGGCTGCAGTCGTTGCATCCGGAGGAAGACCCTGCCTGTGTTGGCGGCTCCACTGTCGCACTTGCAGAGTGCGGGACCTCTGGACCTGGTATGTATGGATTTTCTGTCGATTGAGCCTGATACCAGCAACACCGCGAATGTCTTAGTCATCACCGATCATTACACTCGCTATGCTCAGGCATTTCCCACTAAGGATCAGAGGGCGACGACAGTGGCGAAGGTGTTATGGGAGAAGTATTTTGTTCATTACAGCCTTCCCAGGCGAATCCATAGCGATCAGGGGCGGGACTTTGAGAGCCACCTTATCCATGAATTACTGACTATGCTTGGGGTTGAGAAATCCAGGACTACCCCGTATCACCCACAGGGAGATCCGCAGCCAGAGAGGTTCAACCGGACCCTGTTGGATATGCTCGGGACGCTGGAGATTGGGCAGAAAAGCAGGTGGAGTCGTCATATTGGACAATTGGTTCACTGTTACAATTGTACTCGCAATGATGCTACAGGATATTCGCCCTATTATCTGATGTTCGGGCGGGAAGTGAGGTTGCCCATTGACTTGTGTTTTGGGGGTGAAGTGGGTGAATTACCCGGGAAGTCCCATCTAAAGTATGTGTCCGACATGAAGAGGGAGTTACAGCGGGTGTATGAGTTGGCCGAGGCGGCGGCTACCAAACAAAATCAGAGGAATAAGATGCGGTATGATCGAAAGGTGAAGTTTGTTCAATTATTGCCGGGTGACCGGGTCCTTTTACGGAATTTGGGACTCCCTGGTAAGCACAAGTTGGCAGATCGATGGGCGGCCAGCCCCTATGTAATAGAGAGCCAGATGCCGAACCTGCCAGTTTACCAGGTGAAACCTGAGGATGGGAAAGGGCCTATCAAGGTACTCCATCGGAATCACCTGCTGCCGCTGGGTCAAGCGGTGCAGGTGGATATGGAGCCAGAGTGGGAGGTTACGCCCAGTACAAGGACTCTGCGAGGGCACAGAGAAAGGGAAGAGACCACTGCTGAAGAGCGGGGACGGGTCCCTCGCCCGGAAATGGCTACTGATTCGGAAGAGGACGACTCAGATGAGTGGCCCCTGTTCCCATTCGCTGGTGCTCCAGTACCCGGAGAGGAGGCTCCTGGCCCTTCCCATACTGAATTGGGTGAGAGGAGGGAAGGTCTTGAGGGCCAGATGGAGAGGCAGCCAACAGTGGTGGGAGAGAGGGTGGAGCCTGAGCGTGAGCCGGAGAGATCTCAGGTGAGGGAGGACCCCCGTGAGGAAGGGAGTGAGGGTCTGTCAGGAAGACCTGGGGTGTCCGAGACAGTGGGTTCGCAGGTGGAGAGGGAGCCCAGGGGGGCAGAAGGGGTATGGAGATCTCAGAGGATTAGGCGCCCCCCAGAGCGGTTGACATATGTGGTACCCGGAGAACCGAGTGTGATTTCTACTGCTCTGGGTAGTTATGTCACTGCTTTCTGCACCTGGGTTGGGTTTTGGGTGTTGCAAGAAGCTTTGGGGAACTCTAGTAATGCCATGAGGGCATGACATTTGCTGGTGGGGAGAGAATGTACAATGTCCTGTGTATGTTACTAAAAAGGGCTTCTTTGGTTTGTTACGAGTAGGAATGCTTCTTTGTCTGTTAAAAGTTTCTCTTGCCGTTGTTTCGCTTTAGAATGGCTGATATGGTAATTGTATTCATTTGTTAATCAATGGGGAATGTTATTGTGTTTTGTGAGGCTGGGAACTTGGGGGAGGGGTTGCGCGGGCTTGGAGAGTCCGGAGGGAGACGCCGAGGAAGGAGGACGTGCACTCGGGAGACCACCGGGGAGTCCGAAGTGAGAGTTTCGGGAGGACGACCACCGAGGAGTCGAATGGTTCGCTGGATGAGCTCCACCGATGTGCACTAAACTGACTGAACTTTGATAAGTTGGCGCCTTTTGTTTTTTTTCTTGTATATATATATATAGTACTGCCTAATACTCTTTTAATTTTAGTAAACTCTTTAAAGTGTACCGTAGATTCCGGACTACAGAGCGCACCTGATTAAAAGCCGCTGGCTCTAATTTTAGAAATAAAATCAATTTTTTACTTGTAAAGACCGCACCGGATTTTAGGCCGCACCGGATTTTCGGCCGCAGGTGTCCCACGTTGTAATATGAGATATTTACACAGAAAGATATTACACGTAAGGATTTTTTAACTTTTAATTAAATCCATATGGTAACAAAAACAAATACATATTGCAAATGCTTTTTTTCGAACCGTGCCCGTAACGCGGCTACTTTTAAATATACGTTGCGTATACTTCTTTACTGAACAACATTCCAATATCTCCTAACGACTGGTAAAAAATATATATACTGCAGCCTACCAGGAAAAGTTATTGATCGCCTTTAACTTAAAAGCAGCGTTCGCTCAGATCCAATGCCGCTCGCGTAATGCGCTCCCCCCCTCCTTTCCGTTTATCGCAAACGGCATTTTTCCCACAAGACGCGGCGAAACCGGGTGTGACGTCATAGCATCCCGCGATGTAGTACAGAAAACAAATATAGTTAAAACTCTTCTAACTTTAACTAGAAAATGAATTACTAAGCGAAAATATTATAAACTAAATAACTGCCATAAAGGCAGCACAATGCTTTTCTTCGAGTGTTTTCCATGTTGATGAGGGTGAGTACAAATGACTGATTTACAATAATTTAATTGTGAAAGTGCGCTTGATTTATCGTACAATTTCATTGGACCTCTATGAACTACTCATCAATTTTATTGGTCTACTGTTATGAGGCAAAATGTTTACGAGGCGGCATGAAAAAAATCATGTATTAGCCGCTCCGTTTTAAAGGCCGCAAAGTTCAAAGCTGTTCAAAATGTGGGAAAAAAGTAGCGGCTTAAAATCCGGAATCTACGGTATTTCATAACGGTATTTGTTGTGAGTTTGACACTGCCGGCGAGGCATAAACTCGATCCTCACAGCACCTGCGTGTACGGGAGGCGGGGTTGGTGTGTGGCTGGATCTCTTTTTACCCTAGACATATACCAGCCTGTTGGGTAAGTGTTACAATAGTCTGCCCATTTATTTCTTCCATCAAAGTGCATGACCATACACTTTCCAACATTGTATTTCATTTGCCACTTCTTTGCCCATTCCCCCAGACTATCTAAGTCTCTCTGCAGGCTTTCTGTTTCCTCAACATGACCCACTCCTCCACCTATCTTTGTATCATTGGCAAATTTAGCCACAAATTCATTAATCCCATAGTCCAAATTATTGACATACATTGTATAAAGCAGCAGTCCCAACACCAACCCCTGTGGAACTCCATTGGGAGCCAGTGGAGCCAGCCAAAATAGGATCCCTTTAGATAGATAGATAGATAGATACTTTATTCATCCCCATGGGGAAATTCAACATTTTTTCCAATGTCCCATACACTTATTGTAGCAAAACTAATTACATACAATACTTAACTCAGTAAAAATATGATATGCATCTAAAATCACCCTCTCAAAAAGCATTAATAATAGCTTTTAAAAAGTTCTTAAGTAGTTTACTTAAATACATTGAGTCCTAACATATCTTTATGTTTAACATAACTTTAACATATCTTACTCCTGGCGGTTGAATTGTAAAGCCAAATGGCATTGGGGAGTATTGATCTCTTCATCCTGTCTGAGGAGCATTGCATCGATAGCAACCTGTCACTGAAACTGCTTCTCTGTCTCTGGATGGTGCTATATAGAGGATGTTCAGGGTTTTCCATAATAGACCATAGCCTACTCAGCGCCCTTCGCTCTGCTACCGATGTTATACTCTCCAGTACTTTGCCCACGACAGAGCCCGCCTTCCTTACCAGCTTATTAAGACGTGAGGCGTCCCTCTTCTTAATGCTGCCTCCCCAACACGCCACCACAAAGAAGAGGGCGCTCTCCACAACTGACCTATAGAACATCTTCAGCATCTCACTACAAACATTGAATGACGCCAACCTTCTAAGGAAGTACAGTCGACTCTGTGCCTTCCTGCACAAGGCATCCGTGTTGGCAGTTCAGTCTAGCTTCTCGTCTAACTGTACTCCCAGATACTTGTAGGTCTTAACCTGCTCCACACATTCTCCATTAATGATTACTGGCTCCATATGAGGCCTAGATCTCCTAAAGCCCACCACCATCTCCTTGGTCTTGGTGATATTGAGACGCAGGTAGTTTGAGTTGCACCATATCACAAAGTCCTGTATCAGTTTCCTATACTCTTCCTCCTGTCCATTCCTGACACACCCCACTATGGCCGTGTCATCAGCAAACTTCTGCACATGGCAGGACTCCGAGTTATATTGGGTGAATAGGGTGAACAGGGTGAACAGGACCGGAGAGAGCACGGTCCCCTGCGGCGCTCCTGTGCTGCTGACCACTTTATTACCACTCTCCGTTTTCTGCCGATCAGCCAATGCTCCACCCTTGCTAGTAACTTCCCTGTAGTTCCATGGGCTCTTGTATTGCTAAGCAGCCTCATGTGTGGCACCTTGTCAAAGTCCTTCTGAAAATCCAAGTACACCAACTTTACTGAATCTCTATTGCCTATCCTGTTTGTAATTTCCTCAAAAAATTGCAGTAGGTTTGTCAGGCAGGATTTTCCTTTCAGGAAACCATGCTGGCTTTGGCCTATCTTGTCATATGCCTCCAGGTACTCCATAATCTAATCCCTAATGATTGATTCCAACAACTTCCCAACCACTGATAGGTTAGCTTGTCAGGCTAACAGGTCTATAGTTTCCTTTCTGCTGCCTCCTACCCTTTTTAAATAGTGGAGTAACATTTGCAATTTTCCAGTCATCCGGTACAATGTCAGAATCTATCAATTCTTGAAAGATTAATGCCTCTGCAATCTCTCCAGCGACTTCCTTCAGAACCCAAGGGTGTATTCCATCAGGTCCAGGAGATTTATCCACCCTCAGACCATTAAGCTTCCTGAGTACTTTCTCAATCGTAATTTTCACTGCACATACTTCACTCCCTAACACTCTTGAATGTCCGGCATACTGTAGATGTCATCCACTGTGAAGACTGATGCAAAATAAGCATTCATTTCCTCTGTCATCGCTGCGTCTCTTATTACTGTTACGTACCCCATAACTGGGTCACTTACCAGCAAAGATAGAGAGGTCCATTGAAGTCTGATGGTACTATTTTTAAAAGTATTTATTGATAAAGGGGCACAAAAATAAGATTAATGCAAACATACAGATAATATACGTCGTCAGTACTAAATCTAAAAGTGCGGGTATAATAATAATCAATAAGAAATAGCTCTATCGTTGTCTAGGGGATAATGTATTGTCCGATGGAAATATAACTGTCACTGTTAGTTCGTTCAAGCTGCAGCGTTTTGGGTTTAAGAGAGAGACGGTTTTAAACTTGCCCAAGTCTTTTATGATGCCAATCCTTTGAGTCGGGGGAGTTGATTTCCCCGTTGCTAGCTAAAAGCCGTTTTCCATGGTACCAGCCACCAGTTCCAGGCAACGGAACTGAACGCACATGGCCTCCTTCAAATGCTTCCCTCTATTACGGGATCGCTAGCGTTTCTTCTGGTGCGTCTGAGGGGCTGTTCCTCCAGACCCTCTTTTATCCTGACTCGCAGGGTCATAGATGTCAATCAGGTTGGGGTGATGCAATCTCTTTCTCACCCAGCCCACTTTGCCTGAGGGCGTTCACGTAGCATAGTATCTCAATCCACAAATTTGTCTCCAAGAGACAATGGCCATGTCCCGTAGCTTTACATCGCCGGGGAACAAGACATTCTGCACGTCTCTTTCTCATTTCCTGGGTCCCCTGACCCAACCCAATAGTGATCTTACGATTCTCACAAAGGAGGGGGCTGCAGGCATAACACCCCCTTTCTTCAACGCGTTTTTACCAGCGGTTAAAACGAAGTAGTACAGAGTCTTACAGGACTGTGGAATCTACCACAATACAAAAGCTTTTCCTTTTCACTACAGAGTAATACAGTTATACATCCAATTCAGCATCCAAACAGTTAACGATTACAGTGTCACTTCCTTTAATAGCTTAACATCTTGTACCTTACTAAAGTCTTATAGCATCAGACTTCAATTTAATAACCACCTTTTTTTTCAGCAAACAAAACTAAAGAGTTGTGATCTTAAGCTTAGGTGTATACTACAAAAGTTCATGCAAATACCAATCGTTATGTTGCTTTCAAACTTAACAGGCAGGCTTCCATGGGGGTTGTCTTTTATTATTCACAGGCTTTGTCGAAATCCCTTAAAACCGGTTTCTGCTATTTAAAAATGGCGTCCCCATTAACCCTCGCCTCTTTTCCGGTTATTTCCCACGTGGGGAGCTCGGGTAGCCTGGCAAAATAGGCTTTTGTCCGCTTCTTTCATAGGAGTTATTTTATCAACATTGTGTCCCAAACTTAGACCATCTTCTGAATTTCCACCCAATTCTTTAATTTTACGCAAGTTGCTAGCTTTCTCTTCAGGACCCTTCAGACTATTAGTTTTCAGTTCGAACTCCTTGTTCAAGCAGCATTTTAAATTCTGCCTTTTCACACCACACTCTGGAATAACAATAGCATGAGGGGCCCGTCATCTTCCAACTCAACCTGTAAGTGATCCGTGGGTTTTAAATTTTTTCCATTCGATTTGGGAACTACATATTTCCCGTTTTCTTCAATGATAATATTCATCTCCCCATTAACTTTTAACACACCTTCGAGAACAAACACCTGGGAACTCTCACTTCCCACTATTACCAAGGTTAACCCTTTCTTCACTGAACCAAGTCTATCTGACCCACAAGGACGGCCGTCTCGTTCAACTGAATCAAATACCTCAGACTTTTTCTGAGCTCCGTTACTTGGTTCAGTACCACATGCATCCCCATCTTGGACACACTCAAACGGGACATTGGCCCCTTCCAGGCTTTCAATACCCGTACCCTTTTCAAATTCTAAATTCCCCTGATCCTCCCAGTTACTCTCTGGGCAACTCCCTTCCGGAGTAAACTCAACCCCGCGGGCTGAAACAACCTCATCTGCCAACCCAGCAGACTTCTTCAAGGCAAGGGCACCCTTTTCATCTAGGACTGCCCTCATTTCATGATCGGGAACACCTTTAGAATTTTCAACTTCTTCAAACAGTTCTGCCAAACCAGACAGATCATCCCTGTCCAACTCTGGACCTCTTAACCGCTCTAACGGTTCCTCATCTTTATTTTCTGCCTCTAGAACCTTTCTCCTCACTAAGGGAGAATCTACCTCCTCTCCCTTACCCTCTTTCACTTTACTACTCTTCGTTTTACCACCCTCTAAACCCTCGTGGTACAGGGTCGGTAAAAACATCTCGGCCAAATCAATACTGGCCGGATTTAAACTGCTCTCGTTCTCAGCTGCCTTTCTCGACATGCTGTGAGTGACCGCGCATGCGGGATAGCTCTTGGAATCTAGGGGCAGAGCCTCAACACTCACAGGCTGTTTTGTCAGCGTCACGGCTGCCCAAACCTTACCACCTGCTAAATCGTTACCAAGAAGGACGTCCGCGTCAGTTCTCGGGAATTCTGATCGCACCCCTATTTCAACTGGTCCAGACACCAGCTCACAATCCATAATGACCTTATGTAAGGGCACCATTTCTGTCCCTTTACTTATTCCTTTCACAGCTACCATTCTCGCCTTGCGACCAAACTCTAGTACCTTACTGCTGATCAACGACAGCTCAGCCCCCGTGTCTCTCCAGATCCGTACGGGAACTGGTGTGTCTCCCTCCCTCACAGACACGGTTCCGTATGACAGACAAGTCTCAGACCCTTCTCGTACTCTGTCTACCCGGGGCTCTCTTGTCGATTTACTGATTACCACAGCACATCCAATACGGACTGCTGCTTTCCCCTTTCCTGTCTCTTTCCTCAGAGCAAAGCACCGAGATGCAATATGCCCGCTCTTTCCACAATTAAAACAGGTCAAGCCCGGAAATCTCTGGCCGTCTGGCCTTTCCCCCTCAACCTTACCACTAGCTCCCGGCAGGACCTCTGCCTCAGCCGACGGGCTTTCTCGATTGTTCCCACGGTCTCTCTGGGAACTTTTATTCGAGGAAAACTTTGTCTTGTGGGTTAGGGCATATTCATCTGTGAACCTAGCAAATTCTGAGATGGACTTATTCGGCTTCTCATTCAAATACATCCGGATATCTTCCGAAACACAACCTTTAAATTCCTCAATCAGAATTAACTCCCTGAGATGCCAATAATCCTCTTCCACTACCTCTGCTGTGCACCAATGGTCCAAGAGCACACCCTTCTCATAGGCAAACTCGGTATACGTCTGATTCCACCCTTTCTTTAAATTTCTGAACTTTTGTCTATACGCTTCAGGTACTAGCTCATAACTCCAGAGAATGGCCGCCTTTACTTTGTCATAACTCTCCTCCTCCTCTTCCTCCTCCATGGACAACGCCGTATATGCCCGCTGTGCCTTCCCTTTTAACACACTTTGTAACAACGCCAGCCACTGTTCTCTGGGCCACTTCTGATTCACTGCCACCTTTTCAAAAAGCAAGAAATAACTATCAACATCCATCTCCTCGAACGGAGGTACTAACCTCAACTCCCGACTAACATTAAACCGCACCTTTCGGTCTGACCCCTGAACTCGTTGCTCTTGCCTTAACTTCTCCATCTCCAAGTCATGTTTCCTCTGTTTCTCTGCCTCCCTCTCCTTCTCGGCCCTTTCCTTCTCCTTCTCAGCTCTTTCCTTCTCCCTCTCAGCTGCTTCCAGCTGTTTTAACTGAAGTTCATGCTCTCTTTGCTTCTCAGCTCTGTCCTGCTCCCATTTCACCTCTAACTCTTTTAGCTGGAGCGCATGCTCCCTTTCTTTTTCAGCCCGGTCCCGCTCTAACTCCTTTAGCTGGAGCTCATGCTCCCTTGGTTTGTCGGCCCTTTCTTTCTCCTTCTCTCTCTCGGCCCTTTCTTTCTCCTTCTCTTTCTCTCTCTCGGCTCTTTCTTTCTCCTTCTCAGATGCTTCCAGCTGCTTTACCCTAATTTCATGTTCCAGCCTTAATTTCTCCAACTCTAACTGAGCCGTCCCACTAGCTGGTACCTTTTCAGGGATATTTTCCAATACCTCAGCTGTAAACACCTTCTTCCCAATATAATACTGAGTTATTGCCCTTCACACCTCCTGCTTTTTCATTGACAACCTCACCTCTGCGAGGTTTAACCCCTTCGCCAAATTTATCAAGTCTGATTGGGTGGCCGCCTCCAGCGCCTCCAGAGTCGGGTTTTCTATAAATTCCCCCACGTCCATCTTTGCTGGTTTCCCATCTGGCTACCCGTGTAACTAGATCCAAGTTTGGACTAACAAGCCCAATTCACTGGCCCTCCAATTTGGTATCAAATCTCGAGACGAGAACCCCAATTGTTACGTACCCCGTAACTGGGTCACTTACCAGCAAAGATAGAGAGGTCCATTGAAGTCTGATGGTACTATTTTTAAAAGTATTTATTGATAAAGGGGCACAAAAATAAGATTAATGCAAACATACAGATAATATATGTCGTCAGTACTAAATCTAAAAGCGCGGGTATAATAATAATCAACAAGAAATAGCTCTATCGTTGTCTAGGGGATAATGTATTGTCCGATGGAAATATAACAGTCACTGTTAGTTCGTTCAAGCTGCAGCGTTTTGGGTTTAAGAGAGAGACGGTTTTAAACTTGCCCAGGTCTTTTATGATGCCAATCCTTTGAGTCGGGGGAGTTGATTTCCCCGTTGCGAGCTAAAAGCCGTTTTCCGTGGTACCAGCCACCAGTTCCAGGCAACGGAACTGAACGCACGTGGCCTCCTTCAAATGGCTTCCCGCTATTACGGGATCGCTAGCGTTTCTTCTGGTGCGTCTGAGGGGCTGTTCCTCCAGACCCTCTTTTATCCTGACTCGCAGGGTCATAGATGTCAATCTATGCCAACACAGATGCCTTGTGCAGGAAGGCACAGAGTCGACTGTACTTCCTAAGAAGGTTGGCGTCATTCAATGTCTGTAGTGAGATGCTGAAGATGTTCTATAGGTCAGTTGTGGAGAGCACCCTCTTCTTTGTGGTGGCGTGTTGGGGAGGAAGCATTAAGAAGAGGGACGCCTCACGTCTTAATAAGCTGGTAAGGAAGGCGGGCTCTGTCGTGGGCAAAGTACTGGAGAGTTTAATATCGGTAGCTGAGCGAAGGGCGCTGAGTAGGCTACGGTCAATTATGGATAACTCTGAACATCCTCTACATAGCACCATCCAGAGACAGAGAAGCAGTTTCAGCGACAGGTTACTATCGATGCAATGCTCCTCAGACAGGATGAAGAGGTCAATACTCCCCAATGCCATTAGGCTTTACAATTCTACCGCCAGGACTTAAGAACTTTTTAAAAGCTATTATTAATGCTTTTTGAGATAGTGATTTAGATGCATATCATATTTTTTACTGAGTTAAGTATTGTATGTAATTAGTTTTGCTACAACAAGTGTATGGGACATTGGAAAAAAAGTTGAATTTCCCCATGGGGATGAATAAAGTATCTATCTATCTATCAGGTTGGGGGTGATGCAATCTCTTTCTCACCCAGCCCACTTTGCCTGAGGGCGTTCACGTAGCATAGTATCTCAATCCACAAATTTGTCTCCAAGAGACAATGGCCATGTCCCGTAGCTTTACATCGCCGGGGAACGAGACATTCTGCACGTCTCTCTCTCATTTCCTGGGTCCCCTGACCCAACCCAATAGTGATCTTGCGATTCTCACAAAGGAGGGAGCTGCAGGCATAACATTACAATATCTCCAGAGTCATTTTATATTGGTCCTATATCTACCCTCAACTCTCTTTTACCCTTTATATACTTAAAAAAGCTTTTAGTATCTTCTTTGATATTAGTCACCTGCTTCCTTTGATAATTCATCTTTTCCTTCCTAATGACCTTCTTAGTTTCCTTCTGCAAGTTTTTAAAAGCTTCCCAGTCCTCTATCTTCCCATGAGCTTTGTCTTCCTTGTCTTTTGCTTTTACTTTGGCTCTAACTTCACTTGTCTGTCTCGATAGTGTCGTTCTTCCGTGCGAAAATTTCTTCTTATTTGGAATATATCTTTCTAGTACTTCCCTCATTTTTTGCAGAAACTCCAGCCATTGCTAGTCCTTCCTGCTAGTGTCCCTTTCCAGTCAACCTTGGCCAGTACCCTCTCATGCCTTTGTAATTTCCTTTATTCTACTGAAATACCGACACATTGGAATTTAGATTCTCCTCCTCAAATTTCAAAGTGAACTCGATCATATTGTGATCACTGTTCCCTAAGGGCTCCTTAACCTTAAACTCTTATCACCAACACTCAATCCAATGCAATTGATTCTCTAGTGGGCTCAACAACAATCTGTTCTAAAAAGCCATCCCTTAGACATTCTACAAATTCTCACTCTTGAGGTCCAGTACTGGTCTGGTTTTCCAAATCCACTTTCATGTTAAAATCCCCAGTCCACGATTATCATGATATTGCCCTTCTGACACGCCTTTTCTATCTCTTGCTGTAATTTGCAATCCACATCCCGGCTGCTTTATGGAGGCCTATTTACAACTGCCACTAGGATCCTTTTATACCTATGCCATTTCTTAATTCAACCCATAGAGACTCTACACCTCTATGGCATATGTCGTGAAATTTGTTAACTTTGCAGCAGTAGTACAATGCAATACATAATAATGGAGAAAAAATGTGAATTACAGTAAGTATATAGAAATTGTTAGTAATAGTTAGAAACATAGAAAACCTACAGCACATTACAGGCCCTTCACATCCCCAAGGCTGTGTTAAACATGTCCTTATCTTAGAAATTACCTAGGGTTATCCATAATCCTCAATTTTCTAAGCTCCATGTACCTATCCAGGAGTCTCTTAAAAAACCTTATCGTATCCGCCTCCACTACTGTCACCGGCAGCCCATTCTACAAACTCATCACCTTTTGCGTAAAAATATTTACCCCTGACATCTCTGCTGGATCTTCTTTCAAGCACCACAAAACTGTGCTCTCCCATGTTAGCCATTTCAGCCCTGGGAAAAAGTTAAATTAAATAAGCAGTGCAAAAACAGAAATAAAAATGTAGCAAGGTAGAGTTCATGGATTCAATATCCATTCAGAAATCGGATAGCAAAGGGGAAGAAGCTGTTCCTGAATCATTGAGTGCGTGCCTTCAGGTTTCTGTACCTCCTTCCTAATGGGAACAATGGGAAGAGGGCTTATTTCAGTCCTGTGTAGTAGCCCTCCCCCCCCCCCCCGTACCAGACAGTGAATGCAGCGAGTTATGAATGCAGCTCTTGAAGGTACATCAGAACTTTCCAATGTTCAGTGTGGTAATGGTGTGACATGTATGAATTATTCAGCTGAGGAAGGGTAAAGCTAATAATGAGGATAATCAAATGATCTGGCCTCAGAAATTGTAGAATTACAAACTACCGTCTCCCCAAGGTTAGTGTAACAGTGAGTTGTGCGATAACTCCATTCAGACAAAACAGCACGTGAAAGAATGCGTAAATTACAACAAACATCCACAATCACTTTCCTTCTCAGCAATCATATCAGAATTCATGCTGTTCAAGAGATTCAGGTGAGTGTTCTGTGAATCTGCAGAGAAACCTGTATCAAAGCTGTACAATATGATTCGATTGACATTTTCCAAAGAAAACTAAGGGAGTTAGCAGAAGAATCATTGAAAAAGATGAGGACTACATACTCTAGATGTTATCTGCTTTGCTTGCATAAGCACCTCTGAAAAGACTTATTACCAACTAACATAAGATGAAAAGTATGAGAAGAATATGGGAGTGTGCACCTGCCAGGCATTCCTGTCATTTCTGGCTTGTCACTCAGTGTTAAGACCTTCACAGAAGACAAGAACTATACACATAAACTTTGAGCTGTCATTCATCAATCCTAGTGATATCATAAAGGACACAAATAACATCAGTGTCTATCACACAATTTTAATTTTTAAATATTTCTGACGTAGGATTGCAGCTATTTTGAAATCAAGCGTTATTTGTGTTGATTAGAGAAAGATTTCATTTTAAGTTTGGCTGCCTGTTTTAAACAGAAGTCTGCTGAGGTGTAGATGATGTTTATCTTGCAGAAAGGCTTCAAAAATAGATTGAACTGAAAGCAAATGTTAATTAATGGCTCAGCATTAACATTCCCATCCTTGGCTTTCACTATCTCTGCAATCACTTGCATTCTTACAACCCCACAAGGAATCTGCAAATGCTCAGCTCTATATTAAATAATTATTAAAAAGGGAATTCATGTCTATTATTTGGTTTTTCCCAGCATGGTCACCTTCTCTTTTACTACTCCCTGCAAATCTGGTCATCCAAAATCATTCTGGCTATGAACCTGGCTGGGAACCTCCATTTGCCCAATACCTTTGTTATAGGATTCTCAATAATGTGGACAGATCACAGCTCCCTCATGTGCCCTCAGCCCCATACTCTACTCTCTGTACACTCACAACGATGTGGCCAGATTCTGCTCTACTTCCACCTACAAGTTTGAAGATGGACAACGACTCAAATTATGACAAGTCAGAGTACAGGAAGGAGAAGGGAAGGAGTAGGAAAGATGTCAACAAAATAGAGAGCGTACAGAGGAGATTTACTAGAATGTTACCTGGGTTTCAGCACCTAAGTTACAGAGAAAGGTTGAACAAGTTAGGTCTTTATTCTTTGGAGCGTAGAAGGTTAAGGGGGGACTTGATTGAGGTATCTAAAATTATGAGGGGGATAGATAGATTTGATGTGGATAGGCTTTTTCCATTGAGAGTAGGGGAGATTCAAACAAGAGGACATGATTTGAGAGTTAAGGGGCAAAAGTTTATGGGTAACACGAGAGGGAACTTCTTTACTGAAAGAGTGGTAGCTGTGTGGAATGAGCTTCCGGTAGAACTGGTAGAGGCAGGATTGATTTTGTCATTTAAAAAAAATTGGATAGGTATATGGACAGGAAAGGAATGGAGGGTTATGGGCTGAGTGCAGGTGACTAGGTGAGAGTAAGCATTTGGCACGGACTAGAAGGGCCGAGATGGCCTGTTTCCATGCTGTAATTGCTATATGGTTATATGGTTAGTGACATAGTTTCGTGACGATAACCTCTCCCTCAATGTCAACGAAGAGTTGGATGATGACTTCAGAAAGGGATGCTGCACTTGGTCCTGTCTACATCAACGGTGTTCAGGTTGAGGAGCTTAAGAGCTTGAAGTTCTTAGTGTAAACATCACCAATAGTCTATTCTGGTCCAACCACACTGATGTCACAGCCAAGAATGCTCACCAGTGCCCCTATTTCCTCAGGAGGCAAAATAAATTTGGCATGACCCTGTCGACCCACACCAATTTTTATCAATGTGCCGTAGAAAGCTATGTTAAAGGTTCTGCATGCAATCGCAAGAAACTGCAGAGAATTATGGGCACAGCTCAGCACATCATGGAATCTAGCATCTCCTCTATGGACTCTGTCTACATTTCTCACTGCCTCAGTAAAACAGCAGCATAATCAAAGATCCCATCCATTCTAGATATTTATTTCTTCTCTCCCTCTTCCATTGGGCAGAAGATACAAAAACATGGAAGCATGTACCACCACAAACAGGAGAAAATCTGCAGATGCTGGAAATACAAGCAACGCACACAAAATGCTGGAGGAACTCAGCAGGGCAGGCAACATCGATGGAAAAGAGTGGTTGAATGTTTTCTCTCAACTTCTTTAGATCATTGTTAATTTTACAACCTTGTAAAAATTGACCTTGTAGGTCAATTTTAAATCATTGCCTTATTATCTTTCTATGTGGTTCAGTGTTATATTTTGATTCGATAATGCTTCTGTAGAAAACCCTAGAAAGATTTTTAATAAATATTATTGGAAACTATTGTTGTTTTACAATATTAAAGGGTGTGCACTGTTTTTAAAGATAAGAGTTATTTCTGATAGGGACAATAAAATTTTTAAAAATCTAAGTAAGGTCTTAGACATCAATAAAATGAATTTCTCTGAAAGTACAACAGATCTTTAGTGTTGAACAAGAATGAAAATCTAGATTATGAGTTAGGACACACACAAAAAGCTAGTGGAATGCTGCAGGCCAGGCAGCATCTATAGGAAGAAGCACTGTCGACGTTTCGGGCCGAGACACTTTGTTAGTAGTCCTGACGAAGGGTCTCGGCCCGAAACATCAACAGTGCTTCTTCCTATAGATGCTGCCTGGCCTTCTGTGTTCCACAAGCATTTTGTGTGTGTTGCTTGAATTTCCAGCATCTGCAGATTTCCTCATGTTTACGATTATGAGTTAGGACTTGTTGGGTTATCTGTGGCCATTCTACTGATGTTACAGTGGATAGCAGTAAAACATTCACATTTCAATATAATACAGTAAACATTAGTGGGAAGTTGAAGGATTGAGAAGCTTTTAAAAACTAACAGAAGGCAACTAAAAAAGTCATAAAGAGAGAAAAGAGGGAAGAGAGCGGGAATTATAGACCGGTTAACCTGACGTCAGTGGTGGGAAAGATGCTGGAGTCAATTATAAAAGAGGAAATTACACACATTTGGATAGTAGTAGAGGATCAGTCCGAGTCAGCATGGATTTATGAAGGAAAAATCATGCTTGACTAATCTTCTGGAGTTTTTTGAGAATATAAATATGAAAATTGACAAGGGAGAGCCAGTGGATGTAGTGTACCTGGACTTCCAGAAAGCTTTTGATAAAGTCCCACATAGGAGATTAGTGGGCAAAATTAGGGCACATGGTATTGGGGGCAGATTACTGACATGGATTGAAAATTGGTTGGCTGACAGGAAACAAAGAGTAGCAATTAACGGGTCCCTTTCGGAATGGCAGGCTGTGACCAGTGGGGTACCGCAAGGTTTGGTGCTGGGACCGCAGCTGTTTAAAATATACATTAATGATTTAGATGAAGGGATTAAAAGTAACATTAGCAAATTTGCCAATGACACAAAGCTGGGTGGCAGTGTGAAATGTCAGGAGGATGTTATGAGAATGCAGGGTGACTTGGACAGGTTGGGTGTGTGGGCAAATGTATGGCAGATGCAGTTTAATGTGGATAAATGTGAGGTTATCCACTTTGGTGGCAAGAACAGGAAGGCAGATTACTATCTAAATGGAGTCAAGTTAGGAAAAGGGGAAGTACAATGAGATCTAGGTGTTCTTGTACATCAGTCAATGAAAGCAAACATGCAGGTACAGCAGGCAGTGAAGAAAGTTAATGGCATGCTGGCTTTTATAACAAGAGGAATGGAGTATAGGAGTAAAGAGGTCCTTCTGCAGCTGTACAGGGCCCTAGTGAGACCCCACCTGGAGTATTGTGTGCAGTTTTGGTCTCCAAATTTGAGGAAGGACATTCTTGCTATTGAGGGAGTGCAGCGTAGGTTCACAAGGTTAATTCCCGGAATGGCGGGACTGTCATATGTTGAAAGATTGGAGCGACTGGGCTTGTATACACTGGAATTCAGAAGGATGAGAGGGGATCTGATTGAGACATCTAAGATTATTAAGGGATTGGACACGCTGGAGGCAGGAAGCATGTTCCTGCTGATGGGTGAGTCCAGAACTAGAGGCCACAGTTTAAGAATAAGGGGTAGGCCATTTAGAACAGAGATGCGGAAAAACTTTTTCACCCAGAGAGTGGTGGATATGTGGAATGCTCTGCCCTAGAAGGCAGTGGAAGCCAAGTCTCTGGATGCATTCAAGAGAGAGTTAGATAGAGTTCTTATAGATAGTGGGGTCAAGGGATATAGGGAGAGGGCAGGAACGGGGTACTGATTGTGTATGATCAGCCATGATCACAGTGAATGGTGGTGCTGGCTAGAAGGGCCGAATGGCCTACTCCTGCACCTACTGTCTATTGTTTATAAAAGATGAAATATGAAAGGATGCTAGCCATTAATATACAATGAGTTTTTTCCAGATATATAAAGAGTAAAAGGGAGTCGAGAGCGAGACCACTAGAAAATGGCACTGGAGAGGTAGTAAGGTAGGGGACAGACTGAATAAGTATTTTGCGTCAGCGTCACAGTGGAAGATACTGGCAGAATGCCACAAGTTTCAGAGTGTCAGGGGGCAGAAGTTGGTTTTGTTGCTATTACTAAGGAGAAGGTGCTTGGGAAGCTGAAAAGCATGAAGTCATCTGGGCCAGACGGACTACAACCCAGGATTCTGAAAGAGGTTGCTGAAGAGATTGTGGCAGCATTAGTAATGATCCTTCAAGAATCACTGGATTCTGGAACAATTCCTGAGGACTGGAAAATTGCAAATTCCACTCCACTGTTTAAGAAGGAAGGGAGTCAGAAGAAAGGAAATTCAAGTCAAGTCAAGTCAAGTCACTTTTTATTGTCATTTCGACCATAACTGCTGGGACAGTACACAGTAAAAACAAGACAATGTTTTTCAGGGCCACAGTGCTACATGAACAATACAAAAACTAAACTGAACTACGTAAACCAACACAAAAACTACACTAGACTACAGACCTACCCGGGACTGCATAAAGTACACAGAACAGTTCGGGCATTACAATAAATAATAAACAAGACAATAGGCACAGCAGAGGGCAGTAGGTTGGTAGTCTGATGGCTTGGGGGAAAATCTATTACATAAATAAACAGCTGAATGGCAGTGTCCGGGATTCCGTCCATTTCTGTACTCCCGCCAAGTATTTTGTTGTCACAGATGTAGTCCAATTTAGTGTCCGTTGGAGAGCAGAATGGATGGCAGAATGGCCAGCCAGCTAGGGCTTGCTTTTTTCCTGGCACAGAGTCCTGTCCACTCGCCTTGTTTCCACTTCCTCGCACACTGCTTACAACGTCCCCACCTCTGGCCACTGGCATCAGGTGACTCCTGATTCACCCGATTCCCTCAGCAAGCAGACATTGGAGAGCAGAATGGACGGGAGAACCAGCCGGCTAGGTCTTACTTTCTTTCCTGGCATGGACTCCTGCCCGCTCACCTCGCTCAACATGCTTATGAGTTGTGTTGGCGCATGGCCTAGTGGATAAGGCATCGGTCTAGTGATCTGAAGGTCACTGGTTCGAGCCTCAGCTGAGGCAGCATGTTGTGTCCTTAAGCAAGGCACTTAACAACACATTGCTCTGCGACAACACTGGTGGCAAGCTGCTTGGGTCCTAGTACCCTTCTCTTGGACAACATCAGTGGTGTAGAGAGGAGAAGGCTTGCAGCATGGGCAACTGCTGGTCTCCCATACAACCCTGCCCAGACCTGCTCCCTGGAAACATTCCAAGGTGCAAATTCATGGTCTCACGAGACTAACGGATACCTATTCAGTGACAGGTTGCTATCGATGCAATGCTCCTCAGACAGGATGAAGAGGTCAATACTCCCCAATGCCATTAGGCTTTACAATTCAACCACCAGGAGTAAGATATGTTAAAGTGCCGGGGTTGATTGTATTTAATGTATTTAAGTAAACTACTTAAGAACTTTTTAAAAGCTACTATTAATGCTTTTTGAGAGAGTGATTTAGATGCATATCATATTTTTACTGAGTTAAGTATTGTATGTAATTAGTTTTGCTGCAAGTGTATGGGACATTGGAAAAAATGTTGAATTTCCCCATGGGGATGAATAAAGTATCTATCTATCTATTCTATTGAGTGGTGAGTGCATGGAATAGGCTACTGGCAATGGTGGTGGAGGTGGATACGATAGGGTCATTTAAGAGACTCCTGGATAGGTACGTGGAGCTTAGAAAAATAGAAGGCTATGGATAACCCTATCGAACCCATGTTCGATACAGCTTTGTGGACTGAAGGGTCTGTATTATGCTGTAGGTTTCCTATGTTTCTATGATAGAATAGGACAAAGTCAGCATGGTTTTCTAAAGGGGAAATCTTGCCTGACAAATCTATTGGAATTCTTTGAGGTGTTATGATACCAGCCCCCTCCTTCCTGAGAATCGCAAGATCGCTATTAATTCCATTCTCGGACCCAGGAAATGAGAGACAATTGCAACGGATTTGACCATTGTTCTTAGAGAAACCTGTGTGAATTGCGACTCTATACTACGTGCCAGGGACATGGACACCCTCGGGCAATGTGGGGTGGGGATTGTATCACCCTACCTTGATTGACATCTACAACTCTGCAAGTCAAGATAAAAAGGGGACTGCAGGAGGCAGTACCCCAGCGACGTACCAGAAGGAGACACCATTGCTCATTGCTCCCGTGATGACGGGAAGCTATTCGGGAGCCACGTGTGATTCGGTTCCCCTAGCCTGGGGAACAAGTGGCTAATAACCCCGAAAAGGACTTCGAACTGACAACGGGGAACCCACGTTCCCGATTCAACGATTTGAGTCCAAAAGGCTGGCAAGTTTATTTTCTCTCTCCCAACACGTGAGACCCAGCGGTCCCCGAAAGGCTAAAAGCCTGCATGAACTTCAGAGACTTTGATATTTCCATCGGTCAATAGTTTTACCCCTAGACAAACGATAGAGCTACTTCTTATTGTTGATTATTACTATATCCGCGCTTTAGATTATTGACAACGTATGTAATCTGAATGTTTGTATTAACCTTACTTTTGTGCCCGTTTATAAATAAAAATGTTTAAAAATAGTACCATCAGATTTCAGTGGACCTCTCTATCTTTGCTGGTAAGTGACCCAGTTACGGGGTTTGTAACAGAGGAAATAACAGGCAGGATAGACAAAGCAAAGTCAATGGATGTTGTTTATTTGATTTTCAGAAAGCCTTTGACAAGGTGAGGCTGACCAACAAGTTAAGAGCCCATGGACTTATAGGAAATGTACTAGCATGGATAGAAGATTGGCTGATTGGAAGGAGGCAAAGAGTGGGAAGATGGCTGCCAGTGATGAGTGGTGTGCCACAGGTCTTTTCATGTTGAATGTCAATGATTTAAATAAAGGAATTGATGGCTTCGTGACCAGGTTTGTGGATGGTACGAAGATAGGTGGAGGGGTAGGGAGTGTTGAGGAAGCAGGTTGTCTGCAGAAAGAATTAGACAGATTGCGGGAATGGACAAGGAAGTGGAGATGGAATACAGTGTAGGGAATTGCATGGTCATGCATTTTGACAGAAGGAATAAAGGCATGGTCTATATTCTAAATGGGGCGAATTTCAAAAATCAGAAGTGCATAATGACTTGGGAGTCGTTGTGCAGGATTCCCTAAAGGTTAACTTGCAGGCTGAGTTGGTGGTAAGGTAGGCAAATGCATTTTTAGCATTCATTTCGAGACGACTAGAATACAAAAGTAAGGATGTAATGTTTAAGCTTTATAAGGCATTGCTCAGACCGCACCTGGAATGTTGTGAGCAGTTTTGATCCCCTTATCTAATAAAGGATGCTGGCATTGGAGAGGGTCCAGAGGAGGTTCACGAGAATGATCCCAGGAATGAAATGGTTAAAACATGAGGGTTGCTTGATGGTCCTGGGCCTGTGCTTGCTGGAGTTTAGAAGTATGAAGGGGATCTCATTGCAACCTATCAAATATTGAAAGGTCCGCACGGTATGGACGTGGAGAGGATGTTTCCTATGATGGAGGAGTCTAGGACCGGAGAGCAGAGATAGAGTGGATGTAGAGAGGATGATTCCTATAGTGGGGGAGTCTAGGACCAGTGGACACACTCAGAATTGAGTGACATCCATATAGAAATGAAATGTGGAAAAGAATTCTTTAGCCAAAGGATTATGAGTTTGTGGAATTCATTGCCACAGATGGTTGTGCAGGCCAAGTAACTGGGTATTTTTAAGGCAGATGTTGATAGGTTCTTGATTAATCAGGGTGTCAAAGCTTACAAGGAGAAGGCAAGAGAAAGTTTTTGAGAGGGATGATGGATCAGACATGATGGAATAGCAGAGCTGACTCAATGAGCCGAATGGCCAAATTCTGCTCCTATGTCTTATGGTTTTATGATCTATGGGATCCCAGTTTGGCTCTTGGAGCCAGTTCATTGACTTAAGAGGAGAGAGTGTTCCAGACCAAAAAAAGCTGAAGCTGTTAACTGCAAAGTGACATTGACTTCCAACTGGAAGGCTGTTTATTTAGGTACAGTAAATGTCTCCATAATCTGGGGAATGGTGGGGCTGAGAACAAGGAATTTCAGGAGGACGTCCACATGAGGCTTAAGTTTCCTCTTTCTCCCACATAAAAATCTTTGACAATGTTTATCAGCTGTACTCTTTTATTTAGGGATGGGGCTGATTTCAAAATTACCTTCACCCTAAGGTGACACAGCTAAGAAATACTGAAGCAGACATAAATGAAATGAAAGAAAATAAATTATAAGAGATTTGCAAATGTTAGCCAAGTAACATCCAGCATCCACCTATAACACTACACTGTGAAGGACTTGGAAGACAAACTCCATCCATGCAATCAGGAAAATTGCTGATGAATTACAAATGAGATACTCTGGGTCACTGTATTTGATGTGAATTTTCAATGTGCTATTGGTAGAGGAGAGCAGTGACAAGTCCCATAATGCAACTGGGAGAGGGCATCTAACAATCTGCATCTGGTGCACCAATGATCACTCCACTGCACTCACTATTACTAAACCTACACCGTCACATCATCAGTTCATATACTGCAGTAGTCCCATCCCCAATCACAACATCTCCTAGCTCTTGAAGAACAGTAATCAGTATCAGCATGGCAAACATCTCTCTGCTGACATCTCTCTGCTCCCAGGAAAAATAATAGTTTTGTGAAGCAGAGTGGTATGTAATATGTGCCTTGAACTGTGTGAGCTGCTGGGGTGCAAAGGAATGCAGCTGTCATGTGTGTTAATAAAGACTGGATCAGCTGGAAGGACAAGCACACTAACACTAGCATACTGCAGGAAGCCAACACGAACAGCAAATCTACCACAATAAAACAATAACAACTCCAATGAATAGATAGATAGATATTTATTCATCCCCATGGGGAAATTCAACATTTTTTTCCAATGTCCCATACACTTATTGTAGCAAAACTAATTACATACAGTACTTAACTCAGTAAAAATATGATATGCATCTAAAATCACCCTCTCAAAAAGCATTAATAATAGCTTTTAAAAAGTTCTTAAGTAGTTTACTTAAATACATTGAGTCCTAACCCCGGCACATTAACATATCTTACTCCTGGCGGTTGAATTGTAAAGCCGAATGGCATTGGGGAGTATTGATCTCTTCATCCTGTCTGAGGAGCATTGCATCGATAGCAACCTGTCGCTGAAACTGCTTCTCTGTCTCTGGATGGTGCTATGTAGAGGATGTTCAGGGTTTTCCATAATTGACCGTAGCCTATTCAGCGCCCTTCGCTCTGCTACCGATGTTATACTCTCCAGTACTTTGCCCACGACAGAGCCCGCCCTCCTTACCAGCTTATTAAGACGTGAGGCGTCCCTCTTCTTAATGCTGCCTCCCCAACACGCCACCACAAAGAAGAAGGCGCTCTCCACAACTAACCTATAGAACATCTTCAGCATCTCACTACAAACATTGAATGACGCCAACCTTCTAAGGAAGTACAGTCGACTCTGTGCCTTCCCGCACAAGGCATCTGTGTTGGCAGTCCAGTCTAGCTTCTCATCTAACTGTACTCCCAGATACTTGTAGGTCTTAACCTGCTCCACACATTCTCCATTAATGATCACTGGCTCCATATGAGGCCTAGATCTCCTAAAATCCACCACCATCTCCTTGGTCTTGGTGATATTGAGTCGCAGGTAGTTTGAGTTGCATCATATCACAAAGTCCTGTATCAGTTTCCTATACTCTTCCTCCTGTCCATTCCTGACACACCCCACTATGTCCGTGTCATCAGCAAACTTCTGCACATGGCAGGACTCCGAGTTATATTGGAAGTCTGATGTGTACAGGGTGAACAGGACCGGAGAGAGCACGGTCCCCTGCGGCGCACCTGTGCTGCTGACCACCATCATGCTATCCAGATGCCTAACTCTTGTCTCGCCAATTTACACCCACTTTAAGAAAGATCAATGCTCCACTGGTGGACTTCAAAGATAACGTCCCAAATATCGATTGGCATCTCCCTAGAGTGAGGGGTTTAGATGGGGTGGAGATGGTTAGGTGTGTTCAGGAAGTTTCTTGACACAATATGTAGATAAGCCTACAAGAGGAGAGGCTGTATTTGATCTGGTATTGGGAAATGAACCTGGTCAGGTGTCAGATCTCTCAGTGGGAGAGCATTTTGGAGATAGTGATCACAATTCTATCTCCTTTACCATAGTATTGGAGAGGAATAGGAACAGTTAAGTTAGGAAAGCATCTAATTTGTGTAAGGAGAAATATGAAGCTATCAGGCATGAACTTGGAAGCATAAATTGGGAATAGATGTTCTCAGGGAAATGTATGGTAGAAATGTGTCAAATGTTCTGCACAGGTACATTCCAATGAGACAGGGGAAGGATGGAAGGATACAGCAACTGAGGTGTATAAAGGCTGTTGAAAATCTAGTCAAGAAGAAAAGAAAAGCTTACAAAAGGTTCAAAAAACTAGGTAATGATAGAGATCTAGAAGATTATAAGGCTATCAGGAAGGAGTTTAAGAATGAAATTAGGAGAGCAAGGCATTCTACAAGTATGTGAAGAGCAAGAGGATAAGATGTGAGAGAATAGGACCAATCAAGTGTGACAGTGGAAAAGTGTGTATGGAACCAGAGAAGATAGCAGAGGTACTTAATGAATACTTTGTTTCAGTATTCACTACAGAAAAGGATCTTGGTGATTGTAGGGATGACTTACAGCGGATTAGAAAGCTTGAGCATATGGACATTAAGAAAGAAGATGTGCTGGAGCTTTTGGAAAGCATCAAGTTGGATAGGTCTCCGGGACTCAATTGAACACCACTCCATCCCTTTGCAATTTTTGCTCATTTCTTTCTCAAATCCTGCTAAAACATTGTTTACATTTACATTTACATCATTTGTTAATATATTGTAATTTGCCCTTTACTATGTCTATTGTCTTGTTTATTAATTATTGTACTGTCTTGCCTTGTTTTGTGCACTTTATGCAGTCCCATGTAGCTTTCATGTAGCACCAGGGTCCTGGAGGAATGTTGTTTCGTTTTTACTGTGTTTTCGTTTTTACCAGCAGTTATGGTTGAAATGACAATAAAAGCAACTTGACTTGACTGGATGAGATATGCCCCAGGCTACCGTGGGAGGTGAGGGAGGAGATTGCTGAGCCTATGGCAATGATCTTTGCATCATCAATGAGAGTTCATCAGTGAGAGGTTTCAGAGGATTGGAGGGTTGCAGATGTTGTTCCCTTATTCAAGAAAGGGAGTAGAGATAGTCCAGGAAATTATAAACCAGTGAGTCTTACTTCAGTAGTTGGTAATGGAGTAATGGAGAAGATCCTGAGAGGCAGGATTTATGAATATTTAGAGAGGTATAATATGATTAGGAATAGTCAGCATGGCTTTGTCAAAGGCAGGTCATGCCTTACGAGCCTGATTGAAATTTTTGAGGATGTGACTAAACACATTGATGAAGGTAGAGCAGTAGATGTAGTGCATATGGATTTCAGCAAGGAATTTGAAAAGGTACCTCCTACAAGGCTTATTGAGAAAGTAAGGAGGCATGGGATCCAATAGGACTTTACTTTGTGGATCCAGAAGTGGCTTGCTCACAGAAGGCAAAGTACACAGGTCATATTCTGCATGAAGGACGGGGACCAGTGATGTGCCTCAGGGATCTGTTCTGGGGGAGAGAGAGAGAGAGAGAGAGAGAGAGAGAGAGAGAGAGAGAGAGAGAGAGAGAGAGAGAGAGAGAGAGAGAGAGTGTGTGTGTGTTGGAGGGGTGAGGGGTAGTTCGCTGCAGGGTTATGTTACATGCCTGCTTCACAAAGACTATAACAGTTTCAGAGACATTCAATCTGCCAGTTGAAAATTCATTGATAGTGTTGTATCAATAGATCTCTAATTCCTCAGGAAAGCCAGTATATGCTGCCATGACACTGGAAATTGCTGGTTCCGGCCCTGCTTCCTCAGCTCCACTCTGAGGAAAAAGAAAAGATCCAGCAGGATAAATTGTCAGGTTTGGGTGGTTGTCAAAATAGTCAAGTTCAATAAATTAAATTGACTTGGAAACACAGATTCCATATAAACAATATGATTTTGAAAGAGAGACAAATGGTCACAAAAGGGTATTAATCAGAATTAAGAATTCCAGAGCACTCGATAGATAGAAAGAGCATGGAAGTTTGGAAAGCAGGAATGCAGTAAAGACTCTGTTGCTGGTCGTTCCAGACTGAATTGTCAGTGTGTGGTCATTTAAATGGCATTTGGTTCAAAGCTTGAACACGTGTCATCAACCACTAAAGTTCTAGATTAATTGGATTTGACCATGTGAATCTATTGGTCCTCATGGACTCCAGCTACTGAGCCCAGTCATGCTGAAAATGCACATATTCATTTAGGCCAGTTATATTATCAGGGATGATTTCAGGGATTTGGATTAGGAGGCAAATGGGAAGATAAACTGAGGTGGCACCATAGCGTAGTGGTTAGCACAACGCTTTACAGTACGGGTAACAGGGGTTCAATTCCTGCTTTTGCATGTAAGGAGTTTGCACATTCTCCCTGTGACCATGTTGTTTTCCTCCCACAGGCAATAGACATAGCGGTTGGTAGGTTAATTGGTCATTGTAAATTGTCCTGTGATTAGGCTAGGGTTAAATCAGAGGATTGCTGGGCAGCGTGGCTTGAATGGCCAGAAATACCTATTCTCAATAAATAACTTACTTTAGTGTTTAACAACTATTAAAAGTAAATAGTTTAAAGTTTCTCTGAATATTAGTGGGGTGGCAGAAGAGTTTTGAATTGAATTGAATTGACTTTATTACTCTTTCACATACATGAGGAGTAAAAATCTTTACGTTACATCTCCATCTAAATCTGCCATGTGCAATTTATAATGATTTATAATAAATAATATGTACAACAGGACAGTCAATATAGCATAGAAATACAATTGTATCAGCATGAATTAATCAGTCTGATGGCCTGGTGGAAAAAGCTGTCCCAGAGCCTGTTCATCCTGGCTCTTCGGCTGCATTACTGTTTCCTGGATAGTAGCAGCTGGAACTGAGGTGTCTTGGGTCTCCAATGATTCTTCGGGCCCTTTTTACACACCTGTCTTTGTAAATGTCCTGAATAGTGGGAAGTTCACATCTACAGATGCTCTGGGCTGTCCACACCACTCTCTGCAAAGTCCTGCGATTGAGGGAAGTACAGTTCTCATACCAGGCCATGATGCAGCCAGTCAAGATGCTCTCAATTCTGCCCTTGTAGAAAGTTCTTGGGAACTGGGGGTCCATACCGATCTTCTTTTACCATCTGAGGTGAAAGAGTCACTGTTGCGTTTTTTTCACCACACAGCCATGTGAGATGTGAGCCATGGTACAGACCATGTGAGATCCTCAGTGATGTTTATGCTGAGGAACTTAAAGCCTCTCAACTCCAGATCCATTGATGTCAATAGGGGTTAGCCCATCTCCATTCCTCCTGTTGTCCACAAACAGCTGCTTTGTTTTTGTGACACTGAGGGAGAGGTGGTTTTCCCCATCAAATCTTTTAGGGGTATTTGTGGGTAGAGGAGGGGACTTCACTGTGCTACCAGAGAGGCCATTGGCATTCAGATTTTAAAATGGAGTCTTGGATGTGTCAAGATTGGCACTAATTTTATTTTTGCTATTCGCAGGCATTGATATTTAGAAGGATATCACTAAGAGTGGAAGAATACAGAGAAAATTTATAGGAACCTTACCGGGATTTGAGGACCTGAGTTATAGGGGAAGGTTGAATAGGTCAGGACTTTGTTCCTTGAAACGTAGAAGAGTGAGGGAAGATTTGATAGAAGGATACAAAATTATGAAAGATATAATGCAAGCAGCTTTTCTCCACTGAGGTTTGGTGAGACTAGACCTAGAGGTTATAGTTAAAGGTGAAAAGTAAAAGGTGAAATGTTTAAGGGAAATTTCTTCACTCAGAGTATGGTGCAAATGGGGAAGTAGCTGCCAGCGGAAGTTGTGGATGCAGGTTTGATGTTAACATTTCAGAGAAATTTGTGTAACTACATGGAAGGGAGGGGTATGGAGGGCTGTAGTCCTGGTGCAGGTTGATGAGAATAACAGTTCAGCATGGACTAGATGGGCCGAGGGTTTTTTTTTGTCTATGACCCTATCGCCTTTAACCCAAAGTTGGACTTCCTGTTTGAAATTTCACATTTCACTTGGAATATATCATTTTTCAGGGAACAAGTAGAGAGTGTGCAGTGGAGAATAAGGAGATATGTGGGAAGGCAGAAGAAACAAAGTAGTATCTGCTCAGAATATTCAGGCATCAGTTCATCTGCTTAAAACTCAGTAAGGAATAATATTTAAGCCATCTTTAGCTTTAGTGTAAAGATCCTGTGTAAGAATGTAAAATTCAGCAGTGTGTGCACTGAGACAGAATGTGGTGACCCACTTCCCAGCGCACTCGAACCGGCTCACAAAGTGGCGCACGCCAGCATTGAGGTCGGTCCCAAAAAGGGCGCCAGGCCTTCTTCTCCAGCAAGGGGAAAAGCCCGCACGTGGGACGGGACTGTGAATATGCATATGTGAATATCCCGGGGAGGGCGGGGAACAGGAAAACTTTAAAGTGAGGCTGCGAAGTTTGAATAAATCTCTTTTGCAACTGCAACTCACCGACTGTGTGTCGTTATTTCAGCGCTGTGTGTAGCACACCGCTACAATTGGTGACCCCGATGGCCCAATCAATATTTGGACCGGAGATGAACGACGCCGCATCTGTTCATGAAGTTTCGTTAAAACTGCCAAGCTTCTGGATGCTGCGACCTCACCTATGGTTCCAGCAAGCAGAAGCCCAATTCCACATTCGGCAGATAACCATGGATTCCACACGTTATTACTACGTGGTGAGCTCCCTCGACCAGGAGATAGCCGCCCAAGTTGAGGAGTTCATACAGTCGCCCCCCGGAGGACGGCAAATACACAGCTTTGCTGATAAGGACTTTCGGACTCTCACGGCGTGAGCGAGCTGCCCGCTTATTGCACCTGGATGGTTTGGGAGACAGGCCGCCATCGGCTTTGATGAACGAGATGCTGTCCCTGGCTGGAGGACACAAGCCCTGCCTCATGTTTGAATAGGCGTTCCTAGAGCAGCTGCCTGAGGACAAATGGCTGCTGCTGTCCGACGCGGATTTCAGCGACCCCCAGGAAGGTGGCGGCCCGGGCAGACGTGCTGTGGAGAGCCAAGAAGGAGAGTGGGGCGTCCGTCGCACAGATCACCAAGCCACGCTCCCAGCAGCAGACCAGACCAGGCCCTGCTGCAAGACCACTAACCCCAGAGGCAGGAGTGAGGAGACCAACGAACAATGGTGCTTCTACCACCAGCGATGGGGCGCAGAAGCCCGCCACTGTAGCCCACCCTGCAAGTTCCCGGGCAATCGGGATAGCCTCCTGTATGTATGGGACAAGCAGTCGGGACGCCACTTTTTGGTCGACACTGGAGCCGAGATCAGCGTCTTACCTCCAACGAGTTACGACACCCACAACAGAGAACCGGGTCCCACCCTGAGGGCCATGAACGGCAGCACAGTAAGGACCTACGGCACCCGTATGGTGCGGCTACAGTTCGGCTCCAGCCGGTTCACGTGGGACTTCACACTGGCTGCCGTAGCCCAACCGCTCCTGGGGGCGGATTTTTTGCGAGCTCTGCAAGGGAAGAGACTGGTCCACGCCAAGATTTTTCAAATGTTCTCCCTGGGTGAAGTCCAGTTGCCGGCCCCACACCTAGACTCCATCACACTGTCTGACAACGAATTCACCAGAGTTCTGGCGGATTTCCCATTGGTTCTGGCACCGCAGTTCAGGGCAGCCATGCCCAGACATGGGGTACAGCACCACATCCCGACCCTGGGACCACCCCGCCACGCCCGTGCTCGAAGGCTTCCCCCAGACAAGCTCCAGCTGGCGAAGGAGGAGTTCAAGAGGATGGAGCAATTGGGGATCATACGGCGGTCTGACAGCCCATGGGTCTCCCCCCTGCACATGGTGCCCAAAGCAACAGGGAGCTGGAGACCATGTGGCGAATACCGCAGGCTGAACGAAGCTACAACACCGGACCGCTACCCTGTGCTACACATTCAGGACTTTGCAGCAAACCTGCAAGGCGCACAGATCTTCTCCAAGGTAGACCTCATCCGGGGATACCATCAAATCCCGATGCATCCGGATGACGTCCCCAAAATGGCACTCATTACCCCGTTCGGCCTTTTCAAGTTCCTCCGCATGCCTTTCGGCCTAAAGAATGCCACATGGACGTTCGAGCTGTTAATGGACGCGGTGCGACGCGACCTGGACTTCGCTTTCAACTATTTGGACGACATCTTCATAGCCAGCAGTAGTCAGCAGGAGCATCTGTCCTACCTCCGTCAACTCTATGCCCGACTGAGTGAATACGGCCTGACAATCAACCCGGCCAAATGCCAGTTCGGGCTTGACACCATTGACTTCCTGGGCCACAGGATTACTAAAGACGGGGCAACCCCTCTGCCCGCCAAGGTAGACGCGGTCCACCACTTCCCCAGACCCAACACAATCAAAGGCCTTCAGGAATTCGTGGGCATGGTAAATTTCTACCACCGCTTCCTTCCTTCAGCTGCCCGAATCATGTGCCCCTGTTCACCCTGATGTCGGGTAAGGGCAAGGACATTACCTGGGACGAAGAGTCCGCAGCCGCTTTTGTTAAAACCAAAGAAGCCTTGGCAAATGCCGCGATGCTAGTGCACCCCAGAATGGATGTCCCTACCGCCCTCACAGTGGACGCATCCAACACAGCAGTCAGTGGAGTGCTGGAACAACTCATCGAGGGTCGTTGGCAACCCCTGGCATTCTTCAGCAAACACCTATGACTACCTGAGCTCAAATACAGTGTTTTCGACCGGGAAGTGTTGGCGCTATACCTGGCAATCCAGCATTTCAGGTACTTCTTAGAAGGCAGGCCCTTCACCACGTTCACGGACCACAAACCGCTTACCTTTGCGTTCACGAAAGCGTCCGATCCCTGGTTGTCCCGTCAGCAGCGACATCTGTCCTACATCTCCGAATACACGATGGATGTCTGGCATGTCTCGGGAAAGGACAATGTCGTGGCGGATGCCCTCTCCTGCCCTAACCCCCTGTCCCAGGGGGTGTAACATGAAGCGCTGGTGGAGGCGCAGCAGGCAGACGAGGAGATCCCTAGTAACAGAACTGCAGTCTCCAGTTTGCAGCTCCAGGACCTCTTCGTAGGCCCAGGTGAAAGGACCCTACTCTGTGACGTAACCACCAGTCAACCCTGCACCATCGTTCGGGCAGCCTGGCGGCGGTGCATTTTTGGACTCCATTCACAACTTAGCGCACCCCTCCATCAGGTCAACCGTCCGGATGGTCTCCAGCAGGTTCGTTTGGCACGGACTCCGCAAGCAGGTCAGTGAATGGGCCAAAACATGCATGCACTGCCAAACAGTCAAGGTGCAGCAGCACACCAAAGCCCTGCCGCAGCAGTTCCACCCCACCCGCCGGCATTTCGACCACATTCATGTGGATATCGTGGGCCCCCTGCCAGTGTCACGAGGAGCGCGGCACCTCCTGACTATTGTAGACTGGTTCACAAGATGGCCAGAGGCAGTCCCGCTCACCGACACCACCTCCGAATCCTGCGCCCGAGCACAGATTGCAACCTGGGTATCTCGCTTTGATGTACCGGCCCACATTACCTCCGACAGAGGTGCCCAGTTCACCTCCAGCCTGTGGTCAGCTATGGCCAGCCTTTTGGGGACACAGCTGCATCACACAACTGCCTACCACCCACAGTCGAATGGACTAGTGGAGCATTTCCACCATCACCTGAAGTCAGCTCTCATGGCCCGCCTCAAAGGGCCTAACTGGGTGGACAAGCTTCCCTGGGTCCTGCTCGGAATCCGTACGGCACCCAAAGAGGATCTGCACACCTCTTCGGCTGAGTTGGTGTACGGCGCACCCCTGGTCGTCTCAGGAGAGTTCATACCAGCCCCAAGGGGGCAAGAGGAAGAACCCGCAGCAGTCCTGGACAGACTACATGAGAGGTTCGGTAACCTGGCCCCCATTCCCACTTCACAGCATGGACAGAACCTGACCTGCGTACCCAAAGACCTGCAGAACTGTAAGTTTGTTTTTGTACGAAGGGGCGGACACCAGACACCACTACAACGGCCCTGCAAGGGACCGTTTACGGTGATCAGAAACAACGGGTCCACATTCGTGCTGGACATTGGGGGGAAAGAGGAAGTTTTCACGGTGGACCAACTCAAACTGGCCCATGTGGACTTGGTGCAGCCGGTCGAGATTCAGGCACTGCGGCGCAGAGGCAGACCTCCGAAACAGAGACCGACCCAGACTGAGGACATTGGTGGTGTATCGCCGGTTCTGGGTGGGGGGGGGTTTATGTGGAGACCTATTTCCCAGCGCACTCGAACCGGCTCACAAAGTGGCGCATGCCGGCATTGAGGCCGGTCCCAAAAAGGGCGCCAGGCCTTCTTCACCAGCAAGGGGAAAAGCCCACGCGTGGGACTGGACTGTGAATATGCACATGCCCGGGGAGAGTGGGAACAGGAAGGCTTTAAAGCGAGGCCACAAAGTTTGAATAAATCTCTTTTGCAACTGCAACTCACCGACTGCGTGTTGTTATTTCAGCGCTGTGTGTAGCGCACCACTACAAGAACCTGAATTTTAACAAAAAAGCTAAAGTTAGCATAAAGTGGAAACATTTAAGGAGATAACCATCTTTCACAATGACTTAGTCTGTTTATATGAAAGATTTTAACTCAACAAAGATTACAGAAGAATCATCACATGTTAGTGTTTAATCTTGTTCATCTTCCTCAGCTGTGGTTTAAAGCTAGTTAAGTGGAATTTAAATAAGCGCAGCAAAGTTATTTCATGTATCATCTAAAAAAATGCTGAAGGAATTCAGCAGGTGGTGCACTTTCTGTGTGGAGATGGGGTGGCACAGTAGCGTAGTGATTAGCCCAACACTTTACAGTACCAGCGATCCGGGTTCAATTCCCACTGCTGTCTGTAAGGAATTTGTACATACTTGCCGTGGCTGTGTGGGTTTCCTCTGGGTGCTTTGGTTTCCTCCCACAGTATAAAGTTGCACTGGTTGATAGGTTAATTGGCCATTGTAAATTGTCCCATGATTAGGCTAGGGTTAAATCAGGGTTGCTGAGCAGTGTGAAGGACCGGAAAAACAATTCCACATTGTATCTCAATACATAAATCAATAATCAATGTTTTGCATTGAAACCCTGCATCAGGACTGAGTGGGGAGGGAAGGGAGAAGAATAAAGATTGAAATCCTGCATCAGGACTGAGTGGGAAGGGGAGGGAGCAAAATAAAGATCAAATCCTGAGTCAGGACCGAGTGGAGAGGGAAGGGAGAAGAATAAAGATTGAAATCCTGCATCGGGACTCAGTGGGCAGGGGAAGGAGCAAAATAAAGATGACAGGGCGAGTCGAGAGCTGAGGGCCAGAGCTGACTGCTGGACGATTAGGGACAGATCTAGTTGGACAAGGGAAGGGGTACAAGTGCTCAAGTTAGATGATCGATGGAAGGACAGGAAGGGCTGAATTTGTCAGATGTGTTCAAGAAGGATTCCTGACACAATATTTGGACCAGTCGATGAGAGGAGAGGCCATACTGGATCTAGTTCTGGGTAATGAACTTGGTCAGGTGGCAGACCTCTTGGTGGGGGAGCATTTTGATGAGAGTGACCACAACTTCCTTAGCTTCAGCATAGCTATGGAAAAGGATAAAAACAGGCAAAATGGGGAAGTCCTTAACTGGGGAAGGGCTAACTATGAAGGAATGAGGCAGGAACTAGCGAGAGTAAATTGGAAACAGATGTTCAAGGGTGAAAGCACAGAAGTAATGTGGAGGAAGTTTAGGGACCACTTGTGCTGGGTTCAGGATAGGTTTGTCCCACTGAGACAAGGAGAAAATGGTAGGAAAAGGGAACCATGGCTGACGAAACACGTCAAGAGGAAGAAGCAGGAAGCAGGAGGGGCTCAAAAGAAATATAGAGTAGCCAGGAAGCAGCTTAAGAAAGGATTTCGGAGAGCTTGAAGGGGGCATGAGAAGGCCTTGACAATTAGGATTAAGGAGAACCCCAAGGCATTCTATGCGTGTGTGAAGTAAAGAAGGATGACAAGAATGAAGGTGGGGCCACTAAAGGACAAAGAAGGCAACATGTGCCTGGAGGCAGAGGAGGTTGGGGAGGTCCTAAATGAATACTTTGCTTCAGTATTCACAAGTAAAAAGGACCTTGAACAGGGTGAGGTCGAAATAGAACAGGCCTGTGTGCTAGACAATGTGGAGATTAAGGAAGAAGAAGTGTTGGATCTTCTTAAATACATCAAGATTGATAAATCCCTGGGGCAGGACACGATCTACCCCAGGTTGCTGTGGGAAGTGAGAAAAGAGATCGCTGGAGCAGTAGCTATGATCTTCGAATCTTCTTTGGCTGCAGAGGAGGTGCCAGAGGATTGGAGAATGGTAAATGTAGTTCCCTTATTTAAAAAAGGTAATAGGGAGAAACCTGGGAACTATAGACTGGTGAGTCTTACATCGGTGGTCTGTAAACTATTGGAAAGGATTCTTAAGGATAGGATCTACGAGCATTTGGAGAAGTACAGTCTACTCAAGGATAGTCAACATGGCTTTGTGAAGGGAAGATCATGGCTCACGAGTATAATTGAGTTTTTTGAAGAGGCAACAAAAGAAATTGATGAGGGTAGGGCAGTGGACGTGGTCTACATGGACTTTAACAAGGCATTTGACAAGGTCCCCCATGAGAGACTCATCCAGAAAGTCATGAAGCATGGGATCAGTGGAACCTTGTCTGTTTGAATAAAAAATTGGCTTACAGGAAGAAAGCAGAGGGTAGTAGTGGAAGGAAAGTATTCTGCCTGGAGATCGATGACTAATGGAGTGTTGCAATGATCTGTCCTGGGACACCTGCTCTTTGTTATTTTTATAAATGACCTGGATGAAGAGGCAGAAGGATGGGTGAGTAAGTTTGCGGATGACTCAAAGATTGGAGGAGTTGTGGATGGAGTTGTAGGTTGTCGAAGATTACAAGAGGATATAGACAGGATGCAGAGTTGGGCAGAAAAGTGGCAATCTGGTTAAGTGTGAGATGATGCATTTTGGAAGGACAAACCAGAGGCTGACAACAGGGTTAATGGTCGATTACTTAAGAGTGTGGATGAACGGAGGGACCTTGGGGTTCAAATCCCTCAAGGTCACTGCACAGGTTGATAGGATAGTTAAGAATGCCTATGGGATGCTAGGCTTCACTAATAGGGGGATTGAGTTCAAGAGTAGAGAGGTCATGTTGCAACTCTACAAATCTCTGGTGAGACCATACTTAGAGTATTGTGTTCAGTTCTGGTCACCTCATTATAGGAAGGATGTGGAAGCTATGGAGAGAGTGCAGAGGAGGTTTACCAGGATGTTGCCTGGATTGGAAAACAAGTCATATGAAGCAAGGTTAGCAGAGCTGGGACTTTTCTCTTTGGGGGTGTAGAAGGATGAGAGGGAACTTGATAGAGGTCTACAAGATCATGAGAGGCATAGATAGGGTGCATAGCCAGTACCTGTTTCCCAGGGCACAAAATAACAAACACCAGAGGGCATATGTACAATGTTAAGGGAGGGAAGTTTAGGGGAGACATCAGGGGTAAGTTTTTTTACACAGAGGGTTGTGGGTGCCTGGAATAACTTGCCAGGGATGGTGGTGGAGGCTAAAACATTAAGGGTATTTAAGAGCCACTTGGACAGGCACATGGATGAAAGAAAATTAGAGGGTTATGGGGTAGTGTGGGTTTAGTACTTTTTTAAGGAATATATGGGTCGGCACAACATCGAGGGCTGAAGGGCCTATACTGTGCTGTAGTATTCTAGTGTTCTAGTGGAGATGAAAGTGGAGACAGACCTTGGAGGGGGATCAACAGGAACACAAATACTACCAGTTCTAGAATCTGATAAGTGAAGTAGGTGATAATGGGAATCATTTAGAAAAATGAGAGGGGCAGACGAGGGGAGTCAGTGAATAAAATATGTTGTAATTGGTTGATGGGACATGGTGGACACAAAAACAAGTTGTATAGGAAAGAGGACAAGAGGAGGACTGAAGGAGGATCAGAGATGTGAGATGAAGAGGGGGAAAAGACATTTGAGGTGAGGATTACCTGAATTCGGTGTTCATAGCATTCGTTGTCTCAGGTGGCATAGGAGGTGCTGTTCTTCTTGTGTAGAGAAAGTGGAGGATGGATAAGTCTGTGTAAAATAGGAAGAACTGAAATGGCATGCAACTAGGAGTACAAGATGAACAGGTACTCCACAGATCCGAGACCCGATCTGTGCTCAGGCTTGACAGTGTAAAGGAAGCCAGAATGCAGTAGATAAGTTTGGAAGGACATGGTTCTTCGCCTCACTTGGAAAGATGGCTTATATCCCCAGATGGTGAAGAGGGAGGAGGTTTTAGAACATTGTTTCAAGTACCATGTAGCTACAGATCAGTAGTTACTGAAATTCCAAATTCCGTATTATTTTTCTCTCTCCATGGGTACATTAGCTCCTTTGTCACAAATATTGAAAGGACAATGCATTGATTCTAATGCATTAGTTTAGAAAATTTCATTAGCGGAAGCTCAGTTTTATAATTGCTTGTACCCACAGATACAAAGCAAAATTTAGCCATAAAAGAAAAGGTGATTTTTGAAATGACTTACTTGTACTCAGAACATAAAATTTGGGTTAATACTGTTTGTAGTTTCCTGATAGTTTAGGCTGGTAAGTGAATCCTGTTTAGCATCCATTCATTATGTCTGAGTGACAATATCAAAATAGCGAATTGGAGTGTAAGAATATTTGACAGAGGGCTGTTATGTTTTGTAACTTCAAAACATTAAAGTAATTCAAAGGAAAGTACAGGAGTCTGAGAATGCAGGTCCACTTCCAATTTACTTTAAGCACACGTATCACCTGATAGCTTCATATGCAATTGATGTATTTTTAATTATTACCCATAATTATTTAAACAAAACAGAATACTTAATCTAACTATATACATAGAAGATTACGCAAATATTAGTGAAACAATATATACACAACATCGACCTTGGTGTGTATTTGTTTCTGTAGGCAGTAGTGAGGCAGGAAATATTGCAGTCAAGATTCATATTAAACAGCATGTCACTGACACTCACAATGGGCCCTATATCCTAAGGGTTCAAATACATGATCATTATCTCATAACTCCTACTTCAGGTTCAAAAAGTAATAGGTCATGGTATCTTCAGGCAAATTGCTTGCAAAGTTTAACAGTAGAGTTTCATTCACAAAAATAATTAACAAAGTGAAACATTTTTGCCGGTGTTCGTTTATTGATTATTTTTAGTGTTGACTTTTTTGTGGATGTGGTAACATTTCAGCTTCTGCTGGCTATTTCATTGAAATCCAGTATGAAAGGAGATTGAGTTGAGTAGTTTCATTATCAAAGTAACTGTTTGAATTAAAAGTGATGCTGGTATGTGCGCAAACTCATTACATCATTGTATTGTTTGTTATCATTCATCATAGTAAGTAACTGTCAAGTGATTTTAGGTAATAATGCTATGGTTTTCATTCTTATCCAACCTCATCATGTAGAATTCAGTATTTAAACATCTATAGTCAATGAGCCAGTAACTGTGTGCGTTCATACAGTATTTCACTTAAATTAACTTTGACAAAAGAAGAAGTGAACCTGTACACAAATAGTTTAATCAAATACTCTGGCAGAATGTTGACTTTCATATCAATTCCTTGACTCTTATGTCAAAAGCTGAGAGTTCCAGGGTTTCCCCAACATCTGCTACAGGCTCCACATGTCAACTGAATGATGTGGGAGAGGGTATTTCCTGCCATTTTTTTTAATAAGACTGCCGGAATAATTTAGTGGAAATTTGAAACATGGATAATTAATTTAAAAGACTTGTATCAATTTGTCCAAGCATTGCCTGCAGCAAAAATTCATGGACAATTCTTAGTAGTGTTGAGGGACAGAAGGGTATTTGGGAGTTGAGTTCAAGAGCAGTGAAGTAATGTTGAAACTTTATGAACCTCTAGTTGGACCACACTTGGACTATAGTGTTAACTTCTGGTTGCCTCATTAAAGGAAGGATATGGAAGCTTTAGAGAGGGAACAGAGGAGATTTACCAGGATGCTGCCTGGATCAAAGAGCATGTTCAATAAGGAAAGGTTGAGCGAACTAGGGCTTTTCTCTTTCAAGAGAAGGAAGACAAGAGATAACTTAATAAAATGGATAACCAGAGACATTTTCCCAGGGTAGAAATGGCTAATACAAGGGGTCATAATTTAAAGGTGATTGGAGAAGAGTATAGGGGAGATGCCAGAGGTAAGTTTTTTTACACAGTGTGGTGAGGCCGTGGAACAGGGGCAGTGGAAGAGGCAGATAAATTAGAAGTTTTTAAGAAACTCTTGGATAGGCAGATGGAATGCAGAAAATGGAGGCTATGTCGAAGAGAAGGGTTAATTGATCTTGGAGTAGATTAAAAGGTCAGCACAACATCATGGGCTGAAGGGCTTGTGTTCAGAGTAAATGTCACGTAATGTTTAAGTAGTATCAATCACAATAATTTTTTGTATTATTGTACAATAATGGAATAACTTCAGAACTCCCTTACATGTCCTGTTCACAAAGGAAGACAAATCCAATCTGACATGCCAATCTATATTCAATTACTAGCAATGTGGTGGTATCAATGAAGATGCTATTAGTATCACTTGTCAATAACCTGCTCACTGATACTCTGTTTGTCATTGCTAGGACCTTTGAACTCTGGGCCTCAATACAGCTTGGCCCAAACATGACAGATAGCTGAAATCCTGTGCGGAGGTGATGGTAACGGCTCTGGATGTAAAAACAGCATTTGACCAGATGTGGAGTCCTGGTAAAATTGAAGCTCATAGGTGTTATGTTTAATCTCTCCCTCTCCCAAAACATCCACCATTGTCCCTGTACCTAAAAAGACCAAAGTTACATGGCTGAACAACTGGTGCCTTGGTACACTTACCTCAATGATAAGCAAGTGCTTTGAGAGGCTGGTTAAGGACTACATCTGCAGCAGCTACCACCCACACTTGACCCCCTACAATTCACCCACTGACACAACCAATCGATAGATGACACAATAGCCACTGCTCTACATACCATCCTTACACATCTGGAGAAGAAGGATGCTATGTGAGAATGCTGTTCTTGGACTACAGTTCAGCATTCAACACCATAATTCCTTCCAGGCTTGAAAAGAAGCTCAGAGACCTTGGCCTTCACCCTGCCTTGTGAGGCTGGATCCTGGACTTCCTGTCAGATCGCTGGCAGGTGGAAAGAGTGGGCTCCCTCATCTCTACCCCTCTGACCCTCAACACAGGTGCTCCTCAGGGCTGAGTATTAAGCCCCTTCCTTTACTCTCTGTATATCCATGATTGTGTCACCACCCACAGCTCCAATCTGCTAATTAAATTTGCAGATGATACTACATTGATTGGCCTAATCTCAAATAATAACGAGGCAGCCTACAGAGAAGAAGTCATCACCCTGACAGAGTGACGTCAAGAAAACAACCTCTCCCTCATTGTCACAAAAACAAAGGAGCTGGTTGTGGACAATAGGAGGAATGGAGACAGGCTAACCCCTATTGACATCAATGAATCTGGGGTTGAGAGGGTGAACAGCTTTCAGTTCCTTGGCATACACATCACCGAGTATTTCATATGACCTATACATACCGGCTGAGTGGTGAAAAAAGCACAACAGCGCCTCTTTCACTCAGACACTTGAAGAAGTTTGGCATGAGTCCTGAAATCCTTTCTACAAGGGCACAACTGAGAGCATTCTGACTGGCTGCATCACTGTCTGGTATGGGAACTGTACTTCCCTCAATTGAAGGACTCTGAAGAGAGTGGTGCAGACAGCCCAGCACATCTGTAGATGTGAATTTCCCACTATTCAAGATATTTACAAAGACAGGTGTGTAGGATCATTAGGGACCCAAGTCACCCCAACCACAAACTATTCCAGCTGCTACCATCCAGGAAATAGTACCGCAACATAAAAGCTAGGATCAACAGGCTTCAGGACAGCTTCATCCACCAGGCCATCAGACTGATTAATTCATGCTGATATAATTGTATTTCTATGCTATATTGACTGTCCTGTTGTACATACTATTTATTACAAATTACTATAAATTGCACTTTGCACATTTAGATGGAGACGTAGTGAAGATTTTTACTCCTCATGTATATGAAGGATGTAATTAATAAAGTCATTCAATTAAATTCAAGTGAAAAGCATTCCAATGGTTGAAAACAAAACTTCATACAATGCAGTTAGTGGAGGTTAATGATCATGCCCAGGACATTGAAAAAGAATTCCTCAGACTGGTGTCTGAAGCCCAGTGTCATGTAAAGTTCAGCTCTAATGTGAAGTAAGAAACTACATCAAGTTCAGAGTGGATCAAATTATTTGCGCATTTATTATTTTACTTGCAAGGGAAGTTCTATTTTCCAGCCAAGCATCATCTGGAAAAATAGCTTCGATCTTCCCACAATAAGTTACAGATCCTGGGCCTCAGTACCTCTAATAGGTCCTTGACTTCCTAACTGGAAGACCACAATCTGTGCGGATTGGTGATAATATATCCTCCTCGCTGATGATCAACACCGGTGCACCTCAGGGATCTGTGCTTAGCCCACTGCTCTACTCTCTCTATATCCCTGACTGTGTGGCTAGGTATACCATATATAAATTTGCTGATGATACATTGTTAACAGAATCTCAGACGGTGACGAGAGGGCGTAAGGAGTGAAATATACCAGCTAGTTGAGTGGTGCTGCAGCAACAACCTTGCATTTGATGTCAGTATGACAAAAGAGCTGAGTGTAGTCTTTAGGAAGGGTAAGATGAAGAAACATGAACCAATTCTCATAGATGGATTGGAAGTGGAGAGTGTGGGCAGTTTCAAGTTCCTGAATGTCAAGATCTCTGAGGATCTAACCTGGACCCAACATATCGATGCAGCAATAAAGAAGGCAAGACAGTGGTTATATTTTAGTAGGATTTTGAAGAGATTTGGCTTGTCAACTAAAATACTCAAAAATTTCTATGGATATACCATGGAGAGCATTCTGACAAGCTGATTCACTGTCTGGTACAGGGGGAGGGGGGCTACTGCACAGAAGCTACAGAAAGTCATAAAATAAGTTATCTCCATCTTAGGTACTAGCCTCCATCTTCAAAGAGCGATGCTTCAGAAAGGCAACAGCCATTTTTAAGGACCCTCATAACCTAGGGCTTGTCTTTTTCTCATTGTTACGTTTGGAAGGAGATAGAGAAGCCTGAAGCAGCACACTCAGTGATTCAGGAACAGCTTCTTCCACTCTCCCATTAGATTTCTAAATGAACATTGAACTTTACAAGTTCACTTTTTTATATATATTAATAATATAATTAATATATATATGCACTATTTTAAATCTATTCAATAACCATGTATATATTAACTGTAATTGATTGATCTATTTATTTATGTATTTTTTCTTTCTATATTATTATGTATTACATTGAATTGCTGCTGCTAAGTTAACAAATTTCATAACACATGCTGGTGATAATAAACCTGATTCTGATGTTTCAACCAAAGCACTTTTATATTTTTTACAGAGAACAGTAATTAGTTGTTTTATTTCATAACATTCCTCCGTTATCATGTTTTGACATTTGTTCTTTAGAAGCTGTATCTTATTTATCTTTGTTGTCAAAACATCCTCCCAGCCATAAACTAAATCTCCTATCAGTAAAAAAAAATCAGCTTCCTATCATAAAACGTAGATGTAAGCATCGCATCCAAATCATCAAAGCAACTTGGGACTTCATGGGTTCCATTTTGTCATGTTACATTTTACACAAATTACAAATTCATAAAGATTTCAGGTTTACAGATACACTTGCACACCTGCCAGTTACTTCATTAGTGAATATCCTTTAATCATAATCTGAAACAAGAATGCAGGAAATACTCCGCTTGACAGGCAGCATCTGTAATGAGAGAAAAAGAATCAACACTCCCTTCCTGAAGAAATTGACTTGGTTTCCTTTGTCCCTTATGCTGCCTGACTGGCTGAGTGTTTCTGGCCTTTAACACTTCTCTCTCAGTTTATGATGCAGTATGAACTTAAGCTCAAATGATGTGTGAAATGGAGGGTCTTGCAGGTGTTCATGATCAACGTATTTCTTTCTTTGTCTTTCTATGTGGCAGGAACTTCATTCCTGGGAAATGCTGAAGAAACCACAATTTCCTTAAGGCTTTATCTTCCTACCTCCTTTTAGGGAGAATATGATAGCGATTTATCATCATGACATAGCAGTGTTTCATTTTTCTGAATCAAGATTGGCATAGATTCCAGAGTTGAAGATCTTATTAAAATATATATAATTTTTAAGAGAATTGACTGTAAGACCATAAGTTATAGGAGCAGAAGTAGGCTATTTGGCCCATCGAGTCTGCTCCACCATTCAATCATGGGCTGATCCAATTCTTCCAGTCATCCCCACTCCCCTGCCTTCTCCCCATACCCTTTGATGCCCTAGCTAATCAAGAACCTATCTATCCCTGCCTCTATATTAAATACACACAATGACTTAGCCTCCACAAATGCTCATGGCAACAAATTCCACAGATTTACCACCCTCTGACTGAAGTAATTTCTCTGCACCTCAGTTCTAAATTGACGTCCTTCAATCCTGAAGTTGTGCCCCCTTGTCCTAGAATCCCCTATTCATGGGAAGTTATTTCCATGGGAAATAACTTTGCTATATCTAATCTGTTCAGGCCTTTTAACATTCAGAATGTTTCTATGAGATCCCCCCTCATTCTCCTGAACTCTAGGGAATACAGCCCAAGAGCTGTCAGACGTTCCTCATATAGTAACCCTTTCATTCCGGGAATCCTCCTTATGAATCTTCTCTGAACTCTCTCCAATGTCAGTATATCCTTTCTAAAATAAAGAGCCCAAAACTGCACACAATACGCCAAGAGTGGTCTCATGAGTGCCTTATAGAGCCTCAACATCACATCCCTGCTTTTGTCTTCTAGACCTTACATTCGCCTTCTTCACAACCAACTGAACCTGGAGGTTAACCTTTAGAATATCTTGACAAGGACTTCCAAGTCCTTTTGCATCTCTGCATTTTGAATTCTCTCCCCATCTAAATAATAATCTGCCTTTTTATTTCTTCCACCAAAATGCATGACCATACGCTTTCCAACATTGTCTTTCATTTGCCACTTCTTTGCCCATTCCGCTAAACTATCCAAGTCTCTCTGCAGGATCTCTGTTTCCTCAACACTGCCTGCTCCTCCACCTATCTTTGTATAATCAGCAAATTTAACCACAAATCCATTAATACCATAGTCCAAATCATTGACATACATCATAAAAGTTGCAGTCCCAACACCAACCCCTGTGGAACTCTACTGGTAACCGGCAGCCAGCCAGAATAGGATCCTTTTATTCCCATTCTCTGTTTTCTGCCGATCAGCCAATGGTCTACCCACACTAGTAACTTCCCTGTAATCCTATGTGCTCTTATATTGCTAAGCAGCCTCATATGTGGCACCTTGTCAAAGGCCTTCTGAAAATCCAAGTACACCACATCTACTGCATCTCCTTTGTCAACCCTGTTTGTAATTTCCTCAAATAATTGCAGTAGGTTTATCAGGCAGGATTTTCCTTTCAGGAAACCATGCTGGCTTTAGACTATCTTGTCATGTGCCTCCAGCTACTCTATAATTTCATCCATAACAGTCGATTCCAACAACTTCCCAACCACTGATGTCAGGCTAACAGATCGATAGTTTCCTTTCTGCTGCCTCCCACCTTTCTTAAATATAAGGAATAACATTTGCAATTTTTCAGTCATTCGGTACAATGCCAGAATCTATCAATTCTTGAAAGATCATCGTTAGTGCCTCCACAATCTACTTCCTTCAGAACCCGAAGGTGCATTCCATCAGGTCCAAGAGACTTATCCACCCTCAGACCATTAAGCTTCTCAGTCATAATGTTCACTACACAAACTTCACTCCCTTGACACTCTTGAATGTCCAGTATACTGCAGATATCTTCCACTGTGAAGACTGATGCAAAATATGCATTCAGTTCCTCTGCCATCTCTGCATCTCTCATTAAAATATCTCTAGAGTCATTTTGTATTGGTCCTGTATCTACTCGAGTCTCTTTTACCCTTTATATACTTAAAAAAGCTTTTAGTATCTTCTTTGATATTAGTCACCAGCTTCCTTTAATAATTCAAATGTAGTGTTCTCGCACAGGTGTAAAAACTCTGAACTAAACACGAAGTATAAACCGGAGTCAATGAGGCGCGATCCCAGTAAGATTAACAGTTTACTGTTCACTCTTCCACATTAATGTATGGTGAAAACTGTTGATAAAACAATACAAAATATATACAGTATTTGTTTCCTTCTTGGCATCACATTTACATCATAAATACTTGCAAAAATAAAACTACAACAAACTATATTACATTAAAGTACAACATACAGTCAGAATCTACCTACGCCATCAACTGCTTTAAATACACTTCAACACAAACTCTTTAAATAACAAAGAACATAAACTTTATCAACCGTCATTACTTTTAACAGAATCAGCATTAACATTTTTACTTCAACATATCGATTATCTTACGAACTTATGGCGTTGCTTCTATGATGTTTCTAGTGCGTAGAAAGAAAACTTTTCTTGCGCTGATCCTGCACACACAAGTCCCCTCCTTCCCGTTTCTCCAAATCGGTATTTTCCCACAGGACGCAGCGAAACCGGGTGTGACGTCATCGCATGCCACGATACATCACAGACAACAAATTTATTTTCAACAACCTTTAACTTTAACTAGAAAACGATTACAAACGAATTACTAAAGCGAAAATATAATAAACTAAACAAATGCCTTTAAGGGCAACACATCTTTTCCTTCCTAATGATCTTCTTAGTTTCCTTCTGCAACTTTTTAAAAGCTTCCCAATCCTCCAACTTCTCACTAGCTCTGGCTTCCTTCTATGCCCTCTCTTTTGATTTTACTTTGGCTCTGACTTCACTTGTCAGCCTTCTTCTCTTTGAAAATTTCTTATTTGGAATATATCTGTCTTGCAAAAAGTCTTGCAATAGAAATATTGAGAAAATAGATACTGGGATAATGTCTCCACAAACCGGGAATAGAATATGCACTACTGGTTCTAAGAAATGATTTTTACCTTTGGAATTGTCACCTGACTAGGATTGTGCCATGTGATGAAATATTTACTAGACAACGTTAAAGAGTTCTTGAATAAATTATATATGTTTTGTCCAAACATTTCACTTCTCAGCTATATTGGTCTATTGACTCTGCAGTCAACTGCATTAAAGTTTAAGAACTCATTTAGCCCAAGTCAGATTGTCTCAGTCAATTTCACCAATCATTCTGCTAAGAAAAAGGGAAACTCCTTCATTAAATGGTTGAGGATCATTGGAATTCTCTATCTTAGAAATCTGTGCATGCTTCTTCACTGAGTAAATTTAATATGCGACTTTTGGATACAAGCCAATCAATGAGAGTGGCAACGATGGAAGTAGTAGAGCTGAAGTAGGAGCATAATTTTATTAAACAGAAGAGTAGGTTGGGAAGCTGGCTTATATCAATCGTTATTCAGGCTATTTATGTTGATCCAATATAGGCTGATGTTGGCACATTGCTTCAGAGGAAAAAGAGTGTGAATTGGCCTTAATCTAAAGCTCACCAACAGCTACAGTAAAGCTTTATTCAGTCAGGTTTAGTGAAGAAGATCAAGGTTGTTTCCTTATTTGTTGAGACTTGGGGCATTGAGACAAAGCTAACAGATTTAACCCACTGTCCTAGAGTCATAGAGAAGTACAGCACAGAAATAAACCTTTGGCTCATCTACTCCATGCTGAAAATATTTAATTTACCTACTCCTATCAAACTGCACCGGGCCAAAGGCTTCCATATCCCTACTATCCATGTACGTATCCAAACTTCTCTTAAATATTGAAATCAAGCTCGCATAGACCACTTGCATTGGCAGCTCATTCCAGACTCTCACAGCTCTCTGAATGAAGAAGTTCCCCCTCATGTTCCCCTTAAACTTTTCATCTTTCATCCTTAACCTATGACCACTGGTTGTAGTCCCACCCAACCTCAGTGAAAAAAGCCTGTTTGCATTTACACTATCTATACCCCTGATACTTTGTATACTCCTATCAAATCTCCTCTCAATTTTTTATGTTCTAAAGAACCCAGTGCTAACCTATTCTAATCTTTCCTTGCTATTGTTAATCTTTCCTTATAACTTAGGTCCTCAAGTCCCGACAACATCCTTGTAAATTTTCTGTGCACTCCTTCAACCTTGTTTATACCTTTCCTGTAGGTAGGTGATTAAAACTGCTCGCAATTCTCCAAATTATACCTCACCAACACCTTATACGACTTCAACATAACATCCTATCTTCTGTACTCAATACATCGATTTATGAAGACCAATGTGCCTAAAGCTTTCTTTATGACCCTCTCTACCTGTAAGCACACACTTAATGAATTATGGACCTGTATTCCCAGATCCCTCTGTTCTACCGCACTCCTCAGTGCCCTACCTTTCACTGTGTAAGATCTACCCTGGTTAGTCCTACCGAAACAAAACCTTGCACTTGTCTACACTAAATTCCATCTGCTATTTTTTAACCCATTTTTCCAGCTGATGCAGATATCTCCGCAAGCCATGATAGTTTTCCTCACTGTCCAATACACCCACAATCTTGGTGTCATCTGCAAATTTGCGGATCTGATTAACCATATTATTATCCAGATCATTGATATAGATGACAAACCACAATGGACCCAGCATGGATCACTGCAGCACACCACTAGTCACAGGCCTCCAGAGAGGCAATCCTCTACTACCACTCTCTGGCTTCTCCCACAAAACCAATGTCTAATCCAATTTACTATCTTATTATGAATGCCAGGTGAATGAATCTTTTTGACCAAACTGCCATGTAGGACCTTGTCAAATTCCTTCCTAAAGTCCATGTAGGCAGCATCCACTGCCTTGCCTTCATCCACTTTCCTGGTGACTTCCTTGAAAAACTCCGTAAGATTGGGTAGACATGATCTACCATGCACAAAGCCATGCTGATTACCTTTGATCAGTCCACATCTAACCAAATATCTTCCAACAACTTTCCCACAACTGATATCAGACTCACTGGCCTATAATTTCCTGGTTTCTGTTTAGGTCCTTTTTTAAAAGGCAGAACAACATTAACTATCCTCCAATCCTCTGGTACCTCTCTTGTCACTAAGGATGCTTTAAGTATCTCTGCTAGGACACACTCAATTTCTGCACTTGCCTCCCACAGGGTCAAAGGGAACTCATTGTCAGGCCCTGGGGATCCATCCACCCTAATTTGCCTCATGGTAGCAAACACTCCTCCTCTGTAACCTATACAGGGTCTATGAAGTTGATGCACCTTTGTCTCACTTCCACAGACTCTGTATCCATCTCCTAAGTAAATACAGATGCAAAAAATGCATTTAAGATCTTCCCCATCTATTTTGCTCCATGCATGGATTACCATTCTGGTCTTCCAGAGGACCAATTTTGTCTCTAGCTATTCTTTTGCTTTTAACATTAGTGTAGAATCCCTGAGGATTCTCCTTCACCTTGTCACCTAGAGCCTTCTTGTCAAGCCTTCTTTTAGCCTTTCTGTGTCCTAGCTCAAGGCATTTCTTGTACTCCATAACATCTCATTTGTCCTATTTGCCAATGCCAGCTATCAACTTCTTTTTTTCTTAACCAGGCCCTCAATATCTTTTGAAACCTTTATCTTTTATTCTCTCAGGCACAAACAAGCTTTGTACTCTCAAAATTTCATTTTTGAAAGCCTCCCATTTTACAAATACACCTTTGCCAGAAAACAGACTGTCCCAATACACACTTGCAAGATAATTTCTGATGCCATCAAAACTGGCCTTTCTCCGATTTAGAATCTCGACTTGTGGAGAAAGTTAACTTCACATAGGCTGGTGACTGGGTCTGAAATGTATGGAGAGTTTATCTGTCTGCCAAAGCCACAAACAAACTAGGAATATGTGATTTAATCAGAACAGGGAAATGGAAGGAAAGCCCCGTGCTAGTGCAGTAAGATGTGTGGCCCTTCTCTTCCTAGCTGTTAGATTTTCCACCTTTTTCATTTTTTTTATACAGTGCCTATCTAAAGTATTCACCACCCTTGGAAATTTTCATGTTCTATTGTTTTACAACATTGAACCACAGTGGATTTAATTTGGCTGATCAAGAGAAAAAAGACTCTTTTGCGTCAAAGTGAAATAATCCACAAAGTATTCTAAATTAATTACAAATATATAACACAAAATAATTGATTGCATAAGTATTCACCTTCTTCAAGTCAGCATTTAATAGATGCACTTTTGTCAGCAATTTGTCATAAGGGGGTGTTGGGAATGGACCCAAAAGCAGGATGCAGACACTGAAGTACTAGGAACTGGACGGGACAAAACAAAAGGACGGGACAGGTCACAGACAGGGCTGGGGAAGCAGGACTGGGATGAGGAACTGGGAAGAAGGAGGCTGGGATGGACTCCGTGCTTGAGACTGGACACAGATCCAGAGCCTAGGCCTTGACTCGGGCTCGGACCCCCAAACCAGGCAGAGACGAGACAAGGCCTGGGTTCTAGGAGTCGGAGACTCAGAGACTTGGGTTCCTGGAGTTCTTGGAGACTTGGGTTTTTGCGTAGCTCGAGGCTAGAGTCTTGGGGCTTGGAGTTCTTGGAGGCTTGGGTAGCTCGAGGCTAGAGTCTTGGGGCTTGGAGTTCTTGGAGGCTTGGGTAGCTCGAGGCTAGAGTCTTGGGGCTAGCCTCCTGGGCAGGCCGCGGGACTCCTGGGCAGGACGTGGGACACAACCCAACGGAGGCAAGGGACAGGAAGGGACAGAACCAACCACAGGATAACAACAACCCGGCCTGGCTTACCCGTCGGAAGGGAGGGACCCTGAGTCGGTGTGGATAGATTTCTATCAGTTTTGCACATCTGGACACTGCAATTTTTCCCCATTCTTCTTTACAAAACTGCTCAAGCTCTGTCAGATTGCATGGAGATCATGAGTGAACATCCTTTTCAAGAACAGTCACAAATTCTCAATTGGATTGAGGTCTGGACTCTGACTTGGTCACTCAGGACATTAACTTTGTTGTTTTTAAGCCATTCCTGTGTAGCTTCGGCTTTATGCTTAGGATCTTTGTCTTGCTGGAAAACATATCTTCTCCCAAGTTGCAGTTCTCTTGCAGACTGCATCAGGTTTTCCTCCAGGATTTCCCTGTATTTTGCTGCATTCACTTTAACCTATACCTTAGAAACAGTAACATAGAAAACCTACAGCACAATACAGGACTTTCGGCCCACAAAGCTGTGCCGAACATGTCCTTACCTGAGAAATTACCTAGCCTTCCAGGGCCTGCTGCAGTGAAGCATCCCACAGTATGGTGCAGCCACCACCATGCTTCATGGTGTGTTTTTGATAATGTGCGGTGTTTGGCTTATGCCAAACATAGTGTTCAGTACAATGGCCAAAAAGCTCAATTTTGGTTTCATCAGACCATAGAACTTTCTTCCATCTGACCTCAGGTTCTCCCACATGCCTCTGGCAAACTCTAGCTGAGATTTCATGTGAGTTTTTTTCAACAGTGTCTTTCTCTTTGCCACTCTCCCATAAAGCTGCAACTGGTGAAGCACCCAGATAACAGTCTCTCCCATCTTAGCCACTGAAGCTTGTAATTCCTTCCAGAGTTGTCATTGGTCTCTTGGTGGCCTCCCTTGCTAGTCCCCTTCTTGCACGGTCACTCAGTTTTTGAGGACGGCCTGCTCTAGGCAGATTTACAGCTGTGTCATATTCTTTTCATTTCTTGATGACAATTGTATTCCAAGGGATATTCAGTGACTAGGATACAAGAAAATTTCCATCTCATGACTTATGCTTTTCAGTAACCTTTCTGCAGAGTTGCTTGGAGCGTTCTTTTGTCTTTATGGTGTAGTTTTTGCCAGGATACTGACTCACCCACAGTTGGCCCTTCCACATACAGGTGTATTTTTACTACAATCAGTTGAAACACCTTGACTGCACACAGGTCTCCAAAAACAGATCTTCATTTAACTAATTATATGATTTCTAAAACCAATTGGCTGGACCAGTGATGATTTGGTGTGTCATATTAAAGTGGGTGAATATTTTTGCAATCAATTGTTTTGTGGTTTATTTTTTTTAATTAATTTAGATTGCTTTGTAGAGATCTGTTTTTACTTTGACATGGAAGAGTCTTTTTCTGTTGATCAGTGTCAAAAAAGCCAAATTAAATCCACTGTGATTCAATGTTGTAAAACATGAAAACATGAAAACTTCCAAGGGAGTGATTACTTTTGATAGGCACTGTATACAATGTATGGTTACAGTATGTGTTGGTTCTAATATTGAGTTTCATTTTTTTAAAAAAGTTTTAAGCCTATTATCAGACTACAGCATGCAAGACATAATTAGACCATAAGACCATAAGATATTGGAGCAGAACTGGGCCTTTTGGCCCATCGCGTCTGCTTCGCCATTTCACCATGGCTGATCCAGTTTCCCTCTCAGCCCAAACCACTGCCTTCTCCTCATATCCCTTCATGCCCTGACCAATCAAGAATCTATTAACTTCTGCCTTGAGTATACATATAGTCTTGACCTCCACGGCCGTCTGTGGAAAAGAATTCCACAATTTCATCACTATCTGGCTAAAGAAATGCCTTCTTGTCTCAGTTCTAAGAGGACTTGATTCTGTTCTGAGACTCTCTTCTCTGGTCCTTAACTCACCCAGCATAGGAAACATTCTCTATATCCATTCAAGGGCTTTCAAAATGCAATAGGTTTCAATTAGTCATTATCATATGAAGATAAATAATTATCTTTACAAAGATTGGTAAAATATTAAGGGAATATTTGGCCACATAATGAATTGCATTTAATTAAAGCGCAAGACATCAAATATTCAGTCAGCACTCCTTTGACTCCTTCCACACCAAGGGTTAATGCTTCCTCTCTGAATTAATTTGAACTTTGCTATCGCCAGAAGATAGTATAAAACATAAGACAAGATTTAAAACATAGAAGTTTTTTTTAGAAGTAATTTGAGCTGTAAACCTGATTAAATGTGCAATTTAGGCAAAAAGACATTAATCTCCGAGGGATTTACAGTAACAATGATTGCAGAAGAGTGTGTTTTCAGGATTAGATCCTATCTTCCTGAGGGTAGTTTAATGCAGTCTCTTTTAACCTTTAAATGAGATTTAGCTTCAAACTAATATTAAATGAAATTACAAGATAAAATTAACTTTGGCCACCGAGTAAAAGTATTTAGTTGTACAAAATTCTTTTTATAGGAATGAATAGATATTTTGCAAATTTTCAAATTTTCTTTGAAAGTCTAGTAGTTTAAATTGCATTAATGGACACAGTAAAATAGAATCTTTTACAACAAAATGACATTTTAATTAAAAAAATAATCTTTTTTATAGGACAAATCCTTAAAATGGTGGAAAAGAAGTTCCAGGACTGTAAAAGGGGAGTGGTTGCTACAGGGACTGTGCAGGTTTTTCCTTCAGGGCTTCCTTTGAGTCCAGAATGCTTGAAGGAGGCAGAAATGTATGGCAGTATCCAACATACAATGCGTAACTGGACACAGCTTTAGTAACTTCCATTTTAGTGCTAGAACTGTTTGCAGTTTACCTACAGCCTTGTCATGGCAAATGAACTGGTTGCTCTCTCACCTGACCACAGTCAGTGCCCGGTATCTATAGCAAAGGCAAAAACATGTCGAAGACAGTGTTGGCTTTCAGTGTAGAATTGTTATTTTCTTTGTAGCTTAACTCGCCTAAGCTTGTTTGTATATTTATGTAATCACCTGTCAACATGTGATTGTGATTATGGTAAACTTGCATTTGTATTTCTCTAGAAAGTTTTCAGTAGTAGGTGTCACACTACCTGAATCTGGCTATTTTACAGGCTAACTGTTATCACAGGGATTTTTGTTATCTCTACTCTGAGTATGAGATACGGTAACTGCCTCTGTTTTTCCCTTCGTCTTCTTTTCTTTGTTCTCTCAACTCTCTTGTTCATTTTTCATTCTTAAAAAATTAAATAAAACAGCTAAAGGCAACAAGTTTTCTGCATCATTCTTGACTTCCAATAAACCTTTGGATCATCAAAGGATTAGGATCCAACAACAGGCACCAGGGTCATTATAGACAATAGACAATAGACAATAGGTGCAGAAGTAGACCATTCGGCCCTTCGAGCCTGCACCACCATTTTGAGATCATGGCTGATCAACTACTATCAATACCCTGTTCCTGCCTTGTCCCCATATCCCTTGATTCCCCTATCCATAAGATACCTACCTAGCTCCTTCTTGAAAGCATCCAGAGAATTGGCCTCCACTACCTTCCGAGGCAGTGCATTCCAGATCCCCACAACTCTCTGGGAGAAGAAGTTTTTCCTTAACTCTGTCCTAAATGACCTACCCCTTATTCTCAAACCATGCCGTCTGATACTGGACTCTCTCAGCATCTGGAACATATTTCCTGCCTCTATCTTGTCCAATCCCTTAATAATCTTATATGTTTCAATCAGATTCCCTCTCAATCTCCTTAATTCCAGCATGTACAAGCCCAATCTCTCTAACCTCTCTGCGTAAGACAATCCAGACATCCCAGGAATTAACCTCGTGAATCTACACTGCACTTCCTCTACAGCCAGGATGTCCTTCCTTAACCCTGGAGACCAAAACTGTACACAATACTCCAGGTGTGGTCTCACCAGGACGCTGTACAAAATGCAAGAGGATTTCCTTGCTTTTGTACTCAATTCCCTTTGTAATAAAGGCCAACATTCCATTAGCCTTCTTCACTGCCTGCTGCACTTGCTCATTCACCTTCAGTGACTGATGAACAAGGACTCCTAGATCTCTTTGTATTTCTCCCTTACCTAACTCTACACCGTTCAGATAATAATCTGCCTTCCTGTTCTTACTCCCAAAGTGGATAACCTCACACTTATTCACATTAAACGTCATCTGCCAAGTATCTGCCCACTCACTCAGCCTATCCAAGTCACCCTGAATTCTCCTAACATCCTCATCACATGTCACACTGCCACCCAGCTTAGTATCATCAGCAAATTTGCTGATGTTATTCTCAATACCTTCATCTAAATCGTTGACGTAAATCGTAAACAGCTGTGGTCCCAATACCGAACCCTGTGGCACCCCACTAGTCACCACCTGCCATTCCGAGAAACACCCATTCACCGCTACCCTTTGCTTTCTATCTGCCAACCAGTTTTCTATCCATGTCAATGTCTTCCCCCCAATGCCCTGAGCTTTGATTTTACCCACCAATCTCCTATGTGGGACCTTATCAGATGCCTTCTGAAAAATTGAGGTACACTACATCCACTGGATCTCCACTGTCTAACTTCCTGGTTACATCCTCGAAAAACTCCAACAGATTAGTCAAGCAAGATTTACCCTTGGTAAATCCATGCTGGCTCGGCCCAATCCTATCACTGCTATCTAGATATGCCACTATTTCATCCTTAATAATGGACTCTAGCATCTTCCCCACCACCGATGTCAGGCTGACAGGTCGATAGTTCTCTGTTTTCTCCCTCCCTCCTTTCTTAAAAAGTGGGATAACATTAGCCATCCTCCAATTCTCAGGAACTGATCCTGAATCTAAGGAACATTAGAAAATGATTACCAATGCATCCACAATTTCCAGGGCCACCTCCTTTAGTACCTTGGGATGCAGACCATCTGGACCTGGGGATTTGTCAGCCTTCAGTCCCATCAGTCTACTCATCACCATTTCCTTCCTAATGTCAATCTGTTTCATTTCCTCTGTTACCCTATGTCCTTGGCCCATCCGTACATCTGGGAGATTGCTTGTGTCTTCCTTAGTGAAAACAGATCTAAAGTACTCATTAAATTCTTCTGCCATTTCTCTGTTTCCCATAACAATTTCACCCAATTCATTCTTCAAGGGCCCAACATTGTTCTTAACTATCTTCTTTCTCTTCACATACCTAAAAAAGCTTTTGCTATCCTCCTTTATATTCCTGGCTAGCTTGCATTCGTACCTCATTTTTTCTCCCCGTATTGCCTTTTTAGTTAAGTTCTGTTAGATAGATAGATAGATAGATAGATAGAGACTTTATTCATCCCCATGGGGAAATTCAACATTTTTTCCAATGTCCCATACACTTATTGTAGCAAAACTAATTACATACAATACTTAACTCAGTAAAAATATGATATGCATCTAAAATCACCCTCTCAAAAAGCATTAATAATAGCTTTTAAAAAGTTCTTAAGTAGTTTACTTAAATACATTGAGTCCTAACCCCGGCACTTTAACATATCTTACTCCTGGCGGTTGAATTGTAAAGCCGAATGGCATTGGGGAATATTGATCTCTTCATCCTGTCTGAGGAGCATTGCATCGATAGCAACCTGTCGCTGAAACTGCTTCTCTGTCTCTGGATGGTGCTATATAGAGGATGTTCAGGGTTTTCCATAATTGACCGTAGCCTACTCAGTGCCCTTCACTCTGCTACTGATGTTATACTCTCCAGTACTTTGCCCACGACAGAGCCCGCCTTCCTTATCAGCTTATTAAGACGTGAGGCGTCCCTCTTCTTAATGCTGCCTCCCCAACATGCCACCACAAAGAAGAGGGCGCTCTCCACAACTGACCTATAGAACATCTTCAGCATCTCACTACAAACATTGAATGACGCCAACCTTCTAAGGAAGTACAGTCGACTCTGTGCCTTCCTGCACAAGGCATCTGTGTTGGCAGTCCAGTCTAGCTTCTCGTCTAACTGTACTCCCAGATACTTGTAGGTCTTAACCTGCTCCACACATTCTCCATTAATGATCACTGGCTCCATATGAGGCCTAGATCTCCTAAAGTCCATCACCATCTCCTTGGTCTTGGTGATATTGAGACGCAGGTAGTTTGAGTTGCACCATATAACAAAGTCCTGTATCAGTTTCCTATATTCTTCCTCCTGTCCATTCTTGACACACCCCACTATGGCCGTGTCATCAGCGAACTTCTGCACATGGCAGGACTCCGAGTTATATTGGAAGTCTGATGTGTACAGGGTGAACAGGACCGGAGAGAGCACGGAGAGAGTTCCTTAAAAACTTCCCAATCATCTGTCCTCCCACTCACCTTAGCTCTGTCATACTTCCTTTTTTTTAATGCTATGCAATCTCTGACTTCCTTTGTCAACCACTGTGGCTCCTTTCCCCCCTTTGAATCCTTCCTTCTCTGGGGGATGAACTGATTTTGCACCTTGTGCATTATTCCCAAGAATACCTGCCATTGCTGTTCCACTGTCTTTTCTGCTAGCTATCCATCCAGTCAACTTTGGCCAGCTCCTCCTTCATGGCTCCATAGTTTCCCCTGTTCAACTGCAACACTGACACTTCTGAGCTGCCCTTATCCTTCTCAAATTGCAGATAAAAACTTATCATATTATGATCACTACCTCCTAATGGCTCCTTTACTTCAAGATCGCTTATCAAATCCTGTTCATTACATAACACTAAATCCAGAATAGTCTTGTCCCTGGTCGGCTCTCGTACAATCTGTTCCAAGAATGTATCCCGTAGGTACTCTACAAACTCCCTATCCTGTGGTCCAGCACCAACCTGATTCTCCCAGTTCACCTGCATGTTGAAATGCCCCATAAATACTGCGACATTACCTTTGCCACATGCCAATGTTAACTCCCTATTCAACTTGCACCCAATATCCATGCTACTGTTTGGTGCCCTGTAGACAACACCCATTTGGGTCCTTTTGCCCTTACTGTTCCTCAGTTCTATCCACACAGACTCTACTTCTCCTGATCCTATGTCCCCCCTTGCAAAGGACTGAATCTCATTCCTCACCAACAGGGCCACCCCACCCCCTCTGCCCACATTTCTGTCCCTACAATAGCACGTATACCCTTGTACATTCATTTCCCAGGTCTGATCTCCCTGCAGCCATGTCTCCGTTATCCCAACAACATCATAGTTACCCATTCGCACCTGAGCTTCAAGCTCATCTGCCTTATTTCTGACACTTCGTGCATTCAGATATAGAATTTTTAGCCTATTTCTCCTCTCTCTGTTTGAATCGCTGCCTATTGTGCTTAACCCAGCTCCCCGAACTCCCATCGGGCTATACGCCCCTAGAATTTTGTTGTCCTTCCTAAATTTACTTATTCTTTCAACACATTTAACTTCATGTTCTGTCAGACCATCCCTCTGTACATGTGTCCTCCTTATCACTTGTTCCGCCTCACCTTTCTCTACTACATACTTAATATTCCGGAACCGTGTAGTCCCCACCTGTCCTTTATTCTTCCTCTTGCTATCCTCTCTCACGTTCTGGATCCCCGCCCCCTGCAAATTTAGTTTAATCCCCCCCCCCCCCCAAGAAGCACTAGCAAACTTCCCTGCAAGAATGTTAGTACCGCTCCAGTTCAGGTGTAAACCGTCCCTTCGGAACAGATCCCACCTTCCCTGGAACAAAGCCCAATTATCTACAAACCTGAAGCCCTCCCTCCTGCACCATCCTCTCAGCCACGTATTAATCTTTATAATCTTTCTGTTCCTTGCCTCACTCGCACGTGGCACAGGTAGCAATCCTGAGATTGTTACCCTGGAGGTCCTGCTCTTCAGCTTTGCACCTAACTCCCTGAACTCCCTACGCAGGACCCCCTCACTCATCCTACCCACGTCATTGGTTCCTACATGGACCACAACATCTGGATTCTTGCCCTCCCTCTCGAGAATAACCTGCACCCGATCTGAGATGTCTCGGACCCCGGCACCAGGGAAGCAACATACCATCCGAGACTCCCGATCATCCCCACAAAATCTCCTATCCGCCCCCCTGACTATAGAATCCCCTATCAATACCGCTCTCTTCTCTTCCCTCCTCCCCTTCCTAGTCGAGGGTCCAACCTCAGTGCCAGAGACAGGACCACTGCAGCTTGTTCCTGGTAGGTCATCCCCACCAACAGTATCCAAAACGGTATACTTATTTTTGATGGGAACGGCCACAGGGCTGCTCTTCTCTCTCTGTCTGCTCCCCCTGCCTCTCTTGACTGTCACCCATTTGCCTACCTCCTGTCTTTTCGGTGTGACTACCTCCCGATAATTCTTATCTACCTCTGCCTCTGCCTCCCGAATGATCCATAGTTCATCCAGCTCCTGCTCCAATTCCCTAACTCGGTCTGATAGGAGCTGCAGCTGGATGCACCTATTGCAGGTGTGGTCATCAGGGACAACTGTGTTGACCCTGACCTCCCACATACTGCATACGGAGCACACCACTGCTCTAACTGTCTCCCCCATTACCTGATCCCAGATTAGTCAGAATAAATGAAAAGCAGGCTTCTTGCCGAAGTCCTCTTGCGCCGAAGCCCGCTGAGCCAAAGCCCAGCACTCTGCTCCTGCGCACTCCGCTGCCCGCTCCTGAAAGTGGGTCGCTTTTTAAAGCCCGTGCTCGCGCAGCTTTACCTTCCTCCTCAGGTACTCTCCAGGTAGGTCCGAGGGTCTTGGCCTACCTACAATGGCTGATCCTCCGATCTCCAGTCATCTTTCGATCACGAGCACTCCTTACTCCCGCTCCGCTGCCCGCACCAACGCTGTCCGCTCCTGAAAGTGGGCCGCTTTTTAAAGCCCGTGCTCGCCGCTGACATCACCCGCGCTTGCGCAGCTTTACCTTCCTCCTCAGGTACTCTCCAGGTAGGTCCGAGGGTAGCTGGGACCCAAAGTGTTATCCATTGATTGGATGTATGAATATTGTTTCGAATTCTGGGTTGGATAGTTCTTGTATTCACCATTTGTGACTGAGTGCTGAGATGATTAAGAACAGTTGGGATGGTGACGTAGTGTGCTTTTTCTTATGTTTTTCTTCACTCGTTGGGTTAGAGTTTAATAATTATCTCTAGGTTCCCTTGTGGAAGGAGTGACAAGCCATCTCCCTGCACCAAGTCAGCATTTGTGGCACAGGAACTCCCAAAGTGCTGTGGAAAGAAGAACTTTCCAGCTTCCAATATTGTATCAGTTCAGCATACAATTTACTTCCAACTAAGAGGTATGTGACACGGTGACTTTTCACTTGATGTTGTATTCCAACAGTTGCTGTCCTTGTCTTATCTAACGGATAAAGGGTATGCATTTCCTAGGGGTTACAGAGCACTTTGCAGCCAGTGAGTTTTCAGCATGAGTAATGGGGATGCTGTTATTACTCTGAATTCTTTAGTTTAGCTTGAATTGTCCTCATAGTGATGAGGAGGCCTACAGGAGTGAAATAGATCAGCTGATTGAGTGGTGTCACAACAACCACCTTGCAATCAATGTCAGTAAGACTAAGAAATTGATTGTAGACTTCAGGAAGTGGGAAGTTGAGGGGACACACACCAATCCTCTTCATGGGATCAGCAATGGGGTGAGCAGTTTCAAGTTCCTTGGTGTCAACATCTCCGAATATCTATCCTGGGTGCACCAATGCTTATATAAGACCTTAGACATAGGAGCGTAATTAGGCTCCTCAGTCCATTGAATCTGCTCTGCCTTTCCAACATGGCAGAGGATTTATTATTCCTCTCAACCCCATTCTCCTGCCTTCTTTGATGCCCTAAATAATCAAGAAACTATCAACCTCTGCTTTCAGAGTATTCAATGATTTGTCCTCACACCTGCCCGTGGCAATGAATTCCACAGCTTCACCGCTCTCTGGCAAAAGAGATTCCTTCTCAACTCTGTCCTAAATAGAGGTCCCTCTATTCTGAGACGGTGTCCTCTGGTGCTATACTCACTCACTATAAGAAACATTCTCTTCACATTCACTCTCTCTTGGTCTTTCAATATTCAATAAGTTTCAATGAGATTCCCCTCATTCTTCCAAATTCCCACAAGTACAGGCCCAGAACCATCAAACATATCTCATTCATTAACCCTGTCATTCTTGGAATCATTCTCATGCCAGCATACTTTTCTTTAGAAGTTTGAGGAGATTTGGTATGGGTCACCAAAGAATCCAGCAAATTTCTGCAGATGCACCATGGAGAGAATTCTAGCTAGTTGCAGCACTGTCTGATGTTGCAGAGGACTGGAAAAAAAGCTGCAAAGTATTGTAAACTTAGACAGCACCATCATGGGCACTGGCCTCCCTGCCATCGAGGACATCTTCAAAAGGCGATGCCTCTAAAAGCTGAAATCCATTGTTAACAGCCCCCACTACCTAGGACATGCCCTCTTCTTATTGCTCCCATCATAGAGGAGGTACATGAACTTGAATTAGAATCACTAACATATCATGAAATCTGTTGTTTTGCAGCAGCATTACATTGCAATACATGATGCTTTGCGATGATTCACCCCCTTGAAAGATGTTCTGGAGTCGCCCTCCAAGTCAGAGATCACAGGGTCACCAGATGCTGCATAAGTGCAGTTTTATTCTTCCTTTCAAAGCCTGCACAAAAGGCATTGAGCTCAGCTGGGAGTGAAGACACACAGACCTCTGCCCACTCTGGCCATCGTCCCACTTTCAGCCATTCCCTCACCCAGGCCAACACAGGATCGCTCACCTGTTTAATGCCCAGCTGCTGGCCCATGGTGGGGAAGTCATCGCTGGCCGTTACCGTCACTTGCTTCTGGTTCAGCTGTGTTGCGTTGGGTCGCTGCTGGGTGCGCTACACTGCCACGGGCCGCTGTGAAACCGGTGTGGTTGTTGTTCCCGCTTCCTGGAGCTGCACTGCTGGAGAGCCACGGCTTCAGCACTGAAGTAGAGTGTTGGCCCCGACACATCCACACGAGCCTCCAGTGTGACAGTAGGTCCAGGCCAATGATTCAGGACTCTCGGATGTTGACGAGCCACACCTCATGCTCCACTGTGATGCACGACCTCCTCTTCCCTCTCATCAATGCACAGTCACTGGTGAGCGTAGCCAACCGGACCACTGTCGTTGTCCACCCAGGTGGGGATGGCTGGTCCCTGCTGGAAAGAACACTGGGATGGATGGTAGTGACCCCGTGTCCACCAACGCACGGCATCTGATGCCCTCCACCACGCAGTCCACTTGTAAGCCTTGCTCTCCACCCAAATGGCCCGCCCGGAGAAGCAACAACAGAGTGATTTTGCTGGTGGATTCGGACGGTGCTGTCCACTCAGTGTTTCCCAATGGCTGCTCTGAGCTGTGGCGTGGTGCCGGTGTGTTGGCTGCTCTAGTTCTATAGAGACTTCTTCAAGCTGGCCTGATTGAAATCTCCCACAATGAGAGTGTGTTGTTTCATGCCTGTTGATTACAGAGCTTGGCTCCTCCAGTGGCTGCCTGACGTTGGTTTGAGATGGAATATACACTGCTACCAGGATGATAGCAGAAAACTCCCTGGACTGATAAAAAGGATATTTGACTGCTAGGTGTTCCAAATTGGTAAGCAGAACTGAGATAGAATCACCACATCTGTGCACCTTGGTGAGTTAATTATAAATCATACTCATAGAACATAGAACATAGAAATCTGCAGCACAATACAGGCCCTTCGGCCCATAATGTAACCTACTCTAGAAGTTGCCTAGAATTTCCCTACTGCAGAGCCCTCTATTTTTCTAAGCTTCATCTACTTATCTAAGAATTTCTTAAAAGACCCTATTGTATCTGCCTTCACCACTGTCACCAGCAGCCCATTCCATGCACCCACCATTCTGTGTGTGAAAAACTTACCCCTGACATCTCCTCTGTACCTATTTCCAACCACCTTAAAACTATGTGCCCTCGTGTTAGTCATTTCAGCCCTGGGAAGAAGCCTCTGGTTATCCACATGATCAATGCCTCTCATCATCTTATATACCTTTATCAGGTCACCTCTCAACCTCCGCCACTCCAAAGGGAAAAGGCCAAATTCACTCAAACTATTCTCATAAACTCCACCTCCTCTGCCTTTAAAAGACTCAGCTGTCCTGACTATACAATGAATAGTGAAGCCATTGAGTTGCAGCACTGAACTTGAAACGCAAGAGGACAGCCTTGTTTCCATGAAGCAAACTACACAGCAGTCCTTAGCGGCCCTCTTCTTCCACAATCATGTTCTGAGGTCTTCAGTTTTATTTTCCAGAGAGACAGTATATTTGCCAACAGAACTGTCAGGAGTGGGGGCCTAAAGTTTCTGCGTTTTGACTTGATGGCTTCACCTGTAGCCTAGCATGCTCCTCTCACATTCTATTTCTTAAAGGGAAATTGCACTGGCAACCTGAGCCTGCAGTCCACAATCCATTGATTTTAAATGTCTTAAAATGATGTTTCTTACTCATGACTGTGACTGGATTTCAGATTTAGTTGTCCTGAATGGGAATATTTCATGATTTCCACCAGAGCTGCATGTAAAACCTTGGCCCTTATTGACACTTTCTTAAAACAGACGCACATTCAATATTTTTGGAACAGCTTCTTCTCCTCTTCCATCGGTTTTCTGAATGGATGTGTAACCCATGAATGCTACCTCACTATCTTTTCTCTCTTTTTAACTTATGCTCTCTTTATGTCATGCACAACTTCTACATAACATCCCAACTCCTGTACTCAGAACTCTGATTTATGAAGCCCAATGTCCCAGAATCTATCTTTATGCCCCTCTCTATCGTTGAAGGAAATATGGATCTGTTCTACCCTGTGCTTCAGTGCCCTGCCATTCACTGTGTTTGTTCCTCCCAAAGTGCAACACCTCATACTTGTCTGATTAAATTCCATCTGCCAGTTTTCCATTTGGTCCAGATCCTACTGCGAGGTTTCAGAGCCTCCCTCACTGTCCACCATGGCCCCAGTTTTGGTGTCATCCAAGAAATTTGCTGATCCAGTTTAGCACATTATCATCCAGGTTGTTAATATAGATGAAAAACAACAATAGACCGAACACCAATCACTGTGGCTCACCTCCTGTCACTGGTCTCCAGTTGGTGAGGCATCCATCTACCACAAAGCCAGTGTCAAATACATTCAACCAGGCCTGGCCTAATAATCTAGCAAAGGTCAGGGAGCTAGTCCTCTTAAGGATTTTGAATACATTAGCCAGTCCCAATGAAGGGTCTTGGCCCAAAATGTCGGCCCTTTATTCCTCTCCAAAGATGCTACCTGACCTGCTAAGTTGCTGCAGATAATGTGTGTTATATTTTTAATTAAATTAAATTTGTTTTTTGTATTTAATGTATTCACATTTAATGTATTCACATATCAATTTATTTTCATTCATTTTAATTTGTATAATTTATTTCTGACAGGTAGGCAGAGGGGGCGTTGTGGCTCTGTTGGTAAAAATTGAAGTCAAATCATTAGAAAGAGGTGACATAGGGTCAAAATCTTGAATCAAAGACTTGAATCATTGTGGATAGAACTAAGGAGTTGCAAGGGTAAAAAGTCACTGATAGGACTTGTATACAAACTCCCAAAAAGTAGCAAGGGTGTGGTCTACAAATTACAACCGGAGATAGAAAATGCATGCCAGAAGGGCAATATTACAATAGTCATGTGAGATTTCAATATGCAGGTAGATTGCAAAAAAGCAGGTTGGTGCTGGATTTTAAGAGAGAGAATTTCTAGAATGCCAATGAGATAGATTTTTAGAAAAGTTCATGGTTGAACTCTATAAGAGATCAGCTATTCTGAATTAGGTGTTGTGCAATGAACCAGAATTGATTAGAGAGCTTAAAGTAAAATAAATATGGTGGAATTCACCCTGAATTTTGGGAAGGAGAAGCTAAAGGTGAGCTTTGAGGCATTGACTAGAGAGGCGGAGAAGAGGCAGAGGATGACCTTGTTCCCAGTTAGTCTTTACAATGCCTCCTGAGACGGTGATGTGCCTCTCTTGTGAGATGTGGCAGTCTTGGGGGAACTCCCCTCTCCCGCAGAGTCACATCTGCCAGAAGCGCATGCGGCTGGGCGATCTGGAAGACCGTGTGAGGAATCTGGAGCAGCAGCTGGATGACCTTCGACTCATAAGGGAGAATGAGGCAGTCATAGATGAGAGCTACAGAGAGGTAGTCACACCTAGGCTGCCGGAAGCAGGTCGTTGGGTGACAGTCAGAGGGGAAAAGGCGAAGGAGAGTAGACAGGTAGTGCAGAGCACTCCTGTAGCCATTCCCCTGAAAAATAGGTTTACCGTCCTGGATACTGTTTGTATCTGAGGTCCTGAAGTGTGAGTTTCAGGAACTAGGCAGAAGGCTGAAGAACAGGACCTCAAGGGTGGCATTCTCAGGATTGCTGCCAGTGCTACGTGATAGTGATGGTAAGAATTGGAGGAGATGGCAGTTGAATGTGTGGCTGAGGAGTTGGTGCAGGGTACAGGGTTTTAGATTTTTGGATCACTGTGATCTCTTCTGGGGAAGGTGGGACCTGTACAGATTGGATAGGTTGCACCTGAACTCGAGGGGGAGCAATATTCTTGCAGGTAGGTTTGCTAGCATGGTTCGGGAGGGTTTAAACTAATTTGCAAGGGGGATGGGACCCGGAGTGATAGAGCAGTAAAAGAAGTACATGGAGTAAAGCCAGATCTAACATATAGAGAGGCTTTTGGGAAAGAGAAGCAGAATAAAGGGTGTAAAGGTAGTAAGGTAGAAGGGCTAAAGTGTGTGTACTTCAATGCAAGAAGCATCAGGAACAAAGGTGATGAACTGAGAGCTTGGATACATACATGGAATTATGATGTAGTGGCCATTACAGAGACTTGGCTGGCACCAGGGCAGGAATGGATTCTCAGTATTCCTGGATTTCAGTGCTTTAAAAGGGGTGTGGGGGGGGGGGGAGGGGAGGAGGAGTGGCATTACTGGTCAGGGATATTATTACAGCTACCGAAATGGTGGGTAATGTAGCAGGATCCTCTTTTGAGTCAGTATGGGTGGAAGTCAGGAACAGAAAGAAAGCAGTTACTCTATTGGGGGTATTCTATAGGCCCCCTGGTAGCAGCAGAGGAGCAGATTGGGAGGCAGATTTTGAAAAGGTGCAAAAATGACAGGGTTGTTATGGGTGACTTTAACTTCCCTAATATTGATTGGCACCTGATTAGTTCCAAGGGTTTGGATGGGGCAGAGTCTGTTAAGTGTGTTCAGGACAGATTCCTGTCACAGTATGTTGACAGACCGACTAGGGGGTATGCCATACTAGATCTAGTATTAGGTAATGAACTGGGTCAGGTCACGGATCTCTCAGTGGGTGAGCATCTGGGGGACAGTGATCACCGCTCCCTGGCCTTTTGCATTATCATGGAAAAGGATAGAATCAGAGAGGACAGGAAAAGTTTTAATTGGGGAAGGGCAAATTATGAGGCTATAAGGCTAGAACTTGCGGGTGTGAATTGGGATGATGCTTTTGCAGGAAGTGTACTATGGACATGCGGTCGATGTTTAAGGATCTCTTGCAGGATGTTAGGGATAAATTTGTCCTGGTGAGGAAGATAAAGAATGGTAGGGTGAAGGAACCATGGGTGACAAGTGAGATGAAAAATATAGTCAGATGGAAGAAGGCAGCGTACATGAGGTTTAGGAAGCAAGGATCAGATTGGTCTATTGAGGAATATAGAGTAGCAAGAAAGGAGCTTAAGAAGGGACTGAGAAGAGCAAAAAGGGTGCATGAGAAGGCCTTGGCAAGTAGGGTAAAGGAAAACACCAAGGCATTTCTCAATTATGTGAAGAACAAAAGGATGACAGGAGTGAAGGTAGGACTGATTAGAGATAATGGTGGGAAGATGCGCCTGGAGTTTATGGAAGTGAGCGAGGTCCTCAATGAATACTTCTCTTCGGTATTCACCACTGAGAGGGAACTTGATGACGGTGAGGACAATATGAGTGAGGTTGATGTTCTGGAGCATGTTGATATTAAGGGAGAGGAGGTGTTGGAGTTGTTAAAATACGTTAGGACTGATAAGTCCCCGGGGCCTGACGGAATATTTAAATCGCTGCACGAGGCGGAGAGGGAAGAGGTAAAAGAAGCTCGGAGAGAAGCTGTTTTATTTTTAACTGATCGCGGCAAGAGGCTAGACTGTGCAGGCGCGTGAAAGTCGGGGCGTGAGGCAGCGGGTGAATTTAAAAAGCGAGCAGAGGCTGAGTACGTGCTTCACTCCAGTTGAGGTAAGGCCGGGTAAACTCCTTTAATTAATCTAATTAGATTAGGAGTAGGTAATGGAGGCAGCAGTTAGGGCAGTTGAGTGCTCTGTTTGCAGTATGTGGGAAGTCAGGGTGAGCACAATTGTCCCTGATGACTACACCTGCAAAAGGTGCATCCAGCTGCAGCTCCTGACAAACCGTGTTAGGGAACTGGAGCTGGAGCTGGATGAACTTCGGATCATTCAGGAGGCAGAGGCAGAAATAGACAGGAGTTTCAGGGAGATAGTCACCCCTAGGAGTTAGGAGACAGGTAGTTGGGTGACTGTCAGGAGAGGGAAAGGGAGTAAACAGGAAGAGCAGAGCACCCCTGTGGCTGTTCCCATCAACAATAAGTATACCGTTTTTGATACTGTTGGTGGGGACGACCTACCAGGGACAAGTTGCAATGGTTGCGTCTCTGGCACCAAGACTGGACCCTCAGCTCAGAAGGGAAGGAGCGAAAAGAGGAGAGCAGTAGTCATAGGGGATTCGATAGTTAGGGGGACAGATAGGAGGATCTGTGGAAGAGATTGAGAATCCTGGGTGGTCTGTTGCCTCCCTGGTGCCAGGGTCTGCGATATCTCGGATCGAGTTCTCAGTATTCTCAAGAGGGAGGGTGAGCAGCCGGATGTTATGGTCCATGGAGGGACCAATGATGTCGGTAGGAAGAGTGAGGAGGTCCTGAAAGGTGAGTTTAGGGAGTTAGGTGCCAAGTTAAAGGACAAGACCTCCAGGATAGCAATCTCAGGATTGCTACCAGTGCCACGTGCAGGTGGGTTTAGAAATAGTAAGATAGTGCAGATCAACACATGGCTGAAGACATGGTGCAGGAGGGTGGGCTTCAGATTTATAGATAATTGGGCAGTTTTCCAGGGAAGGTGGGACCTGTTCTGGCAGGACGGTTTACATCTGAACTAGAGGGGGACAAATATTCTTGCAGGTAGGTTTGCTAGAGAGGCTACAGTGGATTTAAACTAGATACGGGGGGGGGGGGGGGGGGAGGGAGGTGAACCAGAGTGTAGGAATAGATGTATGGGACAAGGAAGAAAAAGAAGATAGTAAAGTTTTTTGTACTGTTAGAGATAAACAGAGAGGAAGAGGTGGAGAATTTCTTAAATGCATTTATTTTAATGCTAGGAGCATTGTAAGAAAGGTGGATGAGCTTAGAGCATGGACTGATACCAGGAAATATGATGTTGTAGCTATTAGTGAAACATGGTTGCAGGAGGGGTGTGATTGGCAACTAAATATTCCTGGATTTTGTTGCTTCAGGTGTGATAGAATCGGAGGGACAAGAGGGGGAGGTGTTGCGTTGCTCGTCAGAGAAGATATTACAGCGGTGGTCTGGCAGGATAGATTAGAGGGCTTGTCTAGGGAGTCTATTTGGGTGGAATTGAGGAATGGGAAAGGTGTAGTAACATTTATAGGGGTGTATTGTAGACCACCTAATGGGGAGCGAGGATTGGTGGAGCATATTTGCAAGGAGATAGCAGATATTTGTAGTAAGCACAGGGTTGTGATTGTGGGAGATTTTAATTTTCCAGACATAGACTGGGAAGTCCATTCTGTAAAAGGGATGAATAGTTTGGAGTTTGTAAAATGTGTGCAGGATAGTTTTTTGCAGCAATACATAGAGGTACCGACTAGAGAAGGGGCAGTGTTGGATCTTCTGTTAGGGAATGAGATAGGTCAGGTAACGAAGGTATGTGTTGGGGAGCACTTCGGGTCCAGTGATCACAATGCCATTAGTTTCAATATAATTATGGAGAAGGATAGGACTGGACCCAGGGTTGAGATTTTTGATTGGAGAAAGGCTAACTTTGAAGAGATGAGAAAGGATTTAGAAGGAGGGGATTGGGACAATTTGTTTTAAGGGAAGGATCTAATAGAGAAATGGAGGTCATTTATAGGTGAAATTTTGAGGGTGCAGAATCTTTATGTTCTTGTTAGGTTGAAAGGAAAAGTTAAAAGTTTGAGAGAGCCATGGTTTTCAAGGGATATTGGAAACTTGGTTAGAAAAAAGAGAGATACCTACAATAAATATAGGCAGCATGGAGTAAGTGAGGTGCTTGGGGAATATAAAGAATTTAAGAAGAATCTTAAGAAAGAAATTAGAAAAGCTAAAAGAAGATACAAGGTTGCTTTGGCAAGTAAGGTGAAAATAAATCCGAAGGGTTTCTAGCAGTTATATTAATAGCAAAAGGATAGTGAGGGATAAAATTGGTCCCTTAGAGAATCAGAGTGGACTGCTATGTGTGGAGCCAAAAGAGATGGGGGAGATTTTGAACAATTTCTTTTCTTCGGTATTCACTAAGGAGAAGGATATTGAATTGTGTAAGGTAAGGGAAACAAGTAGAGAAGTTATGGAAACTATGACAATTAAAGAGGAGGAAGTACTGGCGTTTTTAAGGAATATAAAAGTGGATAAATCTCTGGATCCTGACAGGATGTTCCCTAGGACCTTGAGGGAGGTTAGTGTAGAAATAGGGGCTCTGACAGAAATATTTCAAATGTCCAATTGTTTAAAAAGGGTTCTAAGAGTAAATCTAGCAATTATAGGCCTGTCAGTTTGACATCAGTAGTGGGTAAATTGATGGAAAGTATTCTTAGAGATGGTATATATAATTATCTGGATAGACAGGGTCTGATTAGGAACAGTCAACATGAATTTGTGCGTGGAAGATCATGTTTGACAGATCTTACTGAATTTTTTGAAGAGGTTACTAGGAAAGTTGATTAGGGTAAAGCAGTGGATGTTGTCTGTATGGACTTCAGTAAGGCCTTTGACAAGGTTCCGCATGGAAGGTTAGTTAGGAAGGTTCAATCGTTCGGTATTAATATTGAAGTAGTAAAATGGATTCAACAGTGGCTGGATGGGAGATGCCAGAGAGTAGTGGTGGATAACTGTTTATCAGGTTGGAGGCCAGTGACTAGTGCTGTGCCTCAGGGATCTGTACTGGGTCCAATGTTGTTTGTCATATACATTAATGATCTGGATGATGGGGTGGTAAATTGGATTAGTAAGTAGGCAGATGATACTAAGGTAGGTGGCGTTGTGGATAATGAAGTAGGTTTTCAAAGTCTGCAGAGAGATTTAGGCCAGCTAGAAGAGTGGGCTGAATGATGGCAGATGGAGTTTAATGCTGATACATGTGAGGTGCTACATTTTGGTAGGAATAATCCAAATAGGACATACATTGAAGAATGCAGTAGAACAGAGTGATCTAGGAATAATGGTGCATAGTTCCCTGAAGGTGGAATCTCATGTGGATAGGGTTGTGAAGAAAGCTTTTGTTCTGTTGGCCTTTATAAATCAGAGTATTGAGTATAGGAGTTGGGATGTAATGTTTAAATTGGACAAGGCATTAGTAAGGCCGAATTTGGAGTATTGTGTACTGTTCTGCTCACCAAATTATAGGAAAAATGTCAACAAAATAGAGAGAGTACAGAGAAAATTTACTAGAATGTTACCTGGGTTTCAGCACCTAAGTTATAGGGAAAGGTTGAACAAGTTAGGTCTTTATTCTTTAGAGCGTAGAAGGTTGAGGGGGGACTTGATAGAGGTAATTGAAATTATGAGGGGTTTAGATAGAGTTGACGTGGATAGCCTTTTTCCATTGAGAGTAGGGGAGATTCAAACAAGAGGACATGAGTTGAGAGTTAGGGCGCAAAAGTTTAAGAGTAACAGGAGGGGGAACTTCTTTACTCAGAGAGTGGTAGCTGTGTGGAACGAGCTTCCAGTAGAAGTGGTAGAGGTAGGTTCAGTATCGTCATTTAAAGTAAAATTGGATAGGTATATGAACAGGAAAGGAATGGAGGGTTATGGGCTGAGTGCGGGTCAGTGGGTCTAGGTGAGAGTAAGGGTTCGGCACGGACTAGAAGGGCTGAGGAGGCCTGTTTCCGTGCTGTGATTGTTATATGGTTATGTGGTTATAATATTACCCAGGCTGCTCCATGAGGTGAGGGAAGAGATTGCTGAGCCTCTGGCTAGGATCTTTATGTCCTCGTTGTCCACAGGAATAGTACCGGAGGATTGGAGGGAGGCGAATATTGTCCCCTTGTTCAAAAAAGGTGGTAGGGATAGTCCGGGTAATTATGGACCAGTGAGCCTTAAGTCTGTGGTGGGAAAGCTGTTGGAAAAGATTCTTAGAGATAGGGTCTATGGGCATTTGGAGAATCATGGTCTGATCAGGGACATTGAAGGGCTTTGTGAAGGGCAGATCGTGTCTACCAAGCCTGATAAAGTTCTTTGAGGAGGTGACCAGGCATATAGATGAGGGTAGTGCAGTAGATGTGATCTACATGGATTTTAGTAAGGCATTTGACAAGGTTCCACAAGGTAGGCTTATTCAGAAAGTCAGAAGGCATGGGATCCAGGGAAGTTTGGCCAGGTGGATTCAGAATTGGCTTGCCTACAGAAGGCAAAGGGTCATGGTGGAGGGAGTACATTCAGATTGGAGGGTTGTGACTAGTGATGTCCCACAAGGATCTGTTCTGGGACCTCTACTTTTCGTGATTTTTATTAATGACCTGGATGTGGGGGTAGAAGGGTGGGTTGGCAAGTTTGCAGACGACTCAAAGGTTGGTGGTGTTGTAGATAGTGTAGAGGATTGTCGAAGATTACAGAGAGATATTAATAGGATGCAGAAGTGGGCTGAGAAGTGGCAGATGGAGTTCAACCCGGAGAAGTGTGAGGTGGTACACTTCGGAAGGACAAACTCCAAGGCAGAGTACAAAGTAAATGGTAGTGTGGAGAAGCAGAGGGATCTGGGGGTACATGTCCACAGATCTCTGAAAGTTGCCTCACAGGTAGACAGGGTAGTTAAGAAAGCTTATGGGGTGTTAGCTTTCATAAGTCACGATGTTATGATGCAGCTCTATTGAACTCTGGTTAGGCCACACTTGGAGTACTGTGTCCAGTTCTGGTCGACTCACTATAGGAAGGATGTGGAAGCATTGGAAAGGGTACAGAGGAGATTTACCAGGATGCTGCCTGGTTTAGAGTGTATGGATCATGATCAGAGATTAAGGGAGCTAGGGCTTTACTCTTTGGAGAGAAGGAGGATGAGAGGAGACATGATAGAGGTGTTCAAGATATTAAGAGGAATAGATAGAGTGGATAGCCAGTGCCTCTTCCCCAGGGCACCACTGCGCAGTACAAGAGGACATGGCTTTAAGGTAAGGGGAGGGAAGTTCAAGGGGAATATTAGAGGAAGGTTTTTCACTCAGAGAGTGGTTGGTGCGTGGAATGCACTGCCTGAGTCAGTAGTGGAGGCAGATATACTAGTGAAGTTTAAGAGACTACTAGACAGGTATATGGAGGAATTTAAAGTGGGGGGTTATATGGGAGGCAGGGTTTGAGGGTCGGCACAACATTGTGGGCCGAAGGGCATGTAATGTGCTGTACTATTCTATGTTCTATGTTCTATGTTAAAGACAGATGTATCAGTATTACAGCGAAGTAAAGGGAATTACAGAGGCATGAGAGAGGAGTTGGCCAGAATTGATTGGAAAAGAACACTGTCAGGGATGATGGCAGAGCAGCAATGGCTGGAATATCTGGAAGCAATTTGGAAGGCACAGGATGTATACATCCCAAGGAGGAAGAAGTATTCTAAAGGCAAGATGACACAACTGTGGCTAACAATTGAGGTCAAAGCCAAAGTAAAAGCCAAAGAGAGGGTATATAATAGAACAAAAAATAGTGGGAAGTTAGAGGATTGGGAAGCTTTTAAAAACCAACAGAAGGCAACTAAAACATCATTAAGAAGGTAAAGATGGAATATGAAAGTAAGCTGGCCAATATTAAAGAGGATACCAAAAGTGCCTTCAGATACATAAAGTGTAAAGGAGAGGAGAGAATGGAGATTAGACAGCTGGAAAACTATGCTGGAGAGGTAATAAGGGGAGACAAAGTAACAGCAGGTAAAATGAATAAGTTTTTTGCATCAGTCTTCACTGTGGCAGACACTAGCAGTATGGTAGAAGTTCTAGGTGTCAGGGGTCATGAAGTTTGTGAAGTTACCATAACTAGAGAGAAGGTTCTTGGGAAACTGAAAGGTCTGAAGGTAGGTAAGTCACCTGAACCAGATGGTATACACACCTGAGTTCTGAAAGAGATGGCTGAGAGATCATCGAGGCATTAGTAATCATCTTTCAGGGATCACTAGATTGTAGAATGGTTAAAGAAGACTGGAAAATTTCAAATATCACTCCACTCTTCAAAAAGGAAGAGAGGCAGAAGACAGGAAATTTTAGGCCAGTTAGTCTGACCTCAGTGGTGGGGAAGATGATGGAGTTGATTGTTAAGAATGATGTCTCAGGGTGCTTGGAGGCGCTTGTTAAAATAGGCCGTGGTCAGCATGGTTTTCTCAAGTGAAAATCTTGCCTGACAGATCTGTTGGAATTCTTTAAAGGAATAACAAGCAGGATGGACAAAGGAGAATTGGCTGATGTTGTGTATTTGGATTTTTAGAAGTCCTTTGAAAAGGCGCTACACGTGAGGCTGCTTACAGGGAAGATTCTAGCATGAATAAATCCCTGGCTGAATAGTTGGAGGCAAAGAGTGGGAATAAAGGGAGCTTTTTCTGGTTGGCTGCTGGTGACCAGTGGTGTTCCACTGGGGTCTGTGTTGAAACTGATTCTTTTTACATTATATGTCAATGATTTGGATGATGGAATTGATGGCTTTTTGCAAAGTTTGCAGAGGATATGAAGATAGGTGGAGAGACAGGTACTTTTGAGCAAGTAGAGAGGCTGCAGAAGGATTTAGACAGATTAGGAGAAGGGCAAGGAAATGACAGATGGAATACAGTTTCGGGAAGTGTATGATCATGAACTTTGGTAGAAGAAATGAAAGGTTTGACAATTTTCTAAATGGAGAGAAAATACAAAAAAAAACTAAGGTGCTAAGGGACTTGGAAGTGCTTGTTTAAGATTCCCTAAAGGTTAATTTGCAGGTTGAGTCTGTGGTGAGGAAGACAAATGCAATTCTAGCATTGATTTCAAGAGGACTAGAATATAAAAGCAAGGATTTAATGTTGATACCTTATAAAGCACTGGTGAGGCCTCACTTGGAGTATTGTGAGCAGTATTGGGATGCTTAGAAAGGATGTGCTGAAACTGAAGAAGTTTCAATAGGTTCACGAAAATGATTCCAGGTTTGAATGGCTTGACATATGAAGAGCATTTGATGCCTCTATTAACTGGAATTCAAAGAATGAGGGGTGAGCTTATTAAAACCTATTGAATGGTGATACACCTTGATAGTGGATGTGGAGTGGATGTTTCCTATGGTGGGAGAATCGAAGACCAGGCGACACAGTCTCAGAATAGAGGAATGTCCTTTTAGACCAGAGATGAGAAGTTATTTCTTTAGCCAGTGTTATGCCGTTGGCCCCCTCCTTTGTGAAAATCGCAAGAACTCTAGTTAAGGGGGGTCAACTGACCCAAGAGAGAGAGACGTGCGGAAGACCACGTTCTCCCAAGAAGCAGAATAAAGGTGACTTTGACTATTGTCTCATGGAGACCACGTGAAAAGCCCTTGGGCAAAGTGGGCTGGTTGAGAGAGAGATCGCATTACCTGCAACTTGATTGACACCTGCGATCCCGTGAAGTATAAAGGCGGGTCTGAGGGGAGGACCCTCAGAAGCACCCAGACGCACCCAGTAGACACGAGATCGATTCCCGTGGGAGCGGGACGCCATTTTGAAGGAAGCCACGTGCGGTAGATTCCGAATTTGAATCTGTGGCTAAAACCAACGAAAGACTGCTTTTAAACAACAACGGGGAAGTCTGCTCCCCTGATTCCAAGGATTTGCTCTGCCAAGACGACGGGCAAGTGTGCATCTTTTCTAAATTATAAAGGAAAAAGCCTGCAAACTTCTGAGTGACTCTTTAGACTTCCGTTGGACTCAGTATTACCCCCTAGACAACTGTAGAGCTTATTTCTGATTGATTATGGTTACACCGGTGTTTTAGATTGAGTTTTGACAATCTGAATGTTTTGTATTAACCATACGTTTGTGCCCTTGTTGAATAAAACGTTTGAAAATAGTAGCATCCGACTCAGCTGATCCATCTATCTTTGCTGGTAAGTTACCTGGTTACGGGGTTTTCGTAACACCAGAGAGTGGTGAATCTATGGAATTTGTTGCCTTAGGGAGCTGTGAATGCCAAGTCTGTCCATATATTTAAGGCAGAGGTTGTTGATTCTTGATCAGCCAGGGCATAAATGGATATGGGGAGAAGGCAGTAGATTGGAGCTGAGTGGAAAATTGGATCAGCCATGATGAAATGGTGATGCAAGCTCAATGGGTCATGTTGGCTAATTCTGCTCCGATATCTTATGGTCTTATGGTCTAATTCTACAGTGATAAATCATGCAAAGACTCGTCTTTCAATAATATCAATTTGAGGTATTTTGCTTTAAATGCTAAGGCAACTTTTTAGTCCCAATTTGTCGCTGGCCTCAACTTTTGCAAAGACAATGGTCTTAGAAAATACTTGTGCCTGTACTGCTTGCTTCTTTGCACCCAAGGAGAATTAAATGAATTTTCCCCTTTTGAAAAGAGACGTGAAATTTTAAACTTTGGTGAAGCTTGAAATGATTTGAGGTTAAAAGGTTAAGAAAGATTGTGGGCATCATCCCTACTGCCAGCGCAATTAGCCTTGGGTCTTGATAGCAGATATGTTTTTTGGTTAATATATATTTGGGGGATTTTAGCCATCTGGTACATTGCTGTTCCATGCTGTGGAAGAGAAAATCCTATGGAGTGTGATGAATGTTCACTGTCCAGGGTCAGGGAGTGTTTTTCTAAAGCTCAGTTTTCTAAACATAGCAACTGACACTTCTTGAGATCAAAGAGTTGTTTTTGAGTAAGTTAAACTTCCAACCAATTCTTTGTTCAGTTTCCTGTCCTAAATGGGAGCTGGTCTTCAATTCTTAATGCAAATGACAAGCAAAAATCAGTCTGAAGTGAAAAGGACAGCGTTGCAAACAAACAGCACAGTCTATAGAGTGCAGGCTGCTGGCCCACAACATAGGGATGTTGTGGGCCAGCAGCATCGCTACACAACATCCCTACACAAAGAGATGAAGTATAAGAAAATGTATGTTAATTGAGTTCGTATCAAACCAGACAATACTGGTCACGTTATTTAACTTTTAAAAAGTTTGCAGAACAGATTGATCTTATCACATAGTACAAAGTACATCAAATTGCTGATCTATTAATAGATGGAAGATTCATGTACTCACACAGTCGCCTCTCACAGTACAAATCATGGGTATCTGGGACTTCTGTCTCAGAAGCTGTTAGACCATCTGTATGAAAAGGTAACTGGAAGAATATTAGGTGTGTGAAGTCATGGATTGGACTACTACACAGACAGGGGGGAGGCATTCCTGCATAAGTCCGGTGAAGAATTCTAAAAACCCAGTCTTCATAAAAGAGTCTAGTGATGGGATGGGATACACAGCCGGCAAAAGGGATACACAGCTGGATCATGGGACGGGAGGCCTAGGGAGAAAGAAAGGGGAAGGGGAGCACCAGAGGGAGATGAAGAGCAGGCAAGGAGTGATTGTGAGAAAGAGAAAAGAGAGAAAGAAAAAAAGGAAAAAATAATAAGTAAGTATATATATATAAATAGATAGATAGATAGATAAATAAATAAGAGATGGGGTAAGAAAGGGAGGAGGGGCATTAACAGAAGTTAATTTGGCAGTCCACCAGGGAAGCAGGATCTCCCAGTGGCCACACATTTTAATTCCACGTCCCATTCCCATTCTAATATTTCTATCCATGGCCTCTTCTACTGTCAAGAGTCATTGTGAGAGTGGTCTGAGTCAGAGTGGTAAGGCTTTGACTCAACAGGCTTCAGCAAGAATAGGAAGAGAGGCAAGTTTCACATTTATTATTTCTTTTGTTTAACTCTTGAGAGAATAGGGGGTATGTCTAAGGGTCAGTGTTCTGTTCTGGATGTCAAATGTGGGATTTCTGGGAGACTACCAGCCACATCTGCATCGGGTGCATCGAGATACAACTCCTTAGAGACTGTGTTAGGGAACTGGAGCTGCAGCTTGATGACCTTCGGCTTGTTAGGGAAAGTGAAGCAGTGATAGACAGGAGCAACAGGGAGGTAGTCACCCCAAGGCTACAGGAAACAGATAAATGGGTGACTGTCAGGAGAGGGAATGGGGAACTTCAGATACTGGCCGTCCCCCTCAACAATAAATACTCCATCTTGAGTACTGTTGGGGAGGGGAGACCTACCTGGGGGAAGGAACAGCAGCCATGCCTGTGGCACTGAGTCTGGCCCTGTGGCTCAGGAGGGTAGGGAACTGAAGAGGATGGCAGCAGTAATAGAGGACTCTATAGTTAGGAGGACAGATAGGCAATTCTGTGGATTCAAAAAGGAAACAAGGATGGTAGTTTGCCTCCCAGGTGCCAGGTTCTGAGATGTTTTGAGAGTAAGCGTTTGGCATGGACTAGAAGGGCCGAGACGGCCTGTTTCTGTGCTGTAATTGTTATATGGTTATATATTTCTAAACTCATCCACAATATCTTGAAAAGGAAAAGTGAGCAGTCAGAAGCAGTGGTACATATTGGTACAAATGACACAAGTAGAAAAAGGGAGGAAGTCCTAAAAACAGAATACAGGGAGTTTGGAAGGAAACTGAGAAGCAGGACCTCAAGGGTAGTAATCTCAGGATTGCTGCCTGTGCCACGTGACAGTGAGGATAGGAACAGAATGAGATGGCAGGTAAATGTGAGGCTTAAGAATTGGAGCTGGGGGGGATGCAGGGATTCAGATTTCTGGATAATTGGGACCTCTTCTGGGGCAGGTGTGACCTGTAGAAAAGGTTCAGGTTGTACTTGAATCTGAAGTTAAAAGTTAAAGTCTGCCCCGAGGCTTATAGGCTAATCAGGCCGATGCTTATGCCGGTTTCCGTGGCGCGAAGTGACTGAGAGTATGAGACTCCACCCCACCCTGCCCCCCCCCCCCCCGGATAGGACACCAGTCTATCGCAAGGTTAACCCTCAGCATTTTGCTGGTACCCATTTTCAGCTGGGTGGACTGCAGCAGTGTGTGGTTAAGAGCCTTGCTCAAGGACACAACACACTGCCTCGGCTGGGGCTCAAAATCACGACCTTCAGATCACTAATCCAATGCCTTAACCACCTGGCCATGCGCCACACAACTTGAATCAAAGGGGGACCAATATTCTTGTGGGCAGGTTTACTAGAGCTGTGGGAGTCATTTAAACCAATATGGCAGTGGGGTGGGAACCAGTATGACAGAGCTGAGGATGAGCCAGCAAGTCTGATGGGTGTAAAGAAGGACAAGCCAATGACTGAGTACAAATGCAGACAGAGCAAAGAGATAAATTGTACCACAGAGGCAAAATTCAAAAGGGTGAAGAAGGTGTTGTATTTAAATGCACGTAGCATTTGGAATAAGATGAACAAACTCGTGGCACAAGTAGAGATTGGAGGGTATGACATTGTGGGAATCACTGAGGCGTGGCTGAAAGATCACAGTTGGGAGCTTAACATCAAAGGATGTGCTTTGTGTCAAAAGGACAGGCAGGAAGGCATAGGAGGTGGTGTGGCTCTGTTGGTAAGAGATGGAATTACATCTTTAGAAAGAGGGGACATAGGGTCAGAGAATGTTGAATCTTTGTGGGTGGAGTTTAGAAACAGCAAGGATTTAAAAAAATACCATTATGGGAATTATATATAGACCTCCAAATAGTAGCCAAGATGTGGGGTTGAGATTGCAAAGGGAGCTGGAAAAGGCATGTAATAAGAGTAATGACACAATTGTAATCAGGGACTTCATATGCAAGGGGAATGGGAAAATCAGGCTGGTGTAGGATTGCAAGAGTGGGAACTTGTTGAATGCCTACGAGATGGCCTTTTAGAGCACTTGTGCTTGTGCTTACTCAAGGAAAGGCTATTTTAGATTGGGTGCTGTGTAATAACCCAGATCTTATTAGGGAGCTTAATGTAAAGGAGCTCTTAGGAGGTAGTGATTCTAATATGATTGATTTCATACTCCAATTTGAGAGGGAGAAGCATAAGTCACATGTATCAGTATCACAATGGAATTATGGGAATTATTGAGGCATGAGAGAGGGACTTACCCAGGTGAATCAGAAGAGGATAATGGCGGGGATGACAGCAGAGCTGAAGTTCCTGTGAATAGTTCACAAGGCAGAGTATAGATATGTCCCATAGAAGAAATAGTTCTCAAATGGCAGTGGTAGGCAATCATGGCTGACAAGAGAAGTTAAGGACTGCATAAAAGCTAAGGAAAAGGCTATAAGGTATCAAAAGTGAATGAGAAGTTGAATTATTGGGAAGCTTTTAAAATCCAACAAAAGGCAACTACAAAAAGCTGTAAGAAGGGAAAAGGTGAATTATGAGAGCAAACTAGCCAACAATATAAAGCAGGATACTATTTTTTTTTTGGTTATATACAGATTAAAAGGGAGGTGAGAGTTGATATTAGACCCCAGGAAAATGATTCTGATAAGGTAGTCATGGAGAACAAAGAAATGGCAGATAAACTAGGTACTTTGCATCTGTCTTCACTGTGGAAGGCACTAGCAGTGTGCCAGAGGTCCATAATTGTCAGGGAGCAGGAGTGAGTGTCATTGTTATTACAAAGGAAAGAGTGCTAGGCAAACTCAAAGGTCTTAAAGTGGATAAGTCACTTGGACCAGATGGACTACATCCCAGAGTCCTGAGAGAGGTTGCTGAAAAGGTAATGGATGATCTTTCAAGAATCACTTGGTTCTGGCATGGTCCCAGAGGACTGGAAAATTGCAAATGGCACTCCACTTTTCAACAAGGAGGGAAGACAAAAGAAAGGAAATTATAGTCCAGTTTGCCTAACTTCAGTGGTTGTTAATGTGTTGGAGTCTATTATTAAGAAAGAGGTTTCAGGGTATGTGGAGAGTAATGATAAACTAAGTCAAAGTCAATAAAAACACAAAATGCTGGCAGAACTCGGGCCGAAACGTCGTCACTACCTCCTCCCATAGATGCTGTCTGGCCTGCTGAGTTCTGCCAGCATTTTGTGTTTTTATTTATTTCCAGCATCTGCAGATTCACTCATGTTGCCTTTAAGTCAAAGTCAACTTGGTTTCTGTAAGGGGAAATCTTGCCTGAAAAATCTGTTAGAGTTCTTCAAGTAGGTAACAAGCAGGGAGGACAAAGGAGAGGCTGTGGATGTCATTTACTTGGATTTTCAGAGGGCACTTGATAAGGTGCTTCACATGAGGCTGCTTAACAAGATAAAATCCTAAGGTGTTGCAGTGTTCCAGATACTGGCATGGATAGGGGAATGGCTGAAAGGCAAAAGGCAGCGAATGGGAATAAAGGGAGCCTCTTCTGGTTGGCTGACAGTAACTAGTGGTGGTTTCTCAGTGGTCAGTATTGGGACTACAACTTTTCATAGTTTATCAGTGATTTGGATGATGGAATTGATAGCTTTGTGGCAAGGTTAGCAGGTGATACAAAGATGGGTGAAGGGGCAGGTAGTGCTGAGGAAGCACTACCATTGTAGCAGGACTTAGACAAATTGGAAGAATGGGCAAAAATGTGGCAGATGGAATACAGCATTGGGAAATATGTAATAATACATTTTGGTAAAAAGAACAATAGTGTAGACTATTACCTAAATTGGGAGAAGGTTCAAACATCAGAGGTGCAGAGGCTCCAAGAAGGTTCATTTACAGGTTGAGTCTGTGGTAAAGAAGGTAAATGCAATGTTGGCATTTATTTCAAGGGGAATGGAACATAAAAGCAAGGAGATAATGCTGAGCCTTTATAAGACACTAGACAGGCCACACTTGGAGTATTGTCAACAGTTTTGGGCCCCATATCTCAGAAAGGATGCGTTGTCATTGGAGAGAGTGCAGAGGAAGTTCACAAGGATGATTTCGTGAACGAAGGGGTTAACATAAGAAACATTTGGCAGCTTTAGGCCTGTACTCACAGGAACTTATAAGAATATGGGGGAATCTCATTGAAACCTACCAAATGTTGAAAAGACTAGATAGGGTGAATGTGGAAGATGTTTCCTATACTGGGGTTATCCAAAACTTGAGGGAAAAGCCTCAGATTTGAGGGATGACCTTTTAGAACAGAGATAAGGAGGAATTTTTTTTTTGCCAGAGAGTTGTAAATCTGTGGAGTGTTCTGCCATGGACTGTGATGGAGGCCCTGTTCGTACATGTACAAGGGGTGATTGATAAGTTTGTGGCCTAGGGTAGAAGGAGTCAATTTTAGAAAACCTAGCACATTTATTTTTCAATATAGGCCCCTCCTCCATTTACACACTTAGTCCAAAGGTCGTGGAGCATACGGATCTTGCACCTCCAAAAAGTGTCCACAGCGGGGTGATTGATAAGTTTGTGGCCTAAGGTAGAAGATGAGTTATTAACTTCAAACTTTCTGCATAATCACTCAAAGAGTTGACCTGCATGTGCATGTAATGAGAGCTGTATAACTCATCTCCTTCTACCTTAAGCCACAAACTTATCAATCACACCCTGTATTTAAGGCTGAAGGTTGATAGTTTCCTGATCAGTCACGGCATCATACAATATGGCGAGAAGGAAGGCGTATGGGGTTGAGTGGGATCTGGGATCAGCCATGATGGAATGGCTGAGTAGATTTGATGGGCTGAATGACATAATTCTGCTCCTGTTTCTTAGGGCCTTTAGTCACCAAAGTGGCAGAAAAAACACATAAATGTAAGAGAGCAGTTAGGCTTGTTAGAAATGGTCAAGGAACAAGAACAACAACAACAGAAAGACAAACTGAACTAGAATCTATCCCTCTGTCTTTAATTTCTGTGACAGACAATCCATTCATCTGAAACTCATATTTGTACCATATGTCTTTTTAGCTCATAGGAATTGTACCTGTGTTTTGGAAATCCTTTGTGTTTAAGAAATCATTTGTAATTTGGAAATCTTTTATAAGATAGAAAACTGCAGTGGTTTAAATGTGTTTTAAGTATCTGATTTAGTTTTAAATGTATACCACTAAAAATAAGTGAACTGTGTTTAAACTATTTTGTTAGCTGGAAGTATCTCCTCCTTGGTAGGGAGGGAGGACCCATCACTCAAATAGTGGGTATGGGCAGCTAAACTCACTGTGGAGGATAGGTGGTTACAGTGTAATTCACTTTAGTAAGGGTGCACATAGCTATCTATATCAGATAGGGCTTCAGATCTTCATTTGAGTTTAGAACTTTGCACTCAGTAGATCCAATATCATCACAGGAGGACAGATCACCCTTAGCAAAATAATTTTCTCAATTCTCCTCGAAAATGGTAGGTCATGTAAAGCTCCCATCTTTTGACCCAATGGTATCTCAATTTAAAGCATTTCAGTGGCATTCTTTTGCCTAAGAATGTCAATTATTTACAAAGCTGTAAATAATTGAAAACACACAAGGATATCTGCAGATGCTGGAGATTCAAGCAACACACACAAAATGCTGGTGGAACGCAGCAGGCCAGGTAGCGTCTATAGGAAAAAGTACAGCTGGCATTTCGGGCTGAGACCCTTCATCAGGACTAACGGAAAGAAGAGATAGTAATAGATTTGAAAGTGGGAGGGAGAGGGGGAGATCTGAAATGATAGGAGAAGACAGGAGGGGGAGGGATGAAGCTAAGAGCTGGAAAGTTGATTGGCAAAAGGGATACACAGCTGGATCATGGGACGGGAGGCCTAGGGAGAAAGAAAGGAGAAGGGGAGCACCAGAGGGAGGTGAAGAGCAGGCAAGGAGTGATTGTGAGAAAGAGAAAAGAGAGAGAAAGAAAAAAAGGAAAAAATAATAAGTAAGTATATATATATATAAATAGATAGGTAGATAGATAGATAAATAAATAAGAGATGGGGTAAGAAGAGGAGGAGGGGCATTAACGGAAGTTAATTTGGCAGTCCGCCAGAGAAGCAGGATCTCCCAGTGGCCACACATTTTAATTCCACGTCCCATTCCCATTCTAATATTTCTATCCATGGCCTCTTCAAGATAAAGCCACACTCAGGTTGGAGGAACAACACCTTATATTCCACCTGAGTAGCCTCCAACCTGACGGCATGAACATTTATTTCTCTAACTTCCGTTAATGCCACCATTTTGTGTGTGTTGCTTGTAAATAATTGAGCCATCTTTGGTGCATTCTTCCTGCTGGTTTGACTTTAGTTTCTTGCATGGGTTATTTTGGTGTCACATCAATGTAACATGATGGTTAATGACATCAACTGCTTATTCCTGGCATGGAGCTATGCATTTCAATTAAACATATAGTTGAGGTGCTGCTGCAGTGTTGCTGTGATTTACAATCAAAGTTCAGATGCAAAGGATACCTGAAGCTGTTAAAAATGTCTTCACATAATTCATTATTTTTGCTCATTTGTTTCAAACTGTTCTGGCTGGAAAGCTGGGAGCACTTTTAAACTAATCTACCTGCTGCCAAATTACTTAGATTTGGTGTGGTGTTATTTTTACACTCTGCTTATTTTTTACTCCATGGGTAAACAAAAATTCTTCCTGATCTTTCTGGCCTTGCTAATCAATCTCAAGTTTTTGTCTCCATTGTTATCCTCCCCTTCCCTGACCTGGCCTCATCTGCTTTCCACCCTGTCCTTGTTTTCCATCTGTTACCTAGCTCCATCTGACTTCTGTTATGACCCCAGCCCCCTCCTTTGTGAGAATCGCGAGAGAGAGAGAGAGCAGCCTTACGGTTTGGAATGTGGGCTGGCCTCTCAGCCAGACAAAAGCCATGGACATAGCCATTGTCTTGGGAGACACCTTTGTGGAATAAGGGACTGAACTACGTGCAAACCCTCAGGGCAACGTGGGCTGGGTGATGGGGGAAAGATTGCCTCACCCCCACCCTGATTGACATCTACAACCCTGCCAGTCCAGATAAAAAGTGGGCTGCCGAGGCGGGGCCTCAGACGCACCAAGGAGACACACGAAGAAGACACGATAGCGCTTCCCGTCGGAGTGGGAAGCCATTTTGAAGGAAGCCACGTGCGTTAGATTCCGGATCGGGAGTCTGTGGCTGAAACCAAAGGAAAACCGTTTTAACTAACAACCGGGATTTTCTTCGTGAAGACGACGGGCAAGTGTTCCTTCTTTCTCACCACTCTCTCTCTCCAACACGTGAAATGCCAGCGGTTCCCAAACGGAAAAGCCTGCCGATTTATGAGTGACTTTTATATTCCATTGGACTCAGTATTCCCCTAGACAACAATAGAGCTTATTTCTGATTGATTATTACTATACCTGTGCTTTAGATTGAGTTTTGACGATGTATATGATCTGAATGTTTTGTATTAACCATATGTTTGTGCACCTTTATAAATAAAAAACGTTTGAAAATAGGACCATCAGACTTCAGCAGACCTCTCTATCTTTGCTGCTAAGTCACCCGGTTACTGGGAACGTAACACTTCCAACTCTACCCCTATTTCTCCCCTACCTGGCTACTTCTCATCAGCCCCCACCTCTCCTTGATTGTCAACTGCTGGCCTTTATCTCACCCTTGCCTTTTACTTTCCCTCTCCATTCTTTTGGAAATGTATAAAATATTATGAGGGGTATAGACAGAGTATGTGCAAGCAGGATTTTTCCACTGAGGTTGGGTGAGACAAGAACTAGTGGCCATGGGTTAAGGGTGAAAGGTGAAATGTTTCAGCTGAACTTCTTCATTCAAAGGGTACTAAATGTAGAATGTAGAATGTAGAATGAGCTGCCAGCAGAAGTGGTGGTTGCTAGTTAAATTTCAGTATTTATGATAAATTTGGATAGGTACATGGTATGGAGAGTGATGGTACACAAACGGGTTGATTTCAACATTTAAGAGAAGTTTGGATAAGTACATGGATGGAATAGGAACAGAGGGCTATGGTCCCAGAGCAGGACCAGGCAGAATAACAGTTTAGAGTGGACTAGATGGGCCAAAGGGCTTGTTCCTGTATGAAGTCGAGGAAAGTGATGAAAATGATACATCCGACCACAAAGGATGCCAGGAAATTTATTGTTGGATTACAGCATTACTTTATGCAGGAAGGCATTGAAGGCAGTCCATAGGTGCCCCCACTGATTTTGTTCATTTACAGTCAATTAAAAGAACACAGCAATGTAGAATGGATGAATTCTTCCAATCAATAACTACTAAGAACTAATACAGGTTTATAGTACTGTGGTAATATTGGTAATGTTCTAATTTGTTTGTATTTCATTGAAATACATAATTTGTTACTCAGTTTAACAGCAGTTTCTCTTTTTTTTATATACCTTTTTAAACTACTTCCATGAAACCAACTAATTGGGGCAGCAGTTTAATTGGGCCAAAATGTACTGGTCCTGTTATTGTACTGCAAATTGTACAATATTTACAACCCACTGTAAGGATTGTAAAGACTGAACTCAAAGTTTCATAGTGTACAAGGCAAGTTCAAAACTGAGAATGGGATGATGAGACACACCTTGCAGATTTAGAAGGTGGGAAGATTCAAAATGAAAGCATATTTAGCCAATCAAATGTGTGAGATTTATCTCCATGTTAATTTTCTTATATTGTTCGAGGACATTATTTTGAGTCTTTGGTATATCAACAACTTTCTGTCATGAAATACTTCACCATCCCTGGTTTTGACTTTATCCAATTAGATTCTAGGCATTAGCAATTGAAATTCAATCACCGTCTGTATGTACTCTCAAACTACTGCTTTCAGATAGAGGTAGATGATAAGAACATTCAGCCCACCAGGTCTGCTCCTCATTCAACAAGATTATGCCTTCATCTTTCACCTCAGCACTATTTTCCTGACCCAAACCCAGTGTTTGATTCTCTTGTCTATCGGTCTCTGTTTTGGATGTTATCAATAGTTTAGCCTCCACAGTCTACCATGGTGTAGAAAACTGCAAAGGTTCACCACCCTACAGGGTCCTAAGCACTGGTGTGTTCCCGCATCCAGAGCTCACTGAGCGGCCTAGTGTTTTCAATATCTCCAGAAACAGCCTGAAAGATGTGCATCTTCAGGAATGCAGTCACGGTGGCCTCTGTGGACAACTCAATTCCTCGCCATCATTGCCCACTGGAACATCATGGAGATCGATACATTGGGAGTGGCTGTCAGAGGCCTCTGCAGTCTTCTCTGGATGGGGGTGGGGGTGGCAAGTCTGTTGGTTCTTGAGTCGGGTGGCTGCAACATAAAAACAACAATCTGTTGGTCTCTCTGTCGCTGTGGAAATGGTGACACCTCTCTATTCCTTGTTAGTGAGAGACAGCAAGTGAGCCTGTGCCATGTCAGAGTGTTGGGTTATGGACTGTAGTTTTTTGGACTGCAGATCATGGGCTCTCTGGGGGCTTTATTATTACTTGTTTAGTGGGTATTGGGTGCTGATACTTCCTGCTGGAATAAGTGGGGCGGGGAAGAAGGGGGCAGGGGTGGGTTGATGATTTAGACAATAGAGACAATAGGTGCAGAAGTAGACCATTCGGCCCTTCGAGCCTGCACCGCCATTCTGAGATCATGGCTGATCATCTACTATCAATACCCAGTTCCTGCCTAGTCCCCATATCCCTTGATTCCCCTATCCATAAGAGACCTATCTAGCTCCTTCTTGAAAGCATCCAGAGAATTGGCCTCCACTGCCTTCCGAGGCAGTGCATTCCACACCCCCACAACTCTCTGGGAGAAGAAGTTTTTCCTTAACTCTGTCCTAAATGACCCACCCCTTATTCTCAAACCATGCCCTCTGGTACTGGACTCTCCCAGCATCTGGAACATATTTCCTGCCTCTATCTTGTCCAATCCCTTAATAATCTTATATGTTGCAATCAGATCCCCTCTCAATCTCCTTAATTCCAGCGTGTACAAGCCCAGTCTCTCTAACCTCTCTGTGTAAGACCGTCCAGACATCCCAGGAATTAACCTCGTGAATCTACGCTGCACTTCCTCTATAGCCAGGATGTCCTTCCTTAACCCTGGAGACCAAAACTGTACACAAATACTCCAGGTGTGGTCTCACCAGGGCCCTGTACAAATGCAAAAGGATTTCCTTGCTATTGTACTCAATTCCCTTTGTAATAAAGGCCAACATTCCATTAGCCTTCTTCACTGCCTGCTGCACTTGCTCATTCACCTTCAGTGACTGATGAACAAGGACTCCTAGATCTCTTTGTATCTCTCCCTTAACTAACTCTACATCATTCAGATAATAATCTGCCTTCCTGTTCTTACTCCCAGTGGATAACCTCACACTTATTCACATTAAACGTCATCTGCCAAGTATCTGCTCACTCACTCAGCCTATCCAAGTCACCCTGAATTCTCCTAACATCCTCATCACATGTCACACTGCCACCCAGCTTAGTATCATCAGCAAACTTGCTGATTTTATTCTCAATGCCTTCATCTAAATCGTTGATGTAAATCGTAAACAGCTGTGGTCCCAATACCGAGCCCTGTGGCACCTCACTAGTCACCACCTGCCATTCCGAGAAACACCCATTCACCGTTACCCTTTGCTTTCTATCTGCCAACCAGTTTTCTATCCATGTCAATATCTTCCCCCCAATGCCATGAGCTCTGATTTTACCCACCATTCTCCTATGTGGGACCTTATCAAATGCCTTCTGAAAATCGAGGTACACTACATCCACTGGATCTCCCTTGTCTAACTTCCTGGTTACATCCTCGAAAAACTCCAATAGATTAGTCAAGCATGATTTACCCTTGGTAAATCCATGCTGGCTCGGCCCAATCCTATCACTGCTATCTAGATATGCCACTATTTCATCTTTAATAATGGACTCTAGCATCTTCCCCACTACTGATGTTAGGCTGACAGGACGATAGTTCTCTGTTTTCTCCCTCCCTCCTTTCTTAAAAAGTGGGATAACATTAGCCATTCTCCAATCCTCAGGAACTGACCCTGAATTTAAGGAACATTGGTAAGTGATTACCAATGCATCCGCACTTTCCAGGGCCACCTCCTTTAGTACCCTAGGATGCAGACCATCTGGACCTGGGGATTTGTCAGCCTTCAGTCCCATCAGTCTACTCATCACCGTTTCCTTCCTAATGTCAATCTGTTTCATTTCCTCTGTTACCCTATGTCCTTGGCCCATCCATACATCTGGGAGATTGCTTGTGTCTTCCCTAGTAAAGACAGATCTAAAGTACTTATTAAATTCTTCTGCCATTTCTTTGTTTCCCATAACAATTTCACCCAATTCATTCTTCAAGGGCCCAACATTGTTCTTAACTATCTTCTTTCTCTTCCCATACCTAAAAAAGCTTTTGCTATCCTCCTTTATATTCCTGCCTTGCTTGCGTTCGTACCTCATTTTTTTCTCTCCGTATTGTCGTTTTAGTTAAGTTCTGTTGTTTCTTAAAAATTTCCCAATCATCTGTCCTCCCACTCACCTTAGCTCTGTCATATTTCCTTTTTTTTAATGCTATGCAATCTCTGACTTCCTTTGTCAACCACTGTGGCTCCTTTCCCCCCTTTGAATCCTTCCTTCTCTGGGGGATGAACTGATTTTGCACCTTGTGCATTATTCCCAAGAATACTTGCCATTGCTGTTCCACTGTCTTTTCTGCTAGGCTATCCGTCCAGTCAACTTTGGCCAGCTCCTCCCTCATGGCTCCATAGTTTCCCCTGTTCAACTGCAACACTGACACCTCTGATCTGCCCTTATCCTTCTCAAATTGCAGATAAAAACTTATCATATTATGGTCACTACCTCCTAATGGCTCCTTTACTGCAAGATCGCTTATCAAATCCTGTTCATTACACAAGACTAAATCCAGAATAGCCTTGTTCCTGGTCGACTCTCGTACAAGCTGTTCCAAGAATGCATCCCGTAGGCACTCTACAAACTCCCTATCCTGAGGTCCAGCACCAACCTGATTCTCCCAGTTCACCTGCAAGTTGAAATCCCCCATAACTACTGTGACATTACCTTTGCCACATGCCAATGTTAACTCCCTATTCAACTTGCACCCAATATCCATGCTACTGTTTGGTGGCCTGTAGACAACACCCATTAGGGTCTTTTTGCCCTAACTGTTCCTCAGTTCTATCCACACAGACTCTACTTCTCCTGATCCCATGTCCCCCCTTGCAAAGGACTGAATCTCATTCCTCACCACCGCACCCCGTCTGCCCACATTTCTGTCCCTACGATAGCACGTATACCCTTGTACATTCATTTCCCAGGACTGATCTCCCTGCAGCCATGTCTCCGTTATCCCAACAACATCATAGTTACCCATTTGCACCTGAGCTTCAAGCGCATCCGCCTTATTTCTGACACTTCGTGCATTCAGATATAGAATTTTTAGCCCATTTCTCCTCTCTCTGTTTAAATTTGCTGCTGTTTATACATGAGAAGGGCTGGGGAGGGCTTTGGAGTTTCAGTGTTTTCCTGTTATTCATTATTTGGGGTTTTCTTCAGTTTCATACATGTATGTGAAGAGTAAGGTTTTCAGGTTGCATACATTCTCTGATATTAAATAAAATGATTGAACTCCTAGGTGATCATTTCTTCACATTCAGTCCCAAGTAGTCTACCCAGCATTTTGAGACTGATTTCAAGTTAGTGCTCAGTCAGGTGAGACATATTCCCCATATTTATCTTTTCAAGTCTATAAATAATTTTGTATATTTCAATGAGGCCACTTCTCAGTCTTCCATACTCCAGAGAATAAACATAACCTACCCACTCCCCTCATGACAAACCCATTGGTCTGACAAATTTCCCTGCACTCTCTCTAATAGAGGATTAAAATTACAGTATACACAATACCACTTATGTAGTTTTGCTAAGATACTTCTACAATTACAGCACGACTATCTTACTCTAACATCACATCTACATGTAATTAAGGCCAAATTCCCATTTGCCCGAATTATCTGCTGCACCTGCACATTAACTTTCAGCAACAATTATACAAGCACTGCCAGCTCCCGTTGACGGCCATCACTTCTCAGTCTCTCAATTTTCTAAATATTTAAAATTTGTTGTTTTCTACATTAGAGATAGCTTCACATTTTCTCCCACGTTGCTCACATCTTTGAATCTCCTTGAAGATTACACTGGACAACAAACTTTTTTCAAAACTGTTGCTTCCTCAGAATGTTTTTTTCATTTATGTTAAACCTTTTGAAGCAGAAAACTTAATAATTTCAGACTAGTTGTATAACATAGGAATTTGGAAAACAAGAAATTAACTTTTATTGAATATAATGCATTTAGTTGATACTTTGTAATAGTTCAACTAAGCTACAAATGTTTTGTTGTTGATTTTCATTTGTACTCAGTGTCTGAGGCTTCTCACTTAAGTGTCCGAAAATAATCAGTCAGCATTGATAGATTCCAGTTGCCCTGATATGATTTCTCCATGACGACAATGTCCTGGTGAAATCTTTCATCATGCTCATTACTGACAGTGCCAAGATTTGCAAGGAGGAAGTCTAAATGGAGATGTAGAAGATGAATCTTTAGTGGCATGGTTTTTTTAGTGACAAACCATCTTCATGGTTTTGTATGCTTTAAGCATGTTGTCAACCAGCTGTACATACTTTGCTGCTCTGTAGTTGCCAAGAAAATTTAAACACCATCCTTGAATGCTTGAAAGTCAAGTCAAGTTTATTGTCATTTTGACCATAAACTGCTGGTACAGTACAGAGTAAAAACTGTGGTGAACTATGTATACCTGTCTGGACACGCCCCTTTGCTGACTACTCCTGTGGCTCCTCCCACAGACCCCTGTATAAAGGCGGTTGGAGGCACTGCTCCTCCCTCAGTCTCCAGGATGTTGTGTGGTGGTCTCTTGCTACTAATCATGGTCTCTATCAGCTAATAAAAGCCTATCGTTTGCCTCCCATCTCCGAGAGTTATTGATGGTGCATCAATTTTATTAGCTGCAATTTTAAAACATGGAAAGCATTTTACGACCAGATAAATTGGACATTGATCCTCAAGCTCCCGAAGCAGCCATTGCCTTTGAACTCTGGCTTGCATGCTTCCAATTGTACCTGGAAGAGATTTCCGTGACTGAGCCTGCTATCATGCACAAAGTTCTCCTCTCCAGGGTCAGTCCGCGGGTGTACTCCCTTATCAGAGACCTGCCGACCTACCAAGGGGCAATGGACGCCCTCAAAAGACAGTACCTGCGGCCAGTGAACACCGTCTATGCAAGACATCACTTAGCGACGCGGCGGCAGTGGGCCAGAGAGTCGAGTGCTGAGTTTGTCCGGGCCCTACAGACACTCGTACGGGCCTGCGACTGCAGGGGACTGACGGCTGAACAGCATGCGGAGCTCCTGGTACGAGACGCCTTCGTTACGGGGATCAGGTCAGTGTACGTGCGCCAGCGGCTGCTGGAAAATGCCGATCTTACCTTACAGTCGGCGATCGAGCTGGCCGACACGCTGGAGGCTGTTCTGCACAACGCTGATGCTGTCCAGCCGCGCGATCTCCTACCGGTCCCATGGATGCTGCAGACCCCGCAACCCGCCAGCGAATCGACCACGGCTTCTGCCAGTCGCAAGTCCGTGCAGTGTTACTTCTGTGGACTCGAAAAGCACCCCCGAAAATGCTGCCCGGCCCGAGAAGCTACCTGCTCCACCTGTTCCAGCCACTTCACCAAGGCCTGTAAGTCTAAACCACGAGCGGGGTCGAGCAGCGCTGCGTGCGAGGCATGGGGGTCGCCATCTTGCCTGCCCGCTGCGTGTGAGGCATGGGGGTCACCATCTTGGTTGCCGCCATCTTGCCTGCCCGCCTCATGCGAGGCATCTTTGTTGGCGCCACCTCGCCCCGCCTCCGACCCACGGGTGCTTACCGGACACCAAGACGGCGGTTCAACTCTGGCCTCCGTAACCCTCGACCAAAGCGCTCCACACCAGCTCGCAAGGTCAATGATGGACATCCTGGTGGAGGGGCACAGGACTAGCTGCCTGTTTGACACGGGCAGCACTGAGAGTTTTATTCACCCGGAAACGGTGCAATGCTGCGGACTCGTGACACAGCCGGTAAGCCAGAAGGTCACCATGGCTTCTGGATCGCATTCCACAGACATCCAGTGGGGTTGTGTAGTGACATTGGTGGTGCAGGGCACAGAATATCGGGACTTTGGGTTACTGGTCATGCCTCAACTGTGTGCCCCTGTGCTATTGGGGCTCGACTTCCAGAGCCACTTAAAAAGTGTGACGATGGAGAATGACGGGCCCCTCCCACCAATCACTATCAGAAATCCTCAGTTTTGTGGGGTTTTGTCATATACCCCGCTACTGACCACACTCACACACCGACCCCCACATCCGACCCAGCACCATGCCAACAGCCGCGCTACTGACACCACTTGCAGCCTCTCCACCCTCAAGATCCCTCCCCCACCGCCGTTCACCAACCTGACCCCCGACTGTAAACCTGTGGCAACTAAAATCAGGAGGTACAGCGCGGGGGACAGGGCCTTCATTAAGTCGGAGGTGCAGCGGCTGCTCAGGGAGGGGATCATTGAGCCAAGCGCAAGTCCTTGGAGGGCCCAGGTGGTCATTGCTTGGACAGGGCAGAAAAATAGGATGGTCATGGACTATAGGTTCACATCAATAGGTTCACGTAGCTTGACGCATACCCTCTACTCCCCATCACGGATATGGTCAATCAGATAGCTCAGTACAAGGTGTACTCGACCATAGACCTGAAATCCACTTACCATCAGCTCCCCATCCGCCCGGAGGACCGCCCCTTCACCGCCTTCAAGGCGGATGGCAGGCTCTATCACTTCGATGTCACGAATGGTGTCTCTGTCTTCCAGAGGGAAATGGACCGGATGGTGGACCAGTGCCAACTGAAGGCCACGTTCCCATATCTGGATAACATCACCATCAGCGGTCACAACTGGCAGGATCACGACACTAACCTCCAACGATTTTTCCAAGCGGCCAAGGCTCTTAACCTTACCTATAACAGGGCAAAGTATGTGTTCAGAACCACCCGACTTGCTGTCCTTGGGTATGTCGTGGAGAACGGGGTCATTGGCCCTGTCCCCGACCGTATGCACTCGCTGTTGGAACTCCCTCTTCCCACCACCCTCAGAGTCCTCAAAAGGTGCCTGGGCTTCTTTTCCTATTACGCCCAATGGGTCCCTCACTACGCAGACAAGGCCCGCCCCCTGGTCAAGTCCAACATATTTCCCCTCTCTGCCAAGGCCCGCCCCCTGGTCAGGTCTACCACATTTCCCCTCTCAGCCGAGGCCCGCGCAGCCTTCAGCCGCATTAAAGGGGACATTGCCAAAGCAACGATGCATGCGGTGGACGAGACCATTCCCTTTCAAGTAGAGAGTGACGCCTCTGACTTCGCGCTGGCTGCTACCCTCAATCAGTCAGGAAGGCCAGTAGCATTCTTCTCTCGTACCCTTCAAGGCCCTGAAATTTAGCACTCCGCGGTGGAGAAAGAAGCCCAGGCCATAGTGGAAGCTATTAGGCACTGGAGGCTCTATCTCGCCGGCAAAAAGCTCACCTTGCTGACCGACCAGCGCTCAGTTGCGTTCATGTTCAGCAACCAACAGCGGGGCAAAATCAAAACTGATAAAATTTTGTGGTAGAGGATGGAACTCTCCACCTACAACTATGATATCCTGTACCAGCCTGGAAGGCTCAATGAGCCCCCTGATGCCCTAACCTGGGGAGCGTGTGCCAGCGCGCAGCTCGACCGGCTATACGCGCTCCATGCAGATCTTTGCCACCTGGGGGTCACCTGATTTTACCATTTCGTGAAAGCCCGGAACCTGCCTTACTCCCTTGAGGACATCAGGACGATGACCAGGGACTGCCAAGTCTGCGCTGAGTGTAAACTGCACTTCTTCCGTCCTGAAAAGGCACAACTTATCAAGGCCACCCGCCCCTTTGAGCGACTGAGTGTCGACATTAAGGGCCCCCTTCCCTCCACTGACCTCAATGTCTCTTTCTCAATATAATTGACGAGTACTCGCGGTTCCCCTTTGCCATCCCCTGCCCTGATACCACTGCCACGTCCGTCATAAAAGCCCTGCGCCAGCTCTTCACTCTGTTCGGATATCCCTGCTATATCCACAGTGATAAAGGGTCCTCCTTTATGAGTGACGAGCTGCGCCAGTACCTGCTGGCTAGGGGTATTGCTACTAGTAGGACCACGAGCTATAATCCCCGGGGAAATGGACAGGTGGAGAGGGAGAATGCCACGATGTGGAAGGCCACACTCTTAGCACTTAAGTCAAAGGGATTGCCGGTCTCTCGCTGGCAGGAGGTCCTCCCCGAGGCACTCCACTCCATCCACTCCCAGATGTGGCTCCATGCACGTCCACCAATGCCACCCCTTATGAGCAACTCTTTTCTTTTCCCAGGAAGTCTGCCACTGGGACCACCCTACTGGCTTGGCTGACATCCCCAGGGCCAGTGCTGCTCCGGAAACATGCGAGGAGCAATAAATACTCGAGTATTATTGCTCGAGTATTAATAACCTTCGAGAGGGTTCACCTCCTTCATGTGACCCCCCAGTATGCCTATGTGGTCTTACCTGATGGGCAGGAGGACACAGTCTCCATCCGCGACCCTGGCGCCTGCAGGAGCACCAGACCCCTACCCCGAACACTCCACGGTGACTATGAACCCCGTACTGATCGAGGTGTATACCCACGAGACACCGCACACACCAAGCCCTACACAGACTCCTCCCATACTGGACGCCTTGCACACGCATGAGGGATTACTGACGCCTAATGGGCTGACACCTCAAGTCAGGCCGGAGCCAGCACAACCACCGGAACTAGATCGCAGCGACAGGTTCGACTGCCTGATAGACTTAACCTGTAAACATACTTGTAAGAAACTTTGCCCCATGGGGACTCTCTTTTAAGACAAAGGGGGGGTGAATGTGGTAAACTATGTATACCTGTCTGGACAAACCTCTCTGCTGACTGCTCCTGTGGCTCCTCCCACAGACCCCTGTGTAAAGGCGATTGGAGGCACTGCTCCTCCCTCAGTCTCCAGGATGTTGTGTGGTGGTCTCTTGCTACTAATCGTGGTCTCTATCAGCTAATAAAAGCCTATCGTTCGCCTCCCATCTCCGAGAGTTATTGATGGTGCATCAAAAACGAAACAACATTCCTCCAGGACCCTGGTGCTATATGAAACAACACAAAACTATATGAGACAGCACAAGGCTACACTAGGCTACGTAAAACTACATAAAAACTGCACTAGACTACAGACCTGCACAGGACTACATAAAGTTCACAAAAATATGCAGGGCAGTACAATAATTAATAAACAAGACAATAGACACAGTAGAGGACAAATTACAATATAATAATAAATTATGTAGATGTCAGTCTAGACTCTGGGTATTGAGGAGTTTGATGGCTTGGGGGAAGAAACTGATGCACAATCTGGTCATGAGAGCCCGAATGCTTTGGTACCTTTTTGCCAGATGGCAGGAGGGAGAAAAGTTTGTGTGAGGGGTGCTTGGGATACTTCCAATACTGTTAGCTTTGTGGGTGCAGTGTCTGTAATAGCGGGAAGAGAGACCCTGATGATATTCTCAGCTGACCTCACTATCCGCTGCAGGGTCTTGCGATCTGAGACAGTGCAATTCCCGAACCAGGCAGTGATGCAGCTGCTCAGGATGCCTTCGATACATCCTCCATATAATGTGGTGAGGATGGGGAGTGGGAGATGGACTTCTCTCAGCCTTCGCAGAAAGTAGAGATGCTGCTGGGCTTTCTTGGCTATGGAGCTGGTGTTGAGGGACCAGGTGAGATTCTCTGCCAGGTGAACAACAAAGTGGTCCTCTTAACGATCTCAACGGAGCAGCCGTCGATGTTCAGTGGGGAGTGGTCGCTCCGTGCTCTCCTGAAGTCAACAACCATCTCTTTTGTTTACATTCAGAGACAGGTTGTTGGCTCTGCACCAGTCTGTTAGACACTGCACCTCCTCTCTGTATGCTGACTCATCATCCTTGCTGATGAGACCCGCCACGGTCGTGTCATCGGTGACCTTAATTATGTGATTCGAGCTGTGTATTGCTGCACAGTCGTGGGTCAGCAGAGTGAACAGCAGTGGACTGAGCACACAGCCCTGGGGTGCCCTCATGCTCAGTGTGATGGTGTTGGAGATGCTGCTCCTGATCCGGAATGACTGAGGACTTCCAGTCAGGAAGTCTAGGATCCAGTTGCAGAGGGAGATGTTCAGGCCCAGCAGTTTCAGCTTTCCAATCAGTTTCTGAAGAATGATTGTGTTGAATGCTGAACTGAAACCTATGATCAGCATTCGAACGTATGTGTCTTTTTCTTCGGTCCCACCAGCAGTTCTTCAAAATGCCAGTCATTGATGACCTGCTTGATTTGTGGACCAACAAAAGCTCCCTTTCTTAACTTTGGCGCCAGTTATTCTGACTTGAATTATGAATTGGTATAACAAATAGAGGTGATTTCAAAAAATGGTGTGATAGAGAAATTTCATGGTGATTTTCATGATCGGCGGCTCAAAATCCATAAGATACAGCCAGAAATATTCAGGAAGCAAAATCTTTGTCATCCAGTGTTACTAATCATTGTAGAAACATAGAGCACAATACAGGCCCTTCGGCCCACAACCTTAGAAATTATTTAGGGTGACCTATAGCCCTCTTTTTTTCTAAGCTCCGTGTATTTATCCAGGAGTCTCTTAAAAGACGCTGTTGTATCCACCTCCACCACCATTGCCGGCAGCCCATTCCATGCACTCACCAATCTTTGTGTATAAAACTTACCCCTGACATCTCCTCTGTACCTACTTCCAAGCACCTTAAATTCTGCCCTCTTGTGCTAGCCATTTCAGCCCTGGGAAAAAGCCTCTGACTATCCACATGTTTAATACCTCTCATCATCTTATACACCTCGATCAGGTCACCTCTCATCCTCCATTGCTCCAAGGAGAAAAGGCTGAATTCACTCAACCTATTCTCATAAGATATGCTCCCCAATCCAGGTAACATCCTTGTAAATCCTTTCTATGGTTTCCACATCCTTCCTGTAGGGAGGCGCCCAGAACTGACAAAGTACTCCAAGTGGGGCCTGACCAGGGTCCTATATAGCTGCAACATTATCTTTCAGCTCCTCAACTCATTCCCACGGTTGATGAAGGCCAATGCACCGTTGCCTTCTTAACCACAGAGTCAACCTGCAGAGCAGCTTTGAGTGTCCTATGGACTCGGACCCAAAGATCCTTCTGATCCAAGAGTCAATAGACAATAGACAGTAGGTACAGGAGTAGGCCATTCGGCCCTTCTAGCCAGCACCACCATTCACTGTGATCATGGCTGATCATACACAATCAGTACCCTGTTCCTGCCCTCTCCCCATATCCCTTGACCCCGCTATCTATAAGAGCTCTATCTAACTCTCTCTTGAATGCATCCAGAGACTTGGCTTCCACTGCCTTCTGGGACAGAGCATTCCACATATCCACCACTCTCTGCGTGAAAAAGTTTTTCCGCATCTCTGTTCTAAATGGCCTACCCCTTATTCTTAAACTGTGACCTCTAGTTCTGGATTCACCCATCAGCGGGAACATGCTTCCTGCCTCCAGTGTGTCCAATCCCTTAATAATCTTATATGTTTCAATCAGATCCCCTCTCATCCTTCTAAATTCCAGTGTATACAAGCCCAGTCACTCCAATCTTTCAACATATGACAGTCCCGCCATTACGGGAATTAACCTTGTGAACCTACGCTGCACTCCCTCAATAGCAAGAATGTCCTTCCTCAAATTTGGAGACCAAAACTACACACAATACTCCAGGTGGGGTCTCACCAGGGCCCTGTACAACTGCAGAAGGACCTCTTTACTCCTATACTCAATTCCTCATTATAAAAGCCAGCACGCCATTAGCTTTCTTCACTGCCTGCTGTACCTGCATGCTTGCTTTCATTGACTGATGTACAAGAACACCTAGATCTCGTTGTACTTCCCCTTTTCCTAACTTGACTCCATTTAGATAGTAACACACACAAAATGCTGGTGGAACACAGCAGGCCAGGCAGCATCTATAAGGAGAAGCGCTGTCGACGTTTCGGGCCGAGACCCTTCGTACTATTTAGATAGTAATCTGCCTTCCTGTTCTTGCCACCAAAGTGGATAACCTCACATTTATCCACATTAAACTGCATCTGCCATACATTTGCCCACTCACCCAACCTGTCTAAGTCACCCTGCATTTTCATATCATCCTCCTGACATTTCACACTGCCACTCAGCTTTGTGTCATCAGCAAATTTGCTAAAGTTACTTTTAATCCCTTCATCTAAATCATTAATGTATATTGTAAACAGCTGCGGTCCCAGCACCAAACCTTGCGGTACCCCACTGGTCACAGCCTGCCATTCCGAAAGGGACCCATTAATCACTACTCTTTGTTTCCTGTTAGCCAGTCAATTTTCAATCCATGTCATCCATGCCCCCAATACCATGTGCCCTAATTTTGCCCACTAATCTCCTATGTGGGACTTTATCAAAAGCTTTCTGGAAGTCCAGGTACATTACATCCACTGGCTCTCCCTTGTCCATTTTCATAGTCTTACCATTAATACTATATTCTGTCATCATACTTGACCTACCAAAATGAACCACCTCACACTTATCTGGGTTGAACTCCATCTGCCACTTCTCAGCCCAGTTTTGCATCTGATCGATTTCCCGCTGTAACTTCTGACATCCCTTCACACTGTCCACAACACCCCCAACCTTTGTGTCATCAGCAAATTTACTAACTCATCCCTCCAATTCCTCATCCAGATGATTTATAAAAATCACGAAGAGTAAGGGCCCCAGAACAGATCCCTGAGGCACACCACTGGTCACCGACCTCCATGCAGAATATTACCCATCTACAACCACTCTTTGCCTTCTGTGGGCAAGCCAATTCAGGATCCACAAAGCAATGTCCCTTGGATCCCATGCCTCCTTACTTTCTCAATAAGCCTTGCATGGGGTACCTTATCAAATGCCTTGCTGAAATCCATATACACTACATTCTACTGTGTTTAGTCAATCCTCAAAAAAATACAATCGGGCTCGTAAGGCACAACCAGCCTTTGAGAAAGCCATGCTGACTTTTCCTAATCATACTATGTCTCTCCAAATGTTCATAAATCCTGCCGCTGAGGCTCTTTTCCATCAAATTACCAAACACCGAAGTAAGACTCACCGGTCTATAATTTCCTGGGCTATCTCTACTCCCTTTCTTGGATAATGGAACAACATCCGCAACCCTCCAATCCTCTGGAAATTCTTCCATCCCCACTGATGATGCAAAGAACATTGCCAGAGGCTCCGCAATCTCTATCTTTGCCTTCCCCAGTGGCATGGGCTACATCTCGTCCGGTCCCAGTGACTTATCCAACTTAATGCTTTCCAAAAGCTCAAGTACATCCCCTTTCTTAATATCTACAGGCTAAAGCTTTTCAGTCACGTTGTAAGTCATCCCTACAATTGCCAAGATCCTTTTCTGTAGTGAATACTGAAGCAAAGTTTTCATTTAGCACCTCTGCTATCTCCTCTGATTCCATACACACTTTTCCACTGTCACACTTGATGGGTCCTATTCCCTCACATCTTATCCTCTTGCTCTTCACATATTAGTAGAATGCTTTGGGGTTTTCCTTAATCCTGTCCACCAAGGCCTTCTCATGGCCACTTCTGGCTCTCCAAATTTCATTCTTAAGCTTTTTCCTGCTAGCTTTATAATCTCTAACATTACCTAGTTTTTTGAACCTATCTTCTTGACTCGATTTACAACAGCCTTTGTACACCATGGTTTTTGTACCCTACTATTCTTTCTCTACCTCATTGGAACATACCCATGCAGAACTCCACACAAATATCCCCTGAACATTTGCCACATTTCTTCCGTACATTTCCCTGAGAATATCTGTCCCCAATTTATGCTTCCAAGTTCCTGCCTGATAGCTTATTTCCCCTTACTCCAATTAAGCATTTCCAAACTTGTCTATTCCTATCCCTCTCCAATGCTATGGTAAAGGAAATAGAATTGTGATCACTATTTCCAAAATGCTCCCCCACTGAGAGCTCTGATACCTGACCAGGTTCATTTCCCAATACCAGATCAAGTACAGCCTCTCCTCTTGTATGTTTATCTACATATTGTGTCAAGAAACCTTCCTGAACATACCTAACAAACTCCACCCCATCTGAACCCCTTGCTCTAGGGAGATGCCAATCAATTTTGGGAAATTAAAATCTCCCATCACAACAATCCTGGTATTATTACACCTTTCCAGAATCTGTCTCCCTATCTGCTCCTCATTGTCCCTGTTATTATTGGGTGGTCTATAAAAACACCCAGTAGAGTTATTCCTGTTCCTATCTTCCACCCACAGACTCTGTAGACAATCCCTTCATGAATTCCTCCTTTTCTGCAGCTGTGACACTATCTCTGATAAACAGTGCCACCCCTCACCACCTCTTTTGCCTCTCTTCCTGTCCTTTTGAAACATCTAAAGCCTGGCACTCGAAGTAACCATTCCTGTCTGTGTAATGGCCACAACATCATAGCTCCAAGCACTGATTCACACTCTAAGCTCATCTGTTTTGTTCATAATACTCCTTGCATTAAAACAGACGCATCTCAAACCATCAGTCTAAGCGTGTCCCTTCTCTATCACCTGCCTATCCTCCCTCTCGCACTGCCTGCAAGCTTTCTCTATTTGTGAGCCAACTGCTTCTTCCTCCATCTTTTCAGTTCGGTTCCCACACCCCCAGCAATTCTAGCTTAAACTCTCCCCAATAGCCTTAGCAAATCTTCCCACCAGGATATTGGTCCCCCTCACATTCAAGAGCAACCTGTCCTTTTTGGGGGTCACACCTACCCCAAAAGAGGTCCCAATGATCCAGAAATCTGAATCCCTGTCCCCTGCTCCAATCCTTCAGCCATGCATTTATTCTCCACCTCATTCTATTCCTATACTCACTGTCATGTGGCTCAGGCAGTAATCTCGAGATTACTACCTTTGTGGATCTGCTTCTCAACTTCCCTCCTAACTCCCTGTAGTCTGCTTTCAGGACCTCCTCCCTTTTCATACCTATGTCATTGGTACCAATATGTACCACAACCTCTGGCTGTACACCTTCCCACTTCAGGATATCGTGGATACGATCAGAAACATCCCAGACCCTGGCACCTGGGAGGCAAACTACCATCCTTGTTTCTTTCCTGTGTTCACCGAATCACCTGTCTGACCCCCTAACTGTAGAGTCCCCTATCACTGCTGCCATCCTCTTTCTTTCCCTACCCTTCTGAGCCTTCATCATTACTACATACGTTCCCATTTAGTTTTGTGTCATGAGCAAACTTGGCATGGCATATTTAGTTCTTAGCCAAATCAGTGATATAGATTTAGTGCAGTTGGAACAACTTTGACTGCTCTCCATGCGTTTGGTTAGGTGGTGGTTCATAGCTCACCAACCTGAGGAGGATCTGTTTTTTCTTATGGAGGACATGTTTGTTTCTAATCATAGCCTTCTGAGCAAGTTATAAACTCACAGTGAGAACCTTTAAATACATAAATCATGTTTAATTACAAGCCAACATATGGAATTTTAGTCCAAATCTGAATGTGGGCTTTATTAGTTCACAAACTTAAGAGAATTATCCCGGGAATGAAAGGGTTAATGTATGGGGAGAACTGGATGGCTCTGGGCCTATACTCAGTAATTTCCAAGAATTGGGGGTGGGGGTGGGGAGAATCTCATTGAAGCCTATTGAATATTGAAAGGTCCAGATAGAATGGTTGTAGAGAAGATGTTTTCAATAGAGGGCCCAGCCTCAGAATACAAGGACATCCCTTTAGAACAGATGAGGAGGAATTTATTTAACTAGAGGGTAGTGAATCTGTGGAATTCATTGCCACAGGTTACTATGGAGGTCAAGTCATTGAATACATTTAAAGTTGAGTTAATAGGTCCTTTCTTGGTTAGTCAGGACATCAAATGTTACAGGGAGAAGGCAAGAGCATGGGTGATATAAATTAACTGAAGCTATTCAGAGCAGTTAGGCCTCCATGGACATTTTTGTGTGCACCATGCACTTTTGGGACTTGCATGCAGTCTGTATTACTGGCTGCCTTCTTTTGTACTACTGAAAGATGGAATACTTCAAAACGATTTACAGTCATTCACTGCTATTCACTGGGTGCTGCTATTGGCTTTGATTTTCTTGCTTGCTGCAGATAATTGTGAAGATAAACACAATTACCTTACCTTAAGTTTTAAATGGTCAAGGTCTTGTCTGTTCTCGATAGACCATGTCTATCCTAGAGAATTTCACTGATTTCCTCTGATTCTTGATTAGATATGTTGGATGTTCTGGGCATCACATATGTAACCTCATTTGGAAGCTTAAGGTTTTATGCCAACATGTAGTCGTAGTGCTATCTCCAGAGATGAGAATGGTGGGGCTGTCTATTGGTAGGTCTCAGGTAGTTGTAGAGGCCAACTCGGGATCCACATAATGTGTGGCAGTGTGGGCAAGAGTAATTGCTGGCTGTGGTTGGGTCTTTTGGTTGTTCGGTCTCTCCTTTCACAGTTGCTGTTTGTTCTAAAACTTATTTAACACAGCTCCATCTTGGACAGATTTCCTCCTGGTGTATTTATTGAGTGCAATGTCTTCCCAGTAATGTTGAATGTTTCCAAGTTGATTTTGATATTGTCTTTGAAGTATTTCCTTTGCCCACTAGTGGTTCACTGACCTTCCTTCAACTGAGACTAAAGGATCTGTTTGGGGAGATGTGAGTTAAGCATCCAGATTCTACAATCTATCCATTGTAGTTGGTATTACTTTATCATGGTGGAGATGTTGTTCTGAGTTGGCCTCATCCATTGTTAGTGTGTTTGTCGTTCCAGATGATCGCCAAAATCTTTTGTAAGGACTTTAGGTGGTATTGTTCTAGGGCTTTCAGATGTAGGGTGGTCAGATGTACGGTATATCAGAATATGTAAACTGTTCAGAACATGTGTAAACCAATATACATTTTTAAATTCAATATTTATCTATCTCTTGTAAAATAGACAAGGTTATATATAGCTTAGTTCAAGAACATGAAACACAAAAAGGAAGGGAAAAACAAGCATGATACCTTTGAGATAATTGTGGCCAAGTTTAAGTAGCAGACACCTTGTGAGATTTAACCGTAGCACAGTGTGGCTTAATTTCCTGTAGACAAAATAAGTAAACAAAACAAATAAATCACAAATTGTGAATATTTTATGATTTTTGAATGTTTGGAACCAATTGTCAAAGGTTATTTTTTTAAGAACTGTAGCTGGAACTCAGTTATTTATAATTCAATGATGCTTCATCACATGAATCTGCAGTAGTCCATTTTTATGGCCAGTAAAGCTTAATAACAGTAAATTATGAGTTGTTTGCTGAATATCGATCTTTGTGTGGCACAAAAGGAAACACTGGAAACCTGTTTAAATAGATATAGAACCACATAGAAACGATACAGTTTGTTTAATCATTGGTTCCCAGAGCTTGCACTGACACTTCATTGTTTTTTTTGCAAATACAAGCCTTTTTAACATCACAATATACGCCATTATCTCTACTAGCAAGGTATATTTAAAAAGGCACAAAAATGTGTATTTCTTAGCTACGGAGAGATTAAATGAGGAGATACTAAGTCATGCAAATATGATAAGGTGAAATGCAAGAAAATTCATTTAATTATTTCATATCTCCACTTATTTCTGGAAATACTTTTTTTGAAACAGACTTCATGATTACTGGACCTTGGGTATGCTTGTTTAGTAATTTGGTGGTTTTGATCTAATCTTGATATCAATATATTCATGAAACACAATGATATCTCCCCAGAACAGCCCAGCACCCATTAATTTTGAAATTCAGGTAATTTATTAACATTTATCAGGAGCTATAAAAGCATTACCTCAGCATTGGTAATGTGCGCAAAGCTAAAAGCACTTATTTTTACTGATTCCTGATGATTTATAATGATTTGGTGCATTTAGCAGTAGCGATTCCATTATAATGTAAAGTTCAGTTTTGTTTCAACAGAGTTCAATTTGCTGAAGATTTTGGGGATAACTCTCAATAGCAGAAATTTTGCAAAATGCTGATTCTGTGAATCCCATTGTTTGCTGTTGTCATTTCAGATAACTTCATTAACCCTTATAGTGCTTACATTTAATTCTATACCCATACTGAGATAAAATATTTACAGTGTGTATGCAGCATGATTATTAATTCTCCCGTTAGTTAGTCTTGGACAAGCCAGATGGGACAGGATCCTTTTCCAGTACAATTGGCCTCCTCAAACTGATTTTGTTCATCTTTGGATTATTTTGAGAGCCATCTGATGGTTTTGATCTGCCCTTATATTAAAAAAAGCACAAAATGCCTCTTTTTATGTCAATCATGCAAATACTGGAAATCCAAAGCAACACACAAACTGCTGGAGGAACTCAGCAGATCAGGCAGCATCTATGGAAAAGAGTAAACAGTCAATATTTCAGGTCGAGACCCTTCTTCAGAACAGAGGGAAGGGGCAAAATGCCTGAATTAGAAGGTGGGGGAGGGGAAAGAGACTTGCTGCAAGGTGATAGGTGAAGCCAGGTGGGTGGGAAAAGTAAAGTGTTGGAGAGAAAAGAATCTGATAGAAAGGGACAATGGGACCGGGGGTGGGGGGGGGGGGGGGGGAGAGTAACACTCCTGTTCACAAATGTAGCAGATATCTTCAATATCTTCTGGGATTTGGTAGACTCATCCCATTCAATGACGAGTACATCAGGACAGATTGCCAGTTGTCCAAACCTCTCAGTCTGCACCCTCTGCAATGTCCTGTTCACTACAGAAAATGAACTGGAGGTGCTTGAACTTTAGGTTGTGGAGTAAAGAAACAACTTTCTTTATTGCAGTCCATCACAAGTCCGAGTGGCTCACTGATAACGCATTTCAGGAAATAGTCAGATTGTATCATAAGTTGATGTAATTGGGCTGGGAACAGGTTTCTGGAAGACAGAAAGTAGAGATAGCTCAGCAAACAGGGTGGCATGTTAACATAATCACTTTATAGTGCCAGTAATCACCAATTGTGGCTTGATTCCCTCCACTGTCTGTAAGAAGTTTGTACGTTCTCCCCATGACTGTGTGGGTTTCCTCCAGGTGCTCTGGTTTTCCCCGATATGCTTCTAGCAACCAGAACCATCACATCACTTGTGGGCTGCTCCTGGCACAATCCTCACTGATGTAATGCAAACGCCACAGTGCATTATGTTTCAAGGTACATGTGACAAATAAAGCTAATCTTATTAATCCAGGGGCTTTTTGCTGTCTGAATATGAAGGTGACATCATTTCTAAATACTAAAGATATATTATTTCCCTGGAGACCTAAAAATCATGGTCCAATAGTGGCTCAGCTGTTCAAACAAGGAAAAGAAAATTCAGGAGTTATAAAGGACTCTACAGCTAATGGAGCAGTCGGGTGTTTCCACAGTAATGGAAAACAAGACTGCAGACCGTAGAATCTGAAACAAAAATAGAAATGCTGGATGAATTCAGCCAGCCAAGCAGCATCTATGGAAGGAGAGACCAGTTAATGTTTCAGATCAGTGACCTGTCTTCAGATTTGATAGGGGGGTGGGGAAGTAGATTAGAGGAGTTGCAGTTTCAAGGCACAGATGGAAGGAAGAGTGGTGTAAAAGAGAAATCATTATATGGAAGGCAGGTGAAAGACCATCATAGAGGGTATGTGACAGAACACGAGTGCTAATTGTCAGCAAGATATTTGTAAGAAACAGGGTGAGAAAGCACGATAATTGGAAACTACGAGTGTATTTATACCTGAATCTGGAAAATTAATGTTAATTACAAAGGATTGTAAAGTGTTGATATGGGCAAGTTTTTTTAGATTCAGCAATGCAGCATAGCCTTCATCCCAACAAATCCAAGCCAACCATGTGCCCAATCAGCAAGTCCCAATTTCCTGTGTTTATCCCATATCCCCAAGTCATGCACCTACTTGTACCTATCAACTGCTTCTTAACTGATACTATTGTACCTGCCTCACCCACTTCCTCTGGCAGCTTGTTCCATACAATCACCACCCTCCATGTCCCTTTTAAATCATTCTCCTCACCTTAAATCTGTGCATCTAGATTTCTTCTCCCCTAAACAAGGGGAAGTGTTACTGTCCACAATATTTATGCTTAAATTCAAAACATTTCAGCAAGGTCACCCCTTATTCTCCTACTTTCCAAAGGAGAAGAAAGGCCAAGCCAGTCCAGCCTCTCTCTATAACTCAGGTCCTCTAGCCTGGCCAACCTCTGCCTATAACTCAGGCATAGCCTGGCCAGACTCTCTCTGTAACTCAGGCCCTGTAGTTCTGGCAGGCTCATTTTTTTCCCAGTACTCTTACAGTTTAACTACATCTTTCCTGTAATAGCACCCAAAACTGCACACAATACCAAGTGTAACCTCCCCAAGATTTATATGTAACCCCCTGGGTCGCCTCAGGCTCGCTCAGCTCGTTCTTGTCTAGGGGAAGCAGCCTTTGGCCCCGCCAAACTGGGCAATCAGCTGGTGTGGATGCAGTGTGATGTCCCCGCCTCGCCCAAAAACAGACAGTACACCATATGCAATTAAATGAGTACAATTTATAAAGGTTACTATAACTAAGTGATTAATAACGATACAGTATATATGAAGGAAAAACAATAAAGAAAAGGCGCCAAACTTATCAAAGTCCAAACCACTTCGTGCACAACCGTTGGAGCTCAATTACTGAAGTCTTCTGGCCACCATTCGATCCCCTCCGAACTCCTCGACTCGCAGCTTAGGACCATCTGAAGTGGTCAACCAAGCACATCTAGCTTCATCTCCTCTCCTCGGGGTACCTCCTGGCCTTGGACCCCTCCTTGGGGTCCGTTCCTCACCCCGTTTACAGCATCACGTCCTCTCTCTCTCACCCCCTCTCGCCAATCTGCCCAAAAGCCCGCCAACAATAGCTTACAGACTCAGAAGAAAGAACAACATTAATCCCAATTGGTTTACAAAGGAATACAATTCTCATTATCGGTAAATTTTAACCCAAACAAGCTTCCAGCACTCTCTCGCAACAAAGAAGCATTCCTACTTTTAACAAAACAAAGAAGCCATTTTGATTACATACACAATAACAAAGAAAAAGAAGAAATCCCCTTTACACTCTCCCCCCACCAAATAAAAGTCATGTCCTCATGACTATTAAATAACTCGCCACCTTTCCTGCCAACACACCCTAACCCTAAGCACAAACAGTGACATCTCCTCCCCACACAGTAAACCTCACGCCCTGTTCCTCAGGCGCTACATAGGCCAACTATCTGGGAGTTCCCTAACCCTTCTGAGACCTCCGTACCCCCTCACCCAAACCCTTCAGGCTAGGACACAACTGGGGATACCTTGGGCCCACTACCAACTCCTCTCTCAACCTCTCACTCATGCCCCCCACTGCACACAGCTAACCCTCCCCACTACACCTGACTCAGTGGGAGAAGGGCCAAAGGTCTCTTCCTCAATCGAGGGAAAGTCAGCAAAAGGCAGCATGTACCACACATCCAGCACATTATCCATCGAATCTGTATTCTTCCTCACTTCTGCGATCGGTAGCTGCTGTTTGATCTTCTCCAAACGGAAACACGTGGCCTGCACTGCTCCTGCAGTCTCTTCAGCCTCCTGTTCAGTATTCACTGCACTTCTCTCCAGCTTTTTCTTCCTCATGACTTCTTCCAGATCAACTTCCTCCAGTCTCTCCGTCTTCATTTCAAACTTGATTCTGTAGAGACAGTCACTCACGAGCTGCGACCTTCGCCAGTCCTGGCACCTGTCCAGAAAACACCTTAACTCTGTAGTTCTCAGCCGCTCCTGCAACGACCTCACTTCATATTCTCCTGAGGCAAATCCAAATACCAAGAGATCATCCACATACACCAAAACTCCAATCGCCTCCACATCCCCCATGATCTTCAACATGCCCCGCAGGAAGGTTGCAAGGGCTCCAGATATGCCCTGTGGCATCTTTTCGGACCGGAAGACTCCTAGGGAATTTATAACGGCCGTCTTCTCTTTGTCGGCCCCACTCATCGGGATCTGGTAACATCCACTCCTCAGATCCAGCACCTTAAACCACTTCGCACCACTCAGATAGGCCATCGCCTCTTTGGCCCTCAAGGCCATATTCTGGTCACTGACAGTGCGCCTCTTCAGTGCAACATAATCTACACACAAGCTGCCTACGTCTTCCACGGCTTCAGGGGCCAGTCGCCACAACCTCTCTCTCTCCGAGGTGTCTTCAGCGGTCAACTCCCCTCCCTCGTGGTATTTCGCAGCATCCACTAAGAGGGTCTCACTCTCAGATACTTCCCCCAGGCCGTACCACCACCAGCTCTTGTTTGAATTCGGTATCCGCCCAATGCTGCTACACACATCCGTACAAGCAGCTCGAAACTCTGGGTGCATCGACAATGCCTCCAAACAGCGCTCACCCGCCTCCTCCGGGCAGACCCCCAAGCGCACCAGCAGGATATTGGTTCTCTCCAGAACCGAAACGCTGCCCGTCTCAACAGTGTCCAGACACATCAGCATTAATGATTCATGAACCTCAGTCACCTCCACTTTTGCCTCCAAGAACTCCATTTTCACTGACCAACAACCGTCATCTGGATAATCACCGGCAATGGTACCCCAAATCTCCAGTGCCCTCAATGTCGTCAAGGGTAAATGCTTCCAATAACGGTTATAAAACAAACTGTACAGCAACTTAGCCGGCGCCCCGGTGCCGAGGATGGCTTTAACTTGACTTCCATCCATCCGTAACAACACCTGTGCGCTTGGTCCTTCTAAGCCTTCAGGAAGAGGGTTTGTTCCTTTTGGGAGTTCCTTGGTACATCGCTGGGAACGTGCTTCCCCAGAGACCCCAAGCTGTTCCCCAACTGGGCCTCCTCTAAGTTTCCCAACACCTCTCGGATCAACTGAACAACTGAGGGAGGAGCTGATCCCCTTGACAGATACCCCTGGCACTGCAAGCAATTTATCTGCCCCCCTAGCCAAAAGAGATACCCTAAAAACTTTCCACCAATCTCCTGCCACGGATATGATAAGCCCCCCAGCTGCAACTTCCAGTCGAACCACACGCATTTTCCCACACTTTCCCGGAACTGGCAGCTGTCACTTCGAGGTAATTGTACCCGACAGTTCTAACAACGTCACCAGCCTGCCTGCTCAAACTTTCAATCAATCCCTGTCGCTTTCCCTCAGCCAAGCACTGCCACTCACCCAACAACTGAGAGGTCCTTTAGGGCTGGACATTATTCCAACAACCGGGCAGAGCCCACCACTGCTGAAACATCCCAATCTGTCACTCCTCACTCTCCAAACAGTACGGACAACCCATGGTCCCACCACCATTTCATCAACGCTAGTCGGAACTCGAACAACGCCCTCTGGGGCACAAACAGCCACCCCACCCAACACACATGCAGTGATAACCAGCAATCGCACACCCGCAAAGGCATACCAGCTCTTCGCCGCAGACATAATTTAAAGAGGGTGATCACACAGCTTCCACAGAAATCAATCCCGGACGAGCCCCCACAATGTAACCCCCTGGGTCGCCTCAGGCTCGCTCAGCTTGTTCTCATCTAGGGGGAGCAGCCTTTGGCCCCGCCAAACTGGGTAAACAGCTGGTGTGGATGCTGTGTGATGTCCCCGCCTCGCCCAAAAACAGACAGTACACCATATGCGATTAAATGAGTACAATTTATAAAGGTTACTATAACTAAGTGATTAATAACGATACAGTATATATGAAGGAAAAACAATAAAGAAAAGGCGCCAAACTTATCAAAGTGGTTTACTTCATGCACAACCGTTGGAGCTCAATTACTGAAGTCTTCTGGCCACCATTCGATCCCCTCCGAACTCCTCGACTCGCAGCTTAGGACCATCTGAAGTGGTCAACCAAGCACATCTAGCTTCATCTCCTCTCCTCGGGGTACCTCCTGGCCTTGGACCCCTCCTTGGGGTCCGTTCCTCGCCCAGTTTACAGCATCGCGTCCTCTCTCTCTCACCCCCTCGCGCCGATCTGCCCAAAAGCCCGCCAACAATAGCTTACAGACTCAGAAGAAAGGACAACATTAATCCCAATTGGTTTACAAAGGAATACAATTCTCGTTATCAGTAAATTTTAACCCAAACAAGCTTCCAGCACTCTCTCGCAACAAAGAAGCATTCCTACTTTTAACAAAACAAAGAAGTAATTTTGATTACATACACAATAACAAAGAAAAAGAAGAAATCCCCTTTACATATAAAACTACAACACAATGTCCCAACTCCTATACTCAGTGCCCTGACTGAAGGCCAGCATGCTTTTTGTCCCCCATTATCCTGTCTATCTGTGATGCCATGTTCTATGAATCATACATTAACTGCATTGAAATGTATTTGTCACTCCTTGGCTCACTTCCCCAAATGATCAGGATCCTTTTGAATTGATGATAATCTTGTTCACTCTCAATACCTAATTTTTGGACATAGAACATAGAATAGTACAGCACATTACGGGCCCTTCGGCCCACAATGTTGTGCCAACCCTCAAACCCTGCCTCCCATATACCCCCCCTTAAATTCCTCCATATACCTGTCTAACAGTCTCTTAAACTTCACTAGTGTATCTGCCTCCACCACTGACTCAGGCAGTGCATTCCACGCACCAACCACTCTCTGAGTGAAAAACCTTCCTCTAATATCCCCCTTGAACTTCCCTCCCCTTACCTTAAAGCCATGTCCTCTTGTACTGAGCAGTGGTGCCCTGGGGAAGAGGTGCTGGCTGTCCACTCTGTCTATTCCTCTTAATATCTTGTACACCTCTATCATGTCTCCTCTCATCCTCCTCCTCTCCAAAGAGTAAAGCCCTAGTTCCCTTAATCTCTGATCATAATCCATACTCTCTAAACCAGGCAGCATCGTGGTAAATCTCCTCTGTACCCTTTCCAATGCTTCCACATCCTTCCTATAGTGAGGCGACCAGAACTGGACACAGTACTCCAAGTGTGGCCTAGCCACAGTTTTATAGAGCTGTATCATTACATGTACCCCCAGATCCCTTGGCTCCTCCACACTACCAAGTATCCTGCCATTTGCTTTGTACTCTGCCTTGGAGTCTGTCCTTCCAAAGTGTACCACCTCACACTTCTCCAGGTTGAACTCCATCTGCCACTTCTCAGCCCACTTCTGCATCCTATCAATGTCTCTCTGTAATCTTCGACAATCCTCTACACTATCTACAACACCACCAACCTTTGTGTCATCTGCAAACTTGCCAACCCACCCTTCTACCCCCACATCCAGGTCGTTAATAAAAATCACAAAAAGTAGAGGTCCCAAAACAGATCCTTGTGGGACACCACTAGTCACAACCCTCCAATCTGAATGTACTCCCTCCACCACAACCCTCCGCCTTCTGCAGGCAAGCCAATTCTGAATCCACCTGGACAAACTTCCCTGCCTTCTAACTTTCTGAATAAGCCTACCGTGTGGAACCTTGTCAAATGCCTTACTAAAATCGATGTAGATCACATCCACTGCACTACCCTCATCTATATGCCTGTTCACCTCCTCAAAGAACTCTATCAGGCTTGTTAGGCACGATCTGCCCTTCACAAAGCTATGCTGTCTCTAGAAAGGTTCATCATGTGATTTCCCACACAGAAAGCTATGCTAACTCCTAATCAGGCTGAGTATCCAAATGCTAGTAGATCCTGTCCCTCTGAATTCCTCCAATTCAGTTCAGGTCCAAATGCCAGGAACAATCTGCAATTTGGCCAATTTAAGCAGCAGGCCAGATTGAAAAGGGTAGGGTGTCAGGGCCAGAGGCAGGTGTTCAGCTCATTGATCCATGAGGTTTACTTGTCCATGCACCAAGGCTCTGACCTGCAACTAACAGGCTCCTGGATCCACTGTGGCTTTGTGGCTGTGGACCCACTTTCATGAATGTCAGTTCTGAATGTTATTTGCTTACTTTTATTGTTTGCATGGATATTTTCCCTGCACACTGCATGTTTGACAGTAGTTTTTTTAATGGGTTCTTTTTCTTTGTAATTTTTTTTAATTGAAGTTCATCATCAAACATTTCCATAAGATGTATTTCAGACATTGTACATGTATATCATATAATCATAGATGTCACAAATCTCCACAAAGTATTTATCTGAGGTATACACTTATAGAAAAGAGTGGAAAGAAAAAACAAGCAAAAGGAAAGAACTACGTACAAGTAGGGAGTGATCTTTTTTTTTTTACAACATATTCATTGATTTGTGAGAATAAAATCAGGTATTATGTAGTTAAACCATTTTTCCCAGTATGAATCAAATTGTTCCAACTTATGATTAACAGATGCTGTTATCTTCTCCATTTTGTAAATGTCCTTTGTAATTTCCATCCATGTATTTAAAGTTGGGCTCTCCTCTGATAACCATTTCCTAGTAAGAGTCTTTTTACCCGCCACCAACAGTATATTCATTAAATATTTATCTCTTTTCAACCATTCTTGAGGTATATATCCAAAATATATGGTCTTACTCTCTAAGGGTATTCCACATTTAAAGATGTCTTGTAAAGCATTGTGTATCCCCCTCCAATAGTTTTTGATAACAGGGCAGTCCCAAAAAAATATGATAATGATTTGCATTTTGATTTCCACAATTTCTCCAGTTAACAGGGAGTTTACTACCATAATGGGATTTCTGAGAGGGTGTAATAAAATATCTTATCAAGTTTTTCCATCCAAACTCCCTCCATTTCTGTTAACTGGTACACTTCCACTGATACCTCCATATTGTTGTCCATTCTTCCTCGGATATAATTATCCCTCCTTCCTTCTCCCATTTTGTTTTAATGTATGAAGTCAAATGTGTTTTAAGATATGACAACCCCTTATACATGCTTGAAATGATTCTACTACCATTATCTGAATCATATGCTTTTCTAAATAGCTCTATCAAACATGTACTTGCCTTGGTTACATTTTTAAGCGTCTTGTTAACATATTGTTGCATCTGTAAATACCGATTTTTTTTAATGGGTTCTATCAGGTTTTTTTGGTTTATGGCTGCCTGTAAGGAGATGAATCTCAAGGTTGTGTAAAATATACATACTTTGATAATAAATATTCTGAAATTTCCCATTACTGATATCAGGTTAGCTAGCCTGTAGCTCCCTGGCTTATTCTTGCTACTCTTTTAAAGAATGGAACGTTAGCCACCCTCCAGTCTTTAGAAATTTCAGTGGTTAACAAGCAGTTATCTCCAAATGAACCAACCACTGCAATTTCCTCTTTTGCATCCCACAAAGTCCAAAGATTCACTTGGTCAGGCATTAGGGATTTATCCATCTGAATATGCTCCCTGGTAATATGAATTCCCTCAGTTTTCTCCTTAGTAACACAGAGGAGAAATAGTTAAAAATTCCACCAATCACCAATAGGCACCTACACTGATCTTCAATAAGACATCCCCTCTTTTTAGTCACCCTTTTACTCTTAATATAGCTATCGATCCTCTTGCGAAAGAGACTTGCTAGGTAATCCTGGGGTTCAGAGAGAGTCCGTGGCAAGGCAGGAGAGCACCCTGGGCAGCTGCATAACTCCTGGGCAGGGCCACCTCCCAGGCAGGAACACAGAGGCCCAGGCAAGATGCAGAACACCTGGGCAGGTGCAGGCACAACCCATAGGGAGCAAGGGGTAGTAAGGGGCAAAGACCTCAGGGTGAGCTGCATACTCCTGGGCAGAGCTGCCTCCCAGGCAGGAACACAGAGGCCCGGGCAAGACACAGGACACCTAGGCAGGTAGCTGGCACAATCCATCAGAGGTGAGGGGTAGGAAGGGGACAGAGTTCCCCCACCAGACAACAGCAGTCCAGTCTGCTACCCAAAAGGGGCAAGGGATCAGAAGGGAACCTGGTCCGGGGTAACTCCAAGGCTGACTCACAGAACTTGAGGATGAAGCCGTAGGCCCTCCAAGCCGGGACAACCGGAACGAACAGAGCTGATCAGACAAAACACCTCAGAACATGGCAAACCAGTTCATACAAGACGACCAGGCGCGCGCGTGTTCGTGTGTTCTCTCTCTCCCTCTCTCTCCCTCCCTCTCTCCCTCTCCCTCCACGGCGGTTGGCACCCAGCTTAATGGTGCATTACCGCCACCTTCTGCTCTGGAGTATGCGATAGACTCACATTCTAAATCCCTTCACCCAATCGCACACATACACATACCCTCACCTACACGTCATCCTCCCCATCCTAGTACCCTATTTCTGTTTAGCCATCATATCCTATAAAAAACCCCTGTACCCCTTAAGAAAGCTAAAAATACCCTGATCTGTGTTCTCTCACCCATGCCCAGCAACCCTTTTAATGTGAATTCCTGCACCCCCAATTCCCTTAGATTAATTCTCATCATCTCTCTGTATCCCATACTTCCTGCAAATCAGAACTACATGCTCTGACTCCTCTTCCTGACATTCCTCACACAGTCCTGTCTGGTGTTTCCCTATCAATTTCAATGTTTGGTTTAGTGCACAGTGCCCCAGCCTTAACCTAGTCCACACAATTTCCTCTCTTCTATATCTACTTCCTACCCTAGTACCTGCAACACTTCTTTGTGTTTGATATAAATGTCTCCCTTTCCCCTCCCTGTCCCATCTTTCTTGCCACATTTGGTTAATTTTTTCCCAGATTACACACTTAACCTCTGCTTTACTGATACTAATGTGCATTTCTATATTTTCTTCATTGCCATCTCATCCACCCTTTCATTGCCCTTCACCCCTACATGAGCTGGAACCCATAGAAATTTAACCTGACCTCCCTGATTTGCAACTCTTGTGACTGACTGAAGGACTTCATGAAGTACATTTTGCTGGCTGTTTGAGCGAGAAGACCTTAAACTTGCTAGTACTGAAGATGAATCTGAGCATATCAATGCTTTGACTAGTTTAGTTTTCTCCACCCAACGCAACGCAACCAAACCTGCCATCATCTCCACTGTATACACCGCTAACTTATCAGATGTTCTTCTGCTGATTGCAATTGCTTTTGCTGGTATAGCCACCCCAAACCCTGTCACTCCTGTCTCAGGTTCCTTAGCACCATCTGTATAGACCTGAGTATAATCACTATATTTTTCCATCGCATGACAGTTAAATGCACTTAACAAATCAGTTTTATACTTTCCTTTCCTTTTTACCTTAACAAATGCTAGTCTACGACAGGCCATACCAGCTTCCATGGAGCTACAACCGGATAAACTACTGAAGGACTTATCCTTAGATCAAACACTCCACATGATCTAGCAATATCATTCCCTAACCGACTAAAGTTTTCCCTCTGAAACCTCCCATTTTCCCAGGACTCCTGCAACACTCCTTTAGCAGGGTGAGAATCATTGTGTCCCTGCAAATTAACCCAGTAGTTTGCCATCAATTGCATCCTTCTTAATTCCAAAGGCATTATTCCCATTTCTACCTGCAGGGCTGATACTGGCGATGTTTTAAAAGTCCCACTGCACACTCTCAAAACCTGAGCCTGAATCACATCCTTATAAGAGACCTAGCTGCTGATCCATATGCTACACTTCCATAATCCAACACAGATCTTACAAAAGCCACATACATTCTCTTTAATGCTGAACAACTTGCTCCCCATTCCCTACCAGGGAAACATCTCATCACGTTTATTACTTTTTTTACATTTCTCCTCAACTTTCCTGATATGGTCTGCCATGTTAATCGTGAATCAAATATAACTCCCAGAAATTTAAATGATCCAACCCTTTCTAATTCAATCCCATACATCCTTAACTTCTTCCCTACCTCAATTCTTTTCCTAGTGAAAAATACAGTTTGTCTTTTCCACTGAAAATCTACATCCCCAATCATAACCCCACTCTACCACTTCATCAATTGCTCCTTGTAGTTTCCTGATTATATGCTCCATGTTCCTGCCTCTTTTCCACAAGGCCCCATCATCCGCAAACAGTGACCTACCTATATCCACTAGTACCTTTGTGAAGACATCATTGATCATAACGATGAAAAGTAACAGGTTAATCACACTACCCTGAGGTGTGACATTTCCCACTATGTACTGTTTTGATAATTCCGATCCAATCCGAACTTAAATTTTTCTACCAAACAAAAAATCTTTAATCCAATTAAAAACTCTTCCCAACCCCCACCTTGTGCAGTTTAATTAATAATCCTTCCTTCCATGTCATATCATAGGCTTTTTCAATGTCAAAAAACACTGCAACTACTGATTCTTTATTTGCCTGGGCCTTATCACTGAGTCCATGGAATTCCTTCCCTTCCTAAAACCACTCTGATAACTTGCCAGCATTCCTCTCTTCTCAAGATCATATGATAACCTTTCAGTTATCATCCTTTCCATTACCTTACATATATTTGATGTTAGTGCTATTGGCCTATAGCTAGTGGGTTTTGCCAGGTTTCCTTATTGGAATTACTACTGCTTCTTTCCGTGCACTTGGTAATCTTCCCTCCTCCCACACTCTGTTATAAAAATGCAGTAACTTCAAGAGCGCTCCTTCTCCTAGATTTTTTAGCATAACATAGCATATTAGATCTTTCCCTGGGGAGGTTGGTCTCGATCCCTTTATTGCTCTCACCATTTCCGCCAAAGTAAATGGATCATCAATTATATCATCTGTTTCTTTCCTCCTGTTTAACACACCTGGGTATTGACTCATTGTTCTTTCCCTTCTCCATTCTTCAGACAAATTTTCTGAACTATGTATCTTTACAAATTACTTGGCCATGATCTCAGCCTTATCCCTGCTGAAGACTGCTGTTTCCTCCTCAGATATCATTACTGGATACTCCCAATCCCTTCTATCTCCCCCCATCCTCTTAATCATTCCCCATACCTCTCACACAGGCGTTGTTCTTCCTATTTTGTTGCAAAAACTCCTCCAACTTGCCCTTTTAGCTTGATGTATAGTTCTTCTCACCACTGCCTGTGCCTTCTTACATTGAATCAAATGCTGCATATTATGGGTTCTTTTAACTAGCCTGAATGCTCTATTTCTGGTTTTTTTTTTTAAACAGCCTGACAACATTCCTCTGTCCACCATGGCACTATTTTTCTATTCATCCTATTTTTACTCCTGAGTATAGATCCTTCTGCTGCCATAATAATTGCTGAAGTCACCTGACTGTTTAATTCATCTATATCTCCAGAAATGTCAATCTTTGTCAATGCTTCTTCACTTAACTTCTGGAACTTACCCCAATCTGCTTTTCCAAACACCCACTTTGGGACTCCCCCACCTGGTCTTATTTCAACTCTTTCACCCACTGAACATAAAACTGGGTAGTGATCACTGCCTACTGTTGAAGCAGTCCAAACTCCCCAGTTACTGATGCCAGCCAAGACATTAGACACTAACGTAATATCTAATACCGACTCAGTTCCTGTTGTTATGTTTATCCTTGTTCCTCTACCATCATTCATAAATACCAAATCCCTTTCTTCCATCAAATCTTCAATTACCATTCCATTTGAATCTGTAATCGGATCCCCCCATGTTGTGCTGTGAGCATTGAAATCTGCACACCACACTACTTTATGTCTATTTTGTCCTTGTATCCTTAGTAGGCTGTCCAAATCCAACCTTTTACATGGATTTTAGTAGTTAATTATAACCACTCCCTCCCCTCTCCCATATTTCTACCACTAGGTATTCCTGATCGTCTCCTTTTTCCAGTACTCTATACGGTATACCTTGCTTGATTAACATAGCACAACCTCCTCCTCCCCCTAGATTTCTATCTTTCCTTATCATTGTATACCCATGTACCACGAAGTTTAAAGCTGGTTTCAACCAAGTTTCCTGAATACACACTACATCCGGTTTTACAACCGTTTCCTTAATAACCGTTTCCTTACTGGCCATTGGCCAGTAAACTCCTTGCAATCCATTGCAAAAGAATCACCATAATGAGTACTAACTAACCCATGACACTTCCTGGCTTGACTGATTAGTGAGGTTCTCCCTCACTTCTTCCCATGTCAGTCCTACTAACCCTAAATGGTTTACTGCTGCTTTGACCACCAGCTGAATTGTCACTTTTTGACTTTACCTCTGCCGTACTATTAATGACTCCTGCAATGAATGTTACTAGAGCTTTTTTTTCCCCACATAAATCCTGTCATTTACTCTTCGCTGTATCTCTTGCATCCCTATTGCTCTCTGGTCATTAGCATTATTCTGTTCTCTTGACATTCTTACAGCTTCTGCATAAGTGATCTTTCTTTTCACTCTTATTTCTTGAATTTTATTCTCCCATCTCATAACCTCACACCCACTATGCTCCTCCACAATTACAGCATTTTGGTTGCACTCCTGTTCCGCACTTTCCATATTCATGATCACCCCCACATCTAGCACATTACCTCTGCCTTTTACAGTTTTTAGCTATGTGTCCAAACCTTTGACAATTATAGTATACCTCAATGGCTTTGGCACATATACCCTTACTGGGTAACTCATGAAACCCAGGAACACTTTCCTTGGAACTCTTTCTTCTTCAAATTCAATCAATACTGTTTCACTTTCCTTTTTCATTCCCTCCTTTGTTGTTTTCAGTCTTAGAACATTAATTATTTTCCCCCCTTTGATATTCCTCTTCAGCTCCTCCATGTTTATACTCATTGGTACACCCCTGATCACTCCTTTACAACCACCATTTCATGCTCCCACCCTCCCTGTATATTCCACCTTGCATTTTCCTATCTCTTTTAGCTTGAGTGCTTTCAAGTTGTTCCTCATTCGCACATCTTACCAATAGATTGCCATCATTAAGGACTTTTGCAAATACTATTTCCCCTATCTTATTTGCCAGAGTTGTTGTTAGCACAAACAGGTTAATTTTCTTCATGTGTCCTTGCACCTTCTCATTAAACCTAATTATGACAACACCTCCTCTCTGAACTTGTTCATCTTCCTCACTTTCAGAACTCTCTTCACTGTCATTTCTTATTCTTTTATTCCCTTTGTCTCAGTTTTCATCCATCCATCCCCTCACTATCTCCTTATTCCCTTTATTTTTCCCTTCAAAATAATCCATTTCTCCCCAGCTGCCTACCTCTGATCCCAAATCCCTATCCCATTCCTTTCTCCACTCTCTCCCTCAGCCCCTCCTCTCACCTTGTCTGCCACTACCAGACCCAGGCAACCCCCTCCCAGCAATTCCCACTCCTTCCCCACTCTCTTTCCCTCAACTAGTTCCAAACCACATTCACACATCCCCAGCTTCACCAGCCAACATCCACTCTACTCACCCCTCCCCACACACAACTAGGCTCAGTCCCAGAGTCCCTTATATCCACCTGCCAGCTGATAGGCAACAGGTGCACCTTCTTAAGCCAAGATGATCCTATTTGGCTTAAGGGTGACAGGTGCAAGACCCGGAGTCCGGAGTCCACAGACTGGATCAAGACCCAGAATGCAGGCTCTGGACCGGTCCATAACACAACATCTCTTGTCAGCAAAGAACCTCTAAACTTTCTGGGTTTACCCTTCACTCCAACAGCAACATGCTGCTCCAGAACTCTTCATGTCACATTCTCTAAAGCTCTTCATTCATTGGTACTTGGAGATACCTGACAAAATAGGCTAAAGTCAGCATGGTTTCCTTACAGGGAAATCTGAGGAAATAACAGGTAGGATAGATAAAGAAGAGTCAGTGGATATTATCTAGTTGGACTTTCAGAAGGCCTTTGAAAAGTTGCCACACACTAGGCTCCTTAACAAGTTAAGAGTCCATGGTATCACAGGAAAGAAACACACATAGATAGAAAATTGGCTGACTAGCAGGAGGCAAAGAGTAGAAATAAAGAGGGTCTTTTTCTATCTTGAGGAAGTCTGTCATTTCCAGTACACAAGTGTAAAGGAGAATAAAATAATTGTTACTTCGGATCCAAAAGAGCACCAAAAACAAATGCAATTAAGATAAAAAGCAATAAAAAATAATATACAAGTTAGTTTATTTACATAGATTGATTGTACGCCCACAAAGTGATACCAGGCGCTAGGCACAAAGTGATACCTAGCTAGTACACAAGCACAGGAGTGTCTGTACACAATGTGACTGACAGGAAATGATAAAGTAGTGGTGGGTGTAGCTGGTGGTGCAGCTACTCTTCTGTATACCACTGTCGTAGCACATGGTTATTTGAGTTACTGTCTCCTTCCTGTTAGCTTGAATAGTCTGGTCATTCTCCTCTGAGCTCTCCCATTAACCAGGTGTTTTCATCCTTACAATTGCCGCTCACTGGATTTTCTTTTTGTTTTTTGCACCATTCTCTGTAAACTCTAGAAACTGTTGGATGTGAAAATCCCAGGAGATCGGCAGTTTCTGAGATAATCAAACCATCCTGTCGGTCACCAACAATCATTCCATGGTCAAAGTCACTTAAATCACATTTCATCCCCCTTCTGATGTTTGGTCTGTGCAACAACTAAACTGCGACCATATCTGCATGCTTTCATGCATAGAGTTGCTGCCACTTGATTGAACTGATTTGCAGTAATAAGCAGGTGTACCTAATAAAGCGGCCACTGAGTATATTTCTGTTATGGTTGCAATATTCCAGTTCTCATTCAATACCTTACCAATTAAACCTTGAGTACTGAAATAAATGCAACTTAACTGCCTTGTCGTTCCCTGCCTTACCGTATCCCTCACTATCCTAATTACTAGACTTGTCACTAGTTACTGCCCCCTGCTTGGAATCCCACCGTCCTGGCAATCTTGTTTAAACCCTTCTGAGCAGCAATTGCAAATTTACCTGCAAGGATACTGGTCCTAGACCCTCTCTGGTCCAAGCACAATCTATCCATTTTGTACAATGCACCTCTACCCTAGAAAGGATCCCAGTAGTCCAATAACCCGAATCCCTTTCTCCTGAAGAGTAATCCTGAGATCATTACCCTCAAGATCCTGATTTTAAATTTCTTACACAGCTCCCTATACTCATTCTGCAGGACTTCATCCCTTGTTCTACTAGTGTCATTCATGTAGAATGCCCTTTGTCTGTTCACCTGGCCCCACTGAGAGACATCCTTGACCAAGAAAGCAATGCACCATCCTGGAATCTTTTCTTTAGCCACAGAATCTCCTGATTGCCCCCTTACTATCAAGTCTCTCACTATATGACTGCACCCTTTCCTGAGCCTCAGAGCCTGCCATGCTAGAGACTTCACTACTCCACTAGCCCCTGAATGATCATCCACTTTAACTACATCCTAGGTGGTTTGCCTGATAATGAGGGGATGGACACAGGAGAACCCTGCAAAGTCTGCCGAATCTCTTTACTCTTCCTAGTGTCACCCAAGGTATGATCACCTGAGTAATAGTCTCATCTGGGATTCTCAGCCTCACAGACATCTCTGGATACATCTAAATCCAGGTCTAGTTCCTTGACCCAGTGTGATAGGAGCTGCAGCTCAGTCCATTTCCCACAGATATAATCATTAGGGAGACCAAGGCATTCCACAGCTTCTCACACTTCAAAAACTCTGATTGGCATCCTATCTGCATTGAATTCAGCACAAGGGTGAACATATGAAACCTTTTAAAGATTAGCTTTATTTGTCACATTCTCATCAAAACGCAGTTAAGTGCAGAATTAAAAGCATCATTTTGCATGGATCATGTGCTGGAGACAGCACACAGGTATTGCAATCTTCCCTGTGTCCCTTCACCAAAGCCTCGTGAGTCAAAGCTTACAATACAAGTCCCCAATTTTACAATATCTGCTCCTAAGTGCCACTGCACTCAACCTTACCTTCATTTTCCTGGATAAACGTTCATTCCCTATTACTACCTCTCCAGTGTCATTTTCCAGCAGACTCATATCCACTCCTGACGAAGGGTCTCGGCCCGAAACGTCAACAGTGCTTCTCCTTATAAATGCTGCCTGGCCTGCTGTGTTCCACCAGCAGTTTGTGTGTTGTTTCATATCCACTCTTGTCTCTCTTACTCATCAAAGGAGTGTCCCTTGTCCTTTAGATGTAGATATAAACCCAAGTCTTGACCTGAGGTTTTAGCACTCCGACATTGGGCAATCTGTTTGTGAAGTGGTTGTTTTGTCTCACCAATATACAGATCTGTGCAGTTCTCATTGCATTGGTTAGCATATACAATACAGCTCTGTTTATGTTTGGGTGTAGGGTCCTTGGGGTGGATGAGTTTGTGTCTGAGTGTGTTCATAGGTTTGGAAAACATGTGGATTTGGTGTTTGTTGAAAATTCTTCTGTTTCTCTGACACTCCAGCTACACATGGGATGACTATGTTTTTCCATCTGCTTTGCTCCTTACCTCTGTCTATTGGGCTGATGTCTCTGCAGGATTTTGCTGCTGTCTTGATGAAGGCCCAGTCAAGGTAGCTGCAAACTTTCAAGGCTTCTCTCAAATACTTGTGTTTCTTGTCTTTAGCTGTAATGTCGGTGGCACATTCTCGGCACGTTGATGTCTTGTTCTGATAATCCCCAACTTACGTTCTAATGGGTGATGAGAGTTAAACCATATGTACTTGTCTGTGTGAGATGGTAAACTTCAATATCTAGATGTCCATTTTCTTTGATAAGTCCTGCACAGTCTAAAATGGCCAATTCATTGTTCTTGACGTTTTCTCATGTAAAGTCGACGTTATTATCCATCAAGTTGATTGATATTCTGTGAAGGGTTACACCTCATGGATTTTGATCTTGACCCAGGTGTCTTCCACATACCTGAACCATGGGAAGTATTCAAAGCTGTCCTTTCTACTTCTTCCACGTACAAGCTGGCTAGAATAGGAGATACCAATGGTGCAACTGTGTTTCTGCCTGTAGAAGACATCTTTGTATTTGAAATAGGTAGTGTTGAGACGAAAGTAGAGTAGAATACATACCTGATCCAAGTTGAGTGTTGTTCTACTGTTCAGGGTACTATCTTGATGTAGCCATTTTCTTACTGTCTTGAGAGCTTCTGAAGTGGGCACTGATGTAAATAAGGATGTAACATCATATGACACCATGCATTCAGCTTCAGATGCCGAACTTTCTCAACTTGTCCTTGGAACTTTGGATGTGGTGTGGAGTGCTGCTGACAAAGGGGTGAGAGTTGTGGTGATTTTGTACTCTAGTCCTCTTGAAATGAATGCTAACATTGAATTTGCCTTCCTTAAGCTGACTCAACCTGCAAGTTAACTATTAAGGAATCCTGCATGAGAACTCCCAAGTCCCCCAGCACCTCCGATTTTTAATTTTCTCCCCTTTTGAAAATAGTTCACACCTTTATTCTTTGTCCCAAAGTGCATGACAATGCACTTCTCTAAATGATATTGCATCTACCACTTCTTTCCCCATTCCCCCAATCTGTTTAAGCCCTTCTGCATTCAGGCTGCTTTTTAACGCTGCTTGCCGCTCCACCTATCTTTGTATGATCTACAAATGTGACCATAAAGCTATCAATTCCTTCATCCAAATCATTGATATGCAACATGACCCCAACACTGACCACTGTGGTACTCTACTAGTCATCGGCAACCAACTAGTAAAAGGCCCCCATTATTCCCACTCTGTCTCCTGCCAGTCTGCCAATCTAATACCTTTCTTGTAATACTTTGGGCTATTTTGTTAAACAGTCTCACGTGTGGCACCTTGTCAAAGTCCTTCTGAAAATCCAAGTAAACAACATCCTTTGTCTTCCTTTGTCAATCCTGCTTACTATTTCCTCAAAGAATTCCAACAGATTTGTAAGGTAAGATTTTCCCTGAAGAAAACCATGCTGACAATGGCCTATTTTATCATGTGTGTTCAAGTGCCTTGAAACCTCATCCTTAGTAATAGACTCCAATATCTTTCCAACTGAAGTCAGGCTGTCTGCCCTATAATTTCCCTTTTTCTGATTCCACAAACCATTCACTCTTAAAGAGTGGAGTAATATTTGCAATTTTCCAGCCCTCAGGAATCATTCCAGTATCTAGTGATTGCTGAAAGATCATTACTACTGCCTCCATCATCTCTTCAGCAACCTCTTTCAGAACCCTGGGGTGTAGTTTGTCTGGTCCAGGTGAATTATCTACCTTTAGACATTACAGCTTCCCAAGGGCCTCCTCCCTATCAATAGCAATGATGCTTACTTCTTCCCTCTGTCATTCACATTTCTGACTTCCGCTGGTGTCTTCCATTATGAAGACTGACACAAAATACTTATTACGTTCATCCCCCATTACTACCTCTCCAGTATCATTTTCCAGCAGTTTTAGTTTTATATCCACTTTTATCTCTTTCTTACTCTTTAGACACCTAAAAAGAACTTTTTGTATCCTCTCTTATATTATTGGCCCCCTTTTTTTCATTTCTCTCTTTATGGCTTTTTAGTTGCTTTTTGTTGGTTTTTAAAGTTTTCATCCTTTACCTTCCCACTAATTGTTGCCGTATTATATGCCCTGTCTTTTGCTTTTATGTTGTCTTTGAATTCCCTTGTCAACCAATGTTGCCCCATCTTCCCTTCTTCATCTTTGGGATAAAACTTTCCTGCACCTTCCGAATATCCCCTAGAAACACCAGCCACTGCTCTTCCGCCACCATCCCTTCTACTGTCCCCTTCCAATCAACTTTGGCCAGCTCCTCTCTCCTACCTCTATAACTCTGTTTACTCCACTGTAATACCAATACATTGGATTTTAGTTTCTCCTTCTCAGACTGCAGGGTAAATTCTATCGTATTATAATCACTGCCTCCTAAGTGCTCCTTTACCTTATTTACACTACATGCTGTATCCGCAAAGGAAACAGCGTTATGAAGGACCTCATGCATCCCTCATACAATCTCTTCTCCCTCCTACTGTCTGGGAAAAGGCTCCAAAGCATTCGGGCTCTCACGACCAGTCTATGTAATGGTGTCTTCCCCCAAGCTATCTGACTCCTCAATGCCTGAAGCCTGGACTGACACCTTGCCCTATTGTCCTGTTTATTATTTATTGTAATGCCTGCACTGTTTTTGTGCTCTTTATGCAGTCCTGTGTAGGTCTGTAGTCTAGTGTAGCTTTCTCTGTGTTGTTTTTTTTACATAGTTCAGTCTAGTTTTTGTACTGTGTCATGTAACACCATGGTCCTGAAAAACGTTGTCTCATTTTTACTATATACTGTACCAGCAGTTATGGTCGAAATGACAATAAAAGTGATTTGACTTGACTTGACTTAAGCACCCAAATCAAATCTGGGTCATTACATAACACCCAATCCAGAATTACCATTTCCCTTGTGGACTCAACTACAAGCTGCTCTAAAAAGACATCTTGTAGGCATTCTTCAAATTCTGTCTATTGGGATCTAACACCAATCAGATTTTCCCAATCAACCTGTGTATTGAAATCCCAAATGATATTCACAACATTGCCCTTTCCACAGGTCTTTTCTGTCTCCAGTTGTAATTTGTTCCCCACATCCTGGCTACTGTTTGGAAGCCTGTATATAACTTCCATCAGGGTCTTTTTACTCCCATAGTTTTTTAACTTTACCCACAAGAATGCTACATCTTCCGATTTTATGTCACCTCTTTCTAAGGTTTTGATTTCATTTTTTACCAACAGAGCCACCCCACCCTCTTTGCCGACCAGCTAGATCTTTCAATACAATGTGTATCCTTGGATGTGAATCTCCCAACTACGATCTTCTTTCAGCCATGACTCAGAGATGCCCACAACATGATTCCTACTGATCTCTAACTGAAACACAGGATCATTTACCTTATTCCATGTATTGTGTGCAGTCAAATATAACACCTTAAGACTTGTATTTATCACCCTTTTTGATGCTGGTCCCCTATTAACTCATCCTACTGACTAATTTACCCTACCTCTGCCTGTCCTTCCTCACAGTCTCACTACACATTGCATCTATTTGTATACCAACTGCCCCATCCTCAGCCCCTAACAAATCCCTACCAAATTTGTTGAAATCCTCCCCAACAGTTCTAGCAAACCTGCCTGCAATGATATTGGTCTCCCTTGGGTTCAGGCGTAAGCCATACTTTTTGTATAGGTCATACCTTCCCCAGAAGAGATCCCAATGATCCAGAAATATCTGCACCTGCACCAAATCCTCAGCCACTCATTCATCTGCAAAATCATCCTGTTCTTTTCCTCAAGGGCATGTGGCAGCAATCCAGTGATTACTACCCTGGAGGTCCTGCTTTTCGGCTTTATACCCAACCCCCTCAATTAGAAACATAGAAAACCTACAGCACAATACAGCCCTTCAGCCCACAAAGCTGTGCCCAACATGTCCTTACCTGAGAAATTACCAAGGGTTATCCATAGCCCACTATTTTTCTGAGCTCCATGTACCTGTCCAGGAGTCTCCTAAAAGGCCCTATCATATCCGCCTCCACCACTGTCGCCAGCAGGCCATTCCAGGCACTTACCACTCTCTGTGTAAAAAACTGAACCCTGACATTTCCTCTGTACCTACTTCCAAGCACCTTAAAACTCTGCCCTCTCGTGCTAGCCATTCCAGAACTGGGAAAAAGCCTCTGACTATCCATACGATCAATGCGTCTCATCATCTTATACACCTCTATCAGGTCACCATACATCCTCCAAGGAGAAAAGGCCGAGTTCATTAAACCTATTCTCATAAGGTATGCTCCCCAATCCAGAAAACATCCTTGTAAATCTCCCAGGCACCCTTTCTAAGGCTTTCACATCCTTGCTGTAGTGAGGCAACCAGAACTAAGCACAGTATTCCAAGTGGGGTCTGACCGCGGTCCTATATAGCTGCAACATTACCTCTCAGCTCCAAAACTCAATCCCACGATTGATGAAGGCCAATGCACCAAATGTGTTCTTAACTACAGAGTTAACCTGCTTAGCAGCTTTGAGTGTCCTATGGACTCGGACCCCAAGATACCTCTGATCCTCCACACTGCTAAGAGTCTTACCATTAATACTATATTCTGCCAACATATTTGACCTACAAAAATGACCCACCTCACACTTTCCTGAGTTGAACTCCATCTGCCACTTCTCAGCCCAGTTTTGCATCCTATCAATGTCCCAATGTAACCTCTGACAGCCCTCCATGCTATCCACAACACCCCCAACCATTGTGTCATCAGCAAATTTACTAACACATCCCTTCACTTCCTCATCCAGTTCATTTATAAAAATCATGAAGAGTAGGGGTCCCAGAACAGATCCCTGAGGCACACCACTGCACACCACTGGTCACTGACCTCCATGTAGAATATGACTATTCTACAGCCACTCTTTGCCTTCTGTAGGCAAGCCAGTTCTGGATCCACAAAGCAATATTCCCTTGGATCCCATGCCTCCTTACTTTCTCAATAGGCCTTGCATGGGGTACCTTGCCAAAAACCTTGCTGAAATCTATATACACTACATCTACTGCTCTACCTTCATCAATGCGTTTAGCCATATTCTCAAAAAATTCAATCAGGCTCATAAGACACAACCTGCCTTTAGCAAAGCCATACTGACTATTCTTAATCATATTATGCCTCTTCAAATGTTCATAAATCCTGCCTCTCAGGATCTTTTCCATCAACTTACCAACCACTGAAGTAAGACTCACTGGTCTATAATTTCCTGGGCTATCCCTACTCCCTTTCTTGAATAAGGGAACAACATCTGCAACCCTCCAATCCTCTGGAACCTCTCTCATTCCCATTGATGATGCAAAGATCATCACCAGGGGCTTAACAATCTCCTCCTTCGCCTCCCACGATAGCCTGGGGTATATCTTCTCCAGTCCCGGTGACTTATCCAACTTGATGCTTTCCAAAACCTCCAGCACAACATCTTTCTTAATATCTACATGCTCAAGCCTTTCAGTCTGCTGTAAGTCATCTCTACTATTGCCAAGATCCTTTTCCGTAGTGAATACTGAAGCAAAATACTAACTAAGTACCTCTGCTATCTCATCCGGTTCCATACACACTTTTCCACTGTCACACTTGATAGCTCCTATTCTCTCACGTCTTATCCTCTTGCTCTTCACATACTTGTAGAACACCTCGGGGTTTTCCTTAATCCTTTCCACCAAGGCCTTCTCATGGCCCCTTCTGGCTTTCCTAATTTCTTTCTTAAGCTCCTTCCTGCTAGCTTTATAATCTTTTAGATCTCTATCTTTACCTAGTTTTTTGAACATTTCCTAAGCTCTTCTTTTCTTCTTGACTTCTTTTTCTTCTTTTCTTCTTTACAACAGCCTTTGTACACCACAGTTCCTGTACCCTACCATCTTTTCCCTGTCTCATTGGAACGTAACTATGCAGAACTCCATGCAAATATCCCCTGAACATTTACCACAACTCTTCCGTACATTTCCCAGAGAACATCTGTTCCCAATTTATGCTTCCACGTTCTTGCCTGATAGCTTCATATTTCCTCTTACTCCAATTAAACACTTTCCTAACTTGTCTGTTCCTATCCCTCTCCAATGAGGAGATAGAATTGTGATCACTATCTCCAAAATGCTCTCCCACTGAGACATCTGACACCTGACCAGGTTCATTTCCCAAGTACAGCCTCTCCTCTTGTAGACTTATCTACATATTTTGTCAAGAAACCTTCCTGAACACACCTAACAAACTCCACCCCATCTAAATCTCTCGCTCTAGGGACAGACCAGTCGATACTTGGGAAATTAAAATATCCCACCACGACAACCCTGTTTTTATTATGGTTGGTAAGTTGATGGCGAAAATCCTGAGAGACAGGATTTATGAACATTTGGAGAGGCATAATATGATTAGGAATAGTCAGCATGGCTTTGTCAAAAGCAGGTCCTGCCTTACAAGCCTGATTGAATTTTTTGAGGATGTGACTAAACACACTGATGAAGGAAGAGCTGTAGATGTAGTATAAATGGATTTCAGCAAGGCATTTAACAAGGCACTCCATGCAAGGCTTATTGAGAAAGTAAGGAGGCATGGGATCCAAGAGGACATTGCTTTGTGGATCCAGAACTGGCTTGCCCACAGAAGGCAAAGAGTGGTTGTAGATGGGTCATATTCTGTATGGACGTCAGTGACCAGTGGAGTGCCTCAGAGATCTGTTCTGGGACCCCTTCTCTCTGACGATGAGAGATGACCTGATAGAGGTGTACAAGATGATGAGAGGCATTGATTGTGTAGTTTGTGTGGCTTTTTCCCAGGGCTGAAATGGCTAGCACGAGAGGGCACAGTTTTAAGGTGCTTGGAAGTAGGTACAGAGGAGATGTCAAAGTAAATTTTTTATACAGAGAGTGGTGAGTGTGTGGAATGGGCTGCCAGTGACGGTGGTGGAGGCAGAAATGATAGGGTTTTTTCAGAGGCTCTTGGATAGGTACCTGGAGCTTAGAAATTTGGAGGGCTGTTGGTAACCCTTGGTAATTTCTAAGGTAAGGACATGTTTGGCACAGCTTTGTGGGCCGAAGGGCCTGTATTGTGCTGTAGGTTTTCTATGTTTCTATTACTACACCTTTCCAGAATCTGTCTCCCTATCTGTTACTACTGGGTGATCTTTAAAAAACACCCAGTAGAGTTATCGACCCCTCCCTGTTCCTAACTTCCACCCACAGAGACTCCGTAAACAATCCCTCCAGGTCCTCCCCCTTTTCTGCAGCCGTGACAACAGCTGATCTGATCAACAGTGCCACGACCCCTCCTCTCTTGCCACCCTCCCTGTCCTTTCTGAAACATCTGAAGCCTGGCACTCGAAGTAACCATTCCTGCCCCTGAGCCATCCATGTCTCTGTAATGGCCACACCATCATAGCTCCAAGTACCGATCCACACTCAAAGCTCACCTGCTTTGTTGATAATACTCCTTAATAGACACATCTCAAACCATTGGTCTGATCACGTCCCTTCTCTCTATCACATGCACTGTTTCCAAGCTTACTCTATTTGTGCGCCAACTGCTTCTTCCCCTGTCTCTTCAGTTTGGTCCCCCCCCCCCCCCCCAGCAATCCTAGTTTAAACTCTCCCCAATAGCCTTAGCAAACCACCCTGCCAAGATATTGCCCCCCCTGGGATTCAAGTGCAACCCATCCTTTTTGTACAGGTCACTCCTGCCCCAAAAGAGGTCCCAATGATCCAGAAATCTGAATTTCTGTCCCTTGCTCCAATCTCTCAGCCACACATTTATCCTCCACTTCACTCTATTCCTATACTCACTGTCACGTGGTGCAGGCAGTAATTCCCAAGATGACTACCTTTGTGGTCCTGCTTCTCAACTTTCTTCCTAACTCTGTGTACTCTGCTTTAAGGACCTCCACCCTTTTCCTGCCTACGTCATTGGTACCAATATGTACCATGACCTCTGGTTGTTCTCCTTCCCACTTCAAGATATTGTGGAGGCAATCAGAAGCATCCCGGACCCTGGCACCTGGGAGGCAAACTACCATCCATGCTTCTTTCCTGTGTCCACAGAATCACCTGTCTGATCCCCTAACTACAGAGTCTCCTATCACTGCTGTCATCCTCTTCTTTTCCCTGCCCTTCTGAACCATAGGGCCAGATTCTGTACCCAGAGGCTTCCTCCAGGTAGGTTGTCCTCTTTTGCTTCCCCCAGCTAGGCCATTCCACCACACCCCCCCCCCCCCCCCCCACTCAACAGTACTTGAGCAGGAGTACTTATTCTCAAGGGCTACAGCCACAAGGGTACTCTCTAGTATCTGATTCCTGCCCCGTTTTTCTGAAGCCCCATTGAGCCAAAGCCTTCCTTCTCTGTCTCCCTCTATTCTGTCTCCCACTCCTCTGATGCCTGCTCTATAAAGCTGTCTTCTTTTTAAATTCTTCTTGCTGTTCTCACTGGCTGACATCCACACACTTGCGCAGTCATGTCCCGATCAAACCGCTGAAGAAATAACTGTCTCCTTTTAAACTCTTCTCTCTGTTCTCACTGGCTGACGTCCATGTGCTCGCAACAGTCATGCCCCGATCAAACTGCTTCTCTCAACTGATTCTCTCTTCAGGACTTTCTTTTCTACCTATGCCATTGGAACTAATATGCACCAGGATTTCAGCTGTTCACCCTCCTCCTTTAGAATGCCATGGACCCAATCTGAGACATCCCTGATCCTGGCATCTGAGAAGGAACATACCATCCAAACATCTCTTGCATGTCTGCTTTCTGCTCCTCTAATCACAGAATTCCCTATCACCACTGCTCTCCTCGCTCCCCCCTTCTCTTCCGAGCCACAGAGCCAGACAGTTCCTGTGACCTATAAAACAAATGGCAGATGGAGAGAAAGCAGGAGGCTGAGCAACTCACTGAGAACAGTGATGCATGCAAGTTTCTTCACTGCTATCAAGGGCATCAATGATCCAAACACCTCCAGGCCCAAATCATGAGAACCAAGAAATGGAATAAATACATCAGGAACGGGGAGGTCCTATCCCAACTCAAAATAAGCAAGGCAGTTTTCCTGCTGAAGTTCGGGTGAAGAGCTTAAGTCATGGATCCTCATTGTCATTGCTTACAAATGGGAATAGAGACCTTCAGAGATGCTGCTAATATGACCACCTTCAAGAAAGAAAATAAGTCTGACTATAGCAAGTACAGAGGAGCCTCTCTGCTGTTGTCACTGGGAAAATCATCACCAGAGTTCTTTACAAGCACCTCTGACTAGTAATGTAGAGTTTGGCTGTCTAGGGGCACCGGTAGGCATGATCTTCACCACATTACAATTCCAAGAGAAATATAGGGAGAAACACTAGCTGTGGTACTTGGCTTTGGTTCCATGATTCAACTTGGACTGTGGAACACCCAACTCAGATTTGGCTATCCACAGAGATTCATCTCCATTTTATTCTGTCAAGAAGTCTACAACAGAACCAATCTCAGTGAAAACACATGCCCAACAAGACTATATAATTGGCCCCCAATATTTTTCTCAATGTTTTTCAGCGTAGCATTGCACCTCCTGTCCAACAAACAATCTCAGTAGTGGAGATAATCATCAGAAGTTGTTCAGTCTATGATAACTACGCCCCAAATAAGATACCAGAAATGTGGGAGCACCAGCTTCCTTGAAATGTGTAATTTTGCCAATCATTCTTGGGATCTTCTTGCTCCTGACCATCTAAAATGGAGAAGGAGCTTTTAGGGTGGAATTGTGAACCTCAATATCATAAGCAAGCAAAGGTCTGACCAAACCTATGTGAAACAAAAGCATTCTCAATGTCCAAGCTTCAAATAGTCAAGCTGAGTGCCAAGGCATTGTTGACTGGTTCACTGAAGCACAAAAGGCAATGTATCTTTCTCTCAAAATCTACAAGACCTGCTCAAGCTGCATAATGCTGCTCTCTGTGAATGTGTAAGTGGTGCAAGCTGAATCATCTGCAGCTCAACTTCAGTAAGGCAAAGGAGATGGTGATAGACTTTAGGAAAACTAAATCTGCACTGCTCCCTGTTACTACTGATGGTGAGCATGTGGATATGATGAGGACCTACAATACCTGGGGGTGCACCTGGATGACCAACTTGAGTGTGTAAGAAAAGCAAGAGTCACCTCTACTTCCTGAGGAGACTGAGGTCCTTTGGAGTATGCAGGCCTCTCCTTCACATGTTCTACCAGCCTATTGTTGCCAATACAATCTTCAATGTGGTGGTGTGCTGGGGCAATGGCATCAATGTGGGTGATGCCAACAGTCTCAATAAACTGATTGGAAAGATTGGCTCTGTTACAGAGGCCAAACTGGACACACTGGAGGCTGTGGTAGAACAAAAGACCGTAAAGAAAATCTTGGCAATTCTGGACAATGTTCCTCACACACAGCATGCCACCTTGGCTGAACAGAGCTCCACTTTAGTCATAAATTAAGACAACTGCGCTGCTCCAAAGAGTGCTATGTGAAGTCATTCTCGGCCATTAGGTCCACAATAAGTCAACCCATAGCCGAGAAAGTGATGACCCTCTTATGTTAGACCATTTGAGGTAAATTATTTTTTATTCTTTCTGCTTCTCTTCTAATATTTATATCTGTGCACTTGTAATGCTACTGTAAAACTGTAATTTCCTTTGGGATCAATAAAATATCTATCTATCTATCTATCTAAAAGTTCATAGTGAGACTCTGTAAAATATGAAACGCTTCCTGCATCTATATCTGGTTAGTCACCTTTTCGTAAAAACACACATTGATGATGAAAGTTTCTGACACTGCCCAGCTCAGCTTTTGGTTGATAGAGGGAAAGGTTTTTTGAGGATCTGACACAAAACTCATGGTCTACTGGGTAGTTGATAACATGCATCTCAAGGCTCTACCAGAACTGTTTCTGTAAAATTAGATTTATGAACCAATATCATTGTTCTCCCCTACACCAATATCTCCAGAATTGAAACATTAGCTATGCAGAGTCATAAGGAAGACTACAGATGCTGGAAATCTGGAGCAACATACAAAGGAGAATCAGAATCAGGTTAAATATCATATTACATATGTTGTGGTAGCAGTACAGTACATACAAAATTACTATAGGTTACAAAAAGAAAAATACAATTAAATAAATAAATAAATAAATAAATAGATCGTGCGAAAAGAGGACAAACCACTAAGGTGGTGGTTATGGGTTCATGAACTGTTCAGAAATCTGAAGGCAGAATGGAAGAAGCTGTTTGTAAAATATTGAGTGTACATCTTTAGGTTCCTGTGTCACCTCCTTGATGGTAGTAATGAGAAGAGAGCATATCCTAGATAATAAGCCTCTTTTAAGATCAATGCCACCTTCTTAAGGAACTGGAGTATCTATGGAAGAAAATGGAAAATTTGATGCCTTGTGATTCCCTTGAGCATTCATCCCTGCAACTATTCTCCCTCCCAGCACTTATCCCTGCAAGTGGCCTAAATGCTACACCTGCCAGTGCTCCAGGCCTTCCTTCCAGGTGATGCAACACTTCATGTGTGAATCTGCTGGGGGCATCTATTGTGTCCGGTGCTCCCAATGTGGCCTCCTCCGCTTTGGTGAGACCCATTGTAAATTGGGGGACTGCTTCATTGAGCACTCTGCACCATCTAGCACAATCAGAAATTCCCAGTGGACAAACATTTTATTTCCAATTCCCATTCCCACTCTGTCATGTCAATTTGTGGCCTCCTCTTGTGCCAAGATAAGACAACCTCAGGGTGTAGGAGCAACACCTTATATTTCAACTGGATAGACTTCAATCTGATGTCATGAATATCAATATTTCCCTCCAATGAACAAACTCCGGCCCTCCCCCCCATATTCCCACTGACCTTTTACTACTTCTCACCTGCCTATTACTTCCCACTGAGTGCCCTCCTTCCCTTTAGACAATAGACAATAGGTGCAGAAGTAGACCATTTGGCCCTTCGAGCCTGCACTGCCATTTTGAGATCATGGCTGATCATCTACTATCAATACCCGGTTCCTGCCTTGTCCCCATATCCCTTGATTCCCCTATCTAGCTCCTTCTTGAAAGCATCCAGAGAATTGGCCTCCACTGCCTTCAGAGGCAGTGCATTCCAGACACCCACAACTCTCTGGGAGAAGAAGTTTTTCCTTAACTCTGTCCTAAATGACCTACCCCTTATTCTCAAACCATGCCCTCTGGTACTGGACTCTCCCAGCATCTGGAACATATTTCCTGCCTCTATCTTGTCCAATCCCTTAATAATCTTATATGTTTCAATCAGATCCCCTCTCAATCTCCTTAATTCCAGCGTGTACAAGCCCAGTCTCTCTAACCTCTCTGCAGAAGACAATCCAGACATCCCAGGAATTAACCTCGTGAATCTACGCTGCACTTCCTCTACAGCCAGGATGTCCTTCCTTAACCCTGGAGACCAAAACTGTACATAATACCCTAGGTGTGGTCTCATCAGGGCTCTGTACAAATACAAGAGGATTTCCTTGCTCTTGTACTCAATTCCCTTTGTAATAAAGGCCAACATTCCATTAGCCTTCTTCACTGCCTGCTGCACTTGCTCATTCACCTTCAGTGACTGATGAACAAGGACTCCTAGATTTCTTTGTATTTCTCCCTTACCTAACTCTACACCGTTCAGATAATAATCTGCCTTCCTGTACTTACTCCCAAAGTGGATAACCTCACACTTATTCACATTAAACGTCATCTGCCAAGTATCTGCCCACTCACTCAGCCTATCCAAGTCACCCTGAATTCTCCTAACATCCTCATCACATGTCACACTGCCACCCAGCTTAGTATCATCAGGAAATTTGCTGATGTTATTCTCAATGCCTTCATCTAAATCGTTGACGTAAATCGTAAACATCTGTGGTCCCAATACCGAGCCCTGTGGCACCCCACTAGTTACCACCTGCCATTCTGAGAAACACCCATTCACCGCTACCCTTTGCTTTCTATCTGCCAACCAGTTTTCTATCCATGTCAATATCTTCCCCCCAATGCCCTGAGCTTTGATTTTACCCACCAACCTCCTATGTGGGACCTTATCAAATGCCTTCTCCTATGGTCCACTCTCCTCTCCTATCAGATTTCTTCTTTCCCAGCCCTTAACCTTTTCCTACCACCTGACTTCACCTGTCACCTTCCAGCTGACCTCCTTCTGCTCCCTCTCTTTTTTATTTTGGTACCTTCCTCCTTCTTTGTCAGTCCTGAAGAAGGGACCCATCCTGAAATGTCAACCATCTATTTATTTCCATAAACACTGCCTTAACGTACTGAGTTCCTGTAGAATTTTGTGCATGTTACTTGAGACTTTTCATCAGGACTCACCAATTCAGCTCACATTGTTTTCAGGCCAGACATCCCAAAATAGACACTATTTTGAGCTCCAACATAGGAATATTGAAGCAGGTAGATAGAGGAAATGACTCAAGAATGAGTTTCAAGCCTTCTGAAAGTTTCCAACATTCCCATTAACTCTTCAGAGCCTCTGGCCCATGATTACAAAGCGGCAAAGGAACATTTCAAAGGCTCAAAGGTCGAATTTATACAGAGAAATGTATACAATATACATCCTGAAATGCTTTTTGGGATTGTATTAAGAAAGTCAAGCTCAATGGCCTAATACATCATGTCAAAACCCACCCACAGTGGGACATTGATAGGATGCAAAACCGGGCTGAGAAATGGCAGATGGAGTTCAACCCAGATAAGTGTGATGTGGTTCATTTTGGTAGGTCAAATATGATGGCAGACTATAGTATTAATGGTAAGACTCTTGGCAGTGTGGAGGATCAAAGGGATCTTGGGGTCCGAGTCCATAGGATGCTCAAAGCAGCTGCGCAGATTGATTCTGTGGTTAAGAAGGCGTACGGTATATGGCCTTTATCAATCATGGAATTGAATTTAGGAGCCGAGAGGTAATGTTGCAGCTATATAGGACCCTAGTCAGACCCCACTTGGAGTACTGTGCTCAGTTCTGGTCACCTCACTACAGGAAAGACGTGGAAACCATAGAAAGGGTGCAGAGGAGATTTACAAGGATGTTGCCTGGATTGGGGAGCATGCCTTATGAGAATAGGTTGAGTGAACTTGACCTTTTCTCCTTGGAGTGACGGAGGATGAGGAGGACACCTGATAGAGGTGTATAAGATGATGAGAGGCATCAATCGTGTGGATAGTCAGAGAATTTTTTCCAGGGCTGAAATTGTTGCCACAAGATGACACAAGTTTAAGGTGCTGGGGAGTAGGTACAGAGGAGATGTCCGGGGTAAGTTTTTTACTCAGAGAGTGGTGAGTGTGTGAAATGGGCTGCCGGCAACGGTGGTAGACGCGGATATGATAGGGTCTTTTAAGAGACTTTTGGACAGGTACATGGAGCTTAGAAAAATAGAGAGCCATGGGTAAGCCTAGTAATTTCTGAGGTAGGGACATGTTTGGCACCACTTTGTGGGCCGAAGGGCCTGTATTGTGCTGTAGGTTTTTGTGTTTCTAGGTTTCTAAACGTGAGAGGAACGTGACATTCTCAATGTCATGGGACTGCCTAAGAAGAAGAAGAAATGGTAATCAGCAGGAGGTTTCCTCACCCATCTTTGACAGGGTTCAGAGACAATAATATGGATTCCCAGTTTAACTCTTCTCAAGTGTCCAATGGCATAATTTACAAATCGAGCATAAGAGCTCTACACCACATCTCAAGTGACAGAGAAAAATATCCTCAGTGTCTTTTTAATCACCTTTTTAGCTGCACTATTCCAGTTTAAGATGGCGCTGCTGAGGGCAAGCTGAAGGCAGTTTTAAAAACAAGAAATACAACTAAGTGCTTTATTAATAGCACTTTCTACAAAAAAGAAAATGGTAAATGATCACTGCAAACAACGAAGATGCGAGCAAAGGCAAGCCTGACTCAAGGGTCGAAGCTTACAGGTGCAAGCAAAGTCGAGGCATGTTCAAGGAGAAGTAGTCGGAGTAGCCCGTCCACCCAAACCAAAGGTGAAACTTGATTGATTTAACCACTAGGCTGATTTGGAAAATTTGCGTACAAGTACGAGCCGAAATGTGATGGCAGGGTCCATGCTCAAATCGTATCGATGAATCAGGGGCCGGGTCTTAGAGTGGGAAACAACCTAACGTTTGGATGATTTAAACGTCAGGCTGGATGGGTGCTGGGACTGGAGACAAGGGTCCGGCTGGGTGTGCTCGCTGCTCCGTGATACTTACTCTGCTCTTTGCTGAACTGAGACTGAGGCTGGGGGCCAGCTCCGGCTGCCCTGGGCTTCGTGTCTGCAACTATTCCCCAACTCTGATGAACAGTATACCGTAACCCTTCATTTAGATACATACAGATTAATCAAGGGTAATCAGTATGAACTCGTTGAGGAAAGGTTATTATCTGACAAACTTGATTGAGTGTCTTGAGGAGGACATTTCATTTGATGAACTGCCTGTGATTTTCAGAAAGGTTTTTGACTAACTCCCAGAAGTAAAAGGCATTGGGACCAGAGAGAAAGCAGCAAATCAGTTCCAAAGTTAGCTTTGTGGGAAGAAGGTACTGTTAACTGAAAGTGAGGTAATACGTTTTGAGAGGCAGAACAAGAGAAATTTACATATAATATATGAGAGATGTTGGGAAGGATACTAAAACAGTTGAACCTTTGGGTGTGTGAGAAAAGCAGAGCAAATGTATTTTCAAATGTAACAAGAGAAGTAGATCAGGTAGCCAGAAAGCCACACAGGAATACTTCTCATTATTAGTTGAGACATGGGGTATAAGAGCAAAGAGGTTAAACGGGAACTGTATACAATGCTTTCCAGGCCACAGATTAAATATTGTATACAGTCAGGTCACCATATTACAGGAAATGTAATTACCGTATGTTAGAGTGAATGCAGAGAAGATTGACAAAGATGTTGACAGGAATGAAAACTTTTCAGTATGTTGAAAGATCAAATAAGCTACAATTGTTTACTTTGGAGAAAGGGAGGCTAAGGAGTGACTTAACTAAGATAAGATTTTGTGCAGATATGAAAGAGTAAGGAACATTTCTCGCAGTCAAAGAGTTAAAAACTAGAAGATGTTGATTAATATTATCATTAGAAAGATTAGGGGGAGGGTTGAGGAAAGATTTTCATGCAGCTGGAACTCAATGCCTGAAAGGGTGATAAAGACAACTGACATTGGCATTGGTCTATTATTGTTACATGTACCAAGATACAGTGAAAAGCTTATCCTGCATATTGTTATACAGATCAAATCATCACACAGTGCATTGAGCTAGAATAAGGTCAAACAATAACAATAAAGTGTAAAAGCTAGTGGAAAGGTGCAGTGCAGAGAAATGATAAAGTGCAAAATCATAATGAGGTAAATGCAAGGCAAAGAGTCCATCTTTTCATATAAGCGTTGTGTTCAAGAGTCTGATAACAGTAGGACAGAAGCTGTCCTTCAGCTTGGTGGTGTATGCTTTCAGATATTTGTAGTATCTACTGTCCAATGGGAAAAAGGAGAAGAGAGTGTCTGGAGTGGGTAGAGTCTTTGATTATGTTAAGGCAGCAAGAGTCCATAGAGCAAACACGAGGAAATCTGCAGATGCTGGAAATTCAAACAACACACACAAAATGCTGGTGGAACACAGCAGGCCAGGCAGCATCTATAAGGAGAAGCACTGTGACATTTCGGGCCGAGACCCTTCGTCAGGACTAACTGAAAGGAAAGATAGTAAGAGATTTGAAAGTAGTGGGGTGAGGGGGAAATGCGAAATGAGGGGAGGTTGGTTCCTGTGATACACTGATCTCATGCAGAGCAGTTGCAGTACCAAGCTATTATGCACCCAGTTAGAATGTTTTCTAGGGCGCATTGATAAAAAAACATTAGTCAGAGTCGATGGGACATCAGATTTCTTTAGCCTCCTGAGTTGTAGAGTCACCGGTGAGCACCCTTGACATGACATCAACATAGCTGATGACATCAACATAGTTGATGACAGGAAAGGCTGTTGCTATGACACCATGTCACTAAGCTCTTTATTTCCTTCCTGCACTTTGACTTGCCATTATCTGAGATGCTACCCACTATGGTGGTATCATCTGCAAACTTTCAGATGGAGTTCGAGCAGAATCTGGCCACGCAGAGTAGAGTTGGAGACTGAGGATGCAATCTTGTGGAGGATAATCATGGTGGAGATGTTACTGCCTGTCCTTACAGATTGCAGTCTGTTGGTCAGAAAGTCACCTTTAGTACATTTTAAAAGTGGTTTGGCCTGTACTTGAACAGCTGTGACTAGCAGGGTTTGGACCTAGAGTTGAAAAGTGGGGTTGATTGGGTTGCTCTTTTAGGACTGGTACCGTCCTGTGTTATAAATTTACAATGATTTTGACAAAATTGTGGAAAAGTGATGAGTGATTTCCTCAAAGTCAAAGTAAATTTTTTTATCAAAATACATATGATACAAAATATATGTTAACATATAGTACTTTGAGATGTGATTTTTTTGCTGAAATTTACATAAAAATAAAGAAATACAATAGAATTTGTGAAAAAATGCACATACTAAGACTGATAAACAACCTACATGCAAAAGATGACTGATTGTGCGAATAAAAATATAATACTCAGAAGGTAAGTTGCAGAGTCCTTAAAGAGTGAGTTTACAGGTTCTAGAATTAGTTTAGAGTTGTTATGAGTGAAGTTCAGGGGCCATACCGGTTCAGGAGCCTGGTGGTTGTAGGTTAATAACTGTTCCTGAACCTGGTGGTGTGGGCCCCAAGGCTTCTGTCCCTCCTTCCTGATGGCAGCAGCAAGAAGAGATTATGGTTAGGATGGTGAAAGCCTTAATGGTTGTTAGTGCTGTTTTGTAGCAGCGCTCCTTGTAAGTTTACTCATTGGCACAGTTTTCCTGTCAGGGAAGCTGTAGAATTCACAAGCTCCTGGCATTCACTCCTGCACCTCTGGTTCGAGTTGGGAAATTTTGATGTTACTGTGCATTCTAGTTACACCCCTCACTTGGGCATTCCACATTGGTGGAAAGTAAACCAAAACATTAGACTGCTCGCTGAGATTGACAATGAGTCTCTTTCATGACTGGGCTTTGAGGAATCTGCCTTAAAAAAAGATGAAAAGTGATCCAGTCTCTGACTGCAGGGATAGGCAGTGCTAAATTACACATAATTTATTGTATTGATCAAAAATGATGAGTGTAGAAAATAAAATGAAGTAACGTTTTGTAATAGTTATTTTAAAAGGCACTGCACAATAAGTATACATGAATACCATTAAACATAATTCACTGTGAAATTAAAAATCTGCAGTTAATTTTACCGAAGGTAAAAGTACTACGTTGCCATGATGCCTCCAGGGAATGGGTAAACTCTACTTTAATAATTGGTGCTTGTGCTTTTGCAGTGAGCTACTTTTCATATATTCATTATTAAAAGTTTATTCAAGGCTTTTCAAAATGTTTGATGAAATATATTCATACATTATTGAAATTGAAATGGCTGTTGCTGTGTTGTGGACTGACATGACCTTCTTGTACAAATTTCCTTTTGCAATAAATTTCACTACAATATCAAGATATACACTCAGTGGCCTCTTTATTAGGTACACCTGCTCATTAATGCAAATATCTAATCAGCCAATCATGTGGCTGCAACTCAATGAATAAAAGCATGCAGATATGGTCAAGGGGTTCAGACCAAGCATCGGAATGGGGAAGAAATGTTATCTAAGTGACCTTGACCACGAAATGAGCTGTTGTCAGGCAGGATTATTTGAGTTTCTCAGAAGCTGCAGAACTCCTGGGATTTTCATGCACAACAGTTGTTAGAGTTTACAGCAAATGGAGCAAAAAAGAAAAATAAAATCCAGTGAGTAGCAATTCTGCGGGTGAAAAATTCCTTCATAATGAGGAAGGTCAGAGGAGAATGGCCAGACTGGTTTAAGCTGACTGGAAGGTGGCAGTAACCATGTGTTAGAACAGTGATGTACAAAGGAATATCTTTGAACACACAACACATTGGATATTTAAGTGGATGGGTACAGCAGCAGAAGAACACACTGATGAAGGTAGAGCAGTAGATGTAGCGTATATGGATTTCAGCAAGGCATTTGATAAGGTACCCCATGCAAGGCTTATTTAGAAAGTAAGGAGGCATGGGATCCAAGGGGACATTGCTTTGTGGATCAGAACTGGCTTGCCCACAGTGGTTGTAGACGGGTCATATTCTGCATGGAGGTCAGTCACCAGTGGTTTTCCTCAGGGATCAGTTCTGGGACCCCTACTCTTTGTGATTTTTATAAATGACCTGGATGTGGAAGTGGAAGGATGGGTTAGTAAATTTGCTGATGACAGAAAGGTTGGAGTGTTGTGGATAGTGTGGAGGGCTGTCAGAGCTTACAGCGGGACATTGACAGGATGCAAAACTGGGCTGAGAAGTGGCAAATGGAGTTCAACCCAGATTAAGTGTGAGGTGGTTCATTTTGGTAGGTGAAATATGATGGAATTAATGGCAAGACTCTTGGCAGTGTGGAGGATCAGAGGGATTTTGGGGTCTGAGTCCACAGAACACTCAAAGCTGCTCCACAGATTGACTCTGTGGTTAAGAAGGCAGATGGTAAACTGACCTTCATCAATCATGGGATTGAGTTTAAGAGCCGAAAGGTAATGTTGCAGCTATATAGGACCCTGGACAGACCCCACTTGGAGTACTGTTCTCAGTTCTGGTTGACTCACTACTGGAAGGATGTGGAAACCATAGAAAGGGTCCAGGGGAGATTTACAAGGATGTTGCCTGGATTGGGGTGCATGCCTTATGAGAATAGGTTGAATGAACTCAGCCTTTTCTCCTTGGAGCGATGGAGAATGAGAGGTGACCTGATAGAGGTGTACAAGGTAATGAGAGGCATTGATCGTGTGGATAGTGAGAGGCTTTTTCTCAGGGCTAAAATGGCTAGCACGAGAGGGCATAGTTTTAAGGTGCTTGGAAGTAGGTACAGAGGAGATGTCAGGGGTAAGCTTTTACGCAGAGAGTGGTGAGTGTGTGGAATGGGCTGCCAATGGCGGTGGTGGAGGTGGAAACGATAGGGTCCTGGATGGATACATAGAGCTTAGAAAAATAGTGGGCTATGTGTAAGCCTAGGTAGTTCTAAGGTAAGGACATGTTCGGCACAGCTTTGTGGGCTGAAGGGCCTGTATTGTGCTGTAGGTTTTCTATGTTTCTATGTAACACACCAGGTTCCAATCCTGTATCTAATAAAGTGGCCAGTGAGTGTATTTTGAGAGCTTATTGACTATTATGTCAGTGTAATACACATATATACACACCCATTCTGTCTCTGTCTCTATCTATCTATTTAATCTAGATCTATACATTTCCACTTATTTATTTATTTTTCTCACCCCTTATGGGTGGTGTGCATGTGTATTTTTCCCTCAATCTCGGGTCTTCTATCAAAGACCTTAGAGCTTGAAGTATTGATGGATACATAGAGCTTAGAAAAATAGTGGGCTATGTGTAAGCCTAGGTAGTTCTAAGGTAAGGACATGTTCGGTATTATATATCGAATATTATCTGTATTATATATTATCAATATCCAGTATTCTTACTGTTCCTAGAAGGGCATTCTTCTGGACCGAGTGCTCAGATGTTGTTCCCGGGATTTGTTGTAGCCACTCTCCCAGTCCAGGTGTCCCAGCTCCAAATGTTTCCATCACCACCGGGATTACTTTGGCTCTAATCTTCCACATCCTTTCCATCTGCTCTTTCAAGCCCTGGTATTTCTCCAGCTTCTCATATTCTTTCTTCCTGATGTTACTGTCATTTGGGCTTGCCACATCTATTACTATTGCTTTCTTCTGTTCCTTGTTCAGTATTGCTATGTTCAGTTGATTGGCCAGTACCTAGTCAGTCGGTCAGTCAGTCAGTATTTGGAAGTCCCATGGGATTTTAGCTCTGTCATTCTCTACTACCTTCTCAGGTGTTTCCCATTTGAACTTCGGAGTACAAACAAGCTGGATGAACTCAGCAGGTCGGGCAGCATCCATTGAAACGAGCAGTCAATGTTTCGGGCCGAGACCCTTCATCGAAACATTGACTGCTCACTTCAACGGATGCTGCCCAACCTGTTGAGTTCATCCAGCTTGTTTGTATGTGTTGATCTGACCACAGCATCTGCAGTGTATTTTGTGTGAACTTGGGAGTGTCCAATCCACACTCTGCGCCAATGTTCCTGTACACAATTCCTGTAATTTGGTTGTGCTGTTCAGTGTATGCTGCCCCTGCTCCTATGTGCTGGATGCTTTCAGCAGATTCCCTGCACAGTCTGCATCATGTGTCTTGTCTCGTGTGATAGACTCCTTCTTCTATTGCTCTTGTGCTCAGCATCTGTTATTGTGCAGCCATGAGCAGTGCCTCTGTGCTGCCCCTCAGCCCTGCCGTTTCCAGCCATTGGTAGGACTTCCTTATGGAAAAGGCAGTGGGAGGGCAAAGGCGGCAGCAGTCCCAGTCCCAGTGGAGCCCAGGGCCGCTGTTTGGGGCAGGAAGAACTGCAAGAAGCGATAGAGGAAAGGCTGGGAGAGTGGAGCCATTGGGCAGCATGGGCATTGGATGCCCAAGGCTGCTGGGAGCGGAAACTAACACCGGGAACTGTCCAGGAGCCGTGGCGCTGGGGTCTGGGGTTCAGGTCCCAGTGGTGGCAGTCTGGTAGGGGTCTTGGGCTGAACACCATTACACCTGCCCACAAAGACCTCCAAATGAGAGTGACAAGAACAAGAAGAGTCATGTCAGCTCAGACTTCGCCCAGATTAACAAGGTCCCCGCCAGTGGTTGATAAACCGGGACCATCTGGCGATAATTTGGCTACAGGAACAAATATGCACAAATATTTATCAACTGAATTCCCATTATTTCTCCAAAGAAGAAACTGCAGATGCTAGAATGCTCGTGGATAAGGAAATGCTGGAAATACTCAGGAAGACGGTCAACTTTTATGAGAAGACAAAAAAATTAATACCTTATCTCAATAAGCTTTTATCAGAATTGGAAAAAATTTCAGACACAACAAATTTGAAACTTGCACCAAAACAGGGAGAAAGAAGGGGAATAGGGAAGAAGTGTGACGTGATTGGTTAGAGCACTGGAGTCATTTGCATAGAAAAAGTGTAGGCAGAAAGGGTCAATTATGTGAATTGTAGTGGTACAAGGAAGATAATTATGGAATGTGGATAGGTAATAATGACAAATTCATTAATACTGGCCCAGTCAGCTGGATATTGCCACACTACCTGCCTGTCCTTCGTTGAAAGATTCTTCTGCATCTACACTTTTGATCACAAGCCCATAAAACTGTGGGCAACACAGAGCGTACTGCAGTCTGCAGAAGAAGGACTCCATGGACACAGTGGGGTGGTTCCCAGACCATCTGACAGAATGCCTTATCATCATGCCTCACCGACCTTGCCTGGCTGGTGGTGAGAAGGGCTCTCCCTGTCAGATCCTTCCTGCAAGCCCACACTATTACCCCCACCACGCACTGCCTGCAGGATGACTATAGTAAGGAAGAGATAGTAGCTCATTTCTTTGGGGACAGTGAGTTTGAGAAGACGATGTGGAAAAAGGTGCAAGGTACACATAACAATCCTCATAGAAGGGATCAGAAGTGGAGAGAGTGAGCAGCTTCAAATTCCTGGGTGTCAAGATCTCTGAGGATCTAACCTGGTCCCAACATATCATGCAGTTATAAAGAAGGCAGGACAGCGGCTATACTTCATTAGGAGTTTGAAGAGATTTGGTATGTCAATAAATAAACTCAAAAATTTCTATAGCCGTACTGTAGAGAGCATTCTAAAAGGCTGCATCACTGGAGGGGCTACTGCACAGAACCGAAAGAAGCTGCAGAGAGTTGTAAATCTAGTCAGCTCAATCTTGGTGTACAAAGTAGCCAGGACATCTTCAGGGAACGGTATCTCAGAAAGAGAGTGTCCATTATTAAGGACCTCCAGCACCCAGGGCATGCCCTTTTCTCACTGTTGCCATCAGGTAGGAGGTACAGAAGCTTGAAGGCACACACTCAGCGATTCAGGAAGAGCTTCTTCCCCTCTTCCATCCGATTCTTAAATGGACATTGTATCTTTGGGCACTACCTTATTATCTAATATACTGTGGCGACCCACTTTCTGTGCAGGTGAACCGGCTCACAAATAGCCAGCGCGTGTAAGAGACTTTGGTAATGCACTTCTGACATCATTTCCGCCCGGAGGGGGCGGGCGCTAGGGATTATATGCCAGCGCCACGAAGTTTGAATAAACTAGTCTCAAAATGGTTTACTGACTGTGTGTCGTCTCTAGCTCTGTATGTAGTACATCGCTACATTGGTGACCCCGACGGTCCAAACGGGATTTGGATCAAAGATGACCGACTCTTCATCTGTTCACACAGTTTCGCTAAAACTGCCGACTTTCTGGACGCTGCGACCACGTGTGTGGTTTAGCCAAGCAGAAGCCCAGTTCCAGATTCGGCAGATATCCTCTGATTCCACGCGTTACTACCACGTGGTGAGCGCCCTTGACCAGGAGACGGCCACCCAGGTTGAGGGTTTCATACAGTCGCCCCCGGAAAAAGGCAAATATGAAGCATTCAAAGCACTGCTCATTGGGACCTTTGGCCTCTCATGGTGTGAGCGGGGTGCCCGCCTGCTTCACCTGGACGGTTTGGGAGACGGGCTGCTGTCAGCATTGATGAACGAGATGCTGGCCCTGGCTGACGGACACAAACCCTGCCTCATGCTCGAGTAAGCGTTCCTAGAGCAACTGCCCGAGGACATACATTTGCTACTGGCCGACGCAGATTTCAGTGACCCCCGGAAGGTGGCGGCCTGGGCAGACGTACTGTGGAAAGCCAAGAGGGAGAGCCAAGTCCGTCGGTCAGATTACCAGGCCACGCGCCCAACAGCAGACCAGACCAGGCCCAGCAGGGGGGTGCACACAACACAGAGGCAGGAGTGAGGAGGACAGTGAACAGTGGTGTTTCTACCACCAGCAGTGGGGCACAGAAGCCCGCCATTGGCGCACACCCTGCAAGGGCCAGGGCCAGCTGCCACTAATGACTATGGCGGCTGGCCGCCATGACAGTCTCTTGTACGTCTGGGACAAACAGTCGGGACGCCACTTCTTGGTCGACACCAGAGCGGAAATCAGCGTCTTACCCCCGACGGGGTATGACACCCACAACAGGAAGCCAGGACCCACCCTGAGGGCCACAAACGGCAGCACAATACGGACCTACGGCACCCGCACAGTGCAGCTGCAGTTCGGCACCAGCTGGTTCACGTGAGACTTCACACTGGCCGCAGTGGCCCAACCACTCCTGGGGGCGGACTTCTTGTCTGATAGCCTGCTGGTTGACTTGCAAGGAAAAAGACTGGTACATGCCGAGACTTTCCAGACGTTCTCCCTGGGTGAAGCCAAGTTGCCGGCCGCACACCTGGACTCCATCACGCTGTTGGACAATGAATTCACCAGAATCCTGGCAGACTTTCCACCGATTCTGGCACCACAATTCACGGCAGCCATGCTTAGACACAGGGTACAGCACCACATCCCGACCCAGGGACCACCCCTCCACGCCCACGCACGAAGGCTCCCCCCGGAAAAGCTCCTCCTAGCGAAGGAGGAGTTGAAGAGGATGGAGGAATGGGAGATCATACAGAGGTCCGACAGCCCATGGGCCTCCCCCCTGCACATGGTGCCCAAAGCAGCCGGGGGTTGGAGACCATGCGGCGACTACCGCAGACTGAACGAGGCTACAACTCCAGACCGCTACCCCATGCCGCACATACAGGACTTTGCAGCAAACCTGCACGGGGCAAGAATATTTTCCAAAGTAGACCTCGTCCAGGGATACCATCCCGGTGCACCCTGAAGACATCCCCAAAACAGCACTCATCACCCCGTTCGGCCTGTTCGAGTTCCTCTGACTGCCGTTCGGCCTGAAGAATGCCGCACAGACATTCCAGCGGTTAATGGATGCGGTGCAACGCCACCTGGACTTTGCGCTCATCTATTTGGACGACACCCTTATAGCCAGCAGTAGTCCCCAGGAGCATCTGTCCCACCTCCGCCAGCTCTAATCCCGCCTGAGTGATTTCGGCCTCACGATCAACCCGGCCAAATGCCAGTTCAGTCTCAATACCATTGACTTCCTGGGCCACAGGATTACCAAAGACGGGGCAACAGCTCTGCTCGCCAAGGTAGACGCGATCCGCCACTTTCCCAGCCCAACATGGTCAAAGGCCTGCAGGAGTTCGTTGGTACGGTGAACTTCTACCACCGTTTCCTCCCCTCAGCAGCCCGTATCATGCGCCCTTTGTACACCCTGATGTCGGGTAAAAGCAAGGACATTACTTGGGACGAGGAGGCTGCAGCTGCTTTCGTTAAAGCCAAGGAAGCCTCGGCAGATGCCGCGATGCTGGTGCACCCCAGAACGGACGTTCCGACCACCCTCACAGTGGACGCATCCAACACAGCAGTCAGTGGGGTGCTGGAGCAGCTCATCGAAGGGCGCTGGCAACCCCTGGCATTCTTCAGCAAGCACCTACGACCACCCGAACTGAAGTACAGTGCTTTTGACCGGGAGCTGTTGGCACTTTATCTGGCAATCCAGCATTTTAGGTACTTCTTAGAAGGCAGGCTATTCACCACGTTCACGGACCACAAACTGTTGGCCTTCGCGTTCACGAAGGTGTCCGATCCCTGGTCGGCTCGCCAGCAGCGACATCTGTCCTACATCTCTGAGTACACGACGGACATCCAGCATGTCTTGGGAAAGGACAACATCGTGGCGGACGCACTCTCCAGACCAGCTGTCCAGGCCCCGTCCCTGGGGGTGGACTATGCAGCACTGGCGGAGGCGCTGCAGGCTACAGGACCGCAGTCTCAGGTTTGCAGCTGCAGGACTTTCTCGTAGGCCCAGTTGAGAGGACCCACCTGTGTGACGTGGCTACCGGCCAACCACGCCCCATACACGGTTTGGCGCACCCATCTGTCAGGACAACCGTCTGGCTAGTCTCCAGCAAGTTCGCGTGGCATGGACTTCGCAAGCAGGTCAGTGAATGGGCCAGAATGTGCGCATAGTGCCAAACAGCCAAGGTGCAGCGGCACACTAAAGCCCCACCGCAGCAGTTCGAACCCACCCACCGGAGGTTCGACCACATTCATGTGGATATCGTGGGCCCCCTACCAGTGTCCCGAGGAGCGTGGTACCTCCTAACTATGGTAGACCGGTTCATAAGGTGGCCAGAGGCGGTCCCGCTCACCGACACATCTGCTGATTCCTGCGCCCGAGCACTGATTGTAACCTGGGTAGCACGCTTCGGGGTACCGGCCCACATAACCTCCGACAGAGGTGCCCAGTTCACCTCCAGCCTGTGGTCAGCTGTGGACAGCCTGTTGGGAACGCAGCTACACCACACTACTGCCTACAACCCACAGTCGAACTGACTAGTGGAACGTTTCCACCGTCACTTGAAGTTGGCTTTCATAGCCCGCCTGAGAGGAACGAACTGGGTGGACGAGCTTCCCTGGGTCCTGCTTGGAATTCGCACAGCGCCCAAAGAGGATCTGCACACCTCGTCGGCCGGGTTGGTGTACGGCGCACCCCTGGCCGTCCCAGGAGAGTTCATACCAGCCCCAAGGGGGCAAGAGGAAGAACCCGCAGCAGTCCTGGACAGACTACGCGAAAGGCTTGGCAACCTGGCCCCCGTACCGACTTCACAGCACGAACGGACCCCAACGCATGTACCCAAAGACCTGCAGAACTGTAAGTTTGTGTTTGTACAAAGGGGCGGACACCGGGCACCGCTACAGCGGCCGTACGAGGGGCTGTTTAAGGTGATCAACAACAACGGGTCCATGTACGTTCTGGACATTGGGGGGAAAGAGGAGGTTTTCACGGTGGACCGACTCAAACCAGCCCATGCGGACTTGGCGCAGCCGGTCAAGGTTCAGGCAGAGGCAGACCTCCCAAACAGAGGCTGATCCAGACTGTGGACATTGGGGGGTGTATTGCCGGTTCTGGGGGGGGGGGTTATGTGGCGACCCACTTTCTGCGCAGGTGAACCGGCTCACAAATAGCCAGCACACGGGGAGAGACTTTGGTAATGCACCTCTGATGTCATTTCCACCCGAAGAGGGCGGGTGCTAGGGATTAAATGCCAGCGCCGTGAAGTTTGAATAAACTAGTCTCGAAATGGCTTACCAACTGTGTGTCGTCTCTAGCTCTGAATGTAGTACATCGCTACAATACAGTAATTCTGTTTTTGCACATTTTTTCATCTATTCAATATACGTATACTGTAATTGATTTACTTATTTATTATTATTATTTTCTTTCTCTGCTAGATTATATATTGCATTGAACTGCTACTGCTAAGTTAACAAATTTCATGCCACATGCTGGTGATAATAAACCTGATTCTGTGTCATGCTTCATCCCAAGCAGTTGCAAGACAGAGGACTCTCTGATGTATGGGACATATGAGGCGCTGGTCCTCCAACCTGAGAACATCATATTCAGATATTACCCGGTCTAGATGAACCTGGCTGGACTTTGACTCTGACTAGTTATTCTTCAGGTACCTAACTCAGAGTCTTCTATAATAGACCTTCTCTGGAGCTACAGTACCTGATCCTTCAGTGAGGCACCTTATTTTATAATTTCTGAGATACTGCTGAGATATGGCAAATTGGATGGCTATAGATTCGTTATTTGTATGTGCTTGTTTCCTTAATTTCTTCAAACTGCCACTGACTCCCATAATCACCTGAGCCACCTGGTTAGCAGTTATTGGAGTGTCTCTTTATGACTTAACAACATATCAGATTGTCACTGCTACACAGGATCTTAAAGTTCAAAGTATATTTATTATCAAAGTATGTGTACATTATACAACCTTGAGATTCATCTCCTCACAGACAGCCACAAAACAAAGAAACCCAAAAGAACCATTAGAAAGAGACTGCCCAGCACCCAGTGAGCAGAGAGGAAAAAACAAATTGTGCAAACAATAAAAGCAAGCACATTCAGAACTGAAGTCCACGAAAGAGAGTCTGTCCACGGACATGAAGCCACAGCCTCAGTTCAACGCAGAGCCAAGTAAACGTTACACAGCAATGAGCTGAAACCAGCCCATCCACAGCTCCGGCCCGACAACCTGACCCTTTCAATCCGGCCCGGCAATTAAATCGTCCAAACCTCAGGTTGTTCCTCACTCACGGACCCAGGCTCTGTTGCTTTGATACGGTTTGGGGCCTGGGCCCTGTCTCTTCAACTTGGACTGTACATGAAATTTCCAATTCAGCCCAGTGCTTGAATTGATTGAACTCCGATCTTTTCTCACCCTCTGGGATGGGCCTGGGCCCCACCTCAAATCTGCCCTGCTCCACTCACATCAACTCTACCCTGCCTCCGCTCACCTCAACTCTACCTCGCCTCCACTCACTTCAACTCTGCCTCACCTTGCCTCAGTTCTGCTGCATCAAATTGTCTCCCAGTCCAAAGGGAAGTTTGTGGTGATTGTTTACCAGAAAGTGTTATTAGTAAAGTACTTAGTTGTTTTCTTCATTTTGTTTGCGGCTGATAAGTAGTTGCTGAGTTTCACCACCATTTTCTTAAATGAGAAACTCCAGGAGAGTGGGACGTTCAGAGTGTTGTAAAGTTGTCTCCACTGTGCTCCCATGCCGTCACTATCCAGATGTCCAAGTGCCAAATTGACCCCACTTCACACCTCACTACTTTATGCTGACCAGGTCTATTATTTCCAATTCTACTTAAAACATTCTCTTTCCGCTGCCCCCGATATTTGTTTTACCACAAAATTTTTCCACTCTCAGCGAGAAGAGTTTAAAGGAGACAGCTTTATAGAATGGGTAAAAGTGTAGAGGGAGACAGAGTAGGAGGGCTTTGGCTCAACAGGGCTTCTGAGATAGCGGGTTGAGGTAGAGTACGTTACTTCTGTAGAATACAGACAGGAAGTATGTGTGTGAGGCAGGTTTTCTGTGCTCGGTGTCAGATGAGGGAAGTCTTGGAGACTCACAGCCTTCCGGAGGACCACATCTGCGCCAGGTGCATTGAGCTGCAGCTCCTTAGGGACCGGGGTTAGGGAACTGGAGATGCAGCTCGATGACCTTCGTCTGGTCAGGGAGAATGAGGAGGTGATAGAGGGGAGTTATAGGCACATCGGGGCCTCGGGAGACAGATGTGGGTCACAGTCAGGAGAGGGAAGGACAAGAGGCAGATGTTAGAGAATACTCCTGTGGCTGCCCCCCTTAACAATAAGTACTCCTGTTTGAATACTGTCGGAGGAGATGGCCTAGCTGAGGGAAGCACAGAGGCTGACCCAGTTGCTCAGAAGGGTAGGGAAAGGAAGAGGATGGCAGCAGTGATAGGGGACTATCACTATCACTATCAGTTATGGGGTCAGACAGGTGATTCTATAGACACAGGAAAGAAACACGGATGGTAGTTTGCCTCCCAGCTGACAGAATCCAGGATGTTTCTGATCACGTCAACAATATCCAGAAGGAGAACAGCCAGAGGTCATGGTACATATTGGTACCAATGACATAGGTAGGAAAAGGGATGAGCTCTTGAAAACAGACTACAGGGAGTTAGGAAGGAAGATGAGAAGCAGGACCTCAAAGGTAGTAATCTCAGGATTACTGCCTGTGCCACGTGACAGTGAGTATAGGAATAGAATGAGGTGGAAGATAAATACGTGGCTGAGGGATTGGAGCAGGGGGCGGGGGCAGGAATTCAGATTTCTGGATCATTGGGTCCTCTTTTGGGGCAGGTGTGACCTATACAAAAAGGACGGGTTGCACTTGAATCTGAGGGGTATCAAAATCCTGGTGGGGAGATTTGCTATGGCTATTGAGGAGAGTTTAAACTAGAATTGCCGGGGTGGGGGGGTGGAAACCAAACTGAAGAGACGAAGGAAGAGGTGGTTGGCTAACAAATAGAGAAAGCTTGTAGACAGTGCAAGAGGGAGGATAGGCAAGTGATAGAGAAGCGACACGCTCAGACCGATAGTTTGAGATGTCTCTATTTAATACAAGTAGTATTATGAACAAAGAGGATGAGCTTAGAGTGTGGATCAGTACTTGGAACTTTGATGTTGTGGCCATTACAGAAATTATGATGGCTCAGGGGCAGGAATGATTACTTCAAGTGCCAGGCTTTAGATGTTTCAGATAGGACGGGGACAGAGGCAAAAGAGGTAGCACTGCTGATCAGAGGTAGTGTCACAGCTGCAGAAAAGGAGGAAGTCACGGAGGGATTGTCTATGGAGTCTCTGTCAGAGGAAGTTAGGAAGGGGTCAATGACTCTACTGGGTGTTTTTTATAGACCAGCCAATAGTAATAGGGACATCGAGGAGCAGATAGGGAGACAAATTCTGTAAAGGTGTAATAATAACAGGGTTGTCATGGTGGGAAATTTTAATTTCCCAAACATTGATTGAGATCACCCTAGGGTGAGGGATTTATTTGGGGTGGAGTTTGTTATGTGTGTTCAGGAAGGTTTCTTGACACAATATGTAGATAAGTCTTCAAGAGGAGAGGCTGTACTTGATCTGGTACTGGGAAATGAACCTGGTCAAGTGTCAGGTCTCTCAGTGGGAGAGCATTTTGGAGATATTGATCACAATTCTATCTCCTTTACCATAGCATTGGAGAGGGATAGGAACATATAAGTTAGGAAAGTGTTTAATTGGAGTAAGGGGAAATATGAGGCTATCAGGCAGGAACTTGGAAGCATAAACTGGGAACAGATTTTCTCAGGGAAACGTACAGAAATGTGGCAAATGTTTAGGGGATATTTGCATAGAGTTCTGCATAAGTATGTTCCAATGAGACAGGGAAAGGATGGTAGGGTACAGAAACCATGGTGTACAAAGGCTGTTGTAAATCTAGTCAAGAAGAAAAGAAGAGCTTACGAAAGGTTCAAAAAGCTAGGTAATGATAAAGAGCTAGAAGATTATAAGGTTAGCAGGAAAGAGCTCAAGAAAGAAATTAGGAGAGCCAGAAGGGGCCATAAGAATGCCTTGGGGGACAGGATTAAGGAAAACCTTCCAGTACATGAAGAGCAAGAGGATAAGACGTGAGAGAACAGGGCCAATCAAGTGTGACTGTGGAAAAGTGTGTATGGAGCCGAAGGAGGTAGCAGAAGTACTTAATGAGTACTTTGCTTCAGTATTCACTACGGAAAAGGATCTTGGTGATTGTAGGGATGACTTTCAGTGGACTGAAAAGCCACTGAATACACATTAAGAAAGAGGATGTACTGGAGCTTTTGGAAAGCATCAAGTTGGATAAGTTACCAGGACTCGACGAAGTGTTCCCCAGGCTATCATGGGAGACGAAGGAGGAAATTGCTGAGCCCCGGTGATGATCTTTGCATCATCAATGGGAATGGGAGAGGTTCCAGAGGATTGGAGGATTGAATGTTGTTTCCTTATTCAAGAAAGGGAGTAGAGATAGCCTAGGAAATTATAGACCGGTGAGTCTTACTTCGGTGTTTGGTAAGTTGATGGAAAAGAGCCTCAGAGGCAGGATTTATGAACATTTGGAGAGACATAATAGTGAGCATGGCTTTGTCAAAGGCCTGATTGTGCCTTTCAAGCCTGATTGATTTTTTTTGAGGATGTGACTAAACACATTGATGAAGGTAAAGCAGTAGATGTAGTGTATATGGATTTCAGTAAGGCATTTGATAAGGCACCCCATGCAAGGCCAATTGAGAAAGTAAAGAGGTATGGGATCCAAGGGGACATTGCTTTGTGGATCCAGAATTGACTTGCCCACAGAAGGTAAAGTGTGGTTGTTGACGGGTCATATTCTGCAGGGAGGTCGGTCACTAGTGGTGTGCCTCAGGGATCTGTTCTGGGACCCCTACTCTTCGTGATTTTTATAAATGATCTGGATGAGGAAGTGGAGGGATGGGTTAGTAAATTTGCCGATGATACAAAGGTTGGATGAGTTGTAGATAGGGTGGAGGGCTTTCGGAGCTTACAGCGGGACATTGATAGGATGCAAAACTAGGCTGAGAAGTGGCAGATGGAGTTCAACCCAGATAAGTGTGAGGTGGTACATTTTGGTAGGGCAAATATGATGGCAGAATATTGTTTTTATGATAAGAATCTTGGCAGTGTGGAGGATCAGAGGGATCTTGGGGTCAGAGCCCATAAGACGTTCAAAGCTGCTATTCAGGTTGACTCTGTGGTTAAGAAGGCATACAGTACATTGGCCTTCATCAATCATGGGATTGAGTTTAGGAACCAAGAGGTAATGTTGCAGTTATATAGGACACTGGTCAGACCCCACTTGGAGTATTGTGTTCGGTTTTAGTCACTTCACTACAGGAAGGATGTGGAAACCATAGAAAGGGTGCAGAGGAGATTTACAAGGCTGTTGCCTGGATTCAGGAGCATGCCTTATGAGAATAGGTTGAGTGATCTCGGCCTTTTCTCCTTGGAGCGACAGAGGATAAGTGGTGACATGATAGAGGTGTATAAGATGATGAGAGGCATTGATCATGTGGATAGTCAGAGGTTTTTTCCCAGGGTCTTTTAAGAGTCTCCTGGATAGGAACATGAAGCTTAGAAAAATAGAGGGCTATGGGTAATTTCTAAAGTAAGTACATTTGACACAGCATTTTAGGCCGAAGGGTCTGTGTTGTGCTGTAGGTTTTCTATGCTTCTATGTTTCTAATAGCAGTGCTTCAAGAATATTAACTATAAACCAAGTGTTGAACCCTGCCCCAACCTATAATGTCCTCAGTCAAGCAGATGCTACAAAATGTGAGGAAATGGCAATACATTTTTTATCAGTAGGGAGAATATTAAAAACATAGAAAATCTACAGCACAATACTGATTGATACTGATTCTGGTAACCTCCATAGCCAACCTCTTAATCAGATGGTAACCATGTCAAAATTTACAAGTATTTCCAATTCAGAACTCAATAAGATTATAAGAAAGAGTCAACGTCTACATGATGGCTTGAACCTGTCCCTACCACACTTTTTAAACACTGTTTTAATAATGTTTTCAATTCTGGTTGGAAAATTATTAACACATCCCTTGAAACTGGAGTTTTTCTGGATGCCTTCAAAATTGCAACTGTCAAACCCTTACCTAAAAAGACAAATATTGATAGTGAGGTACTCACTAACTACAGACTTATAGCAAATCTTCCTTTCCTTGACAAGCTTCTTGAGAAATTCATTTTTCAACCAAATTTAACTTTCTGAATGAAAACAATATTCTTGAACAGTTTCAGTCAGGTTTTAAAGAAAACCGTAGCACGGAGCCGCCTATTATCAAAGTAGTCTGCACTGATGCCAACAGATTCTCAGTTCTAATTCTTCTAGATCTTAGTGCTGCCTTCAACACAATTGATCACAACATTCTTGCATCACCTTGAGAACTGGGTTGGCCTCTCTGGTAGTTCCATTAATTGCTTTCACTCAAATACCTTAGAGAGAATAATTTTTGTTTATCTTGGAGACAAATTTTCTAAGAGATATGATGCAACTTTTGGTGTTGCTCAGAGAAGTTGTCTGGATCCCCTACTCCTCTCCTAGTACTGTATATGCCTCCCTTAATAGTCATCTTTAGAGAGCACAGTTATGTAGATGACACACAATTGTATATCTCGGTTGAGTCTGATGATGATAACACCCTATCTTCTCTGACATCTGACATGGTGGCAATAAACAACTGGATGAACAATAATTTTTTAAAACTAAAAGAAGGCAAAACTGAAATACTTTTAGTTGGTCTCACAGCTAAAAGTGATAAGCTTCTTATTAAATTTGGGAACATGTTTCCCCCTGTAAAAACAGAAGTAACAAACCTAGGTGTTATCCTTGATTCAGATTTGAATTTTAAATCCCACATAAAGAAAGTGACCAGATCAACTTTTTGACATTTAAGAAATATTACAAAGATAATTTGTTTCTGTATGTAATGATGCTGAAAAACTACTTCACATATTTATATCAAATAGACTAGATTACTGCAGAGCACTTTTTACTGGTCTTCCAAAGCAATCTACTGTCAAACTTCAACTCATTCAGAATATCATTGCTAGACTTTTAGCTAAAACCAGTATGAGGGAGCATATCACTCCACAGAATCACTTTTGTTTTATAGTCCTGCTCGAGCTCCCAGATTATCTTCCACCGGTCTCTTAATTTAAACAATCTCCCTCAAAAGATAGTTGACAGGTCAACTTATTTGGACTATCAAAATCAGAAACAGGTTTATTATCACCGACATGTGATGTAAAATTTGTTAACTATGCTCCTAAATTGTGGAATTCAATACTTAAAACAATAAGGGATACAGACCCAGTTAATGTCAGCTCAAAACCTATGCATTTAGCTTTGCTTTTAATAAACCTCTCTTTGTCTTTTATTTTCATGTTTATTTTTATTTTTGTTTTTTATTTTATTTTCAAGTTTGCGCTTTATCCCATTGTAAAGAACTTAGAACTATATTGCCTGTATAAAGAGTGCTCTATAAATAAGTTATTATTGTTAATTATTTCACATTTTGAAAGAAATTTTCAAAGTTCAAGTCATATGCTGTCATATACATACATAACCAAGGCATAAATGCCATGAAAATTAGCTTTCTGCAGTAGTTGCCACAGTGCATTACCAGATGAGGACAAAACGTAAGTTAACATAGACTTAAACTGACATAGATTATAAGACCATAAGACATAGCAGCAGTATTAGGTCATTTGGCCTATCGAGTCTGCTCCGTCATTTCACCATGGCTGATCCAATTTTCCTCTCAGCCCCAATCTCCTTCCTGCCTTCTCCCTGTATCCCTTCATGTCCTGACCAATCAAAAGAATGATGGGTGTGTGAAACACACTACTAGGGGTGGTGGCATAAGCAGACACATTAGAGGCATTTAAGAAACTGTTAGATAGGCACATAGATGATAGAAAAAGGGAAGAAGGCTATGTAGGAAGGAAGGCTTAGAATGATAAGTTAAATGGTCGGCACAACATTGTAGGCTGAAGGGCCTGTACTGCGCTGTAATGTTCTACGTTCTATAACTTAGACACGTGCAAAATAAACATAACAGTACAAGAGAAAAAGGTAGTCCAAGGTAGTGTTAGCTCAATTCAAGAACCTGATAGCTATTGTTGAATCTTGGGGAATCTAATTACTTAAATAAATATTCAAAGGAAAGAGAAAAAACGCAACCTTGGTCATCTTGTACTCAGAACAGAGATAACAAAAAAATCCAGAGATAACAATTACTAGATAAATTCAAGTAGAGTGACTCTTGTTACAGAAAACTAAAAAATTTCTTCAGGAAACTGTATTGTAACTGCTGGAAAATTGGATGAACAATTACATGAAATACATAAAAATACAAGCAAGCAAAGGAAAGTTGAACTAAAAGAAAATAATAATTCTACACCCCAATTCAACAGTACTCATTAGCTTGATGTTGTGGTGCCACAAACATGGCTATACAGATTTGTGGCTGGACGAGATTTCCTGGTACTCAGGTTTCCTGCCACATCCCAAGGAAATGTAATAGGGTATGTGGCCACTATAAATGTGGACCAGGCAAGGAATCACAATCATAAACACAAGAGATTCTGTAGATGCTGGAAATACAAAGCAACACCCATAAAATGTTGGAGGAACTCAGCAGACCAGGCAGAATCTATGGAGGGAAATGAACAGTGGATGTTTCAGGCTGACACCCTTCACCAGAATTGGATAGGAAGGGGAAAGAAGCCACCAGCATAAGAAGGTAGGGGGAGAGGAAGGAGTACAAATTGGCAGGTGAGAGGTGAAGCCAAGTCAGAGGAAGGGGAAATGACGTGAGTTACAGTGGGGTGGAGTGGATAGACATGTGAAAGAGAATAGGTTACAGGGAAATGAGAGGGGGGAGTGATCTGATGAAATGGGATTGAGGGAAATGACCTGTAAACTGACAATGATTTGATGGACCAAATAACCTCCTTCCATGATAAGAGAAAATACGGTAAGAGACCTAGTGCTAACCACAATGTGTCTATATTGATGTGTAATAATTACTAAGGAATTACCTTCCTTGAAGCAATTCCCAGCTCCAGATCTCCAGAATAATATCAAATATCTGACACATGCCATCAGCCCTTGTGCCTGTGGAGGTGAGAACACTCCTGAACCATTCGCACCTTCCAACACTAGGGTGGGAGCCTAGTCATAACTTCTTCAGAACACATTCAAATATTTAAATGTGATCAATTTCCCAGATGTGATCTTCCCTAACAAATTCATGTCGATTGTTCTTGATTAATTTATCCTTCCACATGAAGTCTTGTGCTATGACTCAGATTTGATCTCAGTAATTTGCCTACCTCGCAAGTTGGACTACTGGCTGACAATTATATAGAACATAGAATAGTACAGCACATTACAGGCCCTTCAGCCCACAATGTTGTGCCGACCCTCAAACCCTGCCTCCCATATAACCCCCCCCCCTTAAATTCCTCCATATACCTGTCTAGTAGTCTCACTAGTGTATCTGCCTCCACCACTCACTCAGGCAGTGCATTCCATGAACCAACCACTCTCTGAGTAAAAAACCTTCCTCTAATATCCCCCTTGAACTTCCCACCCTTTACCTTAAAGCCATGTCCTCTTGTACCGAGCAGTGGTGCCCTGGGGAAGAGGAGCTTGCTATCCACCCTATCTATTCCTCTTAATATTTAGTACTCCTCTCATCCTCCTTCTCTCCAAAGAGTAAAGCCCTAGCTCCCTTAATCTCTGATCATAATCCATACTCTCTAAACCAGGCAGCATCCTGGTAAATCTCCTCTGTACCCTTTCCAATGCTTCCCACATCCTTCCTATAATGAGGTGACCAGAAATGGACACAGTACTCCAAGTGCGGCCTAACCAGAGTTTTATAGAGCTGCATTATTATATCGCGACTCTTAAACTCTATCCCTCGACTTATGAAAGCTAACACCCCATAAGCTTTCTTAATTACCCTGTGAGGCAACTTGCAGGGATCTGTAGACATGTACCCCCAGATCCCTCTGCTCCTTCACACTACCAAGTATCCTGCCATTTACTTTGTACTCTGCCTTAGAGTTTGTCCTTCCAAAGTGTACCACCTCACACTTCTCCAGGTTGAACTCCATCTGCCACTTCTCAGCCCACTTCTGCATCCTATCAATGTCTCTCTCTAATCTTCGACAACTCTATACTATCCACAACACCACCAACCTTTGTGTCATCTGTAAACTTGCCAACCCACCCTTCTACCCCCACATCCAGTTTGTTAATAAAAATCACGAGAAGTAGAGGTCCCAGAACAGATCCTTGTGGGACACTACTAGTCACAACCCTCCAATCTGAATGTACTCCCTCCACCATGAGCCTCTGCCTTCTGCAGGCAAACCAATTTTGAATCCACCTGGACAAACTTCTCTGGATCCCATGCCTTCTGACTTTCTGAATAAGCCTACTGTGTGGAACCTTGTCAAATACCTTACTAAAATCCATGTAGATCACGTCCACTGCACTACCCTCATCTATATTCCAGGTCACCTCCTCAAAGAACTCTATCAGGCTTGTTAGACATGATTTGCCCTTCACAAAGCCATACTGACTGTCCCTGATCAGACCATGGTTCTCTAAATGCCCATTCTCTAAGAATCTTTTCCAACAGCTTTCCCACCACAGACGTAAGGCTCACTGGTCTATAATTACCCGGACTATCCCTACTACCTGTTTTGAACAAGGGGACAACATTCGCCTCCCTCCAATCCTCCCGTACCATTCCCATGGACAACAAGGACATAAAGATCCTAGCCAGAGGCTCAGCAATCTCTTCCCTCGCCTCGCCTCCCTAGCCTGGGGAATATTCTGTCAGGCCCTGGGGACTTAACTGTCCTAATGTATTTTAACAACTCCAACACCTCCTCTCCCTTAATATCAACATGCTCCAGAACATCAACCTCACTCATATTGTCCTCACCGTCATCAAGTTCCCTCTCATTGGTGAATACCGAAGAGAAGTATTCATTGAGGACCTCGCTCACTTCCACAACCTCCAGGCACATCTTCCCACCATTATCTCTAATCGGTCCTACCTTCACTTCTGTCATCCTTTTGTTCTTCACATAATTGAAGAATGCCTTGGAGTTTTCACTTACCCTACTTGCCAAGGCCTTCTCATGCACCCTTCTTGCTCTTCTCAGCCACTTCTTAAGCTCCTTTCTTGCTACCCTATATTCCTCAATAGACCCATCTGATCCTTGCTTCCTAAACCTCACGTATGCTGCCTTCTTCCACCTGACTAGATTTTCCACCTCACTTGTCACCCATGGTTCCTTCACCCTACCATTCTTTATCTTCCTCACCAGGACAAATTTATCCCTAACATCCTGCAAGAGATCCTTAAACATCGACCACATGTCCATAGTACTGTTACGAACCCCGTAACTGGGTGTCTTACCAGCAAAGATAGGAGTAGCCGTTGAAGTCTGATGATACTATTTTTAACAGTATTTATTAGTAAAAATACACAAAAATAATATCAATGCAAATATACAGATAATATACGTCATCAATACTAAACCTAAAAGTGCGGGTATAATAATAATCAATAAGAAATAAGCTCTATCATTGTCTAGGGGATAATGAATTGTCTGATGGAAATATAAAGTTCAGTTCAGTTCATACAGGCTGCAGTCGTTGTTGATCACTGTGTTGCAATTGTTGGAGAGAGAGAGAGAGAGAGAGAGAGAGAGAGAAAAACTTGCTGACTTTCCTTGTACAATCTTGATCCGTATCCGTCCTTTAGCTAGACCGGTCTTGTAGCGTCTCTTCTGGTGCATCTCAGGGGTGTTCCCCAGACCCTACTTTTATCCCCACTCAGATGTCAATCAGGTTGGGATGATGCAATCCCTCAACCAGACCACTCTGGCTGCCCCCTGAGGGGTTTCATTGAATAGTACAGTACTCAATACACAATTCCTCCTTTAAGAGACAATAGCAGTAATCTCGCTCTCTATCAATAGGAGACATTCCACCTTGTGTTTTCTGGCGTTGTCCCTCTCTCTCATTACTGACATGCTGTGTATCTCTCTCATTTCCTGGGTATCAGACCCGAAATAATAGCGATCTTGCAATTCTCAAAAGGGGGGGGGGGGCATTGGCGATTCTGTACCCTTCTGCCCATCAGAGTTGCTCCTCATTCGTAACACCCCCATCCTTCTAAGGATTTTTACCACTGGGAAAAATTAACTACTACAGAGCCTTACAGAATTTCAGAATCTAACACAATACAAAAGTGTTTTTTCACTAGAGTAATACAGTTATACATTCAATTCAACATCTAGATAAACAGTCAGCGAGCACATTATCACTTCCTTTAATATCTTAATATCTTGTACCTAATAAAATTTCTGTAGCATCAGACTCCAATTTAATAACCACTTATTTTTTTAATTCCTTTTCCTCAGCAAAAGCAAAACTAAAGAGTTGTGATCTTAGCTTACGTGTATATTACAAAAGTTTATGCAAATACTAATCTTTATTTCACTTTCAAACTTAACAGTCAATCCTCCATGGTGTTGTCTTTATTATTTACATGCTTTGTCGAAATCCCTTAAAACTAGATTCTGTTATTTACAGTGGCATTTTTCAACCTTCGCCCCTTTTCCACTTAACGCTCACGTGGTTAGCTTGCTCACCAGTGTGGAATAGGCTTTTGCATGCTCCTTTCATAGGAGTTATTTTATCAACAATGTTTTCCAAACTTAGCCCATCTTCTGAACTTCCACACAATTCTTTATTTTTAAGCAAGTTGTTAGTTTTATCTTCAGGACCCTTCATTCTATTAGTTTTCAGTTTAATATCTGCAAGCGATCCCTCTTTGTCCAAACAACATTTCAAATTCTGCCTCTTCACAGCACACCCTTGAATAACATTAGCGAGTGGGGTGCCTTTACATTCCAAATCAACCTGTAATTGATTCACAGGCACCTTGTTAACAAGCCATTGTTCCTTCAGCCTGGTTACTGCTTCCAATCCAGACTTTAAATTTTCTTTAGTTAGTTTAGGAACTACACTTTTCCCTTCTCCTTCGATAATAATATCCACATCACCACCTTTTATCTCCTCACTAACTTTTAACACACCTTCGAACACAAACAACTGGGAATTCTCACTTCCCACTAGTACCAAGATTAACCCTTTCTTGACTGAACCAAGTCCATCTGACCCACAAGGACTGCATTCCTTTTTAACTGAATCAGATACCTCGGACTTTTCCTGAGTTTCATTACTAGGTTCAGTACCATGTGCATACACATCTTGAACACACTCAAATGGGACATCTGCCTCTTCCAGGCTTTCAATACCCATCCCCTTTTCAAATTCTAAGTTCCCCTGATCCTCCCAGTTACTCTCTGGGCAATTCCCTTCTGGAGTAAACTCAACCCTGCGGGCTAAAACAACCTCATCTGCTAACCCAGCAGACCCCTTCAAGGTAATGGCATCCTTTTCATCTAGGACTGCCCTTATTTCATTATCAGGAACACGTTTAAAATTTTCAACTTCTTCAATCAGTTCTGTCAAGCCAGACAGATCATCCATGTCCAACCCTGGACCTTCTAACAGCCTTATCTGTTTCTCATTTTTACTCCGTGCCTCTATAAATTTCCTCCTGGCTAAGGGTAGGTCTACCTCCTCTCCTTTACTCTCTTTCACCTCCTTATTCTCCGTTTTACCACCCTCTAACCCCTCTTGGTACAGGGTTGGTAAAAACATCTCAGCCAAATCGATACTGGACTGATTTAAACTGGTCTCTTTCTCAGCTGCCTTTCTCAACATGCTGCAAGTGATCGCGCATGCGGGATAGATCTTGGAACCTAGGGGTGGGTCCTCAGCACTTACAGGCTTGCTCGGCAGCTTCATTGCTGACCAAACGTCACCACCGGCTAAATCGTTACCAAGAAGGACGTCCACGCCTTCTCTCGGGAATTCTGATCGCACCCCTATTTCAACTGGTCCAGATACCAGATCACAATTTATAATGATCCTATGCAAAGGCATAGCTTCTGTCCCTTTTCCTATGCCTCTCAAAGCTACCTCTCCAGTCTCAGGACCAAAATCTAGTACCTTACTGAGAATCAATGACTGCTCAGCTCCAGTATCTCTCCAGATCCGCACTGGAACTGGTGTTTCTCCCTCTTTCACAGACACGGTCCCTTCTGAAATAAATTTCTCACGCCCCTCTCATATTCTATCTACCTGGGGCTTTCTCGTCGATTTGCTGATCGACACAATACATCCTGTAGGGATTGCTGCTTTCCCTTTTCCTGTCTCCTTCCTCGGAGCAAAGCACTTAGATGCAATATGACCCACCTTTCCACAATTAAAACAGGTCAAGCCAGGAACCCTCCTGCCATCTTGCCTTTCTTCCTCCTTACTTTTACCACTAGCTCCCGGCTGAATTTCTGCCTCAGCCGGCGGGCTTTCTCTACCGTTCCTACAGTCTTTCTGGTAACTCTTATTCGAGGAAAACTTTGTCTTGTGGGTTAGGGCATATCCATCTGTGAACCTGGCAAATTCGGATATGGACTTATTCGGCTTCTCGTTCAAATACATCCGGATATCATCTGAAACACAACCTTTAAATTCCTCAATCAGAATTAACTCCCTGAAACGCCGAAAATCCTCTTACACCCTTTCTGCCGCACACCAACAATCCAAGAGCACACCCTTCTCATAGACAAACTCTGCATACGTCTGATTCCACACTTTCTTTAAATCTCTGAACTTTTGTCTATATGCCTCAGGTACCAATTCGTAGGCCCGAAGAATGGCCTGTTTTACTTCCTCGTAATTCTCATACTCCTCCTCCTCCACAGACAATGCTGCATATGTCCATTGCGCCTTCCCTTTTAACACACTTTGTAACAACGCCACCCACTGATCTGTGGGCCACTTCTGATTCACTGCCACCTTTTCAAAATGCAAGAAATAACTATCAACATCCGTCTCCTCGAATGGAGGTACGAACCTAAACTCCCTCTCCTCTCGGTCTGGCCCTTGAGCTCTTCGCTCTTGCCTTAACTTCTCCATGTCCAGCTCATGCTGCCTCTGTTTCTCTTTCTCCTCATACTCCCTCTGCTTTTCAGCTCTTTCCTTCTCCTTTTTAGCTGCTTTCAGCTCTTTTAACCTAATTTCATGCTCCCTCTGCTTTTCAGCTCTTTCTTTCTCCTTTTCAGCTGCTTCTTTCTCCTTTTTCACTTCTAACTCCTTTAGCTGGAGCTCATACTCCCTTTTCCTCTGTTCCGCGTCCAGCCTCAATTTCTCCAACTCTAGCTGAGCCGTCCCAATAGCTGGTACCTTTTCAGGGATATTGTCCAATACCTCAGCCGAAAACACATTTGTCTCAATATAATACTGAGTTATGGCCCTCCGCATCTCCCACTTTTTCATTGACCTCACCTCTGCGAGATTTAGTCCTTTCGCAATATTTACCAAGTCCGTCTTTGTGGCCCCCTCTAGCACCTTCAAAGTCGGGTTTTGTGTAAATTCATCTACGTCCATCTTTGCTGGTTTCCCATCTGGTTACCCGCGCAACCAGATCCAAGTCTGGACTTAAAAGTCCGATTTACTGGCCCTCCAATTTGGTATCAAATCTCGAGACAAGGCCCCAAGTTGTTACGAACCCCGTAACTGGGTGTCTTACCAGCCGTTGAAGTCTGATGATACTATTTTTAACAGTATTTATTAGTAAAAATACACAAAAATAATATCAATGCAAATATACAGATAATATACGTCATCAATACTAAACCTAAAAGTGCGGGTATAATAATAATCAATAAGAAATAAGCTCTATCATTGTCTAGGGGATAATGAATTGTCTGATGGAAATATAAAGTTCAGTTCAGTTCATACAGGCTACAGTCGTTGTTGATCACTGTGTTGCAATTGTTGGAGAGAGAGAGAGAGAGAGAGAGAGAGAGAGAGAGAGAAAAAAACTTGCTGACTTTCCTTGTACAATCTTGATCCGTATCCGTCCTTTAGCTAGACCGGTCTTGTAGCGTCTCTTCTGGTGCATCTCAGGGGTGTTCCCCAGACCCTACTTTTATCCCCACTCAGATGTCAATCAGGTTGGGATGATGCAATCCCTCAACCAGACCACTCTGGCTGCTCCCTGAGGGGTTTCATTGAATAGTACAGTACTCAATACACAATTCCTCTAAGAGACAATAGCAGTAATCTCGCTCTCTGTCAATAGGAGACATTCCACCTTGTGTTTTCTGGCGTTGTCTCTCTCTCATTACTGACATGCTGTGTATCTCTCTCATTTCCTGGGTATCAGACCCGAAATAATAGCGATCTTGCAATTCTCAAAAGGGGGGGGGGGCATTGGCGATTCTGTACCCTTCTGCCCATCAGAGTTGCTCCTCATTCGTAACACTGTATATACAAGAATAGACTATTTCATAACATTTGGAAAAGACAAAGACAAAATAAACACCTGTGGAATTGGGACAACAGATGTAAGTGACCATGCACCTATATATTTATCCGTTGATTTTGACCTACAACCAAACAAATACTATTTGGAAACTAAATTCAAGTCTACTCAATGATCCGTACTTTAAGGAACAAATTGAAAAAGAAATTGGTCTCTATTTAGAATTTAATGATAATGGAGAGGTTTCACCTCCCATTTTATGGGATACTCTGAAGACTGTCTTAAGAGGGAAAATTATAGCGATATCTTCATATAAGAAAAAAATAAGGAATAAAACATTAGAGCAATTACAAAATAGGCTGAAGAAACTAGAGAAAAACCACAAATTGAATTTGGCACAGGATACATTAGGGGAAATTAAAAGAATTAGGAATGAAATGAATAGTTTGGCTATGCAAGAAATCAGGAAAAATTTAATGTTTAAAGGCATTATGAAAGTGGATCAAAATCTATGAAAATACTGGCGTGGAAACTGAAAAAAAAATAGCAGAAAATACAATTCATAGAATTAGGGACCCAAGAACAAAAATGATAAAAAATAAGCTTAGTGAAATTCAAGAAGCTTCTGAAGTGTTTTACAAAACTCTATATTCCAAAGTTTCAGGGGGAAGCATAACCCAAATTGACACCTTTTTGAATTCTCTAGAGTTACCCACTTTAAGTGAAGAACAAAATAGAACGATGACTGCTGACATAACTGAAGTTGAATTAAAAGCTGCAATTAGTAGGCTTAAATTAAGCAAGTCACCAGGATCAGATGGGTATACGGCAGAGTAGTACAAAGAATTTAAAAATGAGTTAATTCCTGTTTTACTCCCCACACTGAACTGGGCTCTAAAAAAGGCACAAATGCCACCCAGTTGGAAGGAAGCAATATTCTCAGCTATACCGAAAGAAGGGAAGGATAAAGTGGAATGTGGGTCATTTAGACCAATATCCATTCTTTATGTAGATTATAGATTATTTACCTCCATCATGGTCAAACGATTAGAGGAGTTTCTACCCACACTGATACGTAACAATCAGACAGGTTTTATACGACAACGCCAGACACAAGACAATATATGAAGGACACTTCACATTATGGATCATGTACAAAAAAATAAAATCGAAGCAATAGTGATAAGTGTGGATGCTGAAAAGACATTTGACTCAGTTAATTGGAATTTTCTTTACAGAGTTTTACATAGATTTGGTTTCCAAAAAACAATTATTAAAACTATACAGACACTATATGACAATCCTACTGCTAGAATTAAAATCAATGGATATTTATCAAATAGTCTTACCCTAGAAAGGGGCACGAGACAGGGTTGTGCATGGTCGCCGCTACTCTTCGCATTATATCTGGAATCATTAGCTCAATACATCAGACAAAATGAAGATATCAGGGGAATTACTATTAAAGGGACATAGTCTAATAATTTTTTTTTGTAATTTATTTTTTATTGCAGTTCATCATTAAACCAACATTTCCATAAGATGTATTTCAGACATTGTACGTCATATTATCAAGGTCAAAGAATTGTCAGAGAAAGGACTGAAGGTTTCAAATCTAGTCAAGTTGGAGTTAGAGAGCAGTGGGGAAATTAGATATCTTATCACACAGGGAAAGGACGATTGTGGCCAAGTCTGAGGTGAATGGTATAATAGGCCTCCATATGAAAGGTGCCAGAAAAAAGGTAATGTTGTAATGTGAGTATTATTAAAAGTTAATATTAATCGGGGAGCTGTTGGTAGCAAGAGGTGGGATCCGGGGTTGGCGGGGTCTTCCACTCTTTTTACTCTCAGTGTGCATTGTATATAGTTCCTCCACTCATGCTGCACGAGGTACCTGGAAGCCTCTGTATTGTAAATATCATTTGCCATCTCTTTTGGCCATCAAGTTGTCAAGTGGTCTTTTTGTAAAGAAGAAGTTACCACATATTTTTGGCGACAAGGTAAACTGGTTTTGTGAACAGGTCAGCACCGTTTTCGATCAGGAGCTGTGAACGGGCGAGGAGCCTCGTGTTCAGATGGCTACGTTTGGAACAGTCCGTGTGTTCAACGAGCAAATCGAGGAGTGGCCAGAGTACAAATAAAGGTTGGGCCACTTTTTCTGTGCTAATGGAATTATGAGGAGGCTAAGAAGCGCTCTATTCTCCTGAGTGTGTGTGGGGCAAAGATGCACAAGCTGATGCGGAACTTAGCTACTCCGCGGAAACTGGGAGAAATTCTGCACGACAAACTGGTCAAGCTTGTGGGGAACCACCACAATCCAAAGCCTTCGGTGATAGTTCAACAGTTCAAATTTCACAGCTATGTCCAGAAGCCAGGTCAGTCTGTGGGTGATTTTGTGGCCGAGCTTCGGCAGCTATCAGAGCATTGCAATTTCGGAGCCGTGTTGGGTGACATGCTCCGTGACAGATTAGTATGCGGCATTAATAATAACGCTGTACAACGCCGCTTGTTGGGGGAAACCCCACTGTTGACTTTCAAGTCAACATCCCTAGATGTTGAGCAATCGCTCAAGGCATGGAGATGGCTCCTGATAATGCCAAGGATATACAGAAAGGATATGGGGGGTCGCAGTCGGTGGCAGTGCTCCAAGTCAGGAGGGAGGCTGGTAAACTGGCAAAGCAGGTGGAATGTTTTCGGTGTGGAGGGACGCACTGTGCAAACGTTTGTAAATTCAAAGATATTGTCTGTCATGCTTGTAGCAAAAAGGGACATTTAATTAAAGAGTGCAAGAGCATAAAGGGTAAGGTTAAGCCTGGGCAGGGGAAAGCTCAACAGACTCAGGCAGCCACACCCCACCTAGGAGAAGCAGATGAAGAGGCAATGTGTGCCTACAACATGTTTGGGGTGGAAACGGATGAGGGACCACCTGAACCATATTATGCCACAGTTACTGTCAGGGGAAAGGACATTAAGTTTGAGATTGATTCAGGGGCTACTGCATCGGTCATTAGTGAGGAGACCTACAGGAGGACATGGGGATCCAACCTGCCTCCCATCAGACCATCTAAGCTCCAACTCAGGACCTATACAGGGCAGCCCATACCTCATTTAGGGGTGTTATATGTGAATATTTCGGCCGGGGGCCAGAAGGCTGAAGCCAGGCTGGTGATAGCTAAGGGCAGTGGGCCAAGTCTTTTGGGCCGCGATTGGCTTCACAAAATCCGGCTCAACTGGCATGAATTTAAATATGCACACAATACGGAAGAGCATGAGGTGTAGCGTGCAGATGAAGTCGCCGATGGCAATGTGAGTGACAGACATAGTCCGGACACATTTGAGAGTGAGCTCGCAGTGCAGCTTGCGGCTCTTCAGCCTTTTACAGGAGCAATTGAAGTTACCCCCTCGGCACTGAAAGCCAGCACGCCACTTCTAGTACGGCAAAGCAGTGACCCAGCTCTTGTGCCACCTGCCCAGTTACAGCAAGGTGCATCTCAGCCTGATGATCCCGCTAACAGGAACCTGCATGTGAAGCAAATCGTAACAGTAGCAAACGGGGCACCCGCAGACAATGTAAGAACAGAGTCTCCAGGACCACCAGACAAGCATTCAGAAAGCACTCTTAAGTGATTTGACAAAAAAAGTAGAATTTTCTGGAGGTGGTGGCCCCCCTGGGAATCCTTGTGGTGCCTTTTAACTCTACGCTGAGTGGAAGATTTCTTGGCCTGAGTATTCATGGTATTGAAGAGAACAACCATTCAAGAAAAGAGAACCTGCTCTGTGATTTAACAGATCTTTGTTCAAACACAAGAGGTTTTCCAAAACGCATTGCAATTTCCTGCTGTTGAACTCCAGTTAGTTCCAAGTTATAACAAGGAACTCTATGAAAAATTTGCAATTGGGTCTATTCAAGAACCAAAGTTCAGTGCGCTCCAAGCTAGGTGGCAAACCTGCAGATGCCATTTATCCCAATAATGCTGAGAATAGCTTGCCACTGATTTCAAAGAAGCTCAGTAGTCCAAAACAGTTAAGGAACAATGACCACTTAATGCATACCAGGAAAGCATGTCCACTGGTGACTTTGCTAGAGGGAGAGACACTCGCAGAGGGGGCAGAGTCCCCTGAAAAGGATGGACATACTCACGCAGACACACAGACCCCTCTTGTGTCCCCAACAGTAGATCCACCCAAAACATCCTCACCAGCGGTGCCTACTGGGTCACCGGGGGTAGTGCATAGATCGCAGTGCCCTTGCAAACCTCCTGACAGACTGAATCTTCGATTGGATAGTTTCTTTTGTTGTTAGATTAAATGTTGAATTTGCCATGTTTTTTAGGTGTTTTTGTATTGGTAACCTGTTGCTAATGATATCACTGTTTTTATTTCCCAGTTCTTCTATATTTGGGGAATGTTGGATTTTAAAGGGGGAGAAGTGCTGTAATGGGAGTATTATTAAAAGTAAGTTAATACTAATCGGGGAGCTGTTGGTAGCAAAAGGCGGGATCCGGGGTCGGCAGGGTCTTTACTTCCGCTCTTTTTACTCCCAGTATGCATTGTATATAGTTCCACCACCCATGCCGCACGAGGTACCTGGAAGCCTCTGTATTGTAAATATCATTTGCCATCCCAGATAAAGATGTTCTTTTGGCCATCAAGTTGTCAAGTGGTCTTTTTGTAAAGTAGAAGTTACCACAGGTCAGTAATGATGTTCTATTGGTCAGTTGTGGAGAGCACCCTCTTCTTTGTGGTGGCGTGTTGGGGAGGAAGCATTAAGAAGAGGGACGCCTCACGTCTTAATAAGCTGGTAAGGAAGGTGGGCTCTGACATGAGCAAAGTACTGGAGAGTTTAACATCGGTAGCTGAGCGAAGGGCGCTGAGTAGGCTACGGTCAATTATGGATAACTCTGAACATCCTCTACATAGCACCATCCAGAGACAGAGAAGCAGTTTCAGCGACAGGTTACTATCGATGCAATGCTCCTCAGACAGGATGAAGAGGTCAATACTCCCCAATGCCATTAGGCTTTACAATTCTACCGCCAGGACTTAAGAACTTTTTAAAAGCTATTATTAATGCTTTTTGAGATAGTGATTTAGATGCATATCATATTTTTTACTGAGTTAAGTATTGTATGTAATTAGTTTTGCTACAACAAGTGTATGGGACATTGGAAAAAAAGTTGAATTTCCCCATGGGGATGAATAAAGTATCTATCTATCTATCTAATATCATAAAGGATCCCACACACTCTGCTCATGGACTGCTTGTCCCATTCCCATTAGGAAAGAGGCTACGTAGCACAAGTAAGGCATTACTTGATTATTGTGAGCAGTTTTGGCCCCTTAATAAGAAAGGATGCGCTGACATTAGAGAGGGTTCCAGGAATGAGTACCTTATTGTATGATTGATGGCTTTTACTTGCTGTAATTAAGAAGAATGACGCAGGATCTCAATGAAACCTTTCAAATATTGAAAGCAACACACACAAAATGCTGGAGGAATTCAGCAGGCCAGGCAGCAACTATGAAAAGTTAACAGATATAGGGTAATAACTGTTCCTGAGCCTGATGACGTAGGATCTAAGGATCCTCTACTTTCTGTCTAATGGTAGTAGTGAGAAGAGCCTGGATAGTGGGGATCTTTGATGATGAATTCTGTTTTCTTATACAGCACCCCTTGTAGGTAGGGAGGGGTTTGGATGGTATCCACCATTTTCTGTAAAAAGTGGGAGAAAAGTCCTCTTTTTATGTGACACTCAGTTCCACTTCCTCCAATACCTTAATTAATATACCAGCCTCTTGTGTAGCACCGTGTGAATGCCTTCTGGAAGTCTTACACTGAATCTGCAGGTTCCCTTCTGTTAACTTCGGTTCAGGAACATTCAACCAGGAGGCTCCTGAACCAGCCTGGATAGTCAGTCACCTCAACACTGAACTGATTCCACAAACTATGGACTCATTTTCAAGGACTCTTCAACTCATCTTCTCAATATGTTTGTATGTATGTGTGTCTGCATTTATTTATTTGTTTTTAATTTGAGCAGTTTGTCTTCTTTTGCATATTGGTTGTTTGTCAGCCATTCTTTGTGTGTAGATTCTACTGTATTTCTTTGTTTACAGTGAATGCCTGAAAGAAAATGAGTCTCAAGGTAGCATATGGTGACATACAAGTAGATTGATAATAAATTTATTTGAACTTTGAACTTTTTGCGTGATTGAGATTTTTACAAATTCCTCCCTGTTGTTTGAAATTATCCCATCTATTTGAAATATTGGCAGTATTATTCACATAAAGGAATGCAATTATAAGAAGGATGTGGAAACATTAGAGAGGGTGCTGAGGAATTTAGCAGGATCCTGCCTGGACGGATAGCATGTCTTATGAAAATAGGCGAACCAAGGCTTTTCTCTTGGAGAGAAGGAGAATGATGGAACTTGATGGAACTATACAGGATGATATGAGGCTTAGATAGAATGAACAACCATCACCTTTTTCCCAGGGCAGAAATGACTATACAAGGGGGCATAAACTTGTTTGGAGGCAAGTACAAGAAGGACGTCAGAGAGTGGAGGGTGAATGGAACATGCTGCTGGGGGTGGGGGTGGTAGTAGAAGCAAATGCATTAAGGACATTTAAGAGGCTATTAGATGGGCAAGTGGATGAAAGAAAGGGTTATGTGGGATGGAAGGAGGAGATTGATCTTGGAGTAGATTAAAGGGTCAGCATAACATCATGGGCTGAAGGGCCTGTAGTTTGCTGTACTGTTCTTAGTTCTATATTCAATCAAATTTACATGTAAATCATGTAAATTAATGCCAAAAATGCTCCTCACCTCTCATGCATCTCCACTGGAGTTTTGAGATATGTATCAGGTCTAAAGGGATTTCTAATGTAAATTTTTGTAATACCTGTTAGGGCATATTCTGGAGTTAGGGTAGAAAGCAAATATTAATTTTCAACAGCACCCAGTCTTCAGATTTGAATGTGGATTGCAGACTGAATTTAAAATGCAGCTCAGAACAGTGGTCATCCTGGAGCTGCAGGCTGGGGTCGAATGCAAACCAGGGAACACCCATTCAAAGCACATGCTGGAGGAACTCTGCTGGCCAGGCAGCATCAATGGAAATTACCGTAGTCAGTTTGGGGCCAAGACCTTTTCATCAGGATTTCTAGCATCTGCAGAACTTCTCATGAGAAACCCATTCACCTGAAACGCCTGCATATGCATAACACAGCTAGAAACAAAGGTGATTAACACTCATTGTGGGTGTGTTGGTGTGTTACAATTATGTGCATCTTAAAGAAGGCATTCTGAATGCATTGTAACTCTAAAAAACTGCCCTGTTGTTACACTTGTTATTTAATATATAAAATGTGATGTAACACAAAGACGAGAAAATCTGCAGATGCTGGAAATCAAAACGACACACACAAAATGTGATGTAATGTTGAGTCAGGAGGCCTCTTCTTCCAAGAGTCTCTCCAGTATGACGTTTGCTTGTTTCCAGAATAGAGATTTCGATATTGCAAGCTTCAGTGACTCCTGGAGACTTTGATCACAGTCACAATACCTAAGTAAGGCGTGTCTTTTAGAAACACAGAAAATCATTGACGAATTGTACAACAATTTCTAGATCATTCTACAATCATTTCTGGCCTCAGTACATATTAGTAAAAGCATCAAAGGGTATGGGGAGAAGGCAGAACAATGGGGTTGAGAGGGTTAATAAATCAGCCATATTGGAATGGCAGAACAGACTCAGTGGGCCAAATAGTCTAGTTCTGCTTCTGTGCCTTATGGTCTTATAGTCTTAATCCTTGACTAGCTGCTTTGTAAGTTAAACCTGGTGTACAATAATTGACAGTCATTTACTTTACTGACATGGATATAGAGCAATTTCCAGTCTTCCCTCATCTTTATTTCTAATCTAGAAGCAAATTATTCTTAAAGTTATTTCTAGACATAGCAGCACGGTCATGTTATGTAGATTTTTGCTTAATTCAAGCAATTTTTCTGGTGCAGAATCACTAGCAAAAACAAATATGTAGAAATCCCTGCTGAAAGCAGTACAACACACTCGTGATCAGAAAGAGTCAGTGTAGTATTGTCAATGTCAATGTACTTCTGTGTATTTCCAGTTTAGTGTCAGTGTGCTACTGTCCCAGAAGATTAATTGCTGACTTTGTCATTGCAATTGTTTGCATTTTGATAACAGTGTTCTTTTGCATAAGCATTTGTTTTTTCTCTGAGAAAACAGTGTTCATTGACTGGTTTAATTAAATGCATGAAGGAAGATGCAGTGTTAGAAAGGATGGATTATTGTTATGAATGCTCTTTTGTCTCTGAAATTTCAGTTTCCATTAACCTACCTTACTTCATGCTTATTTCTCCTCTGAATCACCCACTTGAAGCTGCTTTAATTTTGTATCTCGCTGATTTCATGTTTTCTGTCTAAAGCTTTAAGTGTACAGTTCAGAAATATACTGAAGTCAATAGAAATTAATTTTTAGTGCTAGAACACAGGCATGTTCAGTGTGCCAACCAAGGACAAATTTCTACCATTTTACCTTTTAGTGACTTACCAGAAAAATATCAGGAAGAATTTTTATTACAATGATTCAAGTTCATGTTGTATAATTCTAAATTGAGGATTTTATTGAATTTTAGTTTTGCTTTTCTCCATCATTTTATCTATCATTTTCTCCCTTTCTTTCCCAAGTGGATGCTTTACTAGAGATATAGAAGGCACTTGTGAAATCCTGACCAACTGAGGGAAACTAAGGGTAAGGAAACAGGAAGACACATTAAAGGCAAAGCTATAGTAAATCTAGTCATTAAAACAGATACCACAGACATACTGAGCAAATAGTAAGGATTCTAGATGGGAAACATGCCTGAGAAAGTGTGATCAAGGTAAAGAGGAAGGTATGATTTCCTGTTGGAACACCCAACAGACTGGTATGTCTAGGGGAAAAGGAAATCCAGCCACTCACCAACCCCTCCTCCCGTACACGCAGGTGCTGTGGGAATCAAGTTTATGCAGCGACGCACACACAATAGCAAACTCACACCAGATACTGTTATAGAATATACTTTGATTTTACTAGAACTAAAAGGTTACCAACAATACAGTATATATAAAGGAAAAGAAAATAAAATAAAAAGGTGCCAAAACTTATCAGAGTTCAGTCAGTTTAGTGCACATCGTTGGAGCTCAACCATTGAACCACTCGACCCTCGCCGCTTTCCGCCGACTGCCACGTCCTTGCACCTGGGACCACCCTGGTGGTCGACTGAGCCCCACACGTCCACCTTCCTCGGTGTCCTCTTCCCGACTCTCTGAAAAGACCGTGAAAACCCCCCAGCTCCCAGCCCCACAAGACAAAATAACATTTCCCCATTGGTTAACAAATGAATACAATCCCGATATCAGCAAGTCTAAAGCTAAACAACTGCGAGAGAAAGAATTTATCATAACAAAGAAGCATTCCTACTCTTAACAAAACAAAGAAGCCATTTTCATTAACAAACACAGTACATTGTACATCTAGATTAGTCAATAACACCCTTCCTCACTTAAAGGCTGATTTCAAGAAAATCCCAAATGCCACCTCCCCTCCTTTGTTCATCTAGTTATACAAAATTCAGGAATCTTGGAGTTTCAAAACACAAACCCTTGAAATAGAGAAAACACAAAATGCTCAGTGATGCACTCCTGATGAAGGGTTTCGGCCCAAAACGTCGTCACTACCTCCTCCCATAGATGCTGTCTGGCCTGCTGAGTTCTGCCAGCATTTTGGTTTTTTTTAATTTCCAGCATCTGCAGATTCACTCGTGTTGAAATAGAGAAAATATGTTTTGTGCAGAAACAGAAACAGCAAAAGGCCTAATTTTCACCTAATTTTCATTGGAAATTCATTTACGTACAGTGAATCCTCAACATCCTTGCCCAACAGGAAAAGAAGCAAACTGAATTTTGAAATTTTCTATTAACTCAAGATTAAATTCTAGTTTTTCACTACTCTTGATGGAAGGAAGTGCCTCCTGAAATTATTGTGAACAACTTAACTCTAATTTGGGAGAGCATACTCATTATCCCTACTGTCATGGACATGATTACTTTTCAGAATTACTTTACCTCAGTCTCCAATATGACCCAAAGTACACTGCAGATGCTGTGGTCAAATCAACATGTACAACAAGCTGGAAGAACTCAGCAGGTCGGGCAGCATCTGTTGAAACGAGCAGTCAACGTTTCAGGCCGAGACCCTTCATCAGGCCTGAAGAGGGAGGGGGCAGGGGCCCTATAAAGAAGGTGGGGGGAGGGGAGAAGGAGAAGGCTGGTGGGTAGCAGGTTAAAAACCAATCAAGGGGTGGGGGAGGGGAAGCAGGGAGGGGATAGGCAGGAAAGGTGTGTTGCCTCCCTGGTGACAGGGTGCGGGATATCTCGGATTGGGTCCAGAGTATTCTGAGGGGAGAGGGCAAGAGTCTTGGTACATGTTGGTACCAATGACATAGACAGAAAAAGAGAGGAGGTCTTGAAGGAAGATTACTGGGAGCTAGGAAGGAAATTGAAAAGCCAGACCTCCAGAGTAATAATCTCAGGATTACTGCCTGAGCCACACACTAATGATGGTAAGAATAGCAGAATTAAACAGATGAATGTGTGGCTAAGTAACTGGTGCAGGAGACAGGGCTTCAAATTCTTAGATCACTGGGATCTATTTTGGGGGAGGCATGACTTAATACAGAAACGATGGGTTACACCTGAACTCAAAGGGTACTATTATCCTGGCAGGATTGTTTAATATAGCTGTTAGGGAGGGTTTAAACTAAATTGGCAGGGGGAAGGAAACCAGGGTGTTAGGGTCGAGGAAGAGGAAAATAGAAATAAGTCAAAGATACTGTGCAGCAAAGATGGCAAGAAGGACAGGCAGGTGAATAGACAGGATAATCTGCTGTGCGATAGAAATATAACAAAATCAGTAACGGATACTGATCTAAGTGTACTATACTTAAATTGCCCACAGCAATAAAGTGGATGACCTTGATGTACAGCTACAGGTTAAAAGATATGACATAGTGGCCATCACTGAGTCATGGCTAAATAATGGATGTGATTGGGAGCTGAATGTTCAAGGATACACCGTGTATAGGAAAGATAGGTAAAGGGGGTGGCGTGGCCCTGATGGTAAGCAATGATATCAAATCACTAGAAAGAAGGGACATAGGATCAGAACAATTAGAATCCCTATGGGTCGAGTTAAGAAATGGCAGGGATAAAAAGACACTAATAGCAATTATATACAGGCCTCCAAACAGCAGCTGTGATGTGGACTACAAGTTACAGCTGGAAATACCTTGATTTTCAGAAGGCATTTGATAAGGTCCCACATAAGAGATTGGTGGGTAAAATCAGAGCTCATGGCATTGGGGGGAAGATATTGACATGGATAGAAAACTGGTTGGCAGATAGAAAGCAAAGGGTAGCGGTGAATGGGTGTTCCTCGGAATGGCAGGTGGTGACTAGTGGGGTGCCACAGGGCTCGGTATTGGGACCACAGCTGTTTACGATTTACATCAACGATTTAGATGAAGGCATTGAGAATAACATCAGCAACTTTGCTGATGATACTAAGCTGGGTGGCAGTGTGACGTGATGAGGATGTTAGGAGAATTCAGGGTGACTTGGATAGGCTGAGTGAGTGGGCAGATACTTGGCAGATGACGTTTAATGTGAATAAGTGTGAGGTTATCCACTTTGGGAGTAAGAACAGGAAGGCAGATTATTATCTGAACGGTGTAGAGTTAGGTAAGGGAGAAATACAAAGAGATCTAGGAGTACTTGTTCAGCAGTCACTGAAGGTGAATGAGCAAGTGCAGCAGGCAGTGAAGAATGCTAATGGAATGTTGGCCTTTATTACAAAGGGAATTGAGTACAAGAGCAAGGAAATCCTCTTGCATTTGTACAGAGCCCTGGTGAGACCACACCTGGAGTACTGTGTACAGTTTTGGTCTCCAGGGTTAAGGAAGGACATCCTGGCTATAGAGGAAGTGCAGCGTAGATTCACGAGGTTAATTCCTGGGATGTCCGGACTGTCTTACGCAGAGAGGTTAGAGAGACTGGGCTTGTACACATTGGAATTAAGGAGATTGAGAGGGGATCTGATTGCAACATATTAAGGGATTGGACAAGATAGAGGCAGGAAATATGTTCCAGATGCTGGGAGAGTCCAGTACCAGAGGGCATGGTTTGAGAATAAGGGGTAGGTCATTTAGGACAGAGTTAAGGAAAAACTTCTTCTCCCAGAGAATTGTGGGGGTGTGGAATGCACTGCTTAGGAAGGCAGTGGAGGCCAATTCTCTGGATGCTTTCAAGAAGGAGCTAGATAGGTCTCTTATGGATAGGGGAATCAAGGGATATGGGGACAAGGCAGGAACTGGGTATTGATAGTAGATGATCAGCCATGATCTCAGAATGGCGGTGCAGGCTCGAAAGGCCGAATGGTCTACTTCTGCACCTATTGTCTATTGTCTATAAATAGAAAAAGCGTGTCAGAAGGAAAATGTCAAGATAATTATGGGAGATTTTAATATGAAAGTGGATTGGGAAAGTCAGGAAATACTGGATCTCAGGAGAGGGAGTTTGTAGAATGCCTATGGGATTGCTTTCTGGAGTAGCTTGTCCATAAGCCCACCAGGGGATCAGCTGTTTTGGATTGGGTGCTGTGTAATGAGCCTGAGGTGATTAGGGAGCTAGAGGTAATGGAACCCCTTGGAAGTAGTGATCATAATATGATCGAGTTCAGTTTCAAATTTGAAAAGGAGAAGTTGGTATCAGGTGTATCAATATTTCAGTGGAACAAAGGAAATTGCAGTGGTATGAGAGAGGAACTGGCCCAAGTTGATTGGAAAAGTAAGCTAAATGGAGGGACAGTAGAGCAGAATTGGATGAAATTCCTACTAGAAATAAGGAGGGTGGAGGAAAAATATATTCCAAGATAAAAGAAAATCATAAAAGGAAAAATGACACAAATGTGGCTAACGAGAGAAGTTAAAATTACAGGGAAGCAAAAATTAGTGGGAAAACTGAGGACTGGATGAATTTTAAAAATTTACAGAAGGAAATTAAGAAAGTCATTAGGAAAGAAAAGATGAATTATGAAAGGAAATTGGCAATGAACATAAAAAAGGACACAGTTTTTTTTAAATATATGAAGAGTAAAAGAGTGATACAGGTAGATAAAGGACCTATTGTAAAGGATGCTGGAGAAATTATAATGGGTAACAAAGAGATGGCAGAGGAACTAAATGAATATTTTGCAACAGTCTTCACAGTGGAAGACATTAGCAACATACCTGATAACCAGAGGTCTCAGAAAATAGAATTAGGTACAGTCAAGATTACTAGAGAGAAAGTGCTTGAGAAGCTAAATGGACTAAGGATTGAATAGTCTCCCGGACCAGATGAAGTGCATCCACGGGTTCTGAAGGAGGTGCCTTTGGAGATTGTGGAGGCATTGGAAATAATCTTCCAGGAATCGGTAGACTCTGGCACGGTTCCGGAGGACTGGAAGGTCGCAAATGTTTAAGAAAGGGGGGAGGCAGCAAAAAGAAAATTACAGACCTATTAATCTGATATCGGTAGTTGGAAAGTTATATGAGTCGATCCTCAAGGATAAGATTATGAATTACCTTGAGGTGCATGACAAAATAGGCCCAAGCCAGCATGGTTTCATGAAGGGAAGATCCTGCCTCACCAACCTTTGGAATTTTCTGAGGTAATCTCAAATAAGATTGACAAGGGAGAGGCTGTGGATGTTGTGTATTTGGATTTCCAAAAAGGCCTTTGATAAGGTGCCGCATAAGAGGCTGCTTAATAAGATGAGGGTCCAGGAATTACAGGAAGGATATTGGAATGGGTGGAGCATTGGCTGATAGGCAGAAAGCAAAGAGTGGGAATACAGGGATCCTATTCTGGTTGGTTGCCGGTTACTAGTGGTGTTCCGCAGGGCCTCTTCTTTTTACACTGTATATCGATGATTTAGATTATGGATTAAATGGTTTTGTGGCTAAATTTGCGGATGACACCAAGATAGGTGGAGGAGCAGGAAGTGTTGAAGAAATGGAAAGGTTGCAGAAAGACTTGGTCAGTTTAGGAGAGTGGGCAAAGAAATGGCAGATGAGATACAATGTTGAGAAATGTATGGTTGTACATTTTGGAAGAAGAAACAATCGGGCAGATTATTATTTAGATGGGGAGAAAATTCAAAAGTCGGAAGTGCAAAGGGACTTGGGGGTCCTAGTGCAGGATATCCTAAAGGTTAACCACCAGGTTGGATCAGCAGAAAGGAAAGCGAATGCTATGTTGGCATTCATTTCAAGAGGAATAGTGTATAGGAGTAAGGAGGAGTTGATGAAGCTCTATGGGGCACTGGTGAGACCCCATTTGGAATACTGAATGCAGTTTTGGGCCCCCTATCTTATAAAGGATGTGCTGATGTTGGAGAGAGCTCGGAGAAGATTCACTACGATGATTCCTGGAATGCAGGGACTAACATATGAGGAGCGTTTATCGGCTCTTGGATTGTATTCATTAGAAAATGAGAGGGGATCTCATAGAAACATTTCGAATGTTGAAAGGGTTGGACAGAGTAGATGTGGAAAGGCTGTTTCCCTTGGTGGGTGAGTCCAGGACAAAAGGTCACAGTCTTTGAATTGGAGGGTACCCATTTAAAATAGAGATGAGGAGAAATTTTTTTAGTCAGAAGGTCGTGGATTTATGGAATTCGTTGCCACATACAGCTGTGGAGGCCCAATCATTGAATGTTTTTAAGGAGGAGATTGACAGGTATCTGATTAGTCAGGGTATCAAGGGATATGGGAAAAAAGCCGGAAATTGGAACTAGACGGGAGAATAGTTTAGCTCATGGTGGAGTGGCGGAGCAGACTCGATGGGCCAAATGGCCTACTTCTGCTCCTTTGTCTTGTGATCTTGTGAAAGGTGAAGAAGGACTGTAAGGTGAAAGCACTGTGTAGTAGAAGAAGGCAGAATCACGAGAGAGGTGATAGGCAGCTGGAAGAGGAGGCAGAGTGAAACTGGGATGGGTGAAGGGAGAGGGAGGGAATTACTGGAAGTTGGAGAATTCGATGTTCATGCTAGGGCCATCTGGGTAGTCTCCAGCCCCTTGGCATGAACATCAAATTCTCTGCCTCCTCCTCCAGCTGCCTATCTCCTCTCTCGTGATTCTGCCTTCTTCTACTACACAGTGCTTTCACCTTACATTCCTTCCTCACCTTTCCTGCCTATCCCCTCCCCCACCCCTTGATTGGTTTTTAACCTGCTACCCACCAGCCTTCTCCTTCCCCCTCCCCCCACCTTCTTTATAGGGCCCCTGCCCCCTCCCTCTTCAGTCCTGACGAAGAGTCTCAGTCCGAACCGTTGACTGCTCATTTCCACAGATGCTGCCTGACCTGCTGAGTTCCTCCAGCTTGTTGTACATGTCCAATATGACCCAGTGTTTTATTTCAACACCGTTACATTGACCTCACTGTACCCCAGTGTTTATGAACATTTATCATGACAACCATATTTCTGTGCTGTTTGCATCTATTTTGAAAGCATACAACCTTAGTTTTTTTTAACCAATTACTCAGACCACTGTGCCACTTTCAATGAATTATACATCTCTTTGATCCTATACCACTATCTGATCTGCAATTTATTGGTGGAGATCGATTCACTGAATAATCATATAAATTTCCAGAGCAAGTAAGCAGCCCTCCACAGCCAGCGAGATCTACATAAAGGGAATGGGAAGGGCAAAAGAATGTGGAATGCACAAATGTGATTAGTCTACATTTGTGTGTTTACTCCCTCGGCCAGGTGCATATGGAATGGTTCATTGAATGTTTGATGTAATCATGTTTATTAGTTTGTACACAGGGATGGTCAACAGCAGGGTTACATGTGAATTGTGACAGTGAAGAATAATTCACGTAATGGAAATTAAACTTACTGACAGGGCCAGTGTTCAATTGTTGTTTCCAACTATCCGGAGAATGCATTAGAAGTTAGTTCTTTGATCTGCTGTTCTATGTACAAGATGCTATAGAAACATAGAAACATAGAAAATAGGTGCAGGAGTAGGCCATTCGGCCCTTCGAGCCTGCACTGCCATTCAGTATGATCATGGCTGATCATCCAACTCAGAACCCTGTACCTGCTTTCTCTCCATACCCCCTGATCCCTTTAGCCACAAGGGCCATATCTAATTTCCTCTTAAATATAGCCAATGAACTGGCCTCAACTGTTTCCTGTGGCACAGAATTCCACAGATTCACCACTCTCTGTGTGAAGAAGTTTTTCCTCATCTCGATCCTAAAACGCTTCCCCTTTATCATTAAACTGTGACCCCTCGTTCTGGACTTCCCCAACATCGGAAACAATCTTCTTGCATCTAGCCTGTCCAATCCCTTTAGAATTTTATATGTTTCAATTAGATCCCCCCTCAATCTTCTAAATTCCAGTGAGTATAAGCCTAGTCGATCCAGTCTTTCTTCATATGAAAGTCCTGCCATCCCATGTATCAATCTGGTGAACCTTCTTCGTACTCCCTCTATGGAAAGAATGTCTTTCCTCAGATTAGGGGACCAAAACTGCATACAATAGGTGCGGTCTCACCAAGGCCTTGTACAACTGCAGTAGAACCTCCCTGCTCCTGTACTCAAATCCTTTTGCTATGAATGCCAACATACCATTTGCCTTTTTCACCGCCTGTTGTACCTGCATGCCCACTTTCAATGACTGGTGTACAATGACACCCAGGTCTCGTTGCACCTCCTAATTGGCCACCATTCAGATAATAATCTGTTTTCCTGTTCTTGCAACCAAAGTGGATAACCTCACATTTATCCACATTAGATTGCATTGGCCATGAATTTGCCCACTCACCTAACCTATCCAAGTCACCCTGCATCCTCTTAGCATCCTCCTCACAGCTAACACCGCCACCCAGCTTCATGTCATCCGCAAACTTGGAGATGCTGCATTTAATTCCCTTGTCTAAATCATTAATATATATTGTAAACAACTGGGGTCCCAGCACAGAGTCTTGCGGTACCCCACTAGTCACTGCCTGCCATTCTGAAAAGGTCCCGTTTACTCCCACTCTTTGCTTCCTGTCTGCCAACCAATTCTCTATCCACATCAATACCGTACCCCCAATACCGTGTGCTTTAAGTTTGCACACTAATCTCCTGTGTGGGATTTCACCTCTTTCCAAATGTGCTGTTATCACATCTTTGATAAGCAACTCTAGCATTTTCCCCACCAGCGATGTCAGACTAACTGGTCTGTAATTCCCCGGTTTTTCTCTCCCTCCTTTTTTAAAAAGTGGGGTTACATTAGCTACCCGCCAATCCTCAGGAACTAATCCAGAATCTAAGGAGTTTTGAAAAATTATCACTAATGCATCCACTATTTCTTGGGCTACTTCCTTAAGCACTCTGGGATGCAGACCGTCTGGCCCTGGGGATTTATCTGCCTTTAATCCCTTCAATTTACCTAACAACACTTCCCTACTAACATGTATTTCCCTCAGTTCCTCCATCTCACTAGACTTTCGGTCCCCTACTATTTCCGGAAGATTATTTATGTCCTCCTTAGTGAAGACAGAACCAAAGTAGTTATTCAATTGGTCTGCCATGTCCTTGTTCCCTATGATCAATTCACCTGTTTCTGACTGTAAGGGACTGTAAGATTTGTCTTGACCAATCTTTTTCTTTTCACATATCTATAAAAGCTTTTACAGTCAGTTTTTATGTTCCCTGCCAGCTTTCTCTCAAAATCTTTTTTCCCTTACCTAATTAAGCCCTTTATCCTCCTTTGCTGGACTCCGAATTTCTCCTAGTCCTCAGGTGTGCCGCTTTTTCTGGCTAATTTATATGTTTCTACTTTGGACTTGATACTATCCCTAATTTCCCTTGTCAGCCACAGGTGCACTACCTTCCCTGGTTTATTCTTTTGCCAAACTGGGATGAACAATTGTTGCAGTTCATCCATGCAATCTTTAAATGCTTGCCATTGCATGTCCACCGTCAACCCTTTAAGTATCATTTGCCAGTCTATCTTAGCTAATTCACATCTCATACCTTCAAAGTTACCCTTCTTTAAGTTCAGAACCTTTGTTTCTGAATTAACTATGTCACTCTCCATCTTAATGAAGAATTCTACCATATTATGGTCACTCTTACCCAAGGGGCCTCACACGACAAGATTGCTAACTAACCCTTCCTCATTGCTCAATACCCAATGGCTTGCTCTTTAGTTGGTTCCTCGACATGTTGGTTCAGAAAACCATCCCGCATACATTCCAAGAAATCCTCTTCCTCAGTACCCTTACCAATTTGGTTCACCCAATCTATATGTAGATTGAAGTCACCCATTATAACTACTGTTCCTTTATTGCATGCATTTCTAATTTCCTGTTTAATGCTATCCTCAACCTCACTACTACTGTTAGGTGGCCTGTACACAACTCCCACCAGCATTTTCTGCCCCTTAGTGTTATGCAGCTCTACCCATATCGATTCCACATCCTCCAGGCTAATGTCCTTCTTTTCTATTGTGTTAATCTCCTCTCTAACCAGCAATGCTACCCCACCTCCTTTTCTTTCCTGTCTATCCCTCCTGAATATTGAATATCCCTGGATGTTGAGCTCCCATCCTTGGTCACCCTGAAGCCATGTCTCTGTGATCCCAACTATATCATATTCATTAATAACTATCTGCACATTCAATTCATCCACCTTGTTATGAATGCTCCTCGCATTGACACACAAAGCCTTCAGGCTTGTTTTTACAACACTCTTAGTCCTTATACAATTATGTTGAAAAGTGGCCCTTTTTGCTTTTTGCCCTGGATTTGCCTGCCTGCCACTTTTACTTTTCACCTTACTACTTTTTGCTTCTACCCTCATTTTACACCCCTCTGTCTCTCTGCACTTGTTCCCATCCCCCTGACACATTAGTTTAAATCCTCCTGAATAGCAGTAGCAAACGTTCCCCCTAGGACATTGGTTCCAGTCCAGCCCAGGTGCAGACCGTTCTGTTTCTTCCTATTGGGAAGAAGGTTCCAGGGTCTTTTTTAATCCAGCAAAAAGAAAACATACAATGTGGGATTATATGTACTTGAGCTGGAGGCTATTGCCTTTTCATGCAGTTTTCCAGATGGCTTGTTGCAGTTGGTTGGTAAGCAGCTACTGCACATTGAGCTTTTCGGGGTTTCTCTCTGTCTTCTCTATCTATACCCCTCATGATTATAAATACCACCTATAAAGTCCAAGGAAAGTAACCAAGGAGAACCTAAGCTTTTTCAATCTATTCTTGTCACTGGAAACATTTTAGTAAATCTCTTCTGCAACCTTGCTATAGTCTAGTATCCTGAGTTAGACAAAATGTGTCATCATGACTTCTTGACTCTTGCGCTCTTTATCTCTCTTTGTAAAACTGATTCTATTTGCATGGGATTAGCAGTTAGCACAATGTTATTACAGCTCAGGGCATTGCTGTTTGGAGTTTAATCCAGCATCATCTGAAAGGAGTCTCTATGTTCTCCCTGTGGAATGCATGAGTTTTCTCCAGGGGCTCTGGTCCAAAAATGCACCAGTTAGTCGGTTCTGAATTGTCCCATCATTAGGGTAGGGTAAATTAGTGGGGGGGGAGGGGTCTCAACAGCTCAGCTTGAAGGTCCAGGAGGACCTCAATAAATAAATTCACTTTTAGTCACACTCTCAACTTTCTCTGTCAGTTTCATTTACTTTTGCATATAGGTTCTCTATTCTTGAATGGACCACCTTCACCCTCACCCCACCCCCCCCCCATTTATACTGCTTCCATTCATCCTTCCTACCACTATATTAAATTTGGCATTTCTCAGCACTGAATACCATCTGCCACCTCTCAGCCCATTCCACCAGTCTGTCTGTTCTTGAAGTTATTCTTATCCTCTTCATAATCTGAAGTCTTCTTCATTGGCAAATTTGGAAACCATGTTGTGTACGTGTAAATTGAAATCGTTAAGATACATTAAGGAAAGCAAGGGTCCTATTGAGGAACCTTGGGGAATATCAGTTCCCTGCAGATCCAAACGCAACCTTTTCTCACTGCTCTGTGCTTTTGTGACTTAGTTTACCATCCATGCTGTAACAAATTCTTCCATTCTATAAAATCGAATCTTCATGGTTCCCATTCAGAGGTTTGTTAAGGTAATACTACATCAACTAGAACTCTCGGTGGTGGTGTGTGTATCTACATCAACATGGAATGGTGTAAGAACTCTGTGCTGGTTTCCAGACACTGCTCATCGCTAGTGGAGTTTGTGGCTGTTAGATGCAGACCATTTTATTTGCCACGGGAATTCACCTCTGTCCCTACATTCGGTGTCTACATTCCCCCCAGTGTTAATGCTAAGGAGGTGCTCTGTGAACTGCACAGGGCTCTTAGCGAACTGCAGAACGCACACCCTGATGGTCTGTTTATTGTCACCAGTGATTTTAGCCACGCAAACCTTAAGTCAGTGCTCCCCAAATTTCATCAGTATGTGGACTTTGCAACAAGGGGGGAGGACTTGTTGGACCTGGTTTACACAAACATCCCCGACGCATACCAGACAGAGCCCCGCCCCACCTCGGATACTCAGACCACATCTCTGTTATGCTAATCCCAGCATACAGACCGCTGGTCAGGCGCTCCAGACCAGTTCAGAAGCAGGTGAAAACCTGACCAGCAGGAGCCATCTCTGCTCTTCAAGACTGCTTTGAACACACTGACTGGCACATGTTCAGGGAGGCTGCAACCGATGGCGACTCTACCAACTTAGAGGAGTACAGAGCATCAGTGACCAGCTACATCAGCAAGTGCATTGATGATGTCACTCTGTCCAAGACCATCACTATACGCGCTAACCAGAAGCCTTGGATGACCGCAGAGGTGCGTGCGCTGCTGAGGTCCTGCGACTCCGTCTTCAGAGCAGGCGACAAGGCAGCTCTAACAACAGCAAGGGCCAAACTGTCCCCAGCCATCGGAGGGGCAAAGTTTGCACATGCCCAGCTAATCCACAGCCACTTCCAGGACAGCGGAGACATGCAGTGCATGTGGAAGGGCATCCAGGACATCACTAATTACAGGACAACATCACCTGACTGTGCAGGTGATGCCTCCCTCCCAGATGCGCTGAATAATTTCTACACCCGGTTTGAGGCGGAAAATGATGTGGCGGCGAGGAAGTCCACCCCTCCTACAAATGACCAGGTGCTGTGTCTCACTGTGGCCGACGTGAGAAGAACCCTGTGCAGGGTCAACCCAGGGAAGGCTGCTGGACCAGACAACATCCCTGGTAGAGTGCTCAGAGGATGTGCAGACCAGCTAGCAGATGTTCTCACAGACATCTTCAACATCTTCCTGAGCAGCACCACCGTTCCAACATGCTTCAAGGCCGCCACCATGCTCCCCGTGCCGAAGAAGTCTTCAGTGTCCTGCCTAAATGACTACCGTTCCGTTGCACTTACATCCATCATCATGAAGTGTTTCGAGAGGCTCATCATGAGGCGTATCAAGACCCTACTGCCCCCCTCACTGGACCCCCTGCAGTTTGTGTACCATCCCAACTGCTCAACAGATGACGCCATTGCCACCACCCTCCACCTGGTCCTAACCCACCTGGACAAAAAAGACATATATGTTCGGATGCTGTTCATAGACTTCAGTTCAGCATTCAACACAATCATCCCTCAGAAACTGATTGGAAAGCTGAGCCTACTGGGCCTGAACACCTCCCTCTGCAACTGGATCCTAGACTTCCTGACTGGGAGCCCTCAGTCAGTCCGGATCAGGAGCAGCATCTCCAACACCATCACACTGAGCACAGGCGCTCCCCAGGGCTGCGTGCTCAGTCCACTGCCGTTCACTTTGCTGACCCACGACTATACTACAACACACAGCTTGAACCATATCATCAAGTTCGCCGATGACACGACCGTGGTGGGTCTCATCAGCAAGAATGACGAGTCAGCTTACAGAGAGGAGGTGCAGCGGCTAACGGACTGGTGCAGAGCCAACAACCTGTCTCTGAATGTGAACGAAACGAAAGAGATGGTTGTTGACTCCAGGAGGGCACGGAGCAACCATTCCCCGCTGAACAGCGACGGCTCCTCGGTAGAGATCGTAAAGAGCACCAAGTTTCTTGGTGTTCACCTGATGAAGAATCTCACCTGGTCCCTCAACACCAGCTCCATAGCAAAGAAAGCCCAGCAGCATCTCTACTTTACGCAAAGGCTGAGGAAAGTCCATCTCCCACCCCCATCCTCATCACATTCTACAGGGTTTGTATTGAGAGCATCCTGAGCAGCTGCATCACTGCCTGGTTCGGAAATTGCACCATCTTGGATCACAAGACCCTGCAGCGGATAGTGAGGTCAGCTGAGAAGATCATCGGGGTCTCTCTTCCCACCATCACGGAAATTTACACTACATGTTTCATCCGCAAAGGAAACAGCATCATGAAGGACCCCACTCACCCTTCATACAATCTCTTCTCCCTCCTGCCATCTGGGAAAAGGCTCCGAAGCATTCGGGCTCTCATGACCAGACTATGTAACATTTTTTCCCCCAAGCTATCAGGCTCCTCAATACCCGAAGCCTGGACAGACACCCTATTGTCCTGTTTATTATTTATTGTAATGCCTGCACTGTTTTTGTGCACTTTATGCAGTCCTGTGTAGGTCTGTAGTCTAGTGTAGCTTTCTCTGTGTTGTTTTTTTTACGTAGTTCAGTCTAGTTTTTGTACTGTGTCATGTAACACCATGGTCCTGAAAAACGTTGTCTCCTTTTTACTATGTACTGTACCAGCAGTTATGGTCGAAATGACAATAAAAGTGACTTGACTTGACTTGAGATTTCCCTCAGTTACTTTCTGTGCTTTCACCAAAACAATCTATCCAGCTGTATGACACAATTTGCCTCTAGCAAGTTCATACTGCTTTCTCTAATCAATTCACATAACTATTTCTATGCCTGATTAGTGATTCCATATTGTTCCCAGACCTCAGGAATACTTGGACCTAAAGATGTATGGAAGTTTCCTGTCAGGGCACTTGCAACTGTGTCAAAATCTGTCAAACATTGTTTACCTGCGATGAAGACAGGTTCACCCAGCAAAACGATTCATGCTTTGTCAATGCCCAGTTAACTATTTGCAAAACAATGAACTTCAGCATTTTTCCAACAGCTGATGTTATTTTTTACTCACCCTTTCTACTTTCCAGTCCAGCTGGACCATTTTAAAAACTGAGAAATTTTGGCAAATTGCAATCAACAAATCTACTATATCTGTGGTTACACACAAAATGCTGGAGGAATTTAGCAAGCTAGGAAGTATTTACTGTATGGAGAGGAATGAACAGTCAACATTTCGGGCTGAGTGCTTTCATCAGTCCTAAAACAATGACAGTTTATTGCTCTCCATTGATGCTGCCTAATTTGCTCAGCTCCTACAGCATTTCTTGTGTTATCTTGTGGTCATTTCTTTTAAAAGATGAGAACCATTTAATCCACAGAAATAGTCTGCTTTTGGCCTGTTGGAAAAATATTGTTATTAATGATTTTAATTTCCTGACTTGCTATTACCCCCTTTTATATCCCACACACATTTGGTGTTCCTTACTGTGAAGTTAAAGTACAATACATTTTAAATGTTTCTACATTCCCTTATTGACATCATAATTCCTCCTATCTCAACTTCCAGGGAATCCAAAATGACCTTCATTACTTCCTTTTCACTTATTTGCAGATTATCTGCATTTATATTTCTTACTAGCTTATGATAATGATTTCCACTTTTCATCATTTTTAGATCTTCCTTTGCTCCTCATCTTCAAGCCTTTTGATCATTAAAATCCTCATTTTACAACTAGATAATCAACGTTTTTGATAAGTCATGATGGAATATGTTCCCTGTAAAGTTTTTATTTCTCAGCGGAACATAATTTTGTTGAGAATTTTCAAACATTTTTTAGATGTATACCATTCATCAACTACCCTAATTTCCCATTCCATGCTATCGACTTGTCCTTCACCTGCATATGCTTGGCTTTATTTAAGTTTAACACTCTAACCTCCCGCAATTCTGACTCAATGATCATTCCAAATGTTACTGATTCTTCATTGTGCCTTCATCTACCAAGGTCCTACTCTATAGAAATCCCATTTTCCATTTGAAAAACTCACTGCATATGCTGGAAATCTGAAACACAAAGTGTTGGAAAAATCCAGCAGGTCAGTTAGCATCTATGGAAAGACAAACAGTTAGTATTTCAGGTCTGTATCCCTACCGTTGACTTAGTCTTTCCACAGATGCTGTCTGACCTGCTAAGTTTTCCAGCATTTTCCATTTGTTCCTGTTTAGAGTTTCTTGCCTGGCTATCTCTTTTTCCTCCTTTAAGATGCTTTGATTTTAATAAAAAGCCTATGGTATTTCCTTGACCAAGGCATTTCACAAATTCCTGAACAATTTTTGAAGTACTGGAGTTCCAAAAAAATTTATTTCAGTGGTAACACTGCTCTGAAGTGCCTTGTTAACCAAGGCTTACCTCAGTTGCTGTAAATACAATATTAATATTTTCATATATATTAATTTTCCAATGGCGTCTTTGTCCAACTATGTTATGAAGGTAATTGCTGCTGCTTTTGTTGGTCATACATGAACCTTATTTAGGTGGTTTAACTTCCTCACTGGAACTGTAAATAGCAACTTCCCACATTCCCACTGCCAGAGCAAGAGCTCCTCTTTGCTTCCTCCTCCTACTCATTTTCTTGCCATCAGAAATTATATCAGCAAAACATGCTGAAAACCTCCACCAAACCTTAGTGATTCTCTATAATGTGAGATGCCATGCTGGCTCAAACGGTTGCTTCCTGTGGCAGCCACCATTTTATTCCTTGTGCTCTTTGACTCTCATTCCAAAGCAGTGGTTGTGTGTTTGTCATTTCCTTATAAGGCAAACATCCAAGCATTTCAGTGTATGTCTGCCAGTAGCCAAGTGGTTTATTCCAGCTGAATAGTTATGATAGGCAGGCTCCAGAATACAGAGTCATTAAAATTCCCCAGCAGAACATAGAACAGAGAACAGTACTGCTCAGGAACAGGCCCTTTGGCCCACAATGTTGTGCTGAACCAGCTAAAAAGTGAATTAACAAAAAAACAAAAACTCATCCTTCCTACCTACACAAGGTCCGTATCCCTCCATTTTCCTCATATTCATCTGCCTATCTAAACATCTGTCAAAAGTATTTGCCTTTACCACCATACCAGGCACCACTCTCTGAGTAAAATACTTTGCCCTCACATCCCCCTTTGAACCTACTTTGCACCAGACTGTGGCAGTTAACAGTTTCTCAGCAGTTTACTATATGGCCAATTTTGATCCCGGCCAAATGCCCCAGGGTCTCTTCCTTCAACAAAGCCAAGACACGTTGGTCTTATTTGCATGCAGCCATCATGTGCACCACTATCTCAAGCAGAAGCACACACATCACAGCTCACTTTTATTCTTGAAGAGCAAAGGAATAAAACATGCCTCATTGCATTTTCTAGCATTGCATGTTTTATCAACACAATGTACTTTATAACTCTGATCTTTGGTTATCAGGACATTTAACAATATCGAAAAATTCATGTCATTTTGTGTGCATAGGAATGCAAAGTACCTAAGTTCCTGTCACAAACTTTTAAATTTACAAAATTTCACTTTACAAAATGTTTTCCAGGTTAGCATTAGTTTTATAAACCAAGGAACAGCTGTATTCGCGCACTTGCTGTATCAGAACTTCAGCATGGACATAATCAATGCATCTGATTTTCTGCACTAAAATTGACTGAAAAATGGACTTAAGGGCACAAGACCCTTCTCAGTAATTTTCCACAATTGCTGCAGGCATCAGGAAAAAGCCAAGGCAAGCCTGTGTTTCATGTGGCCCATCCATTATGTGGACCAGATGTGAAACCTTTGTTCCTACCTGCCCATCTTCTCCCTTCCCATATGGCTGTTTGAAGAAACTTAGTCTTCATTGTTGAGCCTCAGGAAATGATTGGGTTATGAAAGTCGTTTGAAAGCAAAAGCACGTTTTCCCTTTATTTTTCAAGATATGTCTTTATCCAGTTTCCTGGCATAACAATGGAAATACCCACTGTTGTATATCCACTCAATGGATATAGCTTTCCTCATTCTGTATCCCTGCCATACCAAGACAGTGGAGATAAGTACAGCAATTGTTGGTGTTATTGTAATTAGAGGATTCAACAGAGTGCTATGCAAAAATGTATCAAAACAATGTTTGTTAATCATTCTGGGCCTGGTTGGGAAAAGGAGGCCTGTAACATGTCACCTCTTTTCCCTCTTGGATTTAGTTCCTGGTTTGTAGATCCATCCCACGGTAGACTTGGAGAAAGGGCCGGGGAGGGGAGGGGGTACATGGAGACCACAATCAGTGTGGATGCTTCCTTCTTGCTGACAGACAGCACAGATGCCCCTCAGGGATGTGTGCTCAACCCACTGTTCTGCTCTTTCTACATATCACTGGGTGACTAGGCACACCATGCTGATGTCATCACTGTCGTTGACAGAATCTCAGGTGTTGACAGGTGTAAGACAGATTGGTTGGTTAAGTGGTGTCACAATAACATTGTAAGCAAGACATTGTTATCATGTAATGCATTGCACTATTGTTTCAAAATTAACAAATTTCATGACATATACCAGTGATATTAAACCTATATTCTGACTGGACTGATGTAGGTTGAGACCATGGAGGTGAGGGCCGCTGGAGCTTGTTTAGGTGTGTGGCTGTGCTAATTTGACAAGCTTGTGCGTGGCCCTCTCAAAATTCTTGGTGACTTTCTAAATTCCTTCCTAGTGGTTTGAATGGCATTGGAGTTGGATCTCCCATTACAACTCAAACTATTACATGGTAACTCACCACCAGATCTCAACTCTAAGTTGATATTCCACAGTACATAAAGTTTACCCATCTAAGATGTGTCTGTTGGTGTCACTTCATTGCTCCTATATTGCCCAGTCAAAAATGGTTGGTGAAATGGAACTGAAAGAAAGGCACATATATAGGATTATGGGCAGAAAACAGAGAAGCAAGTAAACTCTGCATGCAGCTGAGAAGAAATCGTACTGAAGAATGTAGGGGCTCAGAAATTACAGATTAGCAAACAGCCATGCAGTTTCTTAAATGGTCTTGAATCTCTTGTGTCCACTCCAATAATGGCCACCAAAGACTTCTCAGGAAGTCAGACTCACAATTTCTCCACAGCTTTTGTGGTGCTGTTGGCATCAATCATGTGGAGAGGCATGGTAGCATTGTGGTTAGCATGATGCTATTACGGCTCGGGGAGTTTCAGAGTTCAGTGTTCAATTCCAGCACCATGTCTCTGTCTGTCCTCCCCATGCAACTCAGGGGTTTTCTCTGTCTCCTCCGGTTTCTCCCACAGTCCAAGGACATCCGGAAGGGTTAATTGGTGATTGTAAATTGTCCCATTATTAAGTTCAGGTTAACCAGGATTGTGGGGTAGTTGGGACAGCGTGGCTTGATGGGCCAGAAGGGCCTACTCCACACCGTGTCACCAAAAACAAACAAATAAATAAAGTATGTTTATCACATTTGTAAAATGATTGTGCTATTTACTATCAAATGTAACTAACTGGAAGGTGAGCGTATTGTCCTGAGGCTCAGAGTACTATCAAAGCAGGTGGAAGTAATCTTACTGAACTTGTACAAGTTCAGGAAACTTCTTACTGACACTATACCCACATCTTTGCATTTACCTTACTTGCTTTCTGCTCCCATTGTTACTTGGCTATGTATATTGGCTTTCTACTTGGCTTTCCTTCCCTGTGTGAAGTCCAATAAGATCTCCAGAGGCAAATCAAGAGTCACAGAATCTATTAAATTTCAGAGTTCGAAGGAATGAGATCAACCACTTTCTCCAGCCAATAGCACCTTCTCTTTAAGAGGTGCAGGCATTGTTTTTTTATCCCAACTAGCTACATGTAATTTTGTGCTGGTGAGATGGAAAATTGGATCCCACATGTGTATGCTAACTCAAACAATGAAGCTAGCGCTGTTTGTTCAGTGAGTGTTGTCTGAGCCTCATAGTAGGTTAAACAGGCATGGATTTCCAACAAACTCCAACATCCAAAGATTTATTTTTTTCCTTTATCCTGTGAAATTTTTGAAGATTTATCTTCTACAAGGGAGATAAAATCTTTCCCATTATTTATTTTGGATAGGATAGTAGCAATCCTTGCAGCAACACTAAACAAAGCTGAAAAATAATGTAATACGTTTGTCTTTTTTACTTCAATTTTTTTTGTACCAGTTGAAAATCAATTTGTTGACCGTAAATGTTCAACTGGCCCACAAATATAGACTAGCCGTGCACTGCTTGATATGAGATAATGACAGTGACAGAACAGGATCTACAACTTTTACCTCAGCACAGCCAAATAATCATATCCTATCATCAGGGAAGCTGCCCAGTGTCTGCATCAAATTTCATAATGCCTCAAAAGAAACTTACTGGATGTTGGAATGAGAATTTCCAATCTCAGCTCTTGCAAATCAATCTTGGAGATGGTTACCACGTGCTGGATTAAAAATGTCACCTCATAAGCAACAAAAATGCAATCTATGTTTTCTTGCTTTATGGAATTTTTATTCCATACATATACATGCATAGTAACAACATTGTTGAGAAATAATTTCTATCAGAAGTAGAACAATATTCATTTTATCACCAGTTGCAGCATTGGTACTCTTATTCAGATTTCATTGTCCCAAAATGACTTTTGTAATAGCAACTGCAACTATTAATTATAGTTCCAATAAAATACAGCAGAAGGGTTTCAACCACTGTTCAATACTGCTTCCAGTAACGTTGTTCATATTAAATTTTGCATTTTACAGCAAATGTTTCAAAAGTGAGACAAAAGCGTCAGCAAAGGAAAATACAGTACAGATACAAGAATGTTAGCAACTTCAATAAAACATACATACCTCAGTTTAAGAAAGTGGATAGGAACAAACTGCTACATATTTTTCATCTTAAGCAAAGCCTACTGCTTACTGTATATGCTGTTATATAAGCTGCAATTTAGGACTGAAAATGTTATATTAAATATCAAATGAAATCTGAATACTTCTTTAGTAGTTCTTTAAGTCCTTCATATGTTCTGGTGTTTGCAGTCTCAAAATAAAACAACTTATATTCTGGCACATACAGGAAAATTGCAACAAATACAGGGATATTCGAATACACAAGTGCTTTACCTCACCAGTTTACCTACAAATGCTGTCTCTATGTATGTGACTCATACTCTCTCTACAGTGCACAAGAATAACTATACAATGTTCAAAACAATTTCAGTATAAACTTCAAATAAAATTGAAATTTAACTACAGCTATGAATACTGCTTGGAAAATAAATTAATTCTGGTGAAAAATAGTACTGGCATTTCACATTAATATCAAGACTTATGAACTGCATTATGAAGTGACAGACTAGCCTCAAGCTATTGAACTAAACAGCCATCCCTTGATTGTCCTGGTGTAAATTGTTCTGATGTAAATCAAGCAGCATTTTTAAAATTCTTTTCACATTTTTATACAAAGTGTGCATGACCAACACTATACTACAAACAGGTGCAGTGCATGGCAGCAGCTTTCATTTGACATGTTCTGCAGCATGTGACGAGCAGTAGAACTTCTTGTGGGTTATAAAGTTAGACAAGTTACTAAACTGAATGTCACACAGGCGGCAGTATTTCCCGCTGTTTGTTGACTGCACAGAACCACCTACGTTTTTTGAAGTGTGAACAGATTGCTCTTCTAACAAAGCTTTAGCTGTGGGTGGTGGGTTTTCATGTGGAATTACGGGAGACTCAGATACCCAAGGAGGAGATTTGTGGCCATCTGCTTGCTGGGAACTCTGAGATAAAGTATCCTGGTGTGGGTTGCTTGAGAACGATCTTTCATCCGGTTTTATCCCCCCATTGACTGCCGTCATTCCCCTGCTCTTAGGTATCAAGGAAGCAGGTTCTTTCTTCTGTGATGAGCACCCATTGGAAACAGGCTGGTCTTCAGGAAGATCACTTCTGTCTCGTGTGGCTTGCACCAGCTCATCTATTTCACTTCGTATGAAAACAGCTCCTGAGATGTAGTCAATTGGCTTAATCCCGTAATATGGAGATAACTGCTCACTCCCTGTCATCTTTTTGATTGCTCCAGGGTAAAGGCAATGTGGATAGACCACATTCTTGTTTTCTTCTTTAGCGGAAATGAGCTGAGCTGCCTCACTGAAGGTTTTCAGACCATAGAGGGTTCCTAACTGCGGGGGTAATATATTTCCATTTGGGGAGACCAGTTTTGAATTTTCGTTTTTCTCACACTTCACTGTATTTCTTTCATTGCTGACCTCAGGGCTGACCGTTTCCATTTTCATTAAAGCACTATCCTTCTGCAACTCATGAAACTTCAACTGCTCTAAATGGCCTGCTTCCGCACGAGAGACACACATACCTGGGCAAAAATTTTGCTTGTGTGCAAGGTAACTCTCTACTTTGTTAAAACTAATCTTGCACACTGTACATTCATGGTAGTCCAAAAGTCTCTTAGGAGAACAGCTTGCCTTCTCGGTTTGAGGTGAACACTTTTTGCTTAAATCCATAGGGAGATCTAGGTCCATACTGGCAACAACTGACTGCGTTGCACCACACTTAGCAGAGGGTAAGAGAGAAGTAAGGGTTCTAGTTCCCGTGATGGAGGGCTCCATTTGCTTTCCAAGAAACATTTCACACCGCCGGTGGGAGTTCTCAGCTAGATTTTCCAGTGATTCCTGAGAAGACGTTCCAGGGCTACCCATGGCCGACACGCTGAAAAAAGCTTGCTGGACCATCTGTGACCTTTGCTCCTGTTCTGGGTGCGACATCTCATACATCTTCCGCCGCTTGCGGCTGCGTATGGTCCTTTGCATCGCTGGTACTTTGTTTGCCGCCATTCGCTTCATCGGTGGATCATGTCGCGAGGCGCAGTAGTACTGCTTGTGCACGGCATACGTTTCATGCCTGCTAAAAGTTATATTACAGGCTTCACATGTAGTCTTATTTGGATCATTAGCTGCATCCAATACAGGAGTGCTGGGATTCTTCACATCCTTCAGCTTTCCATCATATTGTTCATCATTGCTGCTGGCTGATGGTTCCTTCTTCAACTGCATGCAATGATCTTTCTCTGAGCTTTTCCCATCAGGCCCTGCTACATCCAGGACTACAGAGGAGTTGATACTGGTTGACTGAAGAAGTGGATTTTCTGGATTGGGTGCGTTACAAACAGCGTTGTGAATGCTAATGGGGCTGGGTCCACTGCTGGGACTTATTGCCTCTGGTATCTTCTCATTAGTGCTGGCAAAGTCCGGCGACTTGACTACATGCTGCCATCGTGTACTACAGTAATGTTTCTTGTGGATCAAATAATTATCCAAGTTATTGAATGTAATATTGCATTCAAAGCAAATGGCCCCCTTTGGTACAAGTGGACTGTAAATAACAGGTGGATAGTTGCTTCCGCCTTGTCTTAATCTGCGGTGCACCAGTTCAGACATTTTAGCTAAGATCTCTGAAGCTTGAGGAACCATGGATATATCCTGGGAGAGAGCAAACTGAGACAGAAAGGGGCCCATTGGGACAGTGGATCCTATGTTAGGTTGAATTGGAGAGGAAGCGAGTCGCGGGCTGGATGGCTCTGATTTGATTCTGGCAAAAGGAAAATTCTGTCTGTTTCCTGCTGGCTGGGCTTCAATCTTCTGATGTGTTACACCCATCTGTGCATTTTTCTCTATCTTTTCTCCCTCAGTGTCAGAGCATATTTCCTTACTCTGGCTGACCCCTGGGCTTGATGGAACTTCCTGCCTGCTTGCTGCATCTGCTGCTATCGACTGGAAGGTGTCCTCATTGTCAAGAGGCAAGTGTTCATTTTCACTTTCCCTTTGCAGCTTCCTGCTTTGACTGTGATGAAGCTCCTGGTGTTGCAGAAGCTTCCTGTGGCTTTGGAAACCAAAGTGGCAATGATTGCACTTGAAGGCAGCTGGTGTGAGGTGAGTGAGTACGTGATGTTGGAAGCTCAGCACATTGTCTGTCATGTACTCACAGATGGTACACTTCAGGCTGGCACCAGCAGAAAGACAATCTTCAAATCTCAGACCTGTACAGAGAGAAAACAGTTTCACTGTTGTGTTTCCATTAGTTTGATAACAGTTTAGCAACAGAAATCTGTTCTCTATTTTAATCCATTCTTATTAACCTCCATTGAGTATGGTTTTACCATACTTGAAAAAATAACTTACACTGTACTAGTTATGTATATCATTTAGTAGATAAAGCGCATGAAAGCATGGTCTTTTACAGAACTATGAACAGAAGGGTTACTAAAGAGAATAAATATTGCTGAAAGAATGCAGATTTAAAGAGGCTAAAAATAACCTTAGCAATTTTATTAGTTAAACTTTTTAGATGATTTTTCTCTGTCCACTATTATAACACAATTGAATAAAATTCTCAAAATAAATGAGTTAATACCACTACTTAAACAGCAAATAACACAATGTCAAACACATTGAACAATAATGCATTGAAATTCATACTATTATACTGCTTTTGTAAATTTTATTTGCTACTGTACATCTCTGACAATCTCTAAAGTATTTGAGATATATTTAAACATTAAACCATAAATAATGTAAGAGATTTGACACCCTCTACTCTATACAATCATATCAGAATGGGTTTACCACAAAAACCACAAAAAATAAATAAATTAAACCCAAATTTATCCGATCAGTGTTTCCGATGTAACCAAGAAATTGGTACTTTTTTACATTCTACTTGGTCTTGTTCTAAAATTCAACCTTTTTGGACAAATTTAAGAGTTTTATTGGAACAAATTATTGGAATACAACTTCCACACAATCCAATATTACTTTTACTAGGTGATATTGAAGGGATAAAACTGATACCCAAATTGAATAAATATCAGAACGAATTTATAAAAATTGCATTGGCAGTAGCCAAAAAGGCTATTGCAGTTACTTGGAAATCGGATACATATTTAAGTATAGATTGTTGGAAGAAAGAAATTTATGGCTGTATTCCACTTGAAAAAATTACTTATAATTTAAGAGATAAATATGAAACATTTTTGAAAATTTGGCACCCTTATTTACAAAAGACAGGATTAAATATATAGGTGCTCCGAAGATGAAATAATTGGTTATTTGGGGAAAGAAATAAATATATATACTAAAGTTATTACGAACTCCATGGAACATGTGGGGATCTTCCAATATCCAGGCACTCTTTCTTTCTCTTTCTTTCTTTCTTTCTTTCTTCTTTTTTTTCTATAGGGATGTTGGGGGGAGGGGTTAAGGGGAGGGGGCATGGGTAATATACATTTTTTTTAATATACTTTTATTCTGTAATTACTTGAAAACACAATAAAAAAAGTTTAATAAAAAAAAAAGAATGGGTTTGTGTGACATACCGGAGGAAATGACCATTAAAATTCCCCTGAGCACAGTGAGCCCTTCTGCAGGGCCAAAAAAATAAACTGCTTATGAAAATCTGCACTGACATGCACTTTGTGGGGCAATCATGCTGACTGGTGCACATCTCTTGTCCTTAAAGAGATCTTAAAATATATCAGTGGCAACAGCTTTTCCCACTGGCACACAATAACAATTTCTGTAAAGGAGCTGCATGCAACAGTTGAAACTAACACACATCAGGCCTGCACCTTTTAAAAGGGGAAGTCAGCAATCAAGCAATGACCAAAGTCCTTTTAAAACATGGATTTCATACATTGGTACAACCACCATTTACTATCCATTCTCAATTGCCCTGAAGTGAGTGTTGCATCAGGGGGCAGGTAAAAATAAAGCAGATTACTGAATCTGGAGGGACATGTAGGCAAGATAAAGTAATAATGACAGATTTCTGTTAGAGGGCTATGGGTAAGCCTAGGTAGTTCTAAGGTAAGAACATGTTTGGCACAGCTTTGTGGGCCAAAGGGCCTGTATTGTGCTGTAGGTTTTCTATGTTTCTATGAAACTAATTGAAAGGAAAACACAACTGGGAAGAAGGTGTCTACTTCGTTTTACTTTTTAGCAAGGTGTGCACATATAACATGCTGGCGTAATGACATTTTACATTCACATGCTTCTTACATATCATCTGTAATGAATTATATAAACAAACAAGAATGCTTAATCAAACAATCTATCTACAATATGATGTAAATAATCTTAACTACGTGACCCTCCTCCTGGCTTAGCTATAAGCTCCAATTCAATATAGAATGAACCTCAACTCTATATGTAGGACACTATATACAAACATTCACAGCAGAGTAAGTTTTAAATTCAGGTTTGAAGATTTAATTGCTATGGAGGATTTCTTACTCGTGTGGAAAAGCGTCTTTCCTGATAACCACACTACATGGCAGGTAACAATCTTAGGTTCTGGGACAGCAGGCAGTGGTTCTGACTGCTCCGGACACCTTTCTTCTCTAATAATTAACTCTGTTCTCCTCAACTGATTGATGTGTTATCTTCAAATGACATCTGACATCATCTCCACTGTGTAGGAGAGTGGTCCAATTCTGTCCTTAATCTTTCCAAGTACCCACTTTTGATCACCTGGGCAGTCCCTTGCAAGGACTGCTTGTCCAGGAACGAAACATTGAATCTCTTTGTTTGAGGAGCTTTCAATTTGTCTCAGCTGTTTCTCCTACATGCCCCTTCTGAGATTTGGCTTGAGGAGATCCAAGTGTGAATGCAAGGACTGACCCAGGAACAGCATATTTGTGAGTCATTGGTTGTGTAGTGTAATGCACAGAGGAAATTGTCAAGCTTCTGACTCAGTGTCAGTGTAGTACACTCTGCTGACATTGTTCGCAGTGCATTTTTTAGACTCTGGACAAACTTTTCCGCCAAGCCATCTGTAGTTCAGTGGTATGGTGCTGATGCAATATGATTTATTTAATTTATTTTCGGGGATGACTGAAACTGTTCCTCAACAAACTGTTCCATTGTCACTGACTAATTGTTCTGAAACACCAGTCCTTGAGAAAACATTTCTCAACGCATCAAAATTGTGCGAGGCTGTACTGGAAGCTATTGGGAACACTTCTGGCCACTTTGTAACTGCATCCATGAATAGTCCAGCAAAGTCCACATGAATCCTCTGCCACGGCAATGCAGATCATTCCCAAAGATGGAGAGGGGCTGCTCTTGGCATCTTCTGGACATGTTGGCATCCGAAACAGTGTTTGGCAAGCGCGTGATCTGCTGATTTATCCCAAACCTCTAGTCAAAGCATCCAGACAATGCTTTCATTTTGACCAGGCATGTAGCTCCTCCAACACTTTAGCTCTCAGCCTGCATGGTACAACATCTCTTAATCCCCACATAAGGCAACCCTTTGTCAAGGGCAAGTTCATACCGACACTGGTAAAAATGGGGAAACTGGAGTTTCTGTGCACATTCTAGCTATTTTGGATTGCCATGTACACCTGAGACAGTGTGGAGTATTTTCTGCTTTCTCTTTGGATCATCTCTGCCGTAGCAGACGTTTGATTTGTATTAGGGAGAATACATCAAAAGGAGTGTCCTCTTTTATAAATTTTTCAGGTACAGTATATCCTTTACCAAGGTTAAATGGACAATATATCTGTATTTCCATGATTAGTTGTCCTCTTGAATTTGATCTTGTAATTTTGTCCTCCAAGAAACAAAGTCCATCTCTGCATTTGTGCTGCTGTGGTTAGTGGGACACCCTTCTGTGGATTGAAAATCGACACCAGTGGTTGATGATCAGTAATGAGGGTAAACTCTCTCCCATACAAGTAATGGTTGAAATGTTTTACACCTCAAACCTGCCTTTCTGTCAATCAGTGTGTAAATTTTCTCTGTAGTGGTAAGGAACTTGATAAAAAGGTTATGGGCAGTCATTTTCATCACTCATAACATGACTGTCACAGGCTAGCTTCACTGGACGATGTGGATCATCATGTGAGTAGTGTCTGATGTTATCATTTTGTCTTTTGGAAAGCCACTTTACACTGCTTCATCCATTGTCATTTCTCCCCAACAAGTTGATGGGATGTAGCACAGTATCCAGGTTTGGCAGGGTGTAGTATATGTTGGCACATATGGCATAGTGAATGACAAATCTTAAAAAGGACCACAACTGTGACAGGTCCTTTAGATCTGGGACAACCACCAGCTCACTGGTGTAATCCTTGTGTCAATGGTGTGGCTACACAGTGCTCTGAGTCCAAAATCTTCTAAACTTTTTAACACCATCTTGAGATTTTGAAGATGTCCCCTGTCATCCTTACCAAAAACAATGTTGTTTTCTAGGTAACACTGAGTGTAACACAGCCTAGCAGCACCTGGCCCGCAGATTTCTGCCAGAGTGCAGGTGCAGATGCTACTTCAAAAATAAGCCGATTATAGCAATAAAGCTCTTCATGAGTGTTTATGTTGAGAAACACTTTGGACTCCCCTTCCATCTCCACTTGCAGGTCTCAGCTATGTCCACTTTGCTGATATGTTTAATTCCAGAAAGGTTTGCAAAGATATCCTCAATCCTGGGCTGAAGGTATCGATCTACTTTCAGTACTAGGTTGACAGTGACCTTAAAATCACCGTAGATATTGACAGACCCATCTTTTTTGGCTACTGAGACCACTGGCTTTGCCTATGGTCTCCACTCAACCTTGCGAAGAAATATTTCAGCCTCCATGCTAATTTATCATGGATGGTACAAGGAACCAGACAGGCTTTGTAAAACTTGGCAGTGATATTTTCATTTTAACACTATTTTACCCTTGATATGTTTGAGTTCTCCAATCTCATCCTTGAACACTGCTGTGGCATCATCCAGTACCTTTCTTAATTTGCTTTCAGTTGACTATTACAGGGGATGTCACATGTAAATGGTGGATGGATCTCCGATCAAGTTGCAGTTGTCACAGTCACTCATGGCCCCACAAAACTGGCTCTCCTATTACCACATACAAGCTCAATGTGGCTTGTTGGTTGCTGCTACAAATTCACTGTTTCAAATGTCATTCCCAAAGGAGTTATTTTTCTCTACTATAAGTTCTTAGTTGGATATCTTCAGGCTTCATTTCAATATCTTTAAAATGTCATTCAAACTCATTTTGTGGAATGATTGAAACAACTGAGCCAGTGTCCTATTCCATTTTAATTAATTTGCCATTAATTTTGGGTGTAAGTGTAAGCCTTGTTGCTTGTCTATTGTTAGTTTTCACATTATACATTTCAATGCTCCCCAGTCCTGATTCACTCTCATCATTATCAGATTTTTCATCAACAACTTGCAGATTAGTGCTCGCTTTGAAACTGCAACATGATTTTTTATCTTCTCTGTGTAGTCCATTTATTTTTGTCTGCCTGACATGCTCTTTGTATATGTGTATGTAGAATCCCTGCCACAATTTTGTTTGGCCAGCCAGGTTTCTGTTTAGACATTGTGATTTTGTTCACGCTCACTTCATTCCTGACTGCAACTCAATTGGGTCTCCAGTTGGCATTTTCATTGATACAATGATTTCAACTGCCCTTTTAAATGTGAGTTGTGCTTCAGATAGGAGACGTATCTTAACATTCTACAAGATTTCACAAACTAAATGATCTCTCAGGGCAACACTGAAATGACAATACTCAGAAAACTTCTTCAATTCTGCCACATTCATTGAAGTGGGCCGCCCTTCCTCTTGATTCCACTTATGAAACCTAAAGCATTCTATAATCAACAATGATTTTGGTTCTAAATAATCCTGCATTAAATTCAGGATATCAGCAAAGCTCATTTTGGCTGGTTTAGTTGGAGCAGTTAAACTTCTAAGCAAACTATATTCTTTTCCACCAATTAAACTCAATAATACTGGTGCTCACTTTTCATTGGCTATTTCATTTGCTTCAAAATACTGCTCAATTCATTCAATATACATAATCCAGTTATCTTATGTGCAATCGAACATATGTATTTTTCTGATATAGCCAGCTGTTTCTGCTTTTTAAAAAAATATTATTATCACGTGGTACTCACTGTTTATGAACCTGTGGCCATACCCATTATTTGTTAACTTAGTTTGTTTTCTGGCTTTTTAAAAATTCGACTGTCTTTTTCTCCTCCCTTCCAAAGAAAAGAGGATGTGCTGTGTTTCAACAGGTCAGTGGTCATCTCTGGTTTGTTTTAAAACTACCTCATTGCACTGTTGTGTTTTGTAACTCCAAAAACTAATTGAATAAAAACACACAGGAGCCAGCAGATACTCATGTAGTTAGTTTCACTTTAGTGAAGTACTCACACATGACTTGGTGGCATAATGACATATGTCATTCATGTACTTCTTGCATATTATCTATAAAGAATTATGTAAACATACACGAATGCACAAAGGACACATTTATAATTTTACTCGTGTTACTGAAATATTAAATAGACTACATATTCCTTTAGTGAAGTTCGAAGTTAATTTATTATCTTAGTACGTACAGATATGTCATCATATTTTCTTGCAGGCATTTACAGTAGATACAAAGAAACATTAAAAAACAAAACTACACACAAAGTTGGACAATCAATGTGCAAAAGAAGACAAACTGTGCAAATACAAAAAAAATTAAAAATAAATAGTTAATAAATAATATTGAGAATGTGAGTTGTAGAGCCCTTGAAAGTGAGTCCATTGATTGTGGAATCAGTTCAGTGTCGAGATGAGTTAAGTTATCCATGTTGGTTCAGAAGCCTAATGGTTGAAGGTTAAAACTGTTCCTGAATCTGGTGGTGTGGGACCAAAGGCTTCCGAATCTCCTTCCTGATGGCAGCAATAAGAATAAAACATGGCTTGGATGGTGGGGGTCTTCAATGATAGATGCTGCTTTCTTGTGGTATTGTACCTTATAGATGTGCTTAGTGATGAGGAGGCTTTTTTCCTGTGAAGCCAGATTTTTTTTTACAATAATCAAATAACTTCAGTCAGTACAACTGACATTTTTGTTTTTATGTCATACTAATTACTTCAATATAAACTTTTGTGTCCAACATTGTCCAGATTGTTAGACTTCCTTGCTAAAGGATATCTCATACCTTAAGTATTCTTGCAGCTATTCACTCACAGCTGATGGCTCATAAATGTACATTGTAACATACTATCGTTCTCCCCTCTCTTGCAAGAGAGGGCACAGTTTTAAGGTGTTTAGAAGTGGGTACAGTGGAGACGTCGGGTAAGTTTTTTATGCAGAGAATGATGAGTGTGTGGAATAGGCTGGTGGTGACGGTGGAGGAGGTGGATATGATAGGGTCTTTCATGAGACTCCTGGATAGGTACATGGAGCTTAGAAAAATAGAGGGCTAAGGCCAACCCTAGGTAATTTCTAAGTAAGTACATGTTCGGCACAGCATTGTGGGCCGAAGGGCCTGTATTGTGCTGTAGGTTTCCTATCTTTCTATAAGACAGTTGGACCTGTGTCAGGGAAAGCTGCACTCTGTGGTTCACTAGTCATGTGTGCTGCAATCAGGCTGGGGAATAGCACAGCTCTGTACTAGTTCCTAAAGGGCAAAAAATAACATGTACACTAGTTCTGCTTGATGACTGTATCAGAATAGACTAGTCACCCTGGCCTGGCTGAAACGCTTACGAGATAAATTGAAAGACTGATGGGGTGGGGTCGATGTCATGCTGCAAGGTTGAAAGTGACTTCATGCAGAACCTGGAAGTTGGTCTTTCTAGTAAAAAATGGGTGGGCATCTCCATATCAACACTTTTAAAGAATGTGCTTGGCATAATGTGCAAAACTTAGAACCATCATTTCAACATGGGCAGAAAACACTCATAGCATGAGTGATACACTAGAAATTGTATGATACAGGTGGGGGCAGGCGTGATGGAGTACCAAAGGGTGTTGTAGGGTTTGGACAACTCAGAAATGTTTGAGATGCTGATTCACTTTGTTCTGGTTTTCATGGTTTATCTCAAGCAATAATGAGATGATTCCCCAAAACCTAACAGTGATGTAATCCCAAGTTTACAACCCAGGGATGTATGAGTAGGTTTTGGGGTTTACTATATTTTTAACCCCCACAGAAATTCATCAGAGAGTAATGCATCATTATGTGTTCAAATTCACATTGTAGAAGATTTTGGCAGACAAGCTGCCAAAGATCCATTTGTGTTTTCATCTACAGTTGGCCCTCCTTATCTGCGATGGATTGGTTCCGGGACTCCCTGCGAATATCAAAAAACGTGGATGCTCAAGTCCCTTATATAAAATGGCATAGTATTTGCATATAACCTACACACATCCTCCTGTATACTTTAAATCATCTCTAGATTACTTATAATACCTAATACAATGTAAATGCTATGTAAATATTTATTATACTGTAATGTTTAAGGAATATTGACAAGAAAAAAAACTGTACATTTTCCTCTCGCTCACAACACAAGCAGCAAACGAACGAGACGCGAGGCGAACTATGATCAAATAACGAGTAAAACTTGTAATACCTGTACAGTAGTTGTTACACTGTCTTGTTTAGGAAAAAGGATGCTTTGGAGGAGGCTCAATAATACTAAAGTCAGGAACTGTGGAGGTTGAGGGCTAAGGATCTTCAAGCGTTGAATGTCGAGACTTCAGAATTGCAGATACTTTGGTTAGAAACATTGTTAAAGGAAGCTGTCTCTTCTTTTTTCTTGCATCATCAAACAAATCTTGCAGTGGTTATAGGCATGTTGTTATCCCTCGGGTGACATGGAGGCTTTGTTCCATCGAATGATAGAACAACAAGTGCTGGAAGAGCACTTCCAGGTTTTCTCGATTCGCAGTTGGTTGAATTTGCGCATGCGGAACTCGCGGATAAGGAGGGCTGACTGTACATCCAAAATTGCTCAGTTGCTCTAACAATAGGTTTCCAGAGGTCATACCTAGACTTCTTGTAGGTCTCTGGATTGCCAGTCTTGCACGTCAGACTACAAATTGGGTTCATGTAGGGTATGGGAAGATTTAATTTGTTTTTGTGGACATACACTTGGTCATACAGGTCTTGATGAAATCAAATTTGTTCTATCTGTCCATACTGTACTAGATGGCATGGTAGCGTAGTGCATATAGTGAAGGTGACTTGGGTTCAATTCCTGTTGTTCTCTGTAAGGAGTCTGTATCTTCTCCACATGCCCATGTGGGTGTCCTCCAAGTGCTCTAGTTTCCAAAGATGTACGATTTAGTAGGTTAATTGGGCCCATGGGTGAAATAACTAAGCGAAAGAAGCTTTGAAAGAAGCTTTTTGGGCTGGAAAGGCCTGTTACTATGCCATATCGCTAAATCTCTAAACTCTCTAAATCCCTGAATTTGGTCACACCATCAGGTTCTGCAACAGTTATTACCACTACCATCAAGCTCTTGAAACAAAGGGAATAACTTCACTTGCCCCATCATTGAAATGTTCCCACAACCAATGGACTCACTTTCAAGGACTCTTTATCTCACTTCTTGAAACTTATTGCTTATTTATTTATTATTTCCTTCATTTTGTATTTGCACTGTTTGTTGTCTTCTGCGCACTGATTGAACATCCAAGTTGAGCGGTCTTTCATTAACTCTGAAATAGTTATTTATTATTCTGTAGATTTATTGAGTATGCCTGCAACAAAATAAATTTTAGGGTTGTTAATGGTGACATATATGTACTTTGATAATAAATTTACCTTGAATGTTGATCTTTGGTGCAGTCCACCGACTCAAAGCAATGCTCCTCTGCCTGTACACAAGTAGAAGGATGGTCAGCTGTTCAGATCTGCCGAAGTGTGCAGAAAGGATGGCTCAGCAGGCCACCTGATGGTGGTGTAACAGTTGCTGAGTATTGTGAGGCTTCTAGTTTTGCAGGTGACATTTTGGTTGTAGTTTGTGATAGGATATTTCACACTAGCCTGGTTGAGGCCCACATGATTTCGGGGAAGACATCCCGCTAATCACGATACTCAGTTTCTGCAGTGCCAGATGGAGGCCTCCCTGCAGTGGGATATACAAGTATTCGTGACGCTGGTGAAGAACTCTCTTGGCAGGCCGTATGGATGTTCCAAGTCAGGAAAGCGAGACTGAGAAAGAGCGGCCATGTCTGAATATCATGACAAATTAATTAAGAAGCAACTGTTGCCGTCTTTGCCTTCACCTGATGCCATGGTCCAATCCATGGAATGAATGGTGAAACTCTCTGGCTGGAATGCTGAGTCATGAGAACTGGGAACTCTATGGCTGGAGTGTCAAGTCATGAGTGCCAGGTGGGCCATATCTTTGTGAAACAGAATACACAGCAGTCCTTCTTGTCCATCTGGTCTAGTCTTACGTCTTGTTTTCCAGTGCAAATTAACTAGGAAGTTGCTCGGACGATTGAGTCTCAAGCCTGATACTTTTGTCTTACCTTAAGTTCTCCTCAGCAACCCTGAAGTTTCCAGCTGCTGTTTTCGCTTTCTGGGTGGTGTGATCTGCAGAGTCTATCGGATCTACCTAGTAGTTGTAAATTCATTAAGGTGGGAATTTAGTTGCATAGATAGAATGACTTAAAGCATTGTTTGATCCTGCAACCATTATGACTGCAGATCGCAGCTTTTAAAGGTAAACATGGGAATATTTTAGTGTTCCCTTGGAGCTGCCTGCAAAACATCACCACTCTCCAGTGCCCTTTTTTGCAAAACCATCTTCTCAGTTGATATTTCTTTGTTTTCTACAAAAACGTCAATAAAGGCTACAAAAATCAAGAAGCAAACATTTCTCTGGAAACCCTGTTGCAAATACAATTTATGCAGCATCAGAAAACAGATATTAGTTGATTCTTGGTTAAACACGGAAAAGATGGATAGAATTTGCTTTATTAACACTGATGGCGCCAGCAAACAATGAGACCAACAGTGACATGCTGCAGACAGTTCACAAAACTACTTCTTTTACTTCTTTCAAGCATGATTCCACTGCTAAGCTGCGTGTGATTGGAACCTGTGATTTACATTTTGATGGTGTGTTTGGGCCCACTGAGTGATCTAGTACTTTGCTGTCCTCGAGGGAGTTTGGTGAGGTTTGGAGTGGAGTGTGTGGCCTGGAAGCCTAGAAGCCTGGAGACAGAGTGGGAGCCCATGATTGACTCCATTGCTTCTCTTCGAATGAGGCCTCAAGCAAGGTTAAAGTTGATGCGGCCAAGAGGGGAGGATGGGTGGGTGTATGGCGCAGTCTGCCTGTGTTTGGCCAGACTTCCTCTCCCTCTCACTCGCTGTTGTTGGAGGAAAGTTCAGGAGTCTTGGGATCCACCTCACAAGAATTGATCAGCAAGACTGGACCGGTTTTGGGGAACTCTGAGGTTCATGTTTCTGGGCACTGCTTGCTCTTTTTTTGGCTGTTTTTCAGTGGTTTGATCAGGCAATCAATGCAGACAGGAGCGTTTTGGTGAAGATTGCTTTGCTCTGCAGCCTGCAGTGGGCTAGCAGTGTGACACTGAACTGAACTAAACTGAATACTGGACTGCTGGTTTGATGTTTGACATTCTATGAGTTGTTCGCCTGCTTTTTGCTAGTTGCACAATGTTCTTTTATCGCACATTGTGTGTTTGTTATTTTCTTGAATGGGCTCCATGGTGTTTCTTTCGTGGCTGCCTGCGCGAGGACGAATCTCAGAATTGTATACTGTATACATACTTCGATAATAAATGTATATTGAATAAATGTACTGTATGGTGACCACATTAAGTGTTTTGAAGCCTTTATAAACTAATAGGTTTGAATAATGATCACAGAAATATGAAAAGGTTACATGACTGAAGGTGTCCATTTTGCCCAGTGAAGCTGTCCAGCTTAATGCATGATCAATCTACCTGTTCCCTTCCACCTCCTCGTAGTCCTGCAGATTTTACCATTCAAATACTTATTACATTCCCTTTTAAATGTCATGACTAAATATGCCTTCCCTGTTCCCCTGACAGTGCATTCCTGGTTCTAGCCATTTCCAGAGTCCTCATATTTTCACTCTGTCTGCTCAGTCTAGTCCCTTCACAATGTCAAATGTCTTTGTTATATTTCCTTTCAGTCTTTTCTGTTCCAGGAAAATAACTTCAGCTTCTCCAATCTATCGTGCATGCATGGATTAATTTTGGCAAAACTCTTTTTGCAGCTTTCCTGAAGCTTGGCACTCAGAAAGGAATGCAGCATTTCAGCTGCAGCAAAACCAGTACCTTATGAAGATTCATCAAGAATCCTAATTTTACAGTTTGGTTTGAGTCCAGTACGATCATTTAATCACTGCCACACATAACAAATTTTATATACTCATGTCTCAATATCTCATTATAGCTGGTGAGAGCAGGTGGATGGGAAAGGTAAAGGGTTGGAGAAGAAGGAATCTGATAGGAGAGGAGAGAGGAGAAAGAGAAGGAGGAAGGGACTCAGAGTGATGCATGAGAAGAGGTAAAAGTAGGGATAGAGGAAGGGGAAGGGGAGGAATTTTTTTACTGAAGGAGAAATCGATAATCATGCCATCAGGTTGGAGGCTACCCAGATGGAATATAAGGTGTCGCTCCTTCACCCTGAGGGTGGGCTCATCTTTGCACAAGAGGAGGACATGGACTGGGAATGGGATTCAGAATTAACAGTGCTTGCATCTTTGGAAACAGCTCTATTTCCACTTTAATATCTTTATTTTTCCCTTTCAGGGTTCTTTTGAAGACCCTGCCCTGGAGTTACACGCAGGATTCGGTTCCATGATTGGCTATTATTTCACATGCCAAGGGTTTGGCCTGAGAGTCTCGATCATGTCCGGAAGCCTAAGATCTCGGGGCTCTGGAGACTCGTGTGTCATCGGGGAGGCCAGAAAAACTTTCGCTGTGGCCCCAAAGACCCAAGGTCTTTGCAATCTTTGCACACAGAGCTCTAAAAAAGTGACGAAACAGACTTTTAACATCATAAACCAGCAGGTTGTTGTTACATCTCCCGCTCGCTGTGAAAATGGGGGACGTCTCTCTCTCCCTTGCCAGGGAGAGCGAGAACCTGTGGTTTGTTGAATGTTGGATGAAATGTGAAGCCTTTGATGTAACTTTGGTCTACATCTTTGCTATTGCTTAGCACATGCTTGCACTCAGTGACGGTACCAACGCACTTTGTTTTTGCTGATGGGGGGAGGGGGAATCATTGCTTTCTGCTGCTTATGCGCGGGAAGGGGAGGACTTTGGGGTTCTCACGTTCATTCTTTGAGGCACTTCTGTTTTTGTGGATGTTTACGAAGAAAAAGCATCTCAAGATGTATATTGTATACGTTTCTCTGACATTAAATTCGAGCTTTGAACTTTTGAAAATGTTTGGCCATTGGGAAGTTCTGGTTTTGGCAGTGGGAGCAGAGGTGTTCAACAAAGATGTCCCTCAGTTTATGATGGGTCCTACCAACATAGAGGAGGCCTCATCAGGAGCTCATCAGGTGACCCCAGCAGCTTTGCAGGTGAAGTGCTGCCTCAACTGGAAGAACTGTTTCGGGATGTGAATTGAGGTGAGGGAGGAGGTGTATGGGCAGGTGTAGCACAAGCCACTTGCAGGGGTAAGTGCTGGAGGGAGGCACAAATGAACAAGGGAATCGTCAATTGTTTATTCTTTTCCACAGATGCTGCCTGACCTGCTGAGTTCCTCCAGATTTTTGTGTGTGTTGCTCTGGATTTCCAGTATCCGCAGACATTCTTGTGTTTACAATAAGGTGAAAGTTGAGACTGATAAGGTAATCTGCTCATGGAGTCAGAAGGCATAGTTTTGAGCAAGGGGTGGGGGTTTGGGTGAATTTAATGAAAATGTTTCAATGCAGTGTGAATAATGACCCGGACTTATGACCTTATTAAAAACTGTTGGAAGTAGAGTTTCAAACAAGAGAGAATCTGCAGAAGCAGAAAATCCAAGCAACACACACAAAATGCTGGATGAACTCAGCAGGCCAGGCAGCATCTATGGAAAAGTGTTAACAGTTGAAGCTTTCAGATGAGACCCTTCATCAGGACATCGATAAAGTAGAATTTATCTTTCTCTAAGGCTCTGGAAAATTATCAATAATTCAAACTAATAAAAAATGAATTCTATCAAACTAAGAGCTTAATTTCAAGAAAGCATATTCAACTTTGGCTTTTTCCACAAAGCATGCAGACTCTGCACCTTTCCAAGCTCAACATTTATGAAATAGCACTGTTAATATTTGGTGACATAATAAAATTGATAATGTGGCACTTTCAGATAACAATAATAACACATAATATTCTATACAATACATATGTTAGTTTGGTCCTTTAGTAATGAAAATATAACTAATCTAAGTCCTGAAGAAGGGTTTAGGCCCAAAGTGTCGACTGTTTGTTCATTTTCATAGATACTGCCTGACCTGTTGAGTTCCTCCAACATTTTGTGTGTGGTGCTTTGGATTTCCAGCAGAATTTCTTGTATTGATAACTAATCCTTATATACTTTCCTTTGGTACAATTTCTTCCAGTTCTTTGTGTTAAAGAACATCTTCTAGATCTGGACTGGACTGGTTGTGAGACCTATTGCCCAGCTATTATCTACGTGCTTGGAAGTACACAGTGTACTATTATTATATCTGCTTCTGTCAAAAATACTCTTTGGTAGTGTGGTTTTCATTCAGGCAATACTGCAGCTATATCTAGTTTTAGTTCATCCATGTTGTGTCTTCAGCTCTTGGCAGTAGTATATCCCTGGCACTTCCATTGAGGAAATGTACCTTTTTTCTGCTGTCTCCATATCTAGATCTATAGTTCTGTTATTGGGAGCAGAGTTCCAGTTTGCATGTGACTTATTTACTCTTTATTTAGAGATATAGCATGGATAAGTTTGACCACTGATTGAACCCTAGTCTAATCATGGAGCAGTTTACAATGACCGGTTGACCTACTAACTAGTATATCTTCGGACTGTGGAAGGAAACTGGAGAAAGACCATAGGGTGGACGTACAGACTCCCTACAGATGATGTTGGAATTGAACTCTGAACTCTAACACCCCAAGCTGTCGTAACGTTGTGCTAACCTTTGTGCTACTGAGGCACGCTGTGCCACCGAGACACTCTTCTCATCATTTCTTGGTTGAAGCACTGCAGAATTGCTCAAGTGGGCAGGGGGTGGGGAGTCTAACTGTGATCACATCGTTGTTCTTTGGCCATAGTTTTGTTAGTCTTTCCACTACCCTGTGGACAGTAAGGTTATGTTCTTGGGTGATAGGGCTACCAACTGGTTGTGAACCTCAGAAGGCTGCGAGCTATAATCTGTGATGGGCAGTCTAGAAATGCCAAATCTGCCATACTGTTCTTTGCATAGGCCAATGATTATCAAAAACTGAAAAATAATCAAGTGTCACCAATATATTTATCCACATTGAGCTGACCTGACTTTTGCACAGTTCTGGCTGAGTCTTGGAAATGCTTCAGTCTCATTCTTCTTCGGAGATCTACAGGCCTTACATTCCATGCACGTGCCCTGATTTCACCTTTCACAATGGTGAGCAAATACCCTCTCTCAGGTTGCGGTATGAGCAGTGAGTGTATTTGTTCATATTACCATTTTCCCTCAGAAGATCAAGTCACTTTGATGGTCCAGTTTATCTTTCAGCAGGACATGTGATTTGAGAACTAGTTCAACCATATGATGTGCCTCCTTCAATCCAGTCTGAATTATCCACTTTCAGCACTGCATTATCTCATTTTGTGTAGAAATCTTTTCAATTTCCTGCAATCAAGAGTTTGGAATTCTTTGCACCATGGTGAGTGCCTTATGCTCAGTATCCTCAGGCTATCTTGTTTCCCTAAGTCTCAGTTGAGTACTTTTGAAAATTTTGAAACTTTTGATGGCCAGATCTGCACACAATACTCCAAATTTAACCTCACCAAAATCTTATCCAACCTCAACATGACACCCAACTCTTACACTCAGTACTTTGATTTATTATGGCTAATGTGCCAACAGCCCTCTTTATGACCTTCTCTACCTGTGACACCACTTTCAAGGAATGATGAATCTGTATACCCAGATCCTTTTGTTCTACTGCATTCCTCAGTGCCCTACCATTCACTGTGCAAGTCCTGGTTTGTCCTTCTAAAGTGCAACTCCTCACACTTGTCTGCATTAAATTCGATCTGCCATTTCTCAATCCATCCTTTCAGCTGGTCCAGATCCTGCCCCAAGCTTTGATAGCCTTCTTCCCTGTCCGCTATGTCCCCCAATTTTGGAGTGATCTACAAATTTTTGATACAATTTTACACATTATCATCCAGATTGTTGATATAGCTGACAGGTAACATTGAACTCAGCACCAATCCCAGTGGCACACCACTAGTCACAAGCCCCCAGTCAAGAGTCTATTACCACTCTCTGGCTTGTCCTGTGAAGCCCATATGGTATCCAGTTTATTATCTCATCCTGAATGCCAAGTGATCGAACATTCATGACCAGCCTCCCAAGTGGGACCTTGCTGAAGTCCATACTCTGGCCTTGCTATTAATGGTTGGATGGCTCCTTCCCCTTGAGCTTCCAATCTGTTTGATTAACAGTTCAGTGAATGCATATGAATAGACCAAACTTTAAACTTCCCAGACATGTCAGCTGCCAGATGGGCACACCACTCATCTAATACCTCTCTTTGAAGCCCAAGGTCAATCCCACGGCCACTCAAATTAGGAAGGTAATTTTGGGCTTACATCAACCCAATGATACTCATCATACATCAGTGACCAATTACAGATGTTTCAATTGCTGCACCATTTTGGGTGGATTTAAAATTGTCACTGCCATATAGGTTTGTCATACAGTGACATGCATTGTTTGTGTACAAAACAAGTCAGCGAGCATTATGGTGGGGGCAGCCTGCAAGTCTCGCCATGGTTCTGGCGCCAACATAGCATGCTCACAATTTACTAATCCTAACCATATGTCTTTGGGAGGAACCTGGGGCATTCAGAAGAAACCACAAAGTCACAGAAAGAATGTACAAGCTCCTTACGGACAGCGGCAGAAATTGAACCCTTGTTGGTGATTTCTGCTGCTGCAAAGCTATTTTGCTAACTACTACACTACCGCGCTGTCCCTACTGCTCGTTAGTTCTCTCCATTTAGATCAATTATGCAACAGATGGGAATAAGAAATCCATTGCATCTCTTACTGATTCAGAGAAACATAATGAAATGATCCAGGTAGTTAGAAATTTACATTCACGATAATTTCACCAAATTTACAATGAAAATGGAAACCTGGAAGAAAACTCAGTTGGTTAAAACATAAAATGTACTTGTTTTTGGTGAACATTCCCTCTTGTTCTTTTTCACTGTCCTCTTTTTCATGGGTCTCGAAGCAGCTGCTGATGCATACAATTTCAAAAGCAGCCGCCGGGAGCTGTGCAGGAACAGCTTGAATTTGACTCTTTTACTGATTTCCCCCTCTTTGTGCATTTGGCCTCCCCACTGAATAGAGCCATAGCCATACTGGTTAGATTTGCAATCAGCCACTGAATATAACAACAGCAATTCAGCTGCTGAATATAGCCCAGGCAATACTGGTTAGATCGGCAATTCAGCTGCTGAATATAACCACAGCAATACTGGTTAGATCAGCAATTCAGCTTGTGGGGAAATTGAAGGTGTAGCAATCTTGATATGCCGTTTATATTTAATTGAATTATTGTCAACGTGTATGTAATTGTACCATTTGCAGTGGCAATTAAGAATCATTGTTTCTTTACTTCTTTTTTAATGGGAATAAAAAACTTAGCTGGACAAATACCGTTTGCTCCAGAAGTATTTTCATGGTAGTAAATTGCTATTAATTTAAATCAATTATATATCACATGCACAAGTACTTCTACACTGATAAGACTTTAGTAAAGATACTGCACTTTCTACAATTAACACAATGTTGCATTTTTAAATGTCTTTTATAATGAGTATTTTGGACAGTAGTACAGTTCAAATTATTTACCATCTTTGAGTGCTGTGATTGTAAATGCAAAATTAACCTGTCACTTCAGTCCAGTCTATTAAATTTTGCAGCTATCGAACTGACAGTAAAGCTCAAATTATCCCATGGTGATTCTTACCACTATGTGAATTCATGTGAATTTCAAGAGCTCTAGCATTGGGGAAGCTTTTGTTACATTGTGGGTAAGAACAGACACATGGTTGCTGAAGAGGACCAGCTTCTTTCTCTTCTGGTAGTGAAGATGCTTCCCTTTGTCTCCCACTGCAGTAGTACATGAGATGAGCTTGCAGGTTCCGTTCACTGCGGTACCAAATTCCACATGATTTGCATGGGAAGATGTCTTCTGCATTAAACGAACACATAATATACTGCATATGAAATCAGGTAGTTGTGTTCATGATAATGATGTTACATGTTGCAATCTGTGTCTATAATGGACTTTTCCAAACAATGGAACAATCTTTTTCTATTTAACAACAGGTTCAACACAAATGATGAATTATGATTATATTACAACTACCTGCTAAAATATAAACTGAATGAGCTATTGGTTAATCTCTGTTGTGCCAAAATGAACTATTCTTTGAGCATGATATTATAACTTTTCAATACTAAAACTTGCAAAATACGTTGGGGAGCCTTCATGATCAGGGCTGATCCATTTTATTTTTATTGTGTTCCCTATACTTGTTATGTTTTTTTTATGCAGAGCTGGAGTAACAATCGTTTTGTTCTCCTTGTACTCCTTTACACTCATGTATTGAAGAATGACAATAAATAATCTTGAATCTTGAAGCTGGAAGGTACAGAGCTCATTGCAAATGTCTGAAGCACAGAATTATTGTCTGAAAGAGTGCACACTCAAAATGTCAATTCCTTAATTTTTTTCCAAAAATGTTGATTGATCTACCAGTACTTTTTATTCTTCCTTTAGATTTTTAGCATGTATCCTTTGCTTTCTACTTCTCAGAATTTAATCAAGTGGATCTTGTATACAAAACAGACATGGCCAAATACTTAAATTGAGTAAGGCAACTATTTAACTTTGTCAGGGGTATATGAGAAGTAATGCTTTTACTGCTGGTGGTCAATATTTTATTGCTTCTCATATTACCCCCACCACTGCATCCCCAGACAAAGTTAAATATATAACCACCTGATTCTGCAAGTACACTGAAATTAAAAGGAAGTAAAAACAAGTGTAAAATAAATGCTTTGTTTGTTGAGATTCATTTATCACCTGCCGACTGAAATGCAAAATCAATGAATAACAAGAGAATAAAAACAAATAACTCTGAACGAAAGTGGCAAGGGTCAGATTTCTTTCTCTGCCTCTGCCTGTATTTATTTTTCAACACTCAGCTTGAAGGGGGCCTTGTACATCAATTGTGCAAGTGGGGTTGTCAGTCACTGCTTTGAAGTAGCGAATGAAAGACCGACAACTTGCAGGGTGGGAGTCATTTGAAAACTGCAAGTCTCACTGAGAGTGAGCCAATAAAGAGAAGGAAGGTATAAGTAGAACTGCCATTGTTGGAGGAGGACAGTGTAAGAGTGGTCCACCTCTGGCTGAACAAGCTACAGTAAGAGTAGGCTTGGACAAGCACACACTCAGGCTCTAAATAAGTTCCTAGTAAGTTTTTTTCCCCATTAATTCATAGCAGTGCACTGAGAATGGGTCCAATGGTAGTGGTATGTTCCTTGAGTGATATGTGGGAACCTTGGGAGACATCCAGTCTCCCTAACAACAATATCTGCACAAAGTGCACTGAGCTGCGGCCCCTTAGAGCCCATGTTAAAGAGCAGCTCAATGACCTTCTTGATGACGGGAAACTGAGGAAATGATAGGGAGGAGCCACAGGGAAGTAGTCACCCCTAACTGGAAAAGTCTGTATGGAACCAGAGAGGATAGTAGAGATACTTAATGAGTACTTTGCTTTAGTATTTACTATGGAAAAGGATCTTGGCGATTGTAGGGATGACTTGCAGTGGACTGAAAAGCTTGAGCATGTAGATATTAAGAAAGAGGATGTGCAGGAGCTTTTGGAAAGCATCAAGTTGGATAAGTCACCGGGACCGGACAAGATATACCCCAGGTAGGAGGCGAGGGAGGAGATTGCTGAGCCTCTGGCAATAATCTTTACATTGTCATGGAGATGTTCTGAAGGATTGGAGGGTTGCGGATTTTGTTCCATTATTCAAGAAAGGGAGTAGAGATAGCCCAGGAAATTATAAGCCAGTGAGTCTTACTTCAGTGGTTGGTAAATTGATGAAGATCCTGAGAGAAAGAATTTATGAACATTTGGAGAGGCATAATACGATTAGGAATGGTCAGCATAGCTTTGTGAAAGGCAGGTCAGGCCTTATGAGCCTGATTGAATTTTTTGAGGATGTGACTAAAGACATTGATGATGGTAGAGCAGTAGATGTAGTGTATATAGATTTCAGCAAGGCATTTGACAAGGTACCCATTGCAAGGCTTATGGAGAAAGTAAGGAGGCATGGGATCCAAGGGGACATTGCTTTGTGGATCGACAGTTGGCTTGCCCAAAGAAGGCACAGTGTGGTTGTAGATGGGTCATATTCTGCATGGAAGTCGATGCCTCAGGGATCTATTCTGGGACCCATACTCTTAGTGATTTTTATAAATGATCCGGATGAAGAAGTGGAGGGATGGGTTAGTAAATTTGCTGATGACACAATGGTTAGAGGTGTTGCAGATAGTGTGGAGGGCTGTCAGAGGTTACAGCGGGACATTGATAGGATGCAAAAATGGGCTGAGAAGTGGCAGATGGAATTCAGCCAAGATAAGTGTGAGGTGGTTCATTTTAGTAGGTCAAATATGACGACAGAATATAGTACTAATGGTAAGACTCTTGGCAGTATGGAGGATCAGAGGGATCTTGGGGTCCGAGTCCATAGGACACTCAAGGCTGCTGTGCAGGTTGACTCTATGGTTAAAAAGGCATACAGTGCATTGGCCTTCATCAATTGTGGGATTGAGTTTAGGAGTCGAGAGGCAATGTTGCAGCTATATAGGACCCTGGTCAGACCCCACCTGGAGTACTATGGTCAGTTCTGGTCACCCGACTATAGAAAGGATGTGGAAACCATAGAAAGGGTGCAGAGGAGATTTACAAGTATTTTGCCTGGATTGGGGAGCATGCCTTTATGAGAATAGGTTGAGTGAACTTGGCCTTTTTTTCTTGGAGTGACAGAGGATGAGAGGTGACCTGATAGAGGTGTATAAGATGATGAGAGGCATTGATCGTGTGGATAGTCGGAGGCTTTTTCCCAGGGCTGAAATGACTAGCACGAGAGGGCACAGTTTTAAGGTGCTTGGAAATAGGTACAGAGGAGATATGAGGGGTAAGTTTTTTTTTACATAAAAAGTGGTGAGTGCATGGAATGGGCTGCCAGCGACGGTGGTGGAGGCACATACGATAAGGTCTTTTAAGAGACTCCTGGACAGGAGCACAGAAAAATAGAGGGCAACGGGTAACCCTAGGTAATTTCTCAGGTAAGGACATGTTCAGCACAGCTTTGTGGACCAAAGGGCTTGTATTGCGCTGTAGGTTTTCTTCTATGTTTCTAAATTGCAGGAGGCAGGTACCTGTCAGGAAAGGGAAAGGTGAAATATACTGCTTTACGTAGATACTGTTGTGGGGGGTGGGGGAAGTGACCTAACAGGGAGAAGCCATAACGAACAGGTTTCTGATACTGAGTCTGGATCTATGGCTCAGAAGCGAAAGGGGGGCTGCAGAAGAAGAAGCAAGATGTCGTGATAGGGGTTTCATTGGTTAGGGGAACAGAAAGGAGGTTCTGTGAATGTGAACAAGATTGTGCCAGGGTGAGGAAAATCTCAGTTGGTGTCCACAGTATTCTTAAATGGAAAGGTGAGCAGCTAGAGGTTGTGCTCCATGTTGGTACCAATGACATGGGTAGGAGTGGTGACAAGGTCCTGGAAAATGAGTTCAGGGAGTTAGGTGTTAAGTTAAAGCACAGGACCTTCAAAGTTGTGATCTCAGAATTACTATCCATGCCACATGCTAGTGAGGCCAGAAATAAGAAGATCATACAGTTTAGCACGTGGCTAAGGAGTTGGGGCAGGAGGGAGGACTTCATATTTTTGGATCATTGGGCTCTCTTCCATAGAAGATGGAACTTGTACAGAAGGGATGTTTGCACCTGAACTGGAGGGAGACTAGTATCCCAGTGGGGCAATTTGCTAGTTCTCCACTGGGGTGGGGGGTGTTTAGAGTTGCAGGGGCTGGGAACAAGAGCGGCAGAACAGATAGTGGAGTTGTTGTGGAGATAGATGTTGTTAACCCTACATGCAAGGAGAGGAATGAAAAGGTTGTGCGAGGTTCTGAGCTGCATATTTTTCAATACAAGTACTGTAGAAACAACGGACAAGCTGAAGGCATTGATCAGCACACGGAATTATGACATTGTAGCCATTAGTGAGACTTAGTTGCAGGAGGGACAGGACTGGCAGCTGAACATTCCAGATTTTCTGTTGTTTTAAAAGTGTCAAAGCAGAAGGGATTAAAGGAGGAAGGGTGACATTACTATTCAGGGAAAATGTCACAGTAATGCTCAGTCAGGGCAGACTGGAGAGCTCATCTTGTGAGGCTTTATACAAACATAGAAAACCTACAACACAATACAGGCCCTTCAGTCCACAAAGCTGTGCCGAACATGTCCTTACCTGAGACAATACCGAGGGTTACCCATAGCCCTCTACTTTTCTGAGCTCCATATACCTGTCCAGGAGTCTCTCAAAAGACCCTATTGTATCTGCCTCCACCACCGTCGCTGGTAGCCCATTCCACGCACTCACCACTCTATGCGTTAAAAACTTATCCCTGATATCTCCTCTGTACCTATTTCCAAGCACCTTAGAACTATGTCCTCTCATACTAGCCATTTCCGCCCTGGGAAAAAGCCTCTGACTATTCACACGATCAATGCCTCTCATTATCTTGTACACCTTTATCAGGTCACCTTTCATCCTCCGACGCTCCAAGGAAAAAAGGCCGAGTTCATTCAATCTATCCTCATAAGGCACGCTCCCCAATCCAGGCAACATGCTTGTAAATCTCCTCTGCACCCTTTCTATGGCTTCCACATCCTTCCTGTAGTGAGGTGACCAGAACTGAGCACAGTACTTCAAGTGGTGTCTGACCAGGGTCCTATATAGCTGCAACATTACCTCTCGGCTCCTAATCTCAATCACACGATTGATGAAGGCCAATACACCATATGCTTTCTTAACCACAGAGTCAACCTGCGCAGCAGCCTTGATTGTCCTATGGACTCGGACCCCAAGGTCCCTCTGATCCTCCACATTGCCAAGAGTCTTACCATTAATACTATATTCTGTCATCATATTTGACCTACCAAAATGAACCACCTCACATTTATCTGGCTGAACTCCATCTGCCACTTCTAAGCCCATTTTTGCATCCTATCAATGTCCCGTTGTAACCTCTGACAGCCCTCCACACTATCTGCAACACCTCTAACCTTTGTGTCATCAACAAATTTACTAACCCATCCTTCCACTTCTTCATCCAGATCATTTATAAAAATTACAGACAGTAAGGGTCCCAGAACAGATCCCTGAGGCACCACTGGTGACCGACCTCCATGCAGAATATGATCCACCTACAACCATTCTTTGCTTTCTTTGGGCAAGCCAGTTCTGGATCCACAAAGCAATTTCCCCTTGGATCCCATGTCTCCTTACTTTCTCCATAAGCCTTGCATGGAGTACCTTGTCAAATGCCTTGCTGAAATCCATATACACTACATCTACTGTTCTACTATCATCAATGCGTTTAGTCATATCCTCAAAAATTTCAGTCAGGCTCGTAAGGCATGACCTGCCTTTGAGAAAGCCATGCTGACTATTCCGAATCATATTATGCCTCTCCAAATGTTCATAAATCCTGCCTCTGAGGCTCTTTCCTATCAACTTACCAACCACTGAAGTAAGACTCACCAGTCTATAATTTCCTGGGGTATATCTACTCCATTTCTTGAATAAAGGAACAACATCCACAACCCTCCAATCCTCCGGAACCTCTCCCATCCCCAGTGATGATGCAAAGATCATTGCCAGAGGCTCAGCAATCTCCTCCATTGCCTCCCACAGTACCCACAGTACATCTCGTTCGGTCCTGGTAACTTATCCAACTTGAATCTTTCCAAAAGCTCCTACACATCCACTTTCTTAATATCTACATGCTCACGCTTTTCAGTCCACTGTAAGTCATCATTGCAATTGTCAAGATCCTTTTCCGTAGTGAATACTGAAGCAAAGTACTCATGAAGTACCTCTGCTATCTCTTCTGGTTCCATACACACTTTTCCACTGTCACACTTGATTGCTCCTATTCTCTCACCTCTTATCCTCTTGCTCTTCACACACTTGTAGAATGCTTTGGGCTTTTCCTTAATCCTGTCTGCCAAGGCCTTCTCATGGCCCCTTCTGGCTCTCCTAATTTTATTCTTAAGCTCCTTCCTGCTAGCCTTATAATCTTTTAGCTCTCTATCATTAGCTAGCTGCTTGAACCTTTCGTAAGCTCTTCTTTTCTTCTTGACTAGATTTACAACAGCCTTTGTACACCATGGTTCCTGCACCCTACCATCCTTACCCTGTCTCATTGAAATGTACCTATGCAGAACTGCATGCAAATATCCCCTGAACAGTTGCCACATTCCCGTACATTTCCCTGAGAAAATCTGTTCCCAATTTATGCTTCCAAGTTCCTGCCTGATAGCTTCATATTTCCCTTACTCCAATTAAACGCCTTCCTAACTTGTCTGTTCCTATCCCTCTCCAATGCTATGGTAAAGGATATAGAGTTGCGATCATTGTCTCCAAAATGCTCTCCCATAGAGAGTTCTGACACCTGACCAGGTTCATTTCCCAATACCAGATCAAGTACAGCCTCGCCTCTTGTAGGCTTATCTACATATTGTGTCAAGAAACCTTCTTGAACACACCTAACAAACTCCACCCATCTAAATCCTCACTCTAGGGACATGCCAATCAATATTTGGGAAATTAAAATCTCCCACCACGACAACCCTGTTATTATTACACCTTTCCAGAATCTGTCTCCCTATCTGCTCCTCGATGTCCCTGTTACTATTGGGTAGTCTATAAAAAAACCCTGTAGAGTTTTTGACCCCTTCCTATTCCTAACTTCCACTCACAGAGACTCCGTAGATAATCCCGCCATGTCTTCCTCCTTTCCTACAGCCGTGACACTATCTCTGATCAATAGTGCCATGCCCCCCACCTCTTTTTGCCTCCCACCCTATCCTTTCTGAAACATCTAAAGCCTGGCACTCGAAGTAACTGAGGAATAAGACCATGTTACTTATACTATAGATCACCCAACAGTCCTCAGGATTTAGAGGAGCAAGTTGTAAAGAGATTCCCGACTGTTGCAAGAAATATAAGATTGTGATTTTAACTTTCCACATATTGACTGGAACTCCCTACTGTAGAAGGGCTGGATAAGAAGGAGTTTGTCAAATGTGTTCAGGAACATTTCCTTAATTGGTACATAGAAATCCCAACTGGAGACAGGGTGATACGAGATCTCCTGTTGGGGAATGAGACAGGGCAGGTGACAGAAGTTTGTACAGGTGAACACTTTGCATCTAGTGATCTATAATGTAATAATGGAAAAAGATAGCTCTGGTCCTCGGACTGAGATTCTAAATTGGAAAAAGACTAATTTTGATGTTCTCAGAAAGGATCTGTCAGGTGTGGATTGGGAGAGGTTGTTTTCTGTAAAAGGTGTTCTTTTAAACGGAAGGACTTCAAAAGTAAAGTTTTGAGAGTACAGAGTTTATCTGTTCTTGTCGGAGTAAAACGCAAGGATTAAGGGTTTATGGAACATCAGTTTTTTAGAGAAATTGAGGCCCTGGTGAAGAAAAAGAAGGAGGTACGTGCAGGTAGGAACAAATGAAGAGTATAAGAAATGCAAGAGAACTAAAATCATGAGGGTTAAAAGAAGGCATAAAGTTGCTCTAGCAGACAAGGAGAATCCTAAGGGCTTCTGCAGATACATTAAGAGCAAACGGATAACAATGGAGTAAATCCACTCAAAGAGTGATGAGTGTGTGGAATGTACTGCCAGCGAAGGTGGTGGAGGTGGCTACAATAGGGCCTTATAAGAGACTCTTGGATAAGAACATGGAGCTTAGCAAAATAGAGGGCTATGTGATAGGGAAATTATAGGCAGCTTCTAGAGTAGGTTACATGGTGAGAACAAAACTGTGGGCCAAAGGGCCTGTAATGTGTTGTAGATGTCTATGTTTCTACGTAAATTGGTCCTCTGGAAGATCAGAAGGGTGATCTATGTATGGAGCCAATTGAGATGGAGGAGGTCTAAGTGGATTTTTTTGCATCTATATTTAGTTGGGAGGTGGACATAAATTCTATAGAAATGAGGCAAAGCAGCAGCGAGCTCATGGACCCTATACAACTTACAGAGGAGGAATTTGCTGTCTTCAGGCAGATTAGGGTGGATAAATCCCCAGGGTGTGACAAGGAGTGCCCTTGGACCCTGTGGGAGACGAGTTTACAAATTAAAGGGCTCCAGCAGAGATATTTAAAACATCTTAGCCATGGGTGACACGCCAGAGGACTGGATGATAAGTAGCTAATGTTGTTCTGTTATTTAAGAAAGGTTCTAAGAATAAGCCAGGAAATCATAGTCATGTCAGTGAGCCTGACATTAGTAGTGGGTAAGTAACTGGAAGGTATTCAAGTAGACAGGATATATGAGTATTTGGACAGCGGGGGACTGATTAGGGACAGACAGGGGACTGATCAGGGACAGCAGGATTGAGGAAGACAATCAAAGCTTGCAGTGGGATTTGAACCAGGAGGAAAAATAGGCTGAGAAATGGCAGATGGAATTCAATGCTGACAAGTGTGAGGTGTTGCACTTTGGGAAGACCAGCCAGGGTAGGTCTTACACTGAGTGGCAGGGCACTGAGGAGTGTGGTAGAACATAGGGATCTGGGACTAGAGATCCATAATTTCTTGGAAGTGACGTCACAGGTAGATAGGGTTGTAAAGCATACTTTTGGTACATTGGCCTTCATAAGTCAATGTATTGAGTACAGAAGTTGGGATGTATGTGGAAGTTAAATAAAACATTGGTGAGGTCTATTTTGGAATATTGTGTGTAGTTTTGGTCATCTACCTATAGGAAGGATGTAAATAAGATTGAAAGAATACAGAGAAAATTTACAATGATGTTTGTTGCCAGGACTTGAGGATCTGAGTTATAGGTAAAGGTAGAATAGTTTAGGACTTTATTTCATAGAACCCAAAAGATTAAAGGAAGATTTGAAAATTATAGATAGGCTAAATGCAAGCAGGCTTTTTCCACTGAGGTCGGGTGAGACTACAAGGAGATGTCATGGGTGAAAGGTGAAATAGTGAAGGGGGACATGAGGGGAAACCTTCACTGAGAAGGTGGTGAGAGCATGGAATGAACTGCCAGCAAAAGTTGCGGATGTGGGGTCAATTTCAACACTTCAGAGAAATTTGGATAGGTTCATGGATGAGAGGGGTTTGGAGGGCTACAGTCTGGGTGCAGGTTAGAACATAGAATAGTACAGCACAGTACAGGCCCTTCGGCCCACAATGTTGTGCCGACCCTTAAACCCTGCCTCCCATATAACTCCCTTAAATTCCTTCATATACCTGTCTAGTAGTTTCTTAAATATCACTAGTCTATCTGCCTCCACTACTGACTCAGGCAGTGCATTCCATGCACCAACCACTCTCTGAGTAAAAACCTTCCTCTAATATCCCCCTTGAACTTCCCACCCCTTACCTTAAAGCTATGTCCTCTTGTATTGAGCAGTGGTGCCCTGGGAAAGAGGTGCTGGTTGTCCACTCTATCTATTCCTCTTAATATCTTGTATGCCTCTATCATGTCCCCTCTCCTCCTCCTTCTCTCCAAAGAGTAAAGCCCTAGTTCCCTTAATCTCTGATCATAATGCATACTCTCTAAACCAGGCAGCATCCTGGTAAATCTCCTCTGTACCCTTTCCAATGCTTCCGCATCCTTCCTGTAGTGAGGCGACCAGAACTGGACACAGTACTCCAAATGTCGCCTAACCAGAGTTTTATAGAGCTGCATTATTACCTTGTGACTCTTAAACTCTATCACTCTATCACTCGACTTATGAAAGCTAACTTATTAAGCTTTCTTAATTGCCCTATCTACCTGTGTGGCAACTTTCAGGGATCAGTGGACATGTACCCCCAGATCCCTCTATTCCTGCACACTCCCGAGTATCCTGCCATTTACTTTGTACTCTGTACTCTGCCTTGGAGTTTGTCCTTCCAAAGTGTACTGCCTCACACTCCATCTGCCACTTCTCAGCCCACTTCTGCATCCTATCCATGTCTCTCTGCAATCTTCGACAATGCTCTACACTATCCACAACACCAACAACATTTGCGTCGTCTGCAAAATTGCCAACCCACCCTTCTACCCCCACTTCCAGGTTGTTAATAAAAAAGTAGAACTGATCCTTGTGGGACACCACTAGTCACAACCCTCCAATCTGAATGTACTCCCTTCACCACGACCTTCTGCTTTCTGCAGGCAAGCCAATTCTGAATCCACCTGGCCAAACATCCCTGGATCCCATGCCTTCTGACCTTCTGAATAAGCCTACCGTGTGGTGATGGGACTAGGCAGATTAATGGTTCAGCACAAACTAGATGGGCTGAAGGGCCTGTTTATGTGCTATAGTGTCTATAACTATGCTGAAAATTGCACAAAAATTCCTAGAGGATTTTGCTCATAAAGAGAATTACATCTTCTGCTTTGCATTATTTTCTGTGAGAACTGCTAGATTTGTCAGGTGCTTTTTTGTAAGGAAAAATGCAGAGGTTTATAAAATCATATAATCTATAACACGATCTTATCATATATACATAACTAATAAAGCTGCTTGTTTTTCTTTTCACTCAAGGGACGTGAGCTTTATAGGCATTTAATTGTCCACCCCTAAAACTGCCCTTGAGAAGGTGGCTGCAGCCTTCTGGAATTGCTGTAGTTTTTGACACATGGGGATACCCGTAATGCTGTCAGGGAGGGAGCTGCAGCATTTTGACTCAGCAATAGAAAAGGAAAGGTGATACACAGTCGTTCCAACTCAGTATGGTGTGTGGCTTCAAAGGTAACTTCCAGGAAGTGGTGTGCCCATGCTTTTGTGCCCTTGTCCTTTTAGCTGGTAGAGGTCATGAGTTTCAAATATTCTGTCTATGGTGAGTTAGACCATAAGATGCAGAAGCAGAGTTAGGCCGTTCAGCCAGTCAAGTCTATTCTGTCATTTCATCATGGTAGAATCAGAACCTATCTATCTCTGTTTTAAATATACCCAATGACTTTGTCTCCACAGCTGTCTGTGGCAACAAATTCCACAAATTTACCACCCTTTAGCTAATGAAATTCCACCTCATCTCAGTTCCAAAAGGATCTCTTTGTATTCTGAGGCTGTGCTCCTAGACTCGTCCACTTTAGGAAACATCCTCTCCACGTTCACTCTATCTAGGCATTTCAGTTTCAATGAGATCCCCCTCGCATTCTTCTAAATTCCAGTGAGTACAGGCCCACAGCCATCAAACAGATACTGTGGTGCATTCTGTAGATGGTATAATCTGTTGCCATTTTCGCTGGTAGTAGGGTGAATGAATGCTTGAGATGTTCCGCAGTAGTAGGATGAGTGAATGCTTATGGACGTTCCGCTGGTCGTCGGGTCAGTGAATGGAGTGCCTATCAGCTGTGTTCTGGGGTATTGAGCTTCTGGAATATCGTCAAAACTGCTGAATTGTCTTGTAGGTAGTGGACAGGCTTTGGAGGTGAATTAGGAGGTGAGTTACTCACCACAGGATTCTTGTTTCTGACCTGCTCTTATTGTTAGATTGTCTACTCAAGTTTGGTTTCCAGTCACTGATAACAGGCAATTGATAATTGGGGATTCAGCGATGGAAGAATGTGGAAGTGTTAGGGAGGGTGCAGAGGAGATTTACCAAGGTGCTGCCTGAATTAGAGAGCATGTCTCAAAAGGATAGATTGAGTGAGGTAGGGTTTTTCTCTTTGGAGTGAAGGAGGATGAGAGGTGTACAAGATGATAAAAAGCATAGATTGTGGACAGTCAGAGACTATTTCCCAGGGCGTAAATGGCTAATATGAGGAGGCATAGTTTTAAAATGATAGGAGGGAAGTATGGGGGGGAATGTCAGAATTAAGTTTATTTTAACATACAGAGTGGTGAGTGTATGGAATGCACTGCCGGGGATTGTGATAGATGCAGATACAACAGGGATGTTTAAGAGATCCTTAGATAGGCATATGGATGATTGAAAAAGGGAGGATTATGTAGGAGGGAAGTGCTAGATTGATCTTGGGGTATGTTAAAAGGTCAGAAGAACATTGTGGGTCAAAGGGCCTGTGTTGTAATGTTCTATGAATGTTTCACAGAATGTCAGGGATAATAGCTGGGTTTTCTCTTATTGGATATTATATTGCCAGGCATTTGTATGGCATGAATGTTAATTGGCATCAGTCAGACGAAGCTGGGGTACTGTTGATAACTTGCTGCATTTGAACGTGGACTGCTTCATGTTATGAGGAGCTGTGAAGATGCTGAACACTGTATTATCATCAGGGAACATCTCTACTTCGAATCTTATGACTGAAAGAAAGACATTGATGAAGCATATGAAGATGGTTGGGCTTAGAACATTACCCTCAGAAAACCGCGCAGGGATATCCTGTGATTGGCTGCTGTGAGGAATGCCTGCAGAGATATCCATCAAGATAACTAGTGAAAAATCACAAATATAAACTTGTTCTAACATAGGAGAACAGATGAGGTTTGTGATTTGTATTGATTAGGCCAGTTTAATTAGCATTAATTCATGCCTTGTGTTATTATATTAAAGCCAATCTGTGCTGAAGTTTCTCAGTTTTATTGCCCAAGTGCTTAGTGTTAGGGCAAAGGAAATAACTCTCGTTTGGGTTCCTACACAGAGCTAACATCAGTTAGTTTGGTTATCTAAGAATGAGCTGTTTGACTTTTCTGAAATCTGGAAATTCATGAGCCTTTTACCAAACTATTGAGTCAAGAGTAAACATTTTCTTATCCATAATATTAACGTGAAAATACAAAAAAAACTATTCCATTTTAGAACATTTTTTTTTGACCTGAGACTGTTCTTCTCTCTACATTTGATAGACAATTTAAAACTACTGCTTTTTAACACGTGTCCATAAGTCGGCTGCAATAACAGAGTACGAATTTGAACCTTACTGTTGACGATTGCAGTAGGTAAAATGGATGCCATGGCTGCTTGTTGAGGGAGCAGCTGTATGGTATCCAGGAGGCGTGCTGGATACATGCCCTCTGTGATAGCCATTTGGCTGACAGCTTGCAGTCTTGAGTCAAATTCCACAGCAAATGCAACCAGCTCCTCTCCTTCCAGGAGCATTTTTGTCATTGTGCACCAAAGCTGCCCACCTAGACAAAAAGAAAAGAAAAACAGTTTGAAGGCTTGGCTGAAGTTTAGTGTCTTACAAAAGCAATCTGATCTTTAATTATAACATGTAGGCCAAGCTCTCTTCTAGCTGCTGCCATCGGGAAGGAGGTACAGAAGCCTTAGGTCCCACACCACCAGGTTTAAGAACAGTTATTACCTTTCAACCTTCAGGCTCCTGAACCAGCGTGGATAACTTCCCAACACTCAACTGATTCCATTGTCTATGGACTCACTTGCAGGGACTCTACAACTCCATATTATATATTTCCCATTTACTTATTATTATTATTATTATTATTATTATTTGTTTTTGTTTTTACACATTGGTTGTTTGTTAAGTCTTTGTGTGTAGTTTTTGATCGTATTTCTTTGTTCTATTGTGATTGCCCACAAGAAAATGAACCTCTGGGTAGTATATGGTGATATATAGTACGTAGTTTGATAATGTATTTATTTGAACTTTGAAGATGTTGGAGGCCAGTGACTAGTGATGTGCCTCAGGGATCTGTACTGGGTCCAATGTTGTTTCTTATATACATTAATGATCTGGATGATGGGGTGGAAAATTGTATTAGTAAGTATGCAGATGATACTAAGATAGGTGGCGTTGTGGATAATGAAGTAGGTTTTCAAAGCTTGCAGAGAGATTTAGGCGAGTTAGAAGAGTGGTCTGAAAGATGGCAGATGGAGTTTAATGCTGATAAGTGTGAGGTGCTACATTTTGGTAGGACTAATCAAAATAGGACATACATGGTAAATGGTAGGGCATTGAGGAATGCAGTAGAACAGAGTGATCTAGGAATAATGGTGCATAATTCCCTGAAGGTGGAATCTCATGTGGATAGGATGGCGAAGAAAGCTTTTAGTATGCTGGCCTTTATAAATCAGAGCATTGAGTATAGGAGTTGGGATGTAATGTTAAAATTGTACAAGGCATTGGTAAGGCCAAATTTGGAGTATTGTGTACAGTTCTGGTCACTGAATTATAGGAAAGATGTCAACAAAATAGAGAGAGTACAGAGGAGATTTACTAGAATGTTACTTGGGTTTCAGCACCTAGGTTACAGAAAAAGGTTGAACAAGTTAGTCTTTATTCTTTGGAGCTTAGAAGGTTGAGGGGGGACGATAGAGGTATTTAAAATTATGAGGGGGATAGATAGAGTTGACGTGGATAGGCTTTTTCCATAGAGAGTAGGGGACATTCAAACAAGAGGACATGAGTTGAGAGTTAAGGGGCAAAAGTTTAGGGGTAACACAAGGGGGAACTTCTTTACTCAGAGAGTGGTAGCTGTGTGGAATGAGCTTCCAGTAGAAGTGGTAGAGGCAGGTTTGATATTGTCATTTAAAAAAAAATTGATAAGTATATGGACAGAAAAGGAATGGAGGGTTATGGATTGAGTGCAGGTCGGTGGGACTTGGTGAGAGTAAGTATTCGGCACAGACTAGAAGGGCTGAGATGGCCTGTTTCCTTGCTGTAATTGTTATATGGTTATATGTTGATAAACTTGTTGCTATTAGGAAAATAATACATTACACCATTTTTCCAACCAATCTAGTTATGTTCCTATTCTCTCACACTTATATTGGTTTTCATTAAGACCATAAGAGAGAGGAGCAGAATCAGGCCATTTGGCCCATCAAGTCCGTGAACAAAGCAGTTTCAAATGCTCTCAAGTAGAAATATCTGATTTTAACTGATTCTGATCATGGCAGTTCTGCTCTCAGCGTAGGCTTGACTTTGGAGATATTTTAAGTTGAGCCAATAAAACTAACTTTTTCAGGTGGATATAAATCTTTGAATATTCTCTCCAACTACCAACTTACGTCATCAGTTACTATTGTTATTACAAGAAAAAGAAAGCAGTTATCAGAGTACCGGTAATCATTTCAAAATACAGATGAATCGGGCAGGAAATAGGGTTATTTTTGACATATCTAGAATTTTCAGCTTGATTTACAGAGGCTAACAAATTTCGCAAAATAGAAATTAATCTAAAGCAGCATAATGCATATGTTAATATTAGAACACACAGAGATACTTTGATGGGTTTTTAGTAACTCAGTCACACTGGCCTCTCTGGGTCCAAACAAAGGTGTTCTTTGTGTGTTTTGTGTGATTGCAAGACACTGCTAGATATTGAGAACATCAAGTGCTGCAGGTCTGTCCCACTGCCGGGTTGCTTGATGGCAGTGGAGATGGACTTGTTGTGCACTGTTGCCAGCGACTACAGACACCCAAGGAGGAAGGCATTAGGGGTCCAACAAACGGTGCAAATGATTGTCATGGATGTTTTTCCTGTGATCACAAGATCCTGTTAAAATAATGGTAATGTAGAATATTGAAAATCTGGTTCACTGACGAAACTGACACCGTGTGAGTTGTGTGGCCCTCACGTGGGCCAGGGAAGGAGACACTGCAGTTAGTGTGGGAGAGAGCTGGAGCCTGTGCTGAGTTGGTCAGTGTTTGCTTGGTGGAAGACGAGTTGGATTGCATTTGCCTCCAGCTGCACTAGCGCATAGAGAGGAATATTGCGCCATGAATCTACTGGCCACAACACTCAGGGATTTATATATATAGTTTGAGTGACAGTATGTTTACTACTATCATAATTATATTGCTATATGCTGTATATGACTGTTGGTAATGTGCTTTGCACCTTGGCCCTGGAGGAAAGCTTTTCATTTGGCTATATTCATGGATATGGTTAAATTACAATTAAACTTGAACATGAACAATTAAGCTTAAACTAGGCTGAAACCGGGACATGGAAGAAGTAAGATAGTGCCTCTAGACTCCAATTTCATAACTACTACTACTACTACTGTCTTAAGAATTCCTACATGCAAACATACGAGTTAGGAGCAGGAATAACTCCTCACAAGCCTGAAATTAACTAATGATTTGTAAACAGAAATGCAAAGTTGAGATTGCAGGTCTTAGACAGACAGACAGACATACTTTAATTTCCCTCGGGATCAATAAAGTATGTCTGTCTGTCTGTCTTAGACCTGCAATCTCAACTTTGCGTTGCTGTTTACAAATCATAGAATCAGCCACTGAAATCTGCCTACCAGTTCTATGCCAACTACCGAGCACCCAATGGTCTAATCCTGCAGTAATTCCATTATATTCTCTCCATATCTTCATCAACTCTTCCACACTAGATGCAATTTTTACAGTGACTATCTTTCGCACGTGGGAGAAATTGGTGAAGTGAATTTGACATTTCTGCTGGTTTCTCTTTTGTATTTGACCTTTGACTCTATATAATTTCTGGAAATTCAGAAACTGCTTTTCCTGAGGCAGAATGTAGGCATGTCACAGCTGATTTCCAGGAATTAAATTTTGGGCACAGGTGTAAAGCATAACTCCTCATCCATCCGTAAGGGATTTCCTATTACACCAGAGGAATTTTATTACACTTTTACCATCAGTAAGCTTTAAGGTCTTTTGAATCTGATCAGCCAGATTATTTTTCCCAGACGATGATTATTAGAAGCAGAATTAAGCCATTCGGCCGATCAAGTCTTCTCCACCATTTGATCACACCTGAATTAATTTCCCTTGCAACCCCCAGCCCCCCACTTTAAGATCAATCCACTTTCTCTCAGAACCTGAAAATTATTTTCTCAAAATATTTATCCAATTCCCTTTAAAAATACCCTCAATCAATTCTGCTTCCACAAATCTACAGTAAAATGTTCCAAAATGTAACTACAGAGAGAAAAATAATCCTATTTAAACTTCAAGTAAAATGCTTAAACAAATTAACACAATCAGTCACTATCATAAGCAGCTTTATCAAATCTTTACCAACTTTCTTAGCAGCAAGCAGAATAGTTTAACTATGCAACTAAAATTTGTGGAATCAATCTGTGCATTTTAGGATCTTTACGTCCATTCTAAAAGTTACATGATCAAAATGGTAGACAATACCCTAAGTTGTAAACCAGACAATAGCATGGCTAATATTCCAATCTATCAAAATAATTTATTGTTAAAGATATTCCTTGTCATGCTGGTAAAAAAATTTATGATGGAAGTAGATTAAATAGGCAATAGACTTAAAAAGGAAAACAGACATACAGTGGCATGCTAAAGTTTGGGCACTCCTGGTCAAAATTTTTGTTACTGTGAATAGTTAAGTGAGTAGAAGATGAACTGATCTCCAAAAGTCATAAAGTTAAAGGTGACACATTCTTTTCAACATTTTAAGCAAGATTAGTGTATTATTTTTGTTTTGTTCAATTTTAGAGTGAAAAAAATGAAAGGAGCACCATGCAAAAGTTTGGGCACCCCAAGAGATTTGAGCTCTCAGATAACTTTTACCAAGGTATCAGACCTTAATTAGCTTGTTAGGGCTATGGCTTGTTCACAGTCATCATTAGGAAAGGCCAGGTGATGCAAATTTCAAAGGTTTATAAATACCTTGTCTCAACAATCAGCAGCCATGGAAAGAATGGGTGAAAATCCCTCAAACAAGAATTGAAGGACTCTTATCTGGCTACAGAAAGCATTTACAAGCTGTGATACTTGCCATAGGGGGTGTTACAAAGTACTGACCATGCCCAAACTTTTGCTTTGGGCCCTTTTCCTCTTTTGTTATTTTGAAACTGTAAAAGATGGAAATAAAAAGGTAATCTTGCTTAAAATATTAAATAAATGTGTCATCTTTAACTTTATGCCTTTTGGAAATCAGGTCATCTTTTACTCGCTTAGCTATTCACAGTAACAGAAATTTTGACCAGGGGTGCCTGTTCTTTTGCATGCTACTGTATAGTTTAAAAAAGGACAAGAATTAATAAGATACTGGAGGAACAGCAGGTAGCAAAAGGAAAGTCAGCCTTTCGGGTAGAGACCCTACACTCAGTAACATTCATCGTAAAGCATAAATGTTTAATTTCATTACATGTTCTGCACAAATAAATTAAACTGAATGATTTTAATATACAGAGAGGTTCTGCAACAGAACTGGATACAGGAAATGCAATATTATCACCTTACATCAGGATGTTGACAGTGGATGGAAACATGTCAATTTCCATTGGTTACCATTTGAGTAGAGCTTCTGCATTGCTTTATAAATCTGCATTTGATTTCTGTTACCTGCAAACATTTTCTTTCTCCAAATACAATTCCAATATGCATTACCATAATGTTGTTTAACAGGCTCTCCAAATACCATTTCATTAAACATAATTTGCAATGTACAGAATAAATTATTTGATATTTATTCTAATTAAATGCAAACCATGTTATTGCAACTGGTTTGTTAAATTGATGCTAATTGATTTGGATAAAATGGAAACATAGGAAGCAAAATTATGCCTACCTGTCATTTTGATTTGGATTCTTTGTTGGAAACCAGTTAATTAATTAATTCTTTATTTGTGAATCAAATTATTCTTTGATAGCTATTCCCTTTTGTATTCAGCATCAACAATCTTTGGAACTGACAGGGAGTGAAGATACACAACAAATCAAGGAGAATAAGGTGGTCAGAAGATATTTCAAAAATCAGACTTTCACAGCCTTCCATCTTTACTTTGGCCTCCAATTAATTTCCCATCACTCTTTTATTGTTGCTTCTCCATAAGGTTGGATGTGATTCTGGATGTCTCTTTAGTGCAGTTAATGTTTAGGTTTGAGGCTGGATGGTAAATGGTGGTAAAATACTTGACATGAATTTTGGGCATACTAGTGAGCTATTAACTATCACAGGTACAGAATATTTTTCAACAGCACATTCTAGAGTTGAAACTCAGGGTGATTTTCCACATCTATAATTCAAGGGTGTTATTCTTCACACTCTTTTAACTGAAGTTGGCAAATCAGAACAAGACACGTCTTGAACAAAAAGTACAAAATTACAAACTGGGCAAATATACAACTAGATTTTTAGATTTTTCTGCCATCTATTTTGTATAGATCTTAAAGATTTAGAAAACTAATCCTAATAGATATTTATTTTTAACAAAACAGTGAATTCAGTATAAACTATCTTATTCATTAGAGAAGCAAACACTAGAACCTTTGATAAGTAACTACAGTGTTTATTTTCTAATATGACAACACTTTTACCTACAATTCATTTTTTTCCCTCCTGCAGATTAAAATTTAAAATGACTGCAAGAATCTGGCAGAAGAGATAAGGACAAATAAGATATGCTAACACTCTGACTGAATTAGGACATTGTTGTATCAGAACCCAGGCCAATTAATTAAGCCTGTCTGTTACTTTTCAACAATGTGCAAACAAACCTATGTAAAACCCTTCATCATTTTCATCATTTATTTTTCAAATGCAAAGTGATTGTGACAATTGGTTTCTACATCCTGGTTACATATGCAGATTAATGATTTACTCATTGTCCATAAATCTCTTCAGAGAAAAATAATTACTGTAACTTCTAGTTTTTAATCAATGTGACTTCTTTCAGAAAATGAGAATTCAGAGAGCACACAGCCTTTCCACAACTGGTGGTCTGAAGGTGAGTGGTAACGAGGTGAAAGTACAAACCTGAGATCAGGGCTGCACCATGGTAGCGTAGTGGTTAGCACAAAGCTTTATATACCAGCGACCGGGGTACAATTCCTGCCACAGTCTGTAAGGAGTTTGTACGTTCTCCCTGTGACCATGTGGGTTTGCTCTCACAGTTCAAAGATGCACTGGTTGGTAGGTTAATTGATCAGTATAAATTGTCCTGTGATTAGGCTAGGGTTAAATTGAGGGTTGCTGGGTGGTGCGGCGCAACTCAAAGGGCTTATTCTAAGCTGCAGCCCAATAAATAAATAAATAAATGGGTTAGAAGAAAAAAGCAATTGACAAGTGGATATGGTGGCATTAAGTGGCATTGGACAAGGTAGCTGACAACAGACAAATAGGGTGGGAGAAAGAAGTGGAAATGAAGATGGCTATAAAGCTGATAGTAAGCAGAGGGAAGACAAAAATGATTTTTTTTTGTAAAATAAGGAGGGAATACAGAGAAGCTGGGAGTTGCCCTAGGGAAGGAGGAGGATTACAAATAAGAGAAAATCTGTAGATGCTGGAAATCCAAGCAACACACATAAAATGCTAGAGGAACTCAGCAGGCTAGGCAGCATTTATGGAAAAAAGTACAGTCAATGTTTCAGGCTGAGACCCTTCAGCAGGGAGGCATCTCAGCCAGAAACATGGACTGTACATTTTTCTACAGATGCGTCTTGGCCTGTTGAGTTTCTCCAGCATTTTGGGTATGTTGCAAGAAGAAGGATTATAGATAGCTACCTTGTTTAAGTATGGGAGGAAAAGAAAATTGTTAACTTTATCTGCCAGAAGTCGGGGGGGGGGGGGGTGGTAAGAGTAAATGTGATCTGGGGAGTGAAATCAGGCAGATGGCACAAACAACAAGATGACTTAAGAGTACCAGCATGAATGGAAAAGAGTAGAAGAAGAGTAAGGGAGTGACAAAGAGTTTACCAAGTTGAAGAAGGAAAAGATTCTGAAAAAAATCTGGTGCAAATAGCACTTTATTGAAGTGATGGAGAGTGTGACCACAGTTTTGTTGTGAAAGGGTGGGATTGTCCTCACATTGTTTTGTAGAAAATATGGGCAGCTGGATGAGCATGATGACCTCTGTCAGTAAGAGGGAAATGGATGGGCTAGGCATTTCTGTGCAGGGCATAGGGGAGCAAGTGGATTCACACGTATTATTTTTAATGGTGGTGAATTAGATGTTAAGATATCCCTGAAAATGGGAGTAGAGTGAAAGGATAGGTTTTTCAGATGATGCTTTGGATGGACAAAATACTTAGGTGAATGTGTGAAGAGATGTACGCATCCGATCTTTCAGTGAAAGGCTGAGGCATGAGATGAATACAGTGAGAGAGGGCAGTTGGAAGGGTACAATATCTCAGTGATAGGGTGGGGAAAGTGCACAAAACTAGCAAGGAATATAAAACAATGCACGAGAGGTTCATCAAGTATGTCTGAAAGAAAGCAACAGTGGAGATTGGAGAGTTCTATTAGAGGCTGCTACATTAGGGACATTTAAGAGACAGTTAAAAGGTTCAAAGTTCATTTATTATCAAAGTATGTATATAGTATACAACTCTGAGATTCTTCTTCTTCAGATAGCTACAAAACAAAGAAAAACCATGCAAATCAATTTAGGGAGATATATCAAACCCAGCCCTCCTGCACAAAAAAGAATGGCAACACCATAATTAACCTCTAAAACCCCCTCCCCTCACACAAAACACAACAAGAACATTGGCCCAGAGATCCCTCTCTCCCCACACAAAAACCTAACAAAAATACAAGAACATCACCCTCAAACCCCTCCCCCACACAAAATGCAACAAGAACATCAGCCTCTTGCTGCATAAAAAACTAACCAAAAAGCTCAATATTAACTGTTAGACCCTCTCCCCCACATAAAACACCACAAGAATATTGACCCCCAAATCCCCCTCCCCCGCACAAAAAAATGGGAATTGGTGAAAATACAGAATATAAAAACTGAAAAAAAAGTCCAAATCCATAAACGCAGAAAACCTCGGTAACATCATTGAAAGAAAGAGATAAAAGATGAGACTAATAATGGAGTAGGTTTATATAGGTCGCACAACATCATGGGTACTGTACTGTTCGATGTTCTAATTTTTAGTGCACTACAGACTGAGATCGGACCACCAATAATGGGGAATAAGTTTAAGTTGATAGATCCTTCATATCAGTCATCATAGTAGAAGAAATTAAATGTACACACAGAACTGTGCACAAGTCTAAGGCACATACTGTATATACAACTAGGGTGCCTCAGACTTTTGCAGAGTAAATACATTTCATGACATATGTGAGTAATGATAAGGCTGATTCTGATATGGGTCTCTATTGTGGACTTAGAGTGGGAAGGGAGCAGGGAGAGGGGAATCATGGTTGGGAAAAGGGAAAGGGACAGGGGAAGGAGCAGGAAGCACCAGTGAGTCTTTCTGTAATCATCAATAAATCAACTGCTTGAAATCAAATAACCTTGCCTGGTCTCTTATGGCTGGGTGTGTTTGAGCCACTCACTGTCCCAGGCACTCCTTCTCTGCCTCCTGTCCTACACCCATCCTGCGACAATCCACCCTCACCATTCCCAACATCATTTGCTCCCGCTAGATTTATAAACTCACTTTCTGCTCCATGTTGATAAATACAGTATTTTGTACAAGTCTTAGGCACTCTAGCTATATGTCTGTGCCTAAGACATTTGCACAGTACTGTATAAAATAGCTGATCTCCTAGGAGCAAAAACAGAGAAAGCCATTTCACCAGAGAAGATGTTAGGAGATGCAAGAGACTGTAATCTGGAGCACCAAACAACCTGCTGGAGGAGTGCAGTGGGTCAAGTAGCATCTGGGGGGGGGGGGGGTGCAGGTGTGAGGGAAAAGGAAGGAATTATTAACATTTGCTTCTAGCCTGCATCAGGACTGAGAGTGAAGAGTCAGAATAAACAGGAGAGGGGACAGGTTGAGACTGGGGCGAATAGGTGATTGGTGAACTGCAGAGGAATGCAGTATCATGGGCAAATGGAACCATGTAATGTAGAGGGAGAGGGAGGAATTGAGGTAGGAGAGAGAAGAATATAGATGATAGGCAGAAGCAGACAGAAGATAAGAAGGCAGATAGAGTCAGGTATGAGGAGGGGAGTGAGAAGGTAAAGGCAGCTAGGACTGTGACCAGAAGGAATACAAAGACTTTTAGGCATTCTTTGAAAATAAGGCCTAAAGGAAGGAGATAATGGGAACCATTAGGGGAGAGGTGAAGGGCAGATGAAGCCAGAATGGAAGAGTGGGGGTGGGAAGGGAGAGATCTGGTGGATAAGATGCTTGGTTAGAGGGTAGATGGAAGCAGGTTATAGAGGGGGATGGTAATGAAATTGTGGGGTGGTGGCTTGGGGTAGGAGCATAGAAAAAGAGACACAAATGGTTGATCAGAAGGGGGAAGGGAAACAAAGGAGTCAATGGTTACCTGAAATGGAAAAATTCAGTGTTCATACCTTTGAGTTGTAAACTAGCCAGTGTAATAGGAGATGTTCCTCCTGTTTGTGTTGGGCCTCACCTTGGCAGTGAAGAAGGCCAAGGACGCACACGTCAGTGTGGGGAATGAGAAGAGGAGGTGAAGTTGCATGCATCTTGGAGTTCAGCACAGCCACTGCTGATGGAACCGCAGGAGCTCTGCAAATCAGTTGCCAGTCTGCACTTGTCTTGTTGACGTGGAGGTGATGCATGTGAATCTTTGGCTCACCTGGAAGGGCTACTTAGGTGCCGGCTGATGGTGAGGGAGGAGGAAGAGGAAGAATTGCTGCCCCTCCCGCAGTTACGGATTGAGAGTGCAGGGTTGCAGGCAGGTTTAGGTGGGAAGGGAGGAGTGGACCAGGCAGTCACGGAAGGAGGGGTCCCTGCAGAAATGGAACAGGGTAGGATGGAGGAGTCGCAGCTAGAGGTGGAATCTTGTTGCTGCTGGCGGAAATGGTGAAGGATGGTTAACTGGTTGTGGAGTCTCATAGAGTAGATTAGGGGAACTCTATCTCTTTCAGTTTAGCAGCTAAACCAACAGGACTGGCATTACAGATTCCCTAATCTGACTTCTAAAAGAGCTGTATTCAGAGTTAGTGAATACTTTGGCTGTGATCTTCCAAATCTATGCCTGGAATAACCCAAACAGACTGGGAAAATGTAAGGGCAACATTGTGATTTCAAAAAAAAGGAAGAAAAGAAAGAATTAGGAACTGCATGAAGAGCATACAGAGCACTTGCTAATCAAATAATATAATTAGGTAGAAAGAGAATAGTGTTTATTGCAGTTGACTGGCAGACCAGATAAGGGAACCATGGTTGAATTTACAAAAGACATTTAGTAAGATGCTACATGAACATGGAATATCGAACATTACAGCACAGTACAGGCCTTTCGGAAGTGAAACTGTAAAAGATAAGTGTTCAATGGATTGAGGACAATGTATTTCATGGATAGAGGACTGGTTGACTGACAGAAACAGTGAGTATAGATCAATAATATAAACTAAAGATTCTGCAGATGCTGGAAAGCCAGAGGAACAAACAGAAAGTTCTGGAGGAACTCAGCAGTCAGGCAGCATCTATGGCAGGAGTTCCCAATCTGGGGTCCTTGGACACCTCGGTTAATGATAGGGGTCGATGGTATAATAAAGATTTGGATCGCCTGATTCATGGAGATGAATAAATAGGTGATGGTTTGGGCCAAGACCTTTCATCAGGACTGGATTGGTAAATTTTAGGAATCTACGTTGGCAGTCTCAATTACATATAATCTTTATGAATTACTTAGATAAGAGGATCAAGCATACTCTCTAATAGATTTGCTGATGACACAATAATGGATCAAAAAGTCCCAAAAGATATAAAAATAGACACAGGCAGATTACATGACTGGGCAAGAAGATAGCAAACGGATGGTAGTGTGGGGAAACGTGATGGTATCCACATTGCCAAGAAAATTAGAAAACAGAAGGAACATTAGAGAGAGAAAGAATCTGAGTTGTGTAGCACCGAAACAGGCCCTTCTGCTCACCGTGTCCGCACAGACCATTTTTGCCACACAGACCAAAATTGAGAAGAAATTTTTATTTTCTCAGAGGATTTTAATCTTTGGAACTCACTACTGAAAAGACCCATGGAATCTAAGCTCTTAACAGGATTTGATAAGCGATCTTGCAGTAAAGGAGCCATTAGGAGGTAGTGATCATAATATGATAAGTTTTTATCTGCAATTTGAGAAGGATAAAGGCAGCTCGGAGGTGTCAGTGTTGCAGTTGAACAGGGGAAACTATGGAGCCATGAGGGAGGAGCTGGCCAAAGTTGACTGGACGGATAGCCTAGCAGAAAAGACAGTGGAACAGCAATGGCAGGTATTCGTGGGAATAATGCACAAGGTGCAAAATCAGTTCATCTCCCAGAGAAGGAAGGATTCAAAGGGGGGAAAGGGGCCACAGTGGTTGACAAAGGAAGTCAGAGATTGCATAGCATTAAAAAAAAAGTAAGTATGACGGAGCTAAGGTGAGTGGGAGGACAGATGGTTGGGAAGTTTTTAAGGAACAACAGAACTTAACTAAAAAGGCAATATGGAGAGAAAAAATGAGGTATGAACGCAAGCTAGCCAGGAATATAAACGAAGATAGCAAAAGTTTTTTTTTAGGTATGTGAAGAGAAAGAAGATAGTTAAGAACAATGTTGGGCCCTTGAAGAATGAATTGGGTGAAATTGTTATGGGAAACAGAGAAATGGCAGAAGAATTTAATGAGTACTTTAGATCTGTTTAATCTAAGCAATCTCCCAGATGTATGGATGGGCCAAGGACATAGGGTAACAGAGGAAATGAAACAGATTGACATTAGGAAGGAAACGGTGATGAGTACACTGATGGGACTGAAGGCTGACAAATCCCCAGGTCCAGATGGTCTGCATCCTAGGGTGCACTAAAGGAGGTGGCCCTGGAAATTGCGGATGCGTTGGTAATCATTTTCCAGTGTTCCTTAGATTCAGGATCAGTTCCTGAGGATTGGAGAATGGCTAATGTTATCCCACTTTTTAAGAAAGGAGGGAGGGAGAAAACAGAGAACTATCGACCTGTCAGCTTGACATCGGTGGTGGGGAAGATGCTAGAGTTCATTATTGAGGATAAAATAGTGACATATCTAGATAGCAGTGATAGGATTGGGCCAAGCCAGCATGGATTTACCAAGGGTAAATCATGCTTGACTAATCTGTTGGAGTTTTTCGAGGATGTAACCAGGAAGTTAGACGGGGGAGATCCAGTACCTCGATTTTCAGAAGGCATTTGATAAGGTCCCACATAGGAGATTGGTGGGTAAAGTCAAAGCTCAGGGCATCAGGGGGAAGACATTGACATGGATAGAAAACTGGTTGGCAGATAGAAAGCAAAGGGTAGCGGTGAATGGGTGTTTCTCGGAATGGCAGGTGGTGACTAGTGGGGTGTCACAGGGCTCGGTATTGGGACCACAGCTGTTTACAATTTACGTCAACGATTTAGATGAAGGCATTGAGAATAACATCAGCAAATTTGCTGATGATACTAAGCTGGGTGGCAGTGTGACATGTGATGAGGATGTTAGGAGAATTCAGGGTGACTTGGATAGGCTGGGTGAATGGGCAGATACTTGGCAGATGGCGTTTAATGTGAATAAGTGTGAGGTTATCCACTTTGGGAGTAAGAACAGGAAGGCAGATTATTATCTGAACAGTGTAGAGTTAGGTAAGGGAGAAATACAAAGAGATCTAGGAGTCCTTGTTCATCAGTCACTGAAGGTGAATGAGCAAGTGCAGCACGCAGTGAAGAATGCTAATGGAATGTTGGCCTTTATTACAAAGGGAATTGAGTACAAGAGCAAGGAAATCCTCTTGCATTTGTACAGAGCCCTGGTGAGACCACACCTGGAGTATTGTGTATAGTTTTGGTCTCCAGGGTTAAGGAAGGACATCCTGGCTGTAGAGGAAGTGCAGCGTAGATTCACGAGGTTAATTCTTGGGATGTCTGGACTGTCTTACGCAGAGAGGTTAGAGAGACTGGGCTTGTACACGCTGGAATTAAGGAGATTGAGAGGGGATCTGATTGAAACATATAAGATTATTAAGGGATTGGACAAGATAGAGGCAGGAAATATGTTCCAGATGCTGGGAGAGTCCAGTACCAGAGGGCATGGTTTGAGAATAAGGGGTAGGTCATTTAGGACAGAGTTAAGGAAAAACTTCTTCTCCCAGAGAGTTTGGGGGTCTGGAATGCACTGCCTCGGAAGGTAGTGGAGGCCAATTCTCTGGATGCTTTCAAGAAGGAGCTAGATAGGTACCTTATGGATAGGGGAATCAAGGGATATGGGGACAAGGCAGGAACCGGGTATTGATAGTAGATGATCAGCCATGATCTCAAAATGGCGGTGCAGGCTCGAAGGGCCAAATGATCTACTTCTGCACCTATTGTCTATTATCTATTACCTAACTAATTTCAGGGCTGCTAAGATGTACTTTTGTACTATAGGAAGGTTAAACGTAAAAAAGATTCAGCAAGAAAGTGGAATGGAGACTAATAAGATCAATCATGAACACTAATTTATCTGTCATGTAGCACCTTATGTCTTTTGGAAATTCAACCATGGTTCCCTTATCTGGTCTGCTGGTCAACTGTAATAAACACTATTTCCCTTTTAAATGACTTTTCTTAATTGATTTATACAGAATGGTGGAGCAGATATGAAGAGCTGGATGGCCTATTCTTGCTCTTATTATTTTTGTATGTAATATTTTAATATCAATATTCAACCTTGTTTTTTTGAAAATATTGAATGGTTCCCTGGTAAGACCTCACAACCTACCACATTATGATCTTTCACCTATTGTCTACCTGCACTACTATTTCTGTAGTTGTTACACTTCATTCTGCATTATGCTATTGCTTTACCTCAATTCACTGTATAATGATTTGATCTGTATGAACAGTATGTAAGACAAGCTTTTCACTTCTCTTGATACTATCAATGTATCCTTTTCCAGATCTACAACCAAATGAAAACTCTCCTCCAACTCTCATCTCTGGCATCTTTAATTTCTCTTGTCCCTTCATGCCAACCCTCCAAGAGGACCACAACCTTGTCATGGTTTGGAGGCTTGCATGCCTCAATGACTCAGCAAGCTACTGTACGTTAGTTGGAGTCAGGGCTTTATGCTGTGGCTCTTGGTGGGGTCACCCACGACAAACAGGTCAAAGTGTAGAGACCAGACTAAGAGTGGTCCACCGGTCCTCCTGGTTTGGAGTTTCAGCTCAGGGCTAACAACCCTGATTGGTAAAACAAAATTGTTATGGAAACAGCAATGAAGAATCTTTCTACATCTGAGTGTGATGGTATTTCTGAGTCTCCATCTGCATGACTGACAGTAGTGTAAACCCAGAGGAAGCTCCTGACGTGATGAAGCCCTGAACACCGGCAGAGATGGAGGAGCTCCACTGTTGCCCAAAATGCCAGCGGTGTATCAGGCAATCTGCCGCTGCGGCTTCATGCCAACACTCCAGAATTCTCTTCCTAAAGTTTTCCTTCTTTTTACCGTAAGCTCCTTTTAGATTGTTCTTTAACTCTGTTTCTCTGGCTAAGCTTTTTGTAAATTGTTCTTTTGTCTTTTTGTGGCCTTTTGTTAAATATTTCCAGACGACGTTCTTAAGAAAAGTTTAAAGTAACTTCAGCATTTAATATTGAAGTTGTTGGATACAACTTTTTAAAAAACCTTCCACATCCTTTTGTATCCCTTTGCTCCTAGCATCAATCAATCCCTGTCTGTAGTTCAGGCCAGTTTGTTTCAAATTTTCCTCTGAAACTACTTTGTAATTAGTTGATCCAAAGTTGTACCTGAACAACTTAGAGAAAATCAATGAAGAATTGTGTCTATCTCTGTAACATTTCTTCAAAGTTCAGCAAGAAGTTGTGTTTTGTCCCAAGGCTACTTACTCCATGACTGCCTTAAACATTTCCTGATTACCTGATACTGTAGATGTAATACCATAGAGTGAAACTAGTTCTATCTCCTTGGGATAGGTAAGCCATTTCATGATTTAATCAACAGTTACCTATACTGCTGCTGAAATCAGCAGAGACTACTTTGCAGTTTATGTAAGAGAAAACAGTTACCTGAGCTCTCCCATTTGAGTTGCAGGAATATCCACATTTCATCATGCACTGGAAAAAATGTACACCTTCCTATCCTGTATTCTTATGTTTCTTAAACTGTGATTTCTAACTCACAGTCATCTTCTTTCCGAACTCAAAATTTATGCTTGCAATTTAACCTAAGAATTTCGTGTTCCAAACCATCATTGCAACCCTCTTGTTCTGCTGTGAAAAATTCTGAAATTGGCCATGGAGACATTTAAGATAGCTTTTGTGACAAGTTAAATGGAGAATCATGCACTAAAATAGCACTAGCATGGTTTCCAAGGGGTCCCACTCAGTTAGCCACAGCTTCTTTGGGCTCCAGGTCCATATGCACTTTTTCCTCCTGTACTAATTGCTGTGATTGGTTGGCTGGATTGTGTAGCAGCAGTACACCACTATGACATCTATTCACCATTGGTATCTACTTCAGGATAAGCACAAACTGATGCAGGCTATGGAGACAGTGGCATCTGATGACTCACAGCTATCTGCACATAGAAACATAGAAAGTCTACAGCACAATTGCTGTACCTTAGAAATTATCTAGGGTTACGCACAGCCCTCTATTTTTCTAAGCTCCATGTACCTGTCCAGGAATCTCTTAAAAGACCCTACTGATTCTGCCTCCACCACTGTTACCAGGTTAGAACATCACATTTGAAGCATCATTGATTAATCTATTGTTTACCTTACACAATTTAACTTATGCAGTTTACTTTGCTTATTCATGCATAATCCATCTGTAGATTGTATCCTTACTTTCCTAAGTTACTGTGTTCTCTGTACTACAGAACTTTACACACTTGGTCAGAGAAACGTTGCCTCGTTTAATGGTATACATGTATATAATTAAATGACAGATTGAGAACTCCCCTTGCTGATGAATATGTCCTGCTTATTAATGAGAAACCTTTTGGATCAATAAGTGCAGTTAATGCACCGGGGAAGGCAACATTGTTGTCAAATCCCATTGCTCAAGGCATCACCAGTTTCTCAGTGGAATCACAGTATAGGTGAAAGCTTTTTTTTCCTGTAAATATTATGTCTTCCCCAAGGCAACAACAACAACAAACCACCATCCCTGAATGCAGCAAATAGTGAGGCATTGCAAAGATCTGATGCGGGTGTTTGTAAAGACTTTGTGGTGAGAATATTCGCTCTGGAGACTTTGCGAGATGTTTAGCACTCCTGAAGCTGCCTACTCAGGTCTCCTGATGACGGCCAAGTGTCCTGTCACAAACAGTGAGAAATGCAACCAATTAGTACATAGAGTACACCTCTGGTTGACTTGCATGATGATGGTAAATTTCACCTTTGAGCTCTGGTGTTCAGAGAAAGCCAGAAACGAATATTCCATGGAAAGTGATGTTATGGCATCACTCAGTGGCCACTTTATTAGGCACAGGAATGGAACCTGGTGTGGTCTTCTACTGCTGTAGCCCATCCACTTCAAGGTTCGACATTTTGTACATTTAGAGATGCTCTTCCGCACACCACTGTTGTAACACGTGATTATTTGAGTTTACTGTCGCCTGCTTGTCAGTTTGAACCAGTCTGGCCATTCTACTCTGACCTGTCTCATTTATCAGGCATTTTTGCCCACAGAAGTGTTGCTCACTGGATATTCTTTGATTTTTGTATTATTCTCTGTAAACTCAAGAGATTGTTGTTGTGAAAATCCCAGGACATCAGCAGTTTCTGAGATAATCAAACCATCCTGTCTGGCACCAACAATCATTTCACCATCAAAGTCACTTAGATCACATTTCTTTCCCATTCTGATGCTAGGTTTGAACAACAAATGAACCTCTTGACCATGTCTGCATCTTTTATATATTGAGTTGCTGCCACACTATTAGCTGTTCAATATTTGCATTAACTATTAAGTGTACAGGTGTACCTAATAATGTGGCCACATGAATAGTGTGAGAAATTACTGTACGATGAATTTTATGCAGTCAGACTTGACCCATGGATCATGATGGAAGTGGCCAATCCAGTTTCAAAAAGGGTGTAACTTCATCTGGAAATTAATACTAGCGTGATCAATTTCAGCTAAAACTAATCTTTGTGAGTCATGCCTAAATGACAGTTCCTGACTGACACAATTCACTAGTCACTGTATCCATACTTCCATTTTATTCCAAGAATAATTTCTATTAGCAGAAAAATTGTCAAAGGTACGGTGTGAGAACGCCAGATTTATGTCAGAAGTAATACCAATAAAAAGACTGATGAACTGTCAGTATATGCACTTTTCAAAGTCTTCATCTAAAATATATTCATTTCTTTCACATAATAGAGTGCCATAGTGAGCACATTTATATGTATAGACAATAGTAACTTTAAAAAATAATGCTTGCCGTCAAAGATTTTTAGAACATTCACAAAATAATAGCCAATAATTTCAAAACTTGACACAGATTTTCCTTTTCCTTTCTATCTGTCTCTTTTCGGAATAAAGAGATTGGGTGGTGTGATGCATTGCATTAAGTAAATGCCAGGAAGATGAGATAGTGATACACATAACAATGGAGATCAAAAACAGCTGTGATGAGCAGGTCATAACAATTCCATTTATCCACAATCTGATTACAAAGAATTCAATTGAATTCTAATGACAAGATCTAAATGAAATTCCACATCCTTGATGATGCAATATCCCTGCCCACTGTCAGTACTGTGATTGGGCAGTCGTGTGCTCTTCAGAAAATGCTTGGAATCTGACACAAGGATAAAGATTAAAATCCCTGCTCTTTTGATCCATATCAGAACGGTCTAACTTTGTTGTGATGTTTGCTTTGTTGATAAAAAGTTTTAAACAATCTTACTATTAATATTTAATTCTTGCATTCCACACAAAAAAAGAAACAAACATATCTCAAGTATTCATTTGTAGTGATGAATTCTGTTATTTCAATTGTACATATTGATTCTGATAATCCTTATTTTGAATGATACAATCAGTGGCCACCTTATTATGCACAAGAGTGTACCTAATAAAGTGGCCATAGGAGGAACCAGCTGTGGCCTTCTGCTACATCCACTTCAAGATTCAACATGATGTATGTTCAGAGATGCGCTTTTGCACAATGCTGTTATAATGTGTGGTTATTTAAGTTACTGTTGTCTTTTTGTCAGCTTGAACCTGTCTGGCCATTCCCCTCTGACCTCCCTCATTAAAGAAGCATTTTTAGCCAGAGAATTGCTGCTCACTGGATATTTTTTGATTTTTGCACCATTCTTTGTAAATTTTAGAGCAGGAGTTCCCAACCTTTTTTTAAATGACATAGACTAATACCATTGAGCAAGAGGTCTGTGGATCTCAGGCTGGGAACCCCTGCTCTAGAGATCGTTGTGCGTGAAAATCCCAGGAGATCAGCAGTTTCTGAGATACTCAAACCACCCCATCTGGCACCAATAATCATTCCACAGTCAGTCACTTAGATCACATTTCTTCCCCATTCCGATGTTAGCTTTGAACAACAACTGAACTTCTTGACCACATCTGCATGCTTTTATGTATTGAGTTGCTGCCATACAATTGACTGATCTGATATTTGTATTAACAGCAGGATTATAGGTGCACCTAACAAAGTGGCCTCTAAGTGTATATTAATGCAGAAGAAGACCAATTAACCCATTGGATTCTTGCCATCTTCCAGGGAAGCAAGTATATTCATCCTGATCCCCCTGCCACACATGCCCATCAATTGCCCATCTTTTAGCCATTAAGGGTACATTTTCAGTAGCCAATTAACATACCTACATGGATTTGGAACGTGAGATGAAACCAGAGCACCTGACAGAAGCCTTCATGGTCAGAGAGAATGAGCAACACCAAACACACACCACCTTGAAAGAGAATTGAACAGTTGTCCCTGGAAATGGGAGACAGCAGCCTTAACTGCTGCATCACTGTTTGTCAGAGCAAAGCGTAAATGGAGGGAAGTTGTTCCCATTAGTGGATGACTCAAGGACAGGGGCCACACATTTGAAATATAAAAAGAAATACAAGGACTCTCATGGTTTTAGAGGAACTGAAAATATGCCCTTATATTTGGCAAATATCCAGACAACTCATTGAAAAACCTATTCATGTCCAGGTTAAAATATTGCTGGCATTAACTCTAAAAAGCAGAAGTGGAGGAGTATGCCTCATGATCAACTCTTCCTGGTGCACAAACATATTAGTGCTGTCTCAATTCTGCTCACCAGACCTGGAATATCTAGCAGTTAAGTGCCATCCTTTTTACCTACCACGGGAGTTCTCTGGGGACATTTTGGTAGCAGTTTAAATTCCACCTCAGGCTAATGTCAAGCAGGCTTTGGATGATCTGAGTAATGTGATAAACATGCACAAAACAGTGCACCCTAATGCCTTCACCATAGTTTTTGGAGATTTTAACCAGGCTAGTCTGGAAAAGAATCACTAAGCAATTACTATCAACAGATCACTTGCAATACCAGAGGAAACAACATACTGGACCATAGTTACACCGCCATCAAGAATGCTTACCGTGCTATTCCACACTATAATTTCTAGGTTTACTCTTAGAACCCTTTTTAAACCATGGAACCACATGAGCAATACACCAATCCTCCGGCACCATCCCTGTTTCTAATGACATTTGAAATATTTCTGTCAGACCCCCTGCTATTTCTACACCAACTGCCCTCAAGGTCCTAGGGAATATCCTGTCAGGATCTGGAGATTTATCCACTTTTTTATTCCTTAAAAGTGCCAGTACTTCCTCCTCTTTAATTGTCATAGTTTCCTTAACTTCCCTACTTGTTTCCCTTACCTTACACAATTCAATATCCTTCTCCTTAGTGAAAAATCCCTCAGTCGACACCCTCCTGAAAACATTCGCAACCTTCGTAAACAGTGAAACTTGAAATTGGATGCAAAACTCTGTTTGTGGCCTAGACAATATTTTGCTCAGGTTCAATATAACTTCATACATCTGTTCTCTCTGCCTGTATTTGAAAGATCCTGTAAACTCTGCTAATCACTTCTCTTCAAACGCTTGCTAATTTCATGGATTCATTCACATGTACACTCAGGTCTCCCCAGTGACCCATATTTAAGTATTAATGTCTAAGTCAGGGGTTCCCACCCTGGGGTCCATGAACCTCATGCTTAATGGTATTGGTCCATGGTATAAAAAAAGCTGGGAACCCCTGGTCTAAGTGATCCCAGCATTAGCCTTAGTGACCAGCACTATTAAACCATCTCTCAATCTGTAAAACAACTGTTCAAAATTCAACGTTCAATGAAAATTTTATTATTACCATATACAACCCTGAGATTTGTTTTCTTGTGGGCATACACAATAAACCTATAGAATAGTAACTATAACAAAATCAATGAACAACCACCAAACTAGGGCTTTCAACCAGTGTGTAGAAGACAACAAACTGTGCAAATGCAAAAAGAAGAAACAACATCAGAATCAGACTCTGATTATGATATTGTGTTGTGAAATTTGTTAACTTGGCAGCAGCAGTTCAATGCAATACATAATATAGAAAAGAAACAAATAAGTAAATCTATTACAGTATACATATATTGAATAGATTCGTACAAAAACAGAAATAATATATATTTAAAAAGTGAGGTAGCATTCACGGGTTCAATTTCCATCTAGGAATTGGATGGAAGAGGGGGAAGAAGCTGTTCCTGAATCACTGAGTGTGTGCCTTCAGGCTTCTGTACCTCCTACCCGATGGCAACAGCGAGAAAAGGGCATGCCCTGGTGCTGGAGGTCCTTAATAATGGATGCTGCCTTTCTGAGACACTGCTCCTTGAAGATGTCCTGGGTACTTTGTAGGCTAGTACCTAAGATGGAGCTGACTAAATTTACAACCCTCTGCAGCTTCTTTCGGTTCTGTGCAGTAGCCAACATCCACCCCCCCCCCCCCCCTCATACCAGACAGTGATGCAGCCTGTCAAAATGCTCTCCACAGTACATCTATTGGAGTTTTTGTGTTGACATACCAAATCTCTTCAAACTGCTAATGAAGTATGGTCACTGTCTTGCCTTCTTTATAGCTGCATCGATACGTTGGGACCAGATTAGGTCCTCAGAGATCTTGACACCCAGGAACCTGAAACTGTCATTCTCTTCACTTCTGATCCCTCTATGAGGATTGGTATCCTAAAGTCCACCATCAGTTCTTTCATCTTATGGACGTTGAGTGCCAGGTTGTTGCTGTGGCACCACTCCACTAGTTGATATATCTCACTCCTATACGCCCTCTTATCTCCATCTGAGATTCTACCAGCAATGATTGTATCATCAGCACATTTATAGATGGTATTTGAGCTATGCATCCACACAGTAATGGGTATATAGAGAGTAGAGCAGTGGGCTAAGCATACATCCCTGAGGTTCACCAGTGTTGATTGTCAGTGAGGAGGAGATATTATCACCAATCCACACAGATTGTAGTCTTCTGGTTCGGATATCAAGGGTCCAATTGCAGGTACAGAGGCCCACGTTCTGCAACTTCTCAATCAGGATTGTGGGAATGATGGTATTAAATGCTGAGCTATAGTCGATGAACAGCATCCTGATGTAGGTTTGTGTTGTCCAGGTGGTCTAAGGTCCTGTGAAGAGCCATTGAGATTGCGTCTGCCACTGACCTATTGTGGCAATAGGAAAATTGCAATGGGTCCAGGCCCTTGCTGAGGCAGGACTTCAGTCAAGTGATGGCCAACCTCTTGAAGTATTTCATCACTGTAGATGTGAGTGCTACTGGCCGATAGTCATTCAGGCAGCTTATGTTATTCTTCTTAGGCACAATATAAATAAATAATCAACAAATATCAAGAACATTGGTTGTGGGAGCATTTCAATGATGGAGCAAGTGAAGTTGAGTGATGGTTGAAGGGTAGTAAATGATCTTAAATTTGGTGGTTCGAGTCCTAAGGCTCTTGTACCTTCTTCCTGATAGCAGCAGTGAGAAGAAAGCATGTCCTGGGTGGTGGGGTGGGGGGGGGGGGGGGGGAGGGTCCCTGTTCTCTGCCACTCCTAGGTTTTTGCCTTTAATCTATTTTGTTATTCTTGATGTGACTGATCTTTTAATTCCATGGGCCTCATTAAAGGCAGGACTTTATCTAGGCCTCTACTCCCTGGAGTTTAGAAGAACGAGGTAGAGGGAATCTCATTGAAACCTATCAAAAATTGAAAGACCGAGATAGAGTGGATATGGAAAAGACGTTTTCTCTCATCTAGGTCTAGAGGGTACAGCCTCAGAATACGAGGACGTCCCTTTAGAATACAGATGAGGAGGAATTTCTTTAACCAGAGGGTTCTGAATCTGTGGAATTCATTGCCACAGATGGCAATGGAAGCAAAGTCATTGGGTATATTTAAAGCAGAGGATGGTAGATTCTTGATTAGTAATGGCTTCAAAGTTTACAGGGAGAAGGCAGGAGATGGGGTTGAGAGGGATAATAAATCAGCCATGATAAAATGGAGGAGCAAACTCGATGGCTTTTTGTTAATTTAATTTTTAGCTGATTTGGCACAACATTGTGGGCCGAAGGGCCTGTTTCTGAGCTGTACTTTTCATACTGTTCATTACATGAATTCATTACAACAGTCCATTGAGGTAGTTCAAGGTAAAACAATAACAAGGTGTAGAATAAAGAGTTACCATTACAGAGAACGTGCAAGACTGGACAGTAAAGTGCAAGGTAGGTTGTGAGATCAAGAGTCTGTCTTATTGTTTACGAAAATGTTCAATAGCAGCTGGACCTGCTCCTGAAATGGTGGTACATAGTTTCATGCTTTAGTATGGTCTGCTTGATGGGAATGGGGGAGAAGAGAGGACCTGAGGTGCGTGGAGACTTTGATGATGCTGGCTGCTTTACTGAGTGTAATAAAGAATTAACTGAGTGTAATTAGCCTTCCAATCACTTAGTAACTAACCATGAAGAAGATATTTTATCAAGAGAAAAAAGAAGAACCCCTAAACTAAAATTTTAAAAAAACAAATAAAGATTGGGCTGTCATATTTCACTGGGTAAAATTATAATTTGTCATTAACTCCACTCTCTATACCTGAGCAAAAAATTACTAAAAAAATTCAGAAAGGGTCAACTTACATCATATGAAAATATTGAATAAGTGGCTTCCAAGTTTCTTCAAATTTAACTGAAGGGTCTATAGTACCGCTTCTAATTCTTTCCAAGTTTAAACATGCTATCGTTTGGGAAAACTATTGAAATGTGGTAGGGGGATTGGAATCTTTCCATTTAAGTAAAATGGATCTTCTGGCTATTAATGTAACAAATGCAATTAAATGATAAGCTGATGAGGATAAATGACCGGTAGTCAAAAATTTGCAGTAATAGGATGAGATTGTAAATCAACACGCAAAACTACTGAAATAACATCAAAAATATCTTTCCAATATTTCCCTAGGAGAGGACAAGACCAGAACATATGTGTCAAGGAAGCTACTTCAGATTTACATCTATCACAAACAGGATCTTTTGAACAGTTTGTGGCGACCCACTTTTTGCGCAGGTGAACCGGCTCACAAATAGCCAGCGCGTGGGGAGAGACTTTGGTAATGCACCTCTGACGTCATTTCCACCCGGAGAGGGCGGGCGCTAGGGATTAAATGCCAGCGCCGCGAAGTTTGAATAAACTAGTCTTGAAACGGTTTACCGACTGTGTGTCGTCTCTAGCTCTGTATGTAGTACACCGCTACATTGGTGACCCCGACGGTCCAAACAGGATTTGGACCAAAGATGACCAACTCTTCATCTGTTCACGCAGTTTCGCTAAAACTGCCGACTTTCTGGACTCTGCGACCACGTGTGTGGTTTAGCCAAGCTGAAGCCCAGTTCCAGATTCGGCAGATATCCTCTGATTCCACGCATTACTATCACGTGGTGAGCGCCCTTGACCAGGAGACGGCCGCCCAGGTTGCGGATTTCATACAGTCGCCCCTGGAAGAAGGCAAATATGAAGCATTCAAAGCGCTGCTCATTGGGACCTTTGGCCTCTCGCAGCGTGAGCGGGGTGCCCGCCTGCTTCACCTGGACGGTTTGGGAGGCAGACTGCCGTCAGCATTGATGAACAAGATGCTGGCCCTGGCTGACAGACACAAGCCCTGCCTCATGTTCGAACAAGCGTTCCTAGAGCAGCTGCCCGAGGACATACATCTACTGCTGGCTGACACAGATTTCAGTGACCCCCGGAAGGTGGCGGCCCGGGCAGACGTGCTGTGGAGAGCCAAGAGGGAGAGCGTGGCGTTCGTTGGTCAGATTACCAGGCCACACGCTCAACAGCAGACCAGACCAGGCCCGGCAGGGGGGCGCACACAACACAGAGGCAGGAGTGAGGAGGACAGTGAAGAGTGGTGTTTCTACCACCAGCGGTGGGGCACAGAAGCCCGCCGTTGTCGCCCGCCCTGCAAGGGCCAGGGCCAGCAGCCGCTAATGACTATGGCGGCTGGCCACCAGGACAGCCTCTTGTGAGTCTGGGACAAACAGTGGGGACGCCACTTCTTGGTCGACACCGGAGCGGAAATCAGCGTCTTGCCCCCAACGGGGTACGACACCCGCAACAGGAAGCCAGGACCCACCCTGAGGGCCGCAAACAGCAGCACGATACGGACCTACGGCACCCGCACAGTGCAGCTGCAGTTCGTCGCCAGCCGGTTCACGTGGGACTTCACACTTGCTGCCGTGGCCCAACCACTCCTGGTTCTTGTGAGCTCACAGCCTGCTGGTCGACTTGCAAGGGAAAAGACTGGTACATGCCGAGACTTTCCAGACGTTCTCCCTGGGTGAAGCCAAGTTGCCGGCCCCACACCTGGACTCCATCATGCTGTCGGACAACAAATTCACCAGAATCCAGGTGGACTTTCCATCGATTCTGTCACCACAGTTCACGGCAGCCATGCCCAGACACGGGGTTCAGCACCACATCCCGACCAAGGGACCACCACTCCACACCAGTGCACGAAGGCTCCCCCTGGCAAAGCTCCGCCTGGTGAAGGACGAGTTCAAGAGGATGGAGGAATTGGGGATCGTATGGAGGTCCGACAGCCCATGGGCCTCCCCCCTGCACATGGTGCCCAAAGCAGCTGGGGGTTGGAGACCATGTGGCGACTACCGCAGACTGAATGAGGCTACAACTCCAGACTGCTACCCGGTGCCGCACATACAGGACTTTGCAGCAAACCTGCACGGGGCAAGAATATTTTCCAAAGTAGACCTCGTCCGGGGATACCATCAAATCCCAGTGCACCCTGAAGACATCCCCAAAACAGCACTCATCACCCCGTTCGGCCTGTTCGAGTTCCTCTGACTGCCGTTCGCCCTGAAGAATGCCGCACAGACGTTCCAGCGGCTAATGGATGCGGTGGGACGCAACCTGGACTTTGCGTTCATCTATTTGGACGACATCCTTATAGCCAGCAGTAGTCGCCAGGAGCATCTGTCCCACCTCCGCCAGCTCTACTCCCGCCTGAGTGATTTTGGCCTCATGATCAACCCGGCCAAATGCCAGTTCGGTCTCGATACCATTGACTTCCTGGGCCACAGGATTACCAAAGACGGGGCAACACCTCTGCCTGCCAAGGTAGATGCGATCCGCCACTTTTCCCAGCCCAACATGGTCAAAGGCCTGCAGTAGTTCGTTGGTATGGTGAACTTCTACCACTGTTTCCTCCCCTCAGCAGCCCGTATCATGCGCCCTTTGAACACCCTGATGTCGGGTAAAGGCAAGGACATTACTTGGGACGAGGAGGCCGCGGCCGCTTTCGTTAAAGCCAAGGAAGCCTTGGCAGATGTCGCGATGCTGGTGCACCCCAGAACGGACATTCCGACCGCCCTCACGGTGGACGCATCCTACACAGCAGTTGGTGGGGTGCTGGAGCAGCTCATCGAGGGGTGCTAGCAACCCCTGGCGTTCTTCAGCAAACACCTACGACCACCCAAACTCAAGTACAGTGCTTTTGACCGGGAGCTGTTGGCACTGTATCTGGCAATCCGGCATTTCAGGTACTTCTTAGAAGGCGCGTTCACGGACCACAAACCGTCGACCTTCGCGTTCACGAAGGTGTCCGATCCCTGGTCGGCTCGCCAGCAGTGACATCTGTCGTACATCTCCGAGTACACGATGGACATCCAGCATGTCTCGGGAAAGGACAAAGTCGTGGTGGACACACCCTCCAGACCAGCTGTCCAGGCCCTGTCCCTGGGGGTGGACTATGCAGCACTGGCGGAGGTGCAGCAGGCAGACGATGAGATGCCCAGCTACAGGACCGCAGTCTCAGGTTTGCAGCTGCAGGACTTTCTCGTAGGCCCAGGTGGGAGGACCCTCCTGTGCGACGTGACTACTGGCCAACCTCACCCCATCGTCCTGGCAGCTTGCAGGCGGCAAGTTTTTGACTCCATACACGGTTTGGCGCACCCATCTATCAGGACAACTGTCCGGCTGGTCTCCAGCAAGTTCGCGTGGCATGGACTTCGCAAGCAGGTCAGTGAATGGGCCAGAATGTGTGTGCAGTGCCAAACAGCCAAGGTGCAGCGGCACACTAAAGCCCCGCAGCAGCAGTTCGAACCCACCCACCGGAGGTTCGACCACATTCATGTGGATATCGTGGGCTCCCTACCAGTGTCCCGAGAAGCGCAGTACCTCCTAACTATGGTAGACCGGTTTACGAGGTGGCCAGAGGCGGTCCCGCTCACTGACACATCTGCCGATTCCTGTGCCCGAGCACTGATTGCAACCTGGGTAGCATGTTTCGGGGTACTGGCCCACATTACCTCTGACAGAGGCGCCCAGTTCACCTCCAGCCTGTGGTCTGTTGTGGCCAGCCTGTTGGGAACGCAGTTACACCACACTACTGCCTACCACCCACAGTCGAACGGATTAGTGGAACACTTCCACCGTCACTTGAAGTCGGCTCTCATGGCCTGCCTGAGAGGACCTAACTGGGTGGACAAGCTTCCTTGGGTCCTGCTTGGAATTCGCACAGCGCCCAAAGAGGATCTGCACGCCTCTTCAGCCGAGTTGGTGTACGGCACACCCCGGCCATCCCGGGAGAGTTCATACCAGCCCCAAGGGGGCAAGAGGAAGAACCCGCAGTAGTCCTGGACAGGCTACGCGAAAGGCTCGGCAACCTGGCCCCCGTGCCGACTTCACAGCACGGACGGACCCCAACCCATGTACCCAAAGACCTGCAGGACTGTAAGTTTGTGTTTGTACGAAGGGGCGGACACGGGCACCACTACAGCAGCTGTACGAGGGGCCGTTCAAGGTGATCAACAACAATGGGTCCACGTACGTTCTGGACATTGGGGGGAAAGAGGTGGTTTTCACGGTGGACCAATTCAAACCAGCATATGTGGACTTGGCGCAGCGGTCGAGGTTCAGGCACCGCGGCGCAGAGGCAGACCTCCCAAACAGAGGCTGATCCAGACTGTGGACATTGGGGGGTGTATTGCTGGTTCTGGGGGGGGGGGTGTTATGTGGCTACCCACTTTCTGCACAGGCGAACTGGCTCACAAATAGCCAGCGCGCGGGGAGAGACTTTGGTAATGCACCTCTGGCGTCATTTCCACCCGGAGAGGGCGGGCGCTAGGGATTAAATGCCAGCGCCGCGAAGTTTGAACAAACTAGTCTCGAAACGACTTACCGACTGCGTGTCGTCTCTAGCTCTGTATGTAGTACATCGCTACAAATTGTCTAATAAATATAATTTGCCTAGATGACACTTTAGATATTTACAGATTAGAAATTTTCTGAACACCACTTTAGTTACCTTTCCGATTTCACATCAAATTGAAGTTACAGAAAACATTTTAAGTTTAAATCCATACCAGAAGAGTTTAATAGCATTTATTTATGATTTAATTATGAAAATACATTTAGGTACTTCTGATAAAATTAAGAATGAGTGGGAAAGAGAACTTCAAATATCCTTACCTACAGAGAAATGGGAGAAAATTCTGCAACTAGTTAATACTTCTTCAATGTGTGCCAGACATGCTTTAATACAATTTAAGGTACCGTAGTTCATAGGGCTCATATGTCCAAGAATAAGTTAGATCGTTTTTTTTGCCATATAAACCCTGTTTGTAGTACCAGTCTTCCACCGATCAGAGATATTTATCTGGAGCACAGCATACGCAGGTCCTCTAGCATTGTTAATGATCCTCCCCATCTGTCTAACAATCTCTTTGACCCCTTAGCCATCATGCAAGAACTGTTAGGATGGGAGACAGCTTCTTCCCACAGGCTGTAAGACTATGAACTCCCTGCCATCACCCGGGGTCTCGCCACATACTGTATGAAGCACCAGTAATGTTACCATGTTTACTTGTTAACTTGTGTTGTAAATGCACCATATTATTTGTTAATTTACTGGTGGTAACATTATTTTATATGTTATGTGTGTGAGTTACTGTATTGTGCACCTTGGTCTGGAGGAACATTATCTTGTTTGGCGGTGTCTAGTTGCCAATAAACTGAAATTGAACTTGATTATCTGCAAGCCTGTAGATAAGGCACTTAGAATTATGAATAAGATTTCTCTACTCCAGGCTAACTAGATTTTTACCAGCATAGAACCATTAATTATGGAATTATCTGAACAAATTTCTAATTCATGATCTGTATTTAAGAAACTAAGTCAAGCTCTTTCTTTGAGATGCAGTCCCATCAAGATTCACTGGTGGCACCAAAGCTTGGTACGTAGCCACCAATGACGGGACTGCAAGAGGCAGAAGAATTTTGTAAACACAGCCAGGACCCTCCTCACCACTGAGGACATCCTTGAGGCAGTGCCTCAAGAAAACGGCATCCATCTTTAAGGACCCTCAACATCCATAGCATGCCCTCTTCATCTTACTACCACCAAGAAAGAAGTACAGGAGCCTGAAAGCCAACACTCAGCAATTCAGGAGCAGTTTCTTCCCCTCCACCATCAGATTTCTGAACGGTCCATGAACTAATGAACACTATCTTGTTTTTCATCTTTTGCACTAATTATTTTTTTTATGTCTTGCATTGCTGCAAAACAACAAATTTCATGGCATATGTCACTGATAATAAACCTGATTTTGAATTCTGATCTTGCAAGTGGTTTAGGTCATTGGCTACATTTTCAAATGCTATTTCCCACCAAATGTAACAATGAGTTATCAGTGATTAATGCACATTATTCTAATCAATCACTTAGCAATGGTCAGATTCATTCTAAACATCTGCGGGTTCAGGTAATTCCCTTTGGTGATAGGTAGGGGAGAAACTGTATTTGCAAAGCTATACAAAGAGAAAACGCAGATCTTCAGGCCTTTTCTGTCAAGAGTAGGAGCAAACTTCCTTCACCTCCTTCTCTCCTCGGAGGCAGAAAGCCTTATAGGTAACACCTCTGCCACCAGCAAGAGTAGGTCCAGTATCAGAATCAGGTTTATGATCACTAACATACTCGTGAAATTTGTTGTTATGTGGCAGCAGTACAATGCAATAAAAAATACTATAAGTTACAATAGGAAATATAAAGCAAATATTGTTCAACAACAGAGAAAAATCATGAGGTAGTGTTCATAGGTTCATTGACCATTCAGAAATCTGATGGCAGTGAGGAAGAAACTTTTCCTAAAATGTTGATTGTGGACCTTCAGACTCTGACAGTAATAATGAGAAAAGAACATGTCCGAGGTGGTGGAAGTCCTTAACAACAGAGGCATCACCTTTTGAAGATGTGCTTGATGCTGGGGAGGCTAGTGTCCATGATGGAGCTCGCTGAGCCTACAACCCCTAGCCCATTTCCCTCCAGTCTATCACTTCCTAGCTCTCTACTTTATCCCTCCTCCCACTTCTTATTCCCCCTCGACCATCCCATGCTACTTCACTCCTGATGAAGGGTTTCGGCCCAAAACATCGTCACTACCTCCTCCCATAGATGCTGTCTGGCCTGCTGAGTTCTGCCAGCATTTTGTGTTTTTATTTATCTCCAGCATCTGCAGATTCACTCGTGTTACCTACAATCCCTTGAAGCTTGTTTCGATCTTGTGCAGTGGTGCTTCCATACCAGACAGTGATGCAGCCAGTTAGAATGCTTTCCATGGTACATCTGTAGAAACCTGCTGGAATCTTTGGTGCCATACCAATTCCGAGGTCAATACAGAAACTTTAATCCCTGGGCTATAGCTGAAAGACTGCTCAGCTTTTGCAGAATCGCCAAGGTAAAATAGTATCTCAGAAACTCTGTGAGCCACCTTAGTCACATATCTGCATTGTCTTGTAATCATTGCAACAAGTCCCAGTTTTTTCCTGCTTCCACAGGCATTGCAACTCTCACTCCCCTTCATCACACACATTCCCCATTGCAATTGCCATGGCATATACAATTTCTAAGCCCCACTGCAGAATGTCAATTACATTCCTTTTGTATAATATAACACCAAAGAGGGAGTTGTGCTCATCTATCTACCTTGCTTTGCAGAAGTAAAAATGCTGGGCAGACCAGTGGCAATGTTAAAGATTTTGCTCAGTATTTTTTTACATTTAAAGATTAGCTTTCACACGTACATCAAAACACACAGTGAAATACATCGTTGGTGTCAAATCAAATCAGCAATGATCAGCAGCCTGTAAATGTTCCATTTCCAGTGCTAAAATCACACAACCACAACTTACTAAACCTAACCATACATCTTTGGAATGTGGGAGGAAACTGGAGCACCCGGAGGAAACCCATGGGGTCACGGGAAGAATGTACAAACTTGTTACATACAACAGTGGGAATTGAACCTCGATCTTACAGCTGGCACTGTAATAGTTTTACAATTACCTGTCAGGATTGAGCCCAAATGCAGGACACAGACACTGAAGTACTAGGGATAGGACAGAATGGGGACACCATGGCATGTGAGGGGCAGGGCAGGAGGATTCCTCATGGCAGGCCGCATGGATCCCAGACAGGGCCGCCTGCCAGGCAGAAACACGGAGGCCTGGGCAGGTCGCAGACACCTGGGCAGGTGAGGGGCACAACCCTTAGGGAGCAATAGGTGGAAAGGGCAGAACCCCCACCGGGCAGTAGCAGTCCATCCAGACCTGCCCAACAGAGGCAAGGGATCAGAAGGAAGCTGGATCCAGGGTGAACAGCAGGACTACCATGATACATAGGTAATTTGGGAAAGGCAACTAACAGCATGGCAGCACAAGCAAGGTTAAAAAGGCAGAACAGCAGGACCAGCACACAGGAGAGAAGCAGGGGAACAAGATCAACTGGATAGAGCATATACAGAACAAGCCAGCAACCAGGGCAGAGCAGGATTCCAGGCAGGGCGGCAACCAGGGCAGAACAGGATACAGACAGGATTCAGAGCCAGCAGTCCAGGTACAGAGCAGTTAAACCAGCTTCAGAGCATGACAACCCCACAACTGGGCTCTGAGCCCCTTATAAACACCTGCACCCTATAGGCAACAGGTGTACCTCCTTAAGCCAAGATGATCCAATGGCTCCGTGTGACAGGAGGGCTGGCTGCAAGGCCCGGACTCCGGAGTCCGTGGACCGGAGCAAGACCCGGAAGGCGGGCTCCAGACCGGACCCTATCATAACCATTGGGATACCACTTGATACTTATGCTCCTTACTCCTTTTCAAGTCAAGTCTCGTTTCGACCATAGCTGCGGGTACAGTACATAGTAAAAATGAGACAACGTTTTCTCAGGACCATGGTGTTACATGACACAGTACAAATACTAGACTGAACTATGTAAAAAACAACATAGAAAAAAAACTACACTAGACTACAGACCTACCCAGGACTGCATAAAGTGCACAAAAACAGTGCAGGTATTACAATAAATAATAAATAAGACAATGGGGCAGTAAAGTGTCAGTCTAGGCTCTGGGTATTGAGGAGTCTGATAGCTTGGGGGAAGAAACTGTTGCACAGTCTGGTCGTGAGAGTCCGAATGCTTTGGTACCTTTTCCCAGATGGCAGGAGGGAGAAGAGTTTGTATGAGGGGTGCGTGGGATCCTTCATAATGCTTTGCGGATGCAGCATGTAGTGTAAATGTCTGTAATGGTGGGAAGAGAGACCCCGATGAGCTTCTCAGCTGACCTCACTATCCGCTGCAGGGTCTTGCGATCCGAGAGGGTGCAAATTTCCAAACCAGGTAGTGATGCAGCTGCTCAGGATGCTCTCAATACAATCCCTGTAGAATGTGATGAGGATGGGGGGGTGGGAGATGGACTTTTCTCAGCCTTCGCAGAAAGTAGAGATGCTGCTGGGCTTTCTTTGCCAGGTGAGGGACCAGGTGAGATTCTCCGCCAGGTGAACACCAAGAAATTTGGCGCTCTTAACGATCTCTACCAAGGAGCCATCGATGTTCAGGGGGGAGTGGTCGCTCCATGCCCTCCTGAAGTCAACAACCATCTCTTTTGTTTTGTTCACATTCAGAGACAGGTTGTTGGCTCTGCACCAGCCTGATAGCCGCTGCACCTCCTCTGTAAGCTGACTCATCATTCTTGCTAATGAGACCCACGTCATGTCATCAGTGAACTTGATGATGTGGTTCGAGCTGTGTGTTGCAGCACTGTCATGGGTCAGCAGAGTGAACAGCAGTGGACTGAGCACACAGCCCTGGGGAGCCCCGTGCTCAGTGTGATGGTGTTGGAGATGCTGCTCCCGATCTGGACTGACTGAGGTCTCCCAGTCAGGAAGTCTAGGATCCAGTTGCAGAGGGAGATGTTCAGGCCCAGTAGGCTCAGCTTTCCAATCAGATTCTGAGGGATGATTGTGCTGAACTAAAGTCTATGAACAGCATCCAAACATATGTGTCTTTTTTGTCCAGGTGGGTTAGGGCCAGGTGGAGGGTGGTGGCAATGGCGTCATCTGTTGAGCGGTTGGGACGGTATGCAAACTGCAGGGGGTCCAGTGAGGGGGCAGCAGGGTCTTGATATGCCTCATGATGAGCCTCTCGAAACACTTCATGATGATGGATGTAAGTGCAACGGAACGGTAGTCATTTAGGCAGGACACTGAAGACTTCTTCGGCACGGGGAGCATGGTGGCGGCCTTGAAGCACGTTGGAATGGTGGCGCTGCTCAGGAAGATGTTGAAGATGTCAGTGAGAACATCTGCTAGCTGGTCTGCACATCCTCTGAGCACTCTACCAGGAACGTTGTCTGGTCCAGCAGTGATGCACCATCAATAACTCTCGGAGACGTGAGGCGAGTTATAAAGAACAAGCAGAAAATGACCACCACACTACATCCTGGAGACTGAGGCCGGGGCTGTGTCTCCAATCGCCTTTATACCAGGGTCCGTGGGAGAAGCCACAGGAGCAGTCGGGGGGGGGGGGGGGGGGCGTGTCCAGACAGGTATATGTAGTTCACCACAAGCAGCCTTTCCTGGGTTGACCCTGCACAGGGTTCTTCTCACATCGGCCACGGTGAGACATAGCTCCTGGTTGTTGGTAAGAGGGGTGGACTTCCTCACCGTCACGTCATTTTCCGCCTCAAAACAGGCCTAGAGTTATTCAGCGCATCTGGGAGGGAGGCATCACCCACACAGTCAGGTGATGTTGTCCTGTAATTGGTGATGTCCTGGAGCCCTTCCACATGTGCCGCGTGTCGCCGCTGTCCTGGAAGTGGCTGTGGATTCGCTGGGCGTGTGCATGCTTTGCCCCTCTGATGGCCCGGGACAGTTTGATTATTTGTTTGTTCTTTGGTTCTATTACGGCCAAATGCTCTGCACGTTAAACTGCTGGGGTTTGTTCTCACTTCACAAAAACAACTGAATATTATTGACTCTCTCCCAATATGACAGGAATGCACTGTGTTCTTGAAGATGCACCATTCCCTGTAGCATGTTCTAACAAATGAAGAGAATGCTAAGAGAATTCATCTAATATATCATGAGAAGATTAAATAGAAAAGCGATCTTAACATATGTCTCCTGGATTGTGTTACTCATAGACAAGAAGGAGATCTAGTCATTGCTATAGCAAGTGAAATGGGTCAATGACAGCCTCCTTGATAAATGTGCCTCATTCTTTGATTCTCAGTTAATCTGATAATGTTGTGCTTCAAAAGATCCATGGAGGATTTGTCCCTCTGTACAGTCCTTCTCTTTCTTCTCTCAGCTGCATCATTTCTTTAATATTACCCCTTTTCTCGTTGTTCTCAAAGTCACAGCATCAATTACAAGTTACAAATACTAATAAAGCTATTTTTAAAAAAATCAGTCAAAACCATCAAAAACAATATTTACTTGAGGCAAAATTGGGGCATAGTAGCATAATGAATTGCACAATTGCTTTACAGAGCCAGCAATCACTGATTGATTGATTGGGGGTTCGATTTCTATCACTGTCTGTGTTCTTCCTGTGAGCATGTGGCTTACCTCCGGGTGCCCCACATTCCAAAGATGTACATTTAGGGTCAGAGTTTGTGAATTGTAGACATGCTATATTAGCAATACTTGTGGGCTGCACCCAGTACAATCCTTGGATTGTTTTGGTTGTTGACACAAAAGAATGTATTTCACTGTATGGTTTGATGTACACGTGACATATAAAGCTAATCTTTAGAGTTTAATCTTTTTTAATGCAATAAGTAGCCAAATAATAGACCAGATTACTCCAAGGGGACAATGTAGCTGAAAGAGTTGCTTAAATCCTCAAATGAAGTACCTTGAGGGTCCTTTCCTGTTACTTTTATCATATGGCTGGCAAATGTTTTGATAGCATACAAAAGCCACTTACTAAAGTTCACAGATCAAGGTACATTTAAATTATCAAGGTATGTATATAGTATACAACCCTGAGATTTGTCTTCCTGTAGGCAGCCATGAAACAAAGAAACTCCACTGAAGCCATTTAGAGAAAAATCCCGCACAAGACCATCAAATGCCTAACACGCAAAAACAGAACAAATTGTGCAAACAGCAAAAAAATGAGCAAATAACACACAGTTCAGGATAAGTATATTTAAAAGTAGAAGAGTATCTAGTAGTCTTGTGAGCTGCCCACACAATGTCACTGTCAGTCACTGGAGCCATCTTGCAGTATTTAAATATTCTAATCATAATTTTCAAAAATTGGACAACTTCAGAGTCTAAGCCTATTTTAGACTGGAACAAACATGTGTATTTTTAAGTTAATGTCATACACCTGTTGAATAAATGCAAAGCAACCAAACTTTTCGAACAATGAATCTTTCTCTCTCAATATGCTAATCAAATGCTTGGATTCATGGCCCTTACTGATCCTACAGATGATCTTGCATCCTTAATTCTTCTCAACATACTTTGGATTTCAGCCTTCTCAAACTCCATTTCACACCATCCAATCTGACTCTGGAAACACCAATGTTTTCCTCTACATTACAGTTTGCATATGCCAATGATGCATCACCCATGGGTGCACTTTATGCTTTAAATGAATCCTGAAATATGATAAGATTGGGGATTTCTTAAAAACTAAATAAAACAAAAGAATGTAAAACAAAAAAAATTTCTAAAAATTCTTTTATTTGAGGATGTTACGAGGAAGTAGGTTCAAAAGTTTGGTGACTGAGACAGATGCTAATTATGAATAAGCCCATTAACCATTGATTTACAAATAGTTAAACATTCGATCAAACATCAAAGTTACCCTAAGTTACACACACTACGATAGTAAAATTCAACAAACAGTCACTTAGCTATTAGTGCATAGGGGCTCCCCTATATTTGCAGCATAATTTCCCAATAGTTGTTTAACATTGGATACAACCTCAGCCTGAAATGGGCCCTGAGGATGAAGGAAAAGATGCCAAGCCTCCCGCACATGCTATTCTTATACCCATGAGATGCCTGAAATCAGACACTGGGGCTGTGGTACACAAGGCAACCAACGGGACAGAGCAAATGGAAGATTTCAAATTACATGTTACTCTGCAATATGAGGAACCAATAAACAGCAAAATTGTATTCAAAATGACACAGGTGATGTACAACAATATTTTGTGGTCAGCTCATAAAACTACTAGATCTTCTACTAGTTCTACCTCTTTGAATTAAATGGAGATCTAAAATGCTCCTGAACATGGATGCAGCTTACAAAATGTGTTGTTCCACGTCCCCTTCACAACAAAAAGTGAAGTAAACGTATGCTTTAAGTAGGAGGATTTGCCAATACATGCGTATTACAAGTTCAAATTGGCTATTGACGATTACTACCACACAGATTTATCGTCATTGAACAAACAAATGAACCCATTGTCAATCACCTCTTCTCCACAGCGATTGCTTTTATTGTTGGTGAAACTCATTTGCTGGATGCTGGTACTGCCATTTAATCTCAATGTGTTCATCACTTATGTTTTATGTGGCTTGCAAACTTCTCCTTCAGTGAAAGCGGAGAGATTGTTGAAATCCTCCTGCAAAGTACCTGATAAAAGCATGAAGGTCCTTTACATTTCCTCAAAACAATAATGGAATTAAAGAGAAACAAAAGGCCAGCTGCTCGAGAAAAATACTCACCAAACAGCCCTGCTACAGCACGCTACACATTATTCAAATATGGTGCTTCACGTTTTAGTAATTTTTTTTCTGTTATATGTTAACTAAAAGCTTGTTTGTCCAATAAAAAATCTAGCTGAGAGGTTTATAAATCAGTGAGATTGTATGATACTGGAAAGACTTAAAGATCTTTCCATTTTATATTTCTTTTTTGTAGGAAGTCTCTAATATTTGGATTGAATGTTATCATCTCCACAGACATGCTTCAGTTTTTGCAGAATATCTTTCACATCTTGCATCAGAATCAGGTTTAATATCACCGGCATAAGTCATGAAATTTGTTGTCTTTGCAGCAGCAGTACAATGCAATACATAATAATAGAAAAAACATGAAGTTCAGTAAGTATATATATTAAGCAACACACACAAAATGCTGCTGGAACACAGCAGGCCAGGCAGCATCTATAGGAAGAAGCACTGTTGACGTTTTGGGCCTAGACCCTAAGGGTCTTGGTCCGAAACGTCACAGTGCTTCTTCCTATAGGTGCTGCCTGGCTTGCTGCGTTCCACCAGCATTTTGTGTGTGTTGCTTGAATTTCCAGAATGTGCAGATTTCCTTGTGTTTGCGAAGTATATATATTAGATAGTTAAATAAGTAGTGCAAAAATAAAAACAATATAAAAGTAGTAGTGTTCACAGGTTCTATGTCCATTCAGAAATCGGATGGCTGAAGGGAAGAAGCTGTTCCAGAATAGTTGAGTGTGTGTCTTCAGGCTTTGGTACCTCCTTCCTGATGGTAGCAATGAGAAAAAGCCATGTCCTGGGTGATGGGGGCCCTCAGTGATGGTTGTCACCTTTTTGAGGCATTGCTCCTTGAAGACAATTAAGATTTGATGTGACTAAATAAAACACATGATTACATTTGACAAAAGGATATGAATCATGTTGTAGAGAATGACCACAGTAGGTCATTGAGGTATGCTGTGAATATACAGTAACAAGAGCTTTTTGGTGTGTATGTGTGAGTGTGAGTGTGTACGCTTTTGTCCTTTGGCAACAGCAAGTCACAAATAATACTAGGCTCCTATATATTTAGAGGGAGAAGAGACAGATTCAGAGAGACAACTGCTCTACAGCATCTGAGAATTAAGTGGATAAGAATGGAAAACACCACAAGAAGGAAGAATTGAAGAGAAGGTCAAATGCCAACACTTTAAAGTGGCAGCTGATTGTTGGGATTTGTTTCTGAATGTACTGTCATGAAATCAGAGTGCTCAGACTAACACAATGGGTTAACTCAGCAGCTCAGACATGGAGAGGAATAGAGAGCTGGCGTTTCAGGCTGAGACCCTTCATTGGGACTCAATGTTTCAAACTATAAGTTTGGTCGACAATAGGACAAAGATGCGGATTGTATTACAGAAAGCAAAGTGGAGGCTTGGGTGTTTAAAGGATGGGAATCGAAACAGTTTGGTGTATTCCAAGGATAGAGGAGCCACCTTACAGACGAGTGTTAACAACTGATGTGTAAGAGGGGAAAGGCGTGATGTATATTACAGGTCAGGGGTCAGGGATGAGTTCATTGCAGGTCGGGTTGGGGGAGATTATGGGGCAGAAGTCAAAAGGGGTGATTATATCACAGGAGTCAAAGAGGAAAGGGTGGGGCAGGATATGGTTAAGACTGTGTAGTTTATTGCAGTAAAATGTCAGAGTTTTGTTTGTTTCATTCAGGTCAAGTCAGATAATGCATGTCCTACAATACAAGGGTAAAACAATAGAAGTAGCTGAGACTGGCTGGCTTGACACCATAACTTCATTCAATAGCCTATGACACCAAGGCTTTGAAAATACTGAAGTGAGTGGACACAAGGATAAAAGCTTACCACTGTCCAGATTCAAATCTACCACACAGCAAATGGCTATGGTTGCGTGAGGTCAATGACTATAGACTTAAGATCCACTGCAGGAGTTGTTCAGGTGAGCAGCCAAGAACTAACTATTTTCAATCCTTCAGCAACCCCAAAGTTGGAAGTGGGGTTGAAATTCCTCAACCCCAAAGTTGGAAGTGGTTCCATTGACTGAATTTTGTTAATCCATTTGCAACTTGAGCTGGTGACCATCCATTGGGGTTTAATTCCCACCGCTGCCACAAGGATTTCCCACCTTCTTGCCATGACTAATTGGATTTCTCCAGGTGCTCCAGCTTCCTTCCACATCCCAAAGATGGATGGTTAGGGTTAGTGACCTGTGGGCATCCTATGTTGCCACCTGAAGCGTGATGAGGATTGTGCCCAGCACAATCCTGGCTGATTTGATTTGACGCAAATAATGTATTTCATTGTACGTTTCGATCGTACAATGTACAACTAAAGCTAATCTTTCTCTTCTTTCTTTTATAAAGTGAGAATAGTCCATGCCTGCATTTCACAATATCTCAACAAAAGGTAGGCTTGAAACAATAAGCCACAAAAGAGATTTGCACCATGGGGATGTCAAGCAATGACTAACTTAGACAGAAAAAAACTATTTCTTCTTGCTATTTGATCACATAAGAATTACCTACTATCCTACTGTCCAATCACATGAACACAAAAAATGCTGGAAAATCTAAGAAAAGAAGACAAGAAACTTATTTCAGATTGAAGATTCTTCATTAGAATGAGGAGTTTTTCAGCATTTTTTGTTTTACTTCAGATTTCTAGCACCTGAGATGTTTTTTTGACTAAATAATAAATTTTACTCCATTGATTGTCTGAAAGTGAATGTTGAAGTTCTACTTCCCAGCTGCGTTGAACCCTATCATTAGGCGACATGCGAGCATTCATTAACTGTTTATAAATGATAGCTATTAATCGTTTTTGAAAGGGTTTAAACTGAAAAATAACATAAGCCAAATTTAAAGAGCAAGCCGAGGAGTAATTCGGTAAAAAATCACGTAAAAAATACCTAACCTGTAAATATCTGAAAAAATGTGTATTGGGGATATCATATTTATCCATTAACTGTGAAAAAGACATTAAACAGTCTTGTAAAAACAAATCTAAAAAAGTTTTTATTCCCTTAATTTTCCATGTTAAAAAAGCCTTATCCAAAGTTGATGGTTTAAAAAAGAGATATCTTAATTCAGTTTAAGATATGTCCAAAGATAAATTGGCGCATATTTTTCTTAATATAAGCCCTATTTGTGACAGATGTAACCCAGAAGTGGCTACTCTAACTCATATGTTTTGGTCATGTGTAAGTTTAAATAATTTTTGGAGGGATGTGTTTGGAATATTATCTAAAGTTATAGATATGGATGTTCAACCTAATCCACTTACTGCAATTTTTGGGATTATTCCAGAGGAAGCAAGCAAAGTGTTTGCTTCCGCCCAACATGTGATAGCTTTTTCAACTTTACTGGCAAGGAGAGCTATTTTGATACACTGGAAAGAATCTAACTCGCCTACTGTTTTCTATTGGCTCTCCTCCATTATGTCATGTCTAAGCTTGGAAGAAATTAGAAGCCGGACATTTGATACATCCTTTAATTTTGAACAAGTCTAGCGACCCTTTATTCAATATTTTCACATGATTTAATTTATTTGTTTTAATTTATTTTTCTTTATTCTCTTTGGGGAAAATCCTTATCCATGAAGGTTCGGAGATGACTGGAAGGATGTGTTTCTTTTTCTCTCTCTTTTTTTTCTAATTTTATCCTCAATTGGACTGCCCAATCTTTCTTTCTCTTTCCTTTTTTTTCTTTCTCTTTTTTTTGTTTCAGTTTAGTTAGCGGGGGTTTTTTTTCTTTATCAATAAAATTTCCAATCTTTTTTTTATGATTGCTATGAGGAGTTGTAGTATATATAACAGCATAATATTTTACCTATTGGATTTTGACACTATATACTTTCTGTTTTTATTATTGCTGTTTATATGTCTTTTATATTATCTACTTGCTAAACTCCTCTCCCAATTTGTATATTCTTTATTTGAAAATCAATAAGAAAAATTAAAAAATAGAGATTTTTTAAATTTCCAGGCATATGGATTGTAATGTTGAAGAAGGTTCACAGGTTTGGTGAGTGAGACAGAAAAAAATGACTGTGAATGAGTATTTTAATAATTTATTTACAAACAGTAAAAAAAACCCAACCATTTAAGTTTCCCCAAGCTACAGAACTAAATATTCAACCAAGATAGTTAAAAGGGCACATGGAGCATTCCTTTCCAACAGTTTCCAGGTCTTGGGAAAGAGAGAGAATCTTTAACATGTACATGTACCCTCGAGGTGCCTGAATCTAGACATTTGGTACCACGGCATGCAAGCCAACCAATGGGAAGAGCAGCTACAGTTTTCAACAGATCACGACAGAAGCAGCTTTGAACAAGCAGATAAGCCTCACAGGACACAAAAGTTAGGGGGCAAAAGTTTAGGGAATAACACGAGGGGGAATTTCTTTACTCAGAGAGTGGTAGCTGTGTGGAACGAGCTTCCAATAGAAGTGGTAGAGGCAGGTTCGATATTGTCATTTATAGTAAAATTGGATAGGTATATGGACAGGAAAGGTATGAAGGGTTATGGGCTGAGTGCAGGTCAGTGGGACTAGGTGAGTGTAAGCATTCGGCACGGACTAGAAGGGCCAAGATGGCCTGTTTCTGTGCTGTAATTGTTATATAGTTATATGGTTACAAGAAGCATGTGAGAGAATTGTAGGATACAGAAGGATTTTATTAGTAGGTTGCTCTATCAGGAAGAGAGGAATAGGATTGGTTGGGTAGAAGACAGCTGAAACAAGGAGTGCTGAAAAAAATTACAGGAATCCACCTGGTCAAAAAAACTATTTCCCACAGCAATGAGGTGAATATCAAGGGGGTAGAGGGTTATGGTAATTAATACAAAGATTAAAAAGCAGCTGAAGAAGAATTTTTTTTGCCACAGATCTGGAAGTCACTGCCTGCATTGTTGGTAGAAGCAGGATCAAGTACATGGATAAGTTCTTATATTCAATAGACCAAGAGCTAGGAAAAGAAATAAGCTTAAATACCTCTTATTTGCTAACATGGATACAATGGACCAAATTGCCATCTCCTTGGATGTATGTCTCTGTGTTATCCAGATCAACCATCCATGCACATAATATTCCTCTTCTGCACAAATGACTTTAGTTAGATGCAATAGTGCCTGTAAGCGAACACCAGCAGGCTTAAGGACAGCTTCTGTCCCATGATATCAGACTCTTGTATGATAAGAAGGACCTCTTGACCTTGCAATTTACCTCGTTATGCACTTTACTGTTTACCTGTAGTGCACTTTCTCTGTAACTTTTACACTTTATTCTGAATTGTTATTATTTTACCTAGTACTATCTCAAAGCACTGAGTAATCACCTGATCTGTATGAACAGTATGCAGGACCGGTTTTCTTTCATACTGTTCATACTGTTATGCCTGCGTCCCAACTCTGAGGGGCCGAAGGGTAGAAAGTAGCCCCCTCCTTTTTGAGAATCGCAAGATCGCTATTAATTCTGGTCAGGAGACCCAGGAAATGAGAGAGAGACGCAGAATCCACAGGGGGTTTGGAATGTCCTGGCCCTCAGCGATTTCAAAGCCACGGGAACCGGCCATTGTCTCTTGGAGACAGAATTGTGTGTTGAGCTCTGTGCTATTCATCGATGCCCTCAAGGAATGAGCAACGTGGGCTGGTTGGGGGGATGGCATCCTCCCCAACTTGATTGACATCTGAGACCCCGTAGGTAAGGATAAAAGAAGGTCTGGGGAACAACCTCTTTTCAGACGCACCAGAAGAAACGCTAGAAATCCTGTAACAGCATAATAGCGAAAGCCGGTGGAAAGCCCACGTGCGTCCTTTTCCATTTGCCTCGGAATTAGTGGGCCTTACCACGGAAGAACGGCTTTAGCTAAAACAAAGGAGAAATCAGCCCCAACGACTCTCGAAGGATTGACATCATAAAAGGAATGGGCAAGTTTTAAACTCTCTCTCTTGTCTCCAACCAAAGGTTGCAGCCTGCAGCTTGAATGAACTTGAGTGACTTTTATACTTCCATCGGACAATACATTATCCCCTAGACAACGATAGAGTTATTTCTTATTGATTATTATTATACCCGCGCTTTTAGATTTAGTATTGATGATGTATATTATCTGTATGGTTGCATTGATATTATTTTTGTGTATTTTTATCAATAAATACTGTTAAAAATAGTACCATCAGACTTCAACGGACCTCTCTATCCTTGCTGGTAAGTGACCCAGTTACGAGGTACGCAACAATACAGAACAAATCATTACACAGTATCTTGGTATATGTGACAATAATTCACTAGTATCAATACCAATATCAAGAGTGCAACTAATTTCCAGTTCAAATGTAGACACCAGGAGTGCCCTGGCTGTGCCTATGCTGAACAAATTTCTATTCTTTTATAATAATTTGTTACTGGTAAGGGAAATGTTTCCAATACAAAGGAGATTTAGTTTGTAATAAAAAGCATTTCACAATGTGACACAAGACACAAACCTGTCATTGTAGATTTTTTTCAATAAAATCTGGGAATGTTTCTAAATCTGGGAAGAGAAGTGACTCTTGATGAAATATGCCAGCTCTAGACTCAAGGTTCAGTTCTGATGTAGTCTGTAATAAATTTGTATGTTCTCCCTGTGATCGTGTGGGTATCCTCCCACATTCTGAAAATGTACATTTAGGGTTAGTGAGTTGTAGGCATGTTACGTTGGTGCCAGAGGCATGGTGACACTTGCAGGCTGCCCCCAGCACATCCCTGATACAGTGTGGAGTAGGCCCTTCTGACCCTTTGAGCTGCAGTGCCCAGGACAGAACATCACAGGGCAATTACAATGACCCATTAACCTACCAACCGATACGTCTGGACTGTGGGAGGAAACTGGAGCACTTGCAGGAAACCCACGTAGTCTCAGGGAGAATGTACAAACTCCCTACAGGCAGCAAAGGGAATTGAACCCGGATCGCTGGGACTGTAAAGCGTTGTGCTAACCACTATGCTACCGTGCCACTCCATGTTTTGATGTTTTGGTGTACATATGTCTAATTAAGCTAATGTAAAATTGTAATCTTGCATAATTTGAAACTAAATAAAACTCAAGTCCTGTTCCAAGTAAGTATGTTCCATCTCCTTTAATATTCAGGTTTTTCCCTTTTTTCCCATGATTTCAAATTTTTACCTCACAGTTGGAGTATTGGTCAAGTATTTTTCATTATCTGCAAAAACGATTGAAGATAATGAAGCAATGGGAGATCTAATCTGTATCCTGTGTTTGATGTTGTGACTCACTCAGAGATCCTCTCCATTTCAAGCAAGATGTTTCCCAAAAGTTATATATGATAAGCTATATCATATAGATAGCTCAAGGCAGCAAGGAATTCTTAATAGGGCCCACTCACAACTGTCAACATTTGGCCACTGAAATTAAAGTTAGTCTCAAACTTCCTTGAATTTGAAGCCAAATCCATCAGGTTTCTCTACTGCTGAGATTCATTTCCAGTAATGGAACCCAGTTCAACACAGCTTCTCCAGATCCAGCGTAGGTTTCAATGGTAGAGCAAACCCTTAGCAATAAGTAGATCAGGCTTTTAAATTAGGCTGCTTTAATGCTTTTAATTTTAAGTGAATTTTATGTGCTTTTGTGAACTATATTTTATATCCTTTAAATTACATTTATTTGCTTTACTTTTAATAGTTGTTAAATGTCTCTGAATGCTAAGGATATTTAAAAATTATTAAAATCTAGATTAGAAGCTTTAGAATTGATAAAACCCAACCTCCAGATACCAAATGCACTTCAGAGGCAAGTTTCTACATTCTGCTGCCTGAGGTCCAGTCACAGTTTGACTCAAAGCTGCAGACAAAGCAAGGAAGGCTCAGTCAGGTTAGCTCAAATTAGTATGGAAGCACTATCTATCAATGCAATATTTGAATCACGTAGCTGTCAACAACCTCAGAGTTAGTCTGCAAATTCAATGGCAATTGTTTTTCTTAGGGGTTCAGCTTTCTCCTCCGAGTTTTGCAAAAGTGCCAACCTCCTTGCCACTAGATGGAACTAAATATACATCAGAACACAACCTATCATATCCACAACAATCTTGCTCTGTGCAAGGCAAGTTTTTTTTAAAGTTATCACCACATCTTAAACTGGTTGTGAATGTGAGGTTAATGTACTTAGAAGTGGCATAACCAAATCAAGAAGTAAATATTAAAGGGTTTGCTCCGAGCTTTTTGGAGCAAATGCTCAGCTGGTCTTTGCCAGGTGTGCACTTTGTGGAGCAGGCTCATACAGCCAAAAGGCCTAATTCTGCTCTTACATTCTATGTCTCATGCTCTATGGAATATGTTGATGTATCATCTGTTTGAAATGCTTTCTGAATATGACAAATTTAGTCTGGTAGAGGTGGGGAAAAACATTTCTTGGGAAAATTGGTTGTTCTAGTCAGAGTATTTAAACAGTTACAAAAGTACATTCACATCCTACTATTTTTCTTCTTGTCAGGCAGCACTTTGGAGTCAAGACCGACTTGATTCCACTCTAGTCCCGTGGGTGATGAGATCAAGATGGAGCCACGGACTGACATAAGTGAGGCAGGAGGTGTTTTACTGCAGAGGAAGGAGTACATGTTGTTTGAGAGATGGTCTGCTCCTTCTGTCATTTTTACTTGATTTCCTCAAAATCCTATTGAAGAGACTTGAGATGTTTGACTTCCATGTGGTCCTTCTCAGCTTCAAATAATTACAGCTAAGTATTGCAGATCTTTTTGGAGACTTTGAGAGTATCCTCAAAACAGTTTCATTGTGTCCTGCTGAGTCAGAGGTGTACGTGATTATGAATTGGTCTTTGGTAAGTGGGTAATATAGTCTGCACTTTGATACCGTCTGAGCGTAATTACAGCCTTGATGCAGGGGGTATTGGCTTGGACTGGTGACAATACTGACAGCAGACTTGCAGGATTCTGTGACAACAGCATTTGGGAGATCTTTGATGTGCCTGGTGTAAGTAGTGTATGTCCGCAAATTATTCTTGGATTAGAAGCTTCATCACTGCTCCAGATGGAAAAAGAAGATCTGCAGACAATTTGGAGGCCAAAATCCACCAAGATACACTTGATCTGAATATGGTGGTGGTAAGAATGCAGGAGGTCTATCAGCAAGGTGATAACCATTCCATGCAGTGGTTCTTCAGCACTGTCAGGACAATCAAAGGCACAATTTTCTAAGAGCCCATTTATGCTGAGAGCCAAAAGCAAAGATCATATCAGTACAGAGAAACAGTCAGTGCTGGCTGAAAGAACTTCTTGAAATACAGTAATTCCTCAAATGAGACTTTGCTCTCGACACAAATGTCCTTGACTTCATCATCTCACAGCACACTATCCAGTTCAGTCTCATTATCACCCCTGCTCAATATGCTGAAAAGACCATATACCAGCTGAAAAACAACATGGCCTCTGGAACAGATGGTATCTCTGTTTAAGTCTTAAAACTTGGCAGAAAGGGTCATCTGACACACAGTCTCAACCTTATCTCCTTTATCTGTGAAGAGCAGAGCATGACAGGTGACCTCAGAAATGCTGTAGTTGTGAAATTCTTCATAAACAACATGGCACAGTTCAGGGCCTTCAAATCCAAGGAAGCACTGGAAAGTGGTGACTCTGAATTCAACTTTGAAGGAATCATTAAATATTCCCAAATAGACCTACGACATCTGAAATTCACAGTTGCAGCCATGCGGAATTCAGTAAGCAACATAATTTTTAAAATATCTATTGGTCCTCAAAATCAGCAGACTCGAGACTCAGAGGAAGATTGAAGTACCAACAGGATATCAGGGTCTGCTGTGTACTTTTCTTCATGGAAAAATGGCTCACCCTCATCATTTCAGATGCAGCATTGCAATCTGAAGGTTTCAACATCCTCTGCAAAGACAGAACAGTTGAGTCTTTTAAAGACAGGGGAGGTGGAGTGTGTTTCATGATAGACTAATTGTGGCGGCTGTGCCTCAGTCCTGATCACATGACCTGGAAGTTCCAGTGGTTAAGAGTTGTCCATTTTATCTCCCGAGGGAGTTTTCTGCTATCATCTTGGTGGTGGTATATATTCTACTCCAAGCTAATGTCAGTCAGACAGATGCTGAAGGAGTTGAACATCATGATCAGCAGTCAGGAAACAGTGCACTCTGATGTCTTCCCTATCATTGTGGGGAATTTCAACCAGGCCAGCTTGAGGAAGTCTCTGACCAACTGCCACCAACATATCACCTATGGAACTACAGGAGCCAAAAGACTTTTGAATACTGTTATACCACCATCAGGAATGCTTACTGTGCCACCCCATGCCTGCACTTCAGAAAGTCCGATCGCCTGGCTGTACTACTTCTGGTGTACAGGCAGAGACTGAGGACTGCAGTACCAGTGGTGAAGACCACAAAGGTATGGTCAAAGGAGGTGGAAGAGCACTTACAGAACTATTTTGAATCGGTAGACTCGGCAATATTCAGGGATTCATCTTCAAATCTAAATGAATACACTACATTGTCACTGACCATCAAGGCCTGTGCGGATGAGTGAGTGCCTTCAAGGACATACCAAACCAAAAGCTGTGGTTGAACGAGGAGATTCACAGTCTACTGAGGGCTAGATCTGTGGCATTCAAGATTAGTGATCTCAAACTATACACAAAGGCCAGATACAACCTATGGAAGGCTCTTTTAAGAGTGAAAAAAACAATTCTAATTGAAGTTAGAGATGGAATTGGATGCACATCAACTCTGGCAGGGTTTGCAGACCTTTACAGTGCGAAACCTAACATCATGAATATCTGCAATGCTTCACTCTCAGATGAGCTCAACACCATTTATACATATTCTGAAAGGGAGAATAAAACTACCCCTATGTGAATCCCTGCAGCATCTTGTGACCCTGTGATTTCTGCCTTGGAGGCTGACGTCAGAACGTCTTTCAAGATAGATAGATAGATAGATACTTTATTCATCCCCATGGGGAAATTCAACTTTTTTTCCAATGTCCCATACACTTGTTGTAGCAAAACTAATTACATACAATACTTAACTCAGTAAAAAATATGATATGCATCTAAATCACTATCTCAAAAAGCATTAATAATAACTTTTAAAAAGTTCTTAAGTCCTGGCGGTAGAATTGTAAAGCCTAATGGCATTGGGGAGTATTGACCTCTTCATCCTGTCTGAGGAGCATTGCATCGATAGTAACCTGTCGCTGAAACTGCTTCTCTGTCTCTGGATGGTGCTATGTAGAGGATGTTCAGAGTTATCCATAATTGACCGTAGCCTACTCAGCGCCCTTCGCTCAGCTACCGATGTTAAACTCTCCAGTACTTTGCCCACGACAGAGCCCGCCTTCCTTACCAGCTTATTAAGACGTGAGGCGTCCCTCTTCTTAATGCTTCCTCCCCAACACGCCACCACAAAGAAGAGGGCGCTCTCCACAACTGACCTATAGAACATCTTCAGCATCTCACTACAGACATTGAATGACGCCAACCTTCTTAGGAAGTACAGTCGACTCTGTGCCTTCCTGCACAAGGCATCTGTGTTGGCAGTCCAGTCTAGCTTCTCGTCTAACTGTACTCCCAGATACTTGTAGGTCTTAACCTGCTCCACACATTCTCCATTAATGATCACTGGCTCCATATGAGGCCTAGATCTCCTAAAGTCCACCACCATCTCCTTGGTCTTGGTGATATTGAGACGCAGGTAGTTTGAGTTGCATCATATAACCATATAACCATATAACAATCACAGCACGGAAACAGGCCATTCCGGCCCTCCTAGTCCGTGCCGAACTCTTAATCTCACCTAGTCCCACCTACCCGCACTCAGCCCATAACCCTCCACTCCTTTCCTATCCATATACCTATCCAATTTTACCTTAAATGACACAACTGATCTGGCCTCTACTACTTCTACAGGAAGCTCATTCCACACAGCTATCACTCTCTGAGTAAAGAAATACCCCCTCGTGTTTCCCTTAAACTTTTGCCCCCTAACTCTCAAATCATGTCCTCTCGTTTGAATTTCCCCTACTCTCAATGGAAACAGCCTATTCACGTCAACTCTATCTATCCCTCTCAACATTTTAAATACCTCGATCAAATCCCCCCTCAACCTTCTACGCTCCAATGAATAGAGACCTAACTTGTTCAACCTTTCTCTGTAACTTAAGTGCTGAAACCCTGGTAACATCCTAGTAAATCGTCTCTGCACTCTCTCTAATTTATTGATATCTTTCCTATAATTCGGTGACCAGAACTGTACACAATATTCCAAATTTGGCCTTACCAATGCCTTGTACAATTTTAACATTACATCCCAACTTCTGTACTCAATGCTCTGATTTATAAAGGCCAGCGTTCCAAAAGCCTTCTTCACCACCCTATCTACATGAGACTCCACCTTCAGGGAACTATGCACTGTTATTCCTAGATCTCTCTGTTCCACTGCATTCCTCAATGCCCTACCATTTACCCTGTATGTTCTATTTGGATTATTCCTGCCAAAATGTAGAACCTCACACTTCTCAGCATTAAACTCCATCTGCCAACGTTCAGCCCATTCTTCTAACCGGCATAAATCTCCCTGCAAGCTTTGAAAACCCACCTCATTATCCACAACACCTCCTACCTTAGTATCATCAGCATACTTACTAATCCAATTTACCACCCCATCATCCAGATCATTTATGTATATTACAAACAACATTGGGCCCAAAACAGATCCCTGAGGCACCCCGCTAGTCACCGGCCTCCATCCCGATAAACAATTATCCACCACTACTCTCTGGCATCTCCCATCTAGCCACTGTTGAATCCATTTTATTACTCCAGCACTAATACCTAACGACTGAACCTTCTTAACTAACCTTCCATGTGGAACTTTGTCAAAGGCCTTGCTGAAGTCCATATAGACTACATCCACTGCCTTACCCTCGTCAACATTCCTCGTAACTACTTCAAAAAATTCAATAAGGTTTGTCAAACATGACCTTCCACGCACAAATCCATGCTGGCTACTCCTAATCAGATCCTGTCTATCCAGATAATTATAAATACTATCTCTAAGAATACTTTCCATTAATTTACCCACCACTGATGTCAAACTGACAGGTCTATAATTGCCAGGCTTACTTACCTGTATCAGTTTCCTATACTCCTCCTCCTGTCCATTCCTGACACACCCCACTATGGCCGTGTCATCAGCGAACTTCTGCACATGGCAGGACTCCGAGTTATATTGGAAGTCTGATGTGTACAGGGTGAACAGGACCGGAGAGAGTACGGTTCCCTGCGGCGCCCCTGTGCTGCTGACCACCGTGTCAGACCTACAGTCTCCCAACCGCACATACTGAGGTCTATCTGTCAAGTAGTAAATCTGTCAAGTAGTAAATCCTCTCAAGGCGTCAGATCCTGATGATGTATCTGGTAGGGCACTTAAAACCTGTGCCAAGTAACTGGCAGGAGTGTTCATGGACATCGTCAATTTCTCACTAAGGTTCCTACCTGTATAAAAAGGGCAACAATTATACCAATGCTCAAGGAGAGCAGGGTAAGCTGTACAGGGATGCAATAGGTCTACAGCGGATGCAGTCTCAATGGTCTCCATTCAGCCTTGGATTACCTGGTCAATAATATTAGCTACATCTGTGCTGCTAAGTTTCCATTGATCCCACACCTTATGACTTTCTGAATGAGCTTTCCATAGGAAAGTTTGTAACATGCCTTGCTAAATCCACATCGACCTCTCTACCTTCATCAATTTGGTTTTGTCACCTCCTCAAAAAAACAGTCGGGCTTAGAGGCATGACTTGCCCCTCATAAGGCCATACTGACTACCCCTAAAAGAACTATGCTTCTTCAAATACTTGTACATACTCCCTTTCAGAATCCTCTCCATTAGTTTTCCCATAACTGACATAAGACTCACTGATCTATAATTCCAAGGATTATCCATATTATCTTCCTTGAACAATGGAAAAATATTTGCTCTCCTCCATTCCTCTGGTATTATTTCTGTGGCTTGGGAGGACACAAAGATCATCGTCAACCCCCCCCCCCCCCCCCAACAATCTCTTTTCTCGCTTCCCATAGTAATCTGGGGTATATCCCATCCCAGTGGACTTGTGTATCCTAATTTTTTTCAGAACACTGACTCTTTCTGAACCTCGACGTGCAATAGCACGGTAGTCTGATCTAAGCTAATCTCAAATTCGCTTAAATTCTGTTCTTTGCATAAATGTAAAACACTTCGGGGTTTTCCTTAACCCTACTTGCCGAGGACTTCTCATGTCTCCTTCTAGCTCTAGATACCCTATAACTCTCAAGAGCCCTGTCTGATTTTTGCTTCTTAAAGCTTAAGAATGTTTCTTGACTAATCCTCTTGACTAAATGTTCCACCTCTCTTATCAACCATGGTTCCTTCACCCTACCATTCTTTCCCTACCCAAATCTATCTAAAACTCCATGCACATGGACCCTAAACAACTTGCACTTTTTTCTCATGAGTATGTCTGTTCCTAATTTATGCTCCCAAGTTCCTGCATAAAACCATTGTAATTAATCCTCCCTTAAATCATACTTTCCCTTATTGTTTGCTCCAGTCCTTGTCCATGGTCAGAGAGTTGAAGAGAGATACATTCGATTGGTGGTAACTATATCTGCGACTTTGTCTGAGGATAAGTCAAAGTCAATACCAAGAACTTCCAGTGTGGGTTTGACCCTTGAGATGTAGTCTTTACTGAGAGAAATACAAGGAGCTGCATCAACTATAATACCACAAATGAGACCAATTGCACAGAATCCCTCTTAAATTCATCCACATGTTGATATGCAAGCCATAACCCAAACTAATAGGTTTGCCATAAGGTTGAGCAAGGATTATGACTCCAATTCTTATCTCAAATTTCCTAACAGTGATATTCCACTTTTCCTCTAAAAAAACTCCAAAACAGACTGTATCTGATCAACAGGGCAAATGGGAAACTGTTCAATCTTGAACAGCTTTGCTCCAGCACTATTCAAGGTCAAACCAACCTCAGTCATTTCACTGAAGTACACAGACAGTTTCCATTGCAACTGTAAGAGGTGTAATGCCTGTCCCAATACCTTCCCCTTCCTCTCCATCCCGTCCTTCCTGGTGAGGCAGAGATTCATATTAAACTCTTCTATTCTTGACCATTGCTTCTGTCCTACTGATGTGGCCTTTCTACATTGCTAAGACTAAGTGCAGACTAGGCAACTGATTTGCGGACCATCTGTGCTCCATCCATCATGGTCACCTGGAACTCCTGGTTGCAAGCCATTTAATTCCCTTCCCATTTCCAGAACAATATTCTGTTATTATACTTTTCCAGTATCAGGATGATGCAAACACAAACTAGAAGAACAGCACCTCATATCCTTTCTGAGTAGTCTACAGCCTAATAGTATGAATGTTCTTTAACTTCAGGTAACCCAATCACATTCTCTCTCTTTCTGAGTTCCTCCACACAAACCCTTCTTTCCTAGCGACCACAGCTCCAGTCTGCCATCACTCAGTTTCTTTCCAGCATCTACTCCAGGGGTGTCAAACTCATTTTAGGTCACGGGCCGGATTGAGCAAAATGTAGCTCCATGTGGGCCGGATCAGTCGGACGCGTGCGATCGCAGCTTTCGTTGCCTCTGTTTTTTCAGCCTGCTCTCATGTGTCTCAGTCTCTGCTATAACTACAAAGTGTTTCACTTTACAAATTCCGTTTCTTATGAAGAAGACTGCCGAGCAAGACTGCTGAATAAACACTAAAAACCCCGAAAACCTGGTACCTGAATAAACTCAGCATTAGCCATATCATACGCCATAGGCGCTTCGATTACTGGGGCCAGCTTTAATAGTAATTAGATATTATCTCGCGGGCCAAAGATAATTCCACCGCGGGCCGGATTTGGCCCGCGGGCCTTGAGTTTGACATATATGATCTACTCAATCTGCCCTCACTCTCCTATCTGTTGCTAAATGGATCCACAGACATACTTTGACAGAAACTATCAAATGGCCACAGTCCCCAATTTAGAGTCCTCAAGACACACAGAATAATGATAGTGAACCATAGAACACTACAGCACAGTACAGGCCCTTCAGCCCTCCATGTTGTGCCAACCCATATAATCCTTAAAAAAAAGGACTAAACCCACATTACCCCATAACCCTCCATTTTTCTTTCATCCATGTGCCTGTCCAAGAGGCTCTTAAATACCCCTAATGTTTTAGCCTCCACCACCATCCCTGGCAAGTCATTCCAGGCACTTACGACCCTCTGTGTAAAAAACTTACCCTGATGTCTCCCCTAAACTTCCCTCCCTTAATTTTGTACATATGCCCTCTGGTGTTTGCTATTAGTGCCCTGGGAAACAGGTACTGACTATCCACCCTATCTATGCCTCTCATAATCTTGTAGACCTCTATCAAGTCCCCTCTCATTCTTCTATGCTCCAAAGAGAAAAGACCCAGTTCTGCTAACCTTGCTTCATATGACTTGTTCTCCAAACCAGGCAACATCCCGGTAAATCTCCGCTGCATCCTCTCCATAGCTTCCACACCCTTCCTATAATGAGGTGACCAGAATTGAACACAATACTCTAAAGTGCGGTGTCACCAGAGATTTGTAGAGTTGCAACATGACCTCTCTACTCTGAACTCAATCCCCCTGTTAATGAAGCCGAGCATCCCATAGGCCTTCTTAACTACCCTATCAACCTGTGCAGTGACCCTGAGGGATGTATGGATTTGAACCCCAAGTTCCCTTTGTTCATCCACACTCTTAAGTAACTGACCATTAATCCTGTACTCAGTCTTCTGGTTTGTCCTTCCAAAATGCATCACCTCACACTTGTCCGGATTGAACTCCATCTGCCATTTTTCTGCCCAACTCCGCAGCCTGTCTATATCCTCTTGTAACCTTCGACAACCTACAGCTCCATCCACAATTCCTCCAATCTTCGTGTCATCCGCAAACTTACTCACCCATCCTTCCGCCTCTACATCCAGGTCATTTATAAAAATCACAAAGAGCAGGGGTCCCAGGACAGATCCCTGTGGCACTCCACTAGCCACCGACCTCCAGACAGAATACTTATTAATGAAGCATTAATAATGTTCCAGACAACTTTAGGATTTCAGCCATGTCAATTTTAAGGTAGAAACCCACAAGCTGCTGTCACATTTTGCTGCTTAGAAACAGGTTGACACTTGTTTACAACACGCACTGAAGTCCTATTGGAATTCAACACAGAAGAGGAAATTAAATACTCCAAATGTCCTCCAATTAAAATTAATCACAAGAGTAACCAGGCTTTGAGGAGGTACAAGGAGAACTTTCCTCACCCTTCAACTCCATACTTTTAAGTTAAAAGTTTAGGCAAGAGCCTCAAGTTGGAAAAGGTTACAAGTTACAACATTCTTCAGGCTAATTATTTTAAAATACTCTGAAGTTTTCTTACATTTTAAATCTCTATTGACTAGGTAACTTTATATTTGTAAGTTATTTAAAGTTATTTCAGAATGCTTGTAAATTTCTAAAATAACTAAGGTTTCTTAAAGGAATTTAAAAAATAACTTCCATTTTTTTGATCTCTAAAGTTTAGGAATGTCCTGAAGTGTTTTTGAACATTCATGACTTAGCTGTCAGCCTCTGTTACAGATCAGTAGGTAAAGAAGATTTGATTATCTCACATGATACTCCTTACAGTCCTTTCAGCATGCAGCTAATAATCTACTGGAGGAACTCAGAGGGTTGACGAGCATTTGTGGAAGACAATGACCTGTTAACATTTTGGATCAAAACCTTGCATCAGGCATCACTGCTGACAACATTCTTGCTGGTTTCTGGCAATTCCCTCTGGGAGGTGCATCAATTCCTCTTATTTATCAGGAGTTCCTCTTGTATCTAAGGAATATTCCCCATAGGGGAATATGCAGGAAGGATATGCAGGACCAGGTTTATGAACATGTGAAGCTGAAGGGTATTTATTTCAAAGCAAGAAGTATTAGGAGTAAGGGAGATGAGCAAAGAGCCCTAAACTATAATGGTTTGGCCATTACAGAGACTTGGCTGTGAGATGGGCATGATTTGCAACTCAGCATTCCAGGGTTTTGATGGTTTAGACATGATGTAAAAGAAGTCCAGGATTTGCACTACTGATCAGGGAGAATGTTACAGCTGCATTCAGAGGACATTCCAGAAATAACATCCATGGAGGCAATATGGATAGAGCCCAGAATCTGCAATATTGGACTTATACTATAAACCTAACAAATGTTGGCATGAGAAAGAGGAACAGCTATATAGGCAGATTACAGAAAGATTATAGTTGTCAAAACAAATTGATGTAAGTAAAGCAATGAATGTGGTGTATTTGGATTTTGGTAAAGTATTTGATAAAGATCCCCATAATACGTTCATTAAGAAAGTCAAGAGACATGGGATCCAGGGACACTTGCTTGTGTGGATTCAGAACTGGCTTGCTCAGAGAGAGCAGAGAGAGTAGATGGAGCATATTCTGCCTGGAGGTTGGTGACCAGTAGTGTTCTGCAGGGGTTTGTTCTGGGATCCCTGTTCTTTGTGACTGTTATAAATTACTTGGATGAGGAAGTGGAAGGATGGATTAGTAAATTTGCAGATGACATAAAGGTTGATGTTGTTGTGGATTGAGTAGAACAGGATATTGATAAGATGCAGAGCTGGGCTGAGAAGCGGTAGGTGGAGTTCAATCTGGAAACATGTAATGTGTTACATATTGGAAGGGTGATCTTGAATGTAGGGTATTAACCCTACATGTAGGGCAAGATTCTTAGCAATGAGAAGGAACAGAGAGGAATTTTGGGCATCACATCCATAGATCACTCTAAGTAGGTTAAAAGGTCAGCACACCATTGTAGGCTAAGTGCCCATTCTGTGCTGTACTGTTCTATGTTCACCCTAAACTTATGCTCTCTAGTTCTAGTATCACTACCTTCAGGGATAATAAAAGCTTGCATATAATTTTGCATCCCACTATAAGATCTCCCCTCATTATCGTATGCTCCAGGGAATAATCTCCTGACCTTTTCAACTTTTCCCTACACATCAGTTCCTCAAGTTTCAACAATAGGCTTGTAATTTTCTCTGTACTCTTTCAATCTTATTTATATTTTTCCTGTAGGTAGCTAACTAGAACGCAAACAATATTCCAAATTCAGCCTCACCAATGCATTATATAACTTCAACATAACATCCCAATGCCTGTACTCATTGCTCTGATTTATGAAGGCCAATGTGCCAAAAGCTCTTGTTATCACTCACCTACTTGTGACTCTACTTACAAGGAATTATGGATCTGTATTCCCAGATCTCTTTGTTCTGCCACACATCTCAGTGCCCTACCATTTATTGTGCAAGTCCTATCTTTCCCTGGTCTGTCCTGCCAAAGGTCAACATCTTACATTTGTTTGCATGTTTTTAATATAGCTGCAGCATGACTTCCTTACTCTTACACTCAACATTGTTATCAATGAAAGCAATATGGCTTCTTTACCACCCTGTCCACTTGTGTAGCCATTTCAGTGATTTATGGACAAGTTCCCTCTGTATCTCAATGCTATTAAAGTGTTTACAATCAACTCTATATTTTCTCCTTTCAGTTGACATCTCAAAGTGCAACACCTCACACTTGCCTGGATTAAATTCCAACTGCCACTTCTCTTCCCATATCTGTGTCTGATCTATATCCCAATGTATTCTTTGATAGTTCTTTGCACTGTCCACAATTCCAACAATTTTGGCATCATTCACAAATTTTCTAATTCACCCAAATACAATTTTATCCAAATCATTGGTGGATTTCATGAACAACTGAGTCCCAGCACTGATCCTTGTGGAACATCACTAGTCACGGATCTCCAGCGGAATAACACTCCTCCACTCTGCCTCTCTGTCTTCCATGGACAACCCAGTTGCAAATCCAAACCTACAATTTACCCTGCACCTCATGCACCTTTATCTTCTGAATCAACCTACCATCTAACTACAAGCAAAAATCCTTATCCTTGAGTTGGCCTACCCTCTCCTTAGTTATCCTCTTTTTCTTAATACAAGTATAAAATGCCTTGGGATTATCCTTTACCCTGCTCAATGAGCACATTTTATGGCTCCTTTTGGCTTTTCTAATTGCCTGTTTGAGAATTATCCTGCTATCTTTATATTCCACAAGGGCCTAGTCTGATTTTAGCTTTCTAAACCTTACATATGCTTTCTTTATCTTCCTGACTAAATTTAGGACCTCCAGAGCCAACCAAGATTCCATACCTTACCATCCTTGTCCTTACAACTTACTGTATCCCGTTAATCCTGACAGTTTTTCAACAACCCGCAAGGATGTGTATGACAGCAGCTGCCCTGTCTACACCCGTTAGCTCCTGTCTACCCATTCCCAATTTTGTACCTCTTTCAAGATCTCATTTTATCTGTATGCATAATTATTTTAAAAATTAATCAGTTGCGGTCAGTATTCCCAAAATGTTCAGCCGCTATCAGGTCTGTCACCTGGCTCATTTCCCACTCCTGTTTGTTGCAGCAGTGATATCTCCCTCTCCGTCATTAGCAACAGAGAACCTGTCTGAGATGTTTGAAGTGTTGGGATGGACACTAGTTTTTTGATGGACTCTAGATTACGGTCTCTTTGAGGGCTTTGTTATTACTTGCATGGTGGGGTGATGGGGGGTTGGTGCTTTTGCTGGAGCAAGTGGGGGGGGGATCGAAGCTTTTGCTGATGCTTGTGTCAGGGAGGGGGGCTTTTGGGTTCTATTCTTTGTGTATTTTTCTATTTTGTGGATGTCTGTGAAGAGTGAGAATTTCAGATGTATGCTGTATACATTCTCTGATATTAAATTGAACCATTCCATCAAGGCTGATTTATTATCCCTCTCAATCCCATTCTCCTGCTTTCTTCCCATAACCTTTGACACTTTTATTAATCAAGAACCTGTCAACCTCTGCTTTAAGTATACCCAATGACCTAGCCTCCACAGCTGTCTATAGCAATGAATTCCACAGAATTTGCCTAAAGAAGTTCCTCCTATTCTATATTCTAAAAGTATGTTTTTGTACAATGAAGCTTTGTGCTCTGGTCCTAGACTCCCCCAGTATCAGAAACATTCTCTCCATGTCCACTCTTTTTAGGCCTTTCAAAATTCAATAGTTTTCAATGAGATCCCCCTCATTCTTTTAAACTGCAGTGAATATAGTCCCAGGAACATCAAACACTTCTCATATGTGACTCTTTTCATTCCTGAAAACATTCTTATAAACTCCAATGTTAGCATATTCTTTCATAGATAAGGGGCCCAAAACTGCTTACAATACTCCAAGGGCTTAGAAAACCTCAGCATTACATCCTTGCTTTTATATTCTAGTCCTCTTGAAATGAATGCTAACATTGAATTTGCCTTCCAGACCAACTCAACTTGCAAGTAAATCCTTCAGGAATCCTATACAAGGACTCCCTGACTACGACAACCCAGTTGATCTTGCACCTGTCCATAGTCTGTCCACATATTTGTAGCTCTTAGTGGCTATTCAGAGGCCTACAGTGTAATTGCACCTATCCCATTTCTGAGGTCCAACCAAATTGCGCCTGTGAATGAGTCCTCCAGTATGTTTTCTCTTAGTGCTGTAACATTCACCTTTATCAGAAGTGAAACCCTTTCTCCTCTTTCATCCCCTCTCTTTCACATCTAAAATAACAAAACCCAGAAAATGTCAAACAGCTTGATACAACCAGGTTTCTGGAGAGGGAACATCACATTTACATGTACTTACCAGGCTCTAAGTTCATCCTCCTTACTCCTGTTGTTGAAATAAACATTTCTTACCCATTTGTAGTCCTGCTGGTGTGGTTTCCACGCCCTGCCACTGTTCTATGCTTTATCAAAGTCAGCTACAAAACAGATAGCAACACAAAGAGATTCTGCATGTGCTGCAAACCTTGAGCAACACACACACAGAATTCTGGAGGAACTCAGGAATTCAGTCAGCATCTCTGGAGGTGAATAAACAGCCTTAGTTTCAGGCTGTGACCCTTATTCTGATGCATTTTGCATGTGTTACAAAACAGGCCATAATTGTTGCTTACTTCTGTGGCTGGCCACACACTACAGATTGCGTTCAGGCTCTGGCAGACACATCTGCTGGGTTTACTAGACACCAATGTTAACAAAAGATTCCTTGGTTACAAATTCTGGTAAGCATATCATCTTTGCCATGGTCAATGCCAATGAGAATGAGATATTAGCAAGTTCACTTTCCCAATAATACATTCCCATTGCACTTGTGGCTATTCCTGCAACTGCAGTCAATCCATTTCAGCACTGGAAAGGACCCCATTCTATTCATATGCAGGAAGAGGAGACTCTGAGTACGTGCAAGCTGAAAATCTCACTCAGGACCTCAGTGTTGATGCCAAAGTTTAGGAGTGCTGCACTCATTTCTATATCTCCACACTGTTTTATTAAACTACATGCTACTGGAAAGCGAAAGAGTGATTCTCAAATCACAATTTCCAGAGTGTCAATAATTGTGCTGGTCTGCTGCGATGGGCACTCCACACTCTAGAGGACAGTGAAATTTATGCACAGATACATATTGAGATTTCATTGTTGAGGTGGGGAGCACCAGGAGATAAAGGAAGAATTTAATGCAGTAAGTGCATTGCACATCAGAGCAGAGGACGTCTAAGGTCCAATGTTCGGTGAGAGGTTCAGTTAGTCCACAGTAACTGAGAACTGAATAGAAATCTCATTGCCTCTCACTCACAATTACCAACAAAAAACAGCTCACAACTATTGATAAACAAGTGTAATTGCTTGCAATAGGCCCATGACCTTCCTAAGCAGACCTTATGACGACTTTTTTTGTCTGTCAGAAAATAAGTGGTCAATTATTTTTGCACAGAGGCATGTAACATAGACCGAACACTTCAGCATTGTGTTAAACAGCATGTTCATCTGCATGTGTCACTACATATCTTTACCCGTCTTATTCCTGACACTCCTCAAAGTTATATCCCTGTAACTTCAGCAGAGATAGAAGAAAGCTGTCTGATCAATGTTTTGAAAGCTAGGACACTCTTAACTGCCCTTTTCTGGATCTGGATCCCATGAGCAACTTCAACAGTAGAATGTTCTTCCCCTGCCCAGAATGGGCCTTTGAGACTGGGAGGAGCATATGGAGATCACACTTACATGAGATGGCAGGACAAAGGGTCTCGGCCCGAAACGTTGACTGTTCGTTTCCACGGATGCTGCCTGACCTGCTGAGTTCCTCCAGCGTGTTGTGCATATTGCTTTGACCCCAGCATCTGCAATGTACTTTGTGTTATTGATCTGATGAAGACTTCTCTTTGATATCAGTAGAATAGGATATTAGTGCTCTATTAAAGGGGTCTTTGAAAGTTTGCAGTGTCTTGGTGAGGGGATGTATTCTATCATTAGATGCCACCTTTGAAATTTCATGGTGATAGTTATTATTCCCATGGACAAAGACAACATCAACAAGGTTTGTGACATAACGCCTTTCTGTGAAAGTGAACACTGAAGCAAACAAACACCTTTACATTCCTTGGTGTTACCATATTAGAGGTGTTAAGAATGGTTGCAGTGATGCATATAGTGTGGGGTAGTGAAGTGGGTAGTGCTAGTTGCTCTCACTTTCAGCTTTCACTGCTGGCTAGCAGTCTTGTGAAAAGGAGAGCTGAATGCGTAAGTCTCTCCCTACCAGTACATAGCCTCTCCAAAAGCAAGCCTCATGTAATGCCTCTGTGCTGGCGACACATGCAAACTGAACTCCTTTCGGACTCAGGGTGAACTACAGAGGACAGGGAGGAGGTCTGGCCCCTGCACATGTAGCACGCAGGTCCACCTGGTGCTCGTGAACCAGATCCCCAGCTATAGGTAAATAGCCCCACTGCCTTGTGGGCAGTCTCAGGAGAGATGAAGACCCAGACAGCAAATCAGGAGTGGAGCGCCTAAGGCAGCTGGACATCATTGAACATCCTTCCAGCAGCTCCTGCAGCCAAACTGGTGGCAAATGTATTGCTTCATAAGCTTTATTTTGGACTACATTGGTGAGGCCGAGAGGGGGGGTCTTGACGGCTGGGTATCTTAGGATCTCCATATCTTCTGCCCAGCCTTGTGATGATGATGATAATAATCACCCTTTGTCCCTCGAGACAGACGGATGCCAACCATCATATTAGAGTATCTGTCCTGGGACCAGCACATTAATGTCATCACAAAGAAAGCACAACAGCACCTCTACTGTCTTAGCAGTTTGTGTAGATTCTGCATGTCATCTAAAACTTTGTCAAACTTCTATACATGCACAGTGGAAAGTATCCTGACTGGATGCATCATGGCCTGGTATGAAAGCACCAAAGCCCAGGAATGGAAAAGTCTACAGAAAGTGGTGGATACAGCCCAGTCCTTCATAGGCAAACCCCTCCCCATCACTGAGCACATTGACAAGGAGTCAACCCCCATCATCCAGGCCATGCTCTCTTTTCCTTACTACCATCAGGCAGGACTTACAGGAGCCTTAGGTCAAATGCCACCAGGTTCAGGAACAGTTATTACCCCCAGCCATCAAGTTCCTGAACTAGCACGGATAACTTCACTCCCCACCAACACTTTTAACAACTGCAGGTCATATTTCCAGTTTTACTTATTTACTTTTTTATTATTTCCACAATTTGTCTTCACTTGCTTGTTGGTTCAGTCTGTTACGTATAGTTTATCATAAATTCTATTGTGTTTATTTATTTCCCTTAAATGGCTGCATGGAAATCAATCCCAAGGCAGTAAACAGACATATACGTACTTTGGTAATAAACTTGCTCAGAACTTTGAACACCTCAAATGTGTTTGGCTGCTACATTTTCTGAGGTACGGTATCTGTATCTAGCCAGACAGAGGATAGAAAGGCACATGCTTGCTGCTGTGAACTTTTTGGTGCTGTCTCTGTCTCTACCACCAAACTGAGGAACAGTTATTACCCCATGATCATTAGGCTCCTGAATCAATGTGGACAACTTCACTCAACCCAACGCATAACCTATGGATTCACTTTCAAGGACTCTGCAACTCGTGTTCTTAGTGCTTCTTGCTTCCACATGATGTGTGAGATGTTGTGTGCAATCTCACCTATCTATTTTTCTTTCTAGCTAAATAAGCCAAATATCTGCAACACTCACAAAATGCTGGTGGAACGCAGCAGGCCAGGCAGCATCTATTGGAAGAAGGGGAGAAAGTGGGAGGAGGAGGGGGAGATCCGAAATGATAGGAGAAAACAGGAGAGGGAGGGATGATCATTTCAGATCTCCCCCCCCCTTTCAAATCTCTTACTATCTCTTATTTCAGTTAGTCCTGACTAAGGGTCTTGGCCCGAAACATCGACTGTACTTCTTCCCACAGATGCTGCTTGGCCTGCTGCATTCCACCAGCATTTTGTGTGTGTTGCTTGAACTTCCAGCATCCGCAGATTTCCTGGTGTAAGCCAAATATCTACCCGGTTTTTCACCATGTTCAGACAATCATTGTTTAGCAAATGTCAATTTTCTTTTGGCTGCTTGTGCAAGTAAAGAGTTTAGTGTACAGTGTAGGGCTTGATATTCTGTAACCTGGCTGCAGAAGGCTTATTAATATAATCCTTTTCAGCTGCCGCAAGCCTTGCTTCCACTAGGCGCTGCTGTTCTGCAGCTTGTCGCTTCTTACTAGCAGAGTAGGAGATAATTAATCCCCTTGCATAGGCCTTAGCGGTTTCCCAGAGCATCAATGGACTACTAGCTGATTTGGAATTAATAGATAGGAAAGTTTTGAATTCGGAAGTAAAGTAGTCTATAAATGTATTATCTTTTAGAATAAAAGGATTCATCCTCCAATGTCTAGATTGTACTGAATTATCTTTGGGCTTAATATTTAAATATACTGCTGCATGGTCAGAAATAGTGATATTTCCAACTGTGCAGGATACAACTAAATCTAGGAACATTTTGGGGTTTAGAAAAAAGTCTATTCTGATGTAACACTTATGTGGATTAGAAAAAAATGTGAAGTCTTTGTCTGAGGGATGTAACAACCTCCAGACATCTACAAATCCTAGTTTTCTACATAAGCCCATAATTTATTTGGACTGTGTGGAGAGCAATGGGGGACCACTAGGCACTCTGTCCATGAGACAATTAAAATCCCCACCTACAATAATGTTTTGTATTGAAAAGCTTGTAAGTTTGGAAAAGGCATCTGTTAGGAATTTGAGAGGATGAGCTGGAGGGCAGTAAACATTGAGAATACATTGAGTCCTGATGTAGGGTCTCAGCCTGAAACGTTGACAGCGCTTCTCCCTATAGATGCTGCCTGGCCTGCTGCATTTTGTGTGTGTTGCTTGAATTTGCAGCATCTGCAGATTTCCTCATGTTTGCCATTGAGAATACCATATTCCTCTCCATATATTGAAGCCTTAACAATAACAAATCTTCCATACTTATCCTTAAAGCAGTCTAATAACTTAAAAGGTAGGTTCTTCCTATATATAGTTGTTTCTCGTGGTCCGAGGAAGGCGACATCGTGCATGGTGGCAGTGCTTTTTTATGAGGCCGAGTTGCAAGCTCAACATCAACCCGGCACGGATGGAGAGCACACCTAGGGGTGGCCTTTCACTGGATCCAACTCAGAAACCTCCGTTCTCGAGCCCAGCGCTGATCTCACTGTGCCACCAGCCGACCTGTTGCACAGTGCGTGAAAGATATTAAAGTGGAAAAGCCTTGCACAGAGACGATCCCACTCTCTCGGCCTCAGAAGTCAGGATTCAGTGGCACGAAGAATTGTTATGTCTGGCAACTTCCTTGGCTGCATTGGATGGCCGTGTCTCCTTAAGTGCTCTGCCACGCCCTACGCATTCCACAATGCACTACTGCAATGCCTTCTCAGCCATTGAACCCCCGGGATTTCCTCCGCCTGATCCACCAAAGCGTCTTTTCATGCTGGGATGAGCAAATTCCCATCTCACCAAGGGTTACAGACCCACTGGCTACCCTCACCTGGTTTAGTCAGCCTGTTGAAGCCGTTGCCTGGGGTATGGCCACTGTCGCATGCAAACAGCTACAACAAGCCACAGGTGAGAGCTGGGCATTGGTGGGGACCAATAGATGACACGCCACACCAAGGAGTGCGACAAGCCCCCCATCTAGAGGTGTTACCCCTCCCATGCACTCCTGATATTAAAAGATGAAAAATAAACTTGATCAAATCCACTCTATTCCATCTAGTTTTAGATGTTCTTTATCATTTAAATGTGTCTCCTGCAATAAGGCTATATCCACCCTTTCCTTTCTCAGGTTTAGTAGGATTTTCTTTCTTTCCTTAATGTTCCAAGTGCACAATTTTAATGTATTACTGGTCATAACCCTTTATAACAATCACGTGACTCTGGAGAAGAAACCCGACTTAAGATCAGCTGAGAGGCAATAAGTAAATTAAAAAACACACACACAAAAATGAAGTGCCAACAGTGCTAACAAGAGGACTTACCCCACACTTAAAGGGGATATCTGAACCATCTAGCACCCCATATTCTGCGCCACTGCCAATATGGCATTTAACATAGTCAAAAATGAAAACAGGGCATAATTTATCAATCCACCGATTTGTTACCATCATGTTTAAACTCCTTCAGGCTGGAGCAGCACCGCTAATTTAAACAAATAATGAAACTGTATTAATCAAAACAAACATGTTACCCATCCTATAAGAGATCTTGCTGTTGAGTAGTGAAAAGTTAAAATAAAGCCACCATGAAGCATGTTATCGTCCATAACCAGGGCTACACGATATACTGTATACATTCTTTAGCCCAACATGTCCATAAAAGTTTTAGCTTTGCCAGGAGAATCAAATATCTTGGTGGTCCCATTGTAGGTGATTTTCAGTGCCGCTGGGTATAGCATAAAGTACTGGATTCCGGATTTTCTCAGCTGCTTCTTTACCTGGTTGAATTCCTTGCACTTCCGAATAACAGCTGCTGAAAAATCTTGAAGAAACATAAGCCTGGATCCCTCATATATTAAAGCCTGGGTATCAGTCCCGCGGCACCTTGAAGCCTCCATCACTCTTTGCTTATCACTGATATTATAAAACCACATGAGGACTGATTGAGGGCATTGGTCTGGGCCCGGTTTTGGCGCCAGCATACGGTGAGCTCTTTCCACTTTAATATGTCCTAGTCCTGACGAAGGGTTTCGGCCTGAAACGTCGACAGTGCTTCTCCCTATAGATGCTGCCTGGCCTGCTGTGTTCCACCAGCATTTTGTGTGTGTTGTTGTTTGAATTTCCAGCATCTGTAGATTTCCTCGTGTTTGCTCTTAATATATCCAGCCTTGGTTTCCAAATCAAGGAAATTAGGCAGTCAGCCCTCAAAAAACTTCGCTGGTTGGCTGCCTTCTGTATCTTCAGGTAGACTGATAATCCGTATATTCTTTCTCCTACCTCTGTTCTCAAGGTGATCGATACAGTCAGACAGGCTTTGAACTTGCTTTTCTAACACCCGGATGCAGCTTTGGGCTTGATCAGTTAAAGTTTCTACCGCGGAGACTCGGCCCTTGGCTTCGGTCGTTCTTGTATCAAGATTTTTAAGCTCCAATGTGTGGTTTTGGAGTGTTAGAGAGAGTGGAGCCAGCTTCTCATCCATCATTTTGGATATGTTCTCCGTAACTTCCTGAATTACTTGACAAAAAGCAGGGTCCAATGTGTTAGCATAGCTAGCAGCAGCTAGCTCCTCAGCCCCAGGCGAGCGCTCTGTGCAGCCCATCTTGGCTGCCTTTTTAGTACCTTTCGATGGCATGGTGTTGAAGCAGCTCAAAAAAAATACTCATCAATGTTCATGTCATTAAATCTGACACCTGAGTATTTTAAAAAAAAAGTTGAAACGGACATTATCAGTGTTGCGGTGCTGAGCTCAGTAAAGCAGACCTTTCACTGCGCCGCCATCTTGAAATCCCTCCAAGATCAATCTAACCCTTCCCTCCTACGTAACCTTCCATTTTTCTGTCATCCATGCACCTATCTAAGAGTTTCTTAACTGCCCTAATGTATCGGCCTCTACCACCACCATTCACCACTCCCTGTGCAAAAAACTTACCTCTGACACCCCCTATACTTTCCTCCAATCACCTTACAATTATACTCCCTTGTACTTGTATTAGCCACTTCCTCTCTGGGAAAAAGTCTGTGCCTATCTTCTGCAACTATGCCTCTTATCATGCTGTACTCCTCTATCAAGTCACCTCTCGTCCTCTTTCACTCCAAAGAGAAAACCCCTAGCTCACTCAACCTTTCCTCATAAGACATGCTCTCTAATCCAGGCAGCATCCTGATAAATCTTCTCTGCACCCTCTCTAAAGCTTCTTATATTAAGGCAACTTGAACTGGATGTGTGGACAGGTGATAGAACATGAATTTTCGAATTCAACTCTGAGAAATTTTCCTGCAACCAGTGTGTGTATTGCATACGTGTCTTGAAGGTATAAAACACTTCCTCATTCTCCAAGCAATCCACAGCTCCAGTGATCAGTAGCTCAATCACTACCATAACCATAGGGTTACTGGGCATGGGTGAGAGAGCACAGGTCAGAGTACTTTTAGCTTTCTTAAGGGATACAGGTTTTTTTTAATAGGATATGATGAATAAGCAGGAATAGGGTAAATAGGGTACCAGGATGGCCAAAGCAGTAAGGATAAAATGTAGAGTGTGTGTGTGTGTGTGTGTGTGTGTGTGTGTGTGTGTGTGTGTGTGTGTGTGTGTGTGTGTGTGTGTGTGTGTGTGTGTGTGTGTGTGTGTGTGTGTGTGTGTGTGTGTGTGTGTGTGTGTGTGCGCGTGTGCGAGAAGGGATTTAGAATGTAAGTCTATCGTCTGATCCACACCCCAGAGCAGAAGGTGGAGATAATGCACCATTAAGCTCGGAGCCAACCGCCATGAAACAAGAAGAAGGAAGGAAGGAACCATTGCTATATTCAGTCCTGTCCAGCCATCTGAAAACCAGCCTGGCCCAATAAGCAAGAAAACAGCACAAATGATCAAAGAAGCCAACTCTGTCACCATTAACAACAAGGACCTCACATCATAAATGTTGTAAAAAAGCCTAATTTGGATGATTCCAAGCGCACAACTGCAGCCATGTACACTCCACTCTTTAGGGGCTGCACTTCGTAATTTTGTGAATCAAATGAAGGGAATAGTGATAACCTTTTAGACTGGACATTCTTATAGTTGCCTTTGACATAAACCGTGAAATATTCCATTTTGCCTGCTGGTTATATGACTACAACCTAGAACTCAAGACATCTCCACAAGCCAAAGTGGGAGCATGGTTCACAAATTCCTACAATTCCTCTCTGTACAGATAAAGGACACAAAAACATGCTAATGCTGAACCATGAGACATCTAACCATTCCAAATACTATGTCAGGAGTATGACTTTGCTCAAATTGTACAGGTGACAGGCTCTGATTACAATTCCGTCATATGCAGTAGATTATTGATTCAAACAAAGAATAAAGCCCTTTCAGCCGAGGCAAGGGCTTATCTGCATTTCTTCCAACCTGGTCTGCTGTATTCAGTTTTCACGATGTGACCTTCTTCATGCTTAGTGTGAACTAGGTGACCTGCACTTTGTCCACAGTGGACATCTCAAGCTGCATGTCATTTTAACTCTTCTTCCTATGCTCACACCTTCTCCATTGCTACAGAGAAGCCAAATGCAAATTGGAAGAACATCACTTGGATAGTTGACAATCCAATAGAAGGGACATTGAATTTTTCTATTTCAGATAATCTAAAGCCTAGTGTTCTCCTTCCATCCACTCTTCTGTCCATTTAGTTATCACAGAGTAATACAGCATGGGAACAGGGCTTTAGGCCCAACTGGTCCATGCAAACCACAGCTGCCTCCCTGCTCTTCCCAAATTTTGCAACTGTATTCACCTCAACCACTCTCTCTGGCAGGGTCATTCAAGGTTCTCACTACCTATATGTAAAGAAGTTACCTCTCAGGTCACTTTTAAATCTCTCTCCCTCTTGGATCTGTGCTTTCTAGTTTAGAACTTCACAAACCTGAGGAAAAGATTATGACCATCCACCTTATCCATACACTTTATGATTTTTTAAATTTCTATGAGGTCACCTCTTTTTCTCCTGCACTCCGAGGAATAAAGATCTAGTGTGATCAATCTCCCTCCATAACTTAGGCCTCTATTCCAGGCAGCATCCTCGTAAATTTATTCTGCACGCTCTCCAGCTTGACAATGTCTTTCCTAGTTATTTTATCCCTTTATACACCTTCCCCATCCTTTCCACCCACTGTGCTCCATTTGCGCATCACGTCATCACTGTTTGGTTTCACCTATCACCTAGCAGTCTCTATCCACCCATCTAAGGCTAAAAAAGCAGAATATGAAAAACAGTACATTCAACTAATCTGATGGGAGAGGTACATTTAAACATATTTTCTCCATGTGTTTGAATGATCAAAAATCCAAATACATTTATTAATTATAATTAACTTTATTGCACATTAAGCTAGAATACTAAAATTTATTCTGGTTTTGACAAAATCTGTGCGATATCATGACATATGTTGGCATCAGGAAATTGCTAAAATTAAAGATGAACAAAAATAAAGAGATTGTAGCATTATTTATGAACAAAGGGCCTCTTATTTTTGAATATGAAGATGGCAAAATCTGTTTCAAAAACATTTCTCTAAATTGCATTTTCTACATTTTTTATTCATCCGGTGCTTCCTATCTGTTGCCAGATCACTGGTTTGAGGTGATAATGTTAAAACATCCTCTTGGTCGAGAGGCTTCTGGCATTTTTAATTATTTTTGGAGGATAATTTTTTTCTACTCATTATTAACACTTCTAATATATGATGACTGTATAATAATTAATTTTACTTCTCGAGATTCATGGAATTTTACTGATCTTTCTAAAAGATAGTCTTTTTTGTATTCCAAAAAGGCTTGCAAAACTTCAGGTATTCATCATTGTTCCATTAGTAATAATTTGTTGTGATTTATTCCCTTATTATTAATTATTGGAACCAGTCAAGTATAAACGTAATATAGAGATTGTACAAATAACATTTCCAAGTATGTTCATTCATTTGTTTGTTATGTGCCGTGTCGTATGATGTGGGCGATCATAGTCTTTCCATGACCATGACTGTCCTTGGCAAATTTTGGTACAGAATTGGTTTGCTATTGCCTTCTTCTAGGCAGTGTCTTTACAAGCAATGAGATGTCAAGCAAAGCACATTTTCTTTGCTTGGCTATACTCTGGGGCAAGTTGATCATTAATAACTTGGACAGTGATTGTGGACAAATGTAATGCCTGAGATGCTGAGGCTATCCGACATTCCAGTCACCCACAATCACATTCACACTTAGATACATGCATACACATCATGGCACAAGATTTTGTACTGTGTTTCTGGCTAAATTTGTCCTTCTGACTTGTAATGCATTTCATTCCTGTCCTGAATGAAATTAACTCACCTTATAAAAGATTCAGGGCTAAATCTGTACTTTATTTAATAACAAATCGTCATACATTTATTTACATGCCAAAGGAATAGCATGTAACATGAGGTCCAGTACGTGACTCCAACTGAACTGAAACTTCAACACAGCATGGTAGGATTCTGTGCCAAATTTCTCCTTATTGCATCATTTTTATTATCCATATCACTCAGAGAAAAGGTGAACACCAAAAAATTTCCTAATAAGATTCAAGATTCTATTACACTTACTATCGGAGTATAAATTATACAGCCTTGAGATTTGTTTGCTTAAGTAACCACAAAGCAAGAAATCTGAAAGAATCCAATTAAAGAAAAAAATCTAACACCCGATGCACAAGAAAAAAGGAAAAACTACAAATCATGCAAACAATTGAAGCGAACAATTGTTACGAAACAAAATTGAGTCCTCAGACCCAAACCCTGGAGCAGCCCAAATCAGTTCATCATATTAGCAGGCACAGAGCACAGAAGCTAGGGCAGTTAGCGCCATTGAGAGAGGAATAACCATCATGGAGAACAAGCAAAATCAGCTTTTGCCCCGGATCCCAATTAATACTGGTCAATAATTGCCAAAATTCTGATAGCTGAGCTTCAAAAATTCAATTAAAATAAGCAGGTAAACTATCCGATGATTAACGATATAACAGAGCACAAAGGGTATCTGCTGGGTTCCAACTATTATCTATGCTAATTAATTGTTTTTCTTAAAAAAAGCAGAGGAACCCCAAATTAGCCCAATCAAGTTTGTGATATCTGTCCTGTCAGCATCCATTCTGTTATCCACCCCCACCCCTCCACCGGGATTTTCACAGAAAATCTTTTGACTTTTTTTTGGTTAAATACCTGCAAGGTTTTGGAAGCTATGTACTGGTGTTTTTGATAGCACTATTCTATCTAATTTTAAAATTGTATAAAATTAAATATCTTTCCAATTATTTGAAATAGTAATCTAAAATTTTTCTTATATAGCTTTGAATACATTTCTGAAGCCGTCTCTTCTGAAGTCCATTTGGTTCCCTGTTCCAGCAATTTATTTGCACATGAAAATGTAATGGGAAAAAATTATAAATGTATATCACATTTGCTTAAGGCTCTGATCTCGAATTAGCTTGGTCTGCTCGATCCCAGATGATTTCCAGTAAGGAAGGTTTGTGAAAGCACCTCAGGGTAGTGCCGTACAAGACAACTGTGTGGTGTTCAAAGGAGCAAAATATGTGGTCTGAATCCCAAATTGAAGTTTCCAAGTAACCGATCAATGACCTTATGGGCTTCACTTCCTCAATCTAATATACTTTAATTAAATAATAATGCATTTGCTATTACTTTGAAAGCACATTGTTGGTACTACTTTCTACATCTTACTGCCTGATATTAACCACTATGGTAACTGTTCCATATACAAATGGAATTTATTTTTAGTGTTAAATAAAACTAAGGAGTAAAGTTGGAAAAGAGGTACTGTCAAAAGAAAACTGCATCCGTCAAGGTCCCCACTATCCAGGCTATGTGATCTTCGCACTGCTGCTACTGAGAAAGAGGTACAGGAGCCTTAGGTCCCAAACTACCAGGTTCACAGAGTTATTACCTGTCATAACATCAAGCTCCTGAACAAGCATGGATAACTTCACTCAGCTCAACTGATTCCACTTTCAAGGACTCTACAACTCATGTCCTCAGTATTATTTATTATTTATTTATTTGCACAATTTGTCTTCTTTTGCATATTGGCTGTCTGTGTAATATTCCATTGATTCTATTCAATTTCTTTGTTCTACTGTAAACGCCTGGAAGAAAATAAATCTCAAGGGAGTTTGGGGTGAGATATATGTACTTTGATAATAAATTTACTTTGAACTTTATGTGGTAGGAACTTGTGAAAATCAAATGATCAGTTATGATAAGCATGTTACATCTTGTAGAATACATGTTTTGTTTTTGAGTTGGTTATCACATTAGAACTGCAGAACATTCTAGAATGATAGCATTGAGAAATCCTAGCTTATCTGCAAATTCCTTACTGCCTCGAGTCCAGAAATGTCAGCATTGCTGAGAAGCAGAACAATCTGATATTCAGATAAAAGAGAATTATTGAAGGGATAGAACTGAATTAGTGATCATTGGAAAAATAGGGATGTTTTTCAGCTGCTTTCTTCCTCCTTCTTCCCATGGTCTACTCTTCATTGCTATCAAATTCCTTGTTTTTCATCTCGTTACTTCTTCCACCTATCATCCCCAGCTTCTTTCTTTATCAGCCCTCCTCCATCAATCACTTCCCAGATCGTATTCCTCTGCTCTACCCCCCCCCCCCCCCCCATCTTCTTATTCTGGATTCTGCCTCATCCTTCTCAGTCCTGTTGAAGGGTCTCAGCCTGAAAAATTGACTGGTTATTGCTCTCCATAGATGCTGCCTGTGTCAGGAAATATACAGGAGGCTTGACCACAATGGAGATAAACAGTGAGCAATAACTTTATAATAAATGCAAAATAATAAGCCACAAGGGGCCACTAAACAAGAGAGAGCAGATATTAATTCAACAAGGTAATTGGTGGCTAGGATTAATTGGCTGAGGTTGGCTGGTTCTTATGAGTGAATAACGATTGTAGATGAGAGCTGGGTTTAAATGGGCTGCAGGTGATTCCTGTTGGACTGGTTGGTGCTAGTCTGTGCAGGCCTGACAGCTTGACCTGCTGAGTTCCCTAGCATTATGCGTGCATTGGTTCAAATTAGCAGCTTTGATTCTTTCACCTTCCCAATTATGACCACACTGATCACTTCATGCACTTGATGCAAGTGTTTAATTTCTTTCCTTCCAAATATATAGACCTTGCTCTGTGATCACCCTGGTTTCAGCTCAGTTGGATACAGATTAGTTTATTGTCATATTCACTTGGGTGCAATGAAATTCCTTGCTTGCATGAGCCTCATAAAGGCTGGCAGGTTGAGTAGTAGCATCTGCACTGGACTTCAAGGTAAGTAGTCTGGGGTTCCAATCCAGCTGGCTCCTTGTGCACTTTTCATTTGTGTTGAGTAAAAAAAAAGATAAAAAAGCTAAAGAAATGATTGCAGCCTGATGCACCACAAGGCACTGAAAGGAACAACAACGAGGCTCATAATAAATAACAATAAATTTACTAACAAGTACAAAAGAGCAGAATGGTGGAAAGATTGCAGTGTAGTCTGAAGTAGTACAAAAATATAATGCTAAAGTGACAGTCACACAGTAACAGAAAATTGCGAGAGGTGTTAAGAGTCCAAGAATGTTACAGTACTGCCTGGAAGGGTCTGTGAAAGGGGTGATTGGTTCAGAAGTCTGATCGTAGTGGGGAAAAAGCTGTTTGTCAGTCAGGTTGTCCAGGCTTTCAAGGTCCTGTATCTTCTCCCATAAGATAGAAGAGTGAAAAGAGCAAGGCCAGGGTGGTAGGCTCCTTGATGAGACTATTAGCTATCCTGAAGCAATGCACCACAAAGGTATATTCAGTTACACTTATAGCTACCACAAAGTACATGATGATGTCAGTGTGTCCACCCCATTCTATGTTTAAAGCATCGCAGGTCAGAAGTCATCTAGATCCTTGGAGAAAATATTGGTTTCCCCCTCCTGGCCCCAAAATGATTTGAACTGTGGAAGAGATATAGATATTACAGCATCAGAAACTGGATGGTTAGGTGTTCAGATTTCATGACATTTTGATTCTGCATTCCTGGCACAGAGCTTTATTCACATCTTTAAAAATATTCAGGATATTGATAACAAAAAGTAGGTAGATTGAGGTGAGGTATTGAAGAGGAACGAAGGATAATCCATTTAAACTGAAAAAATAGGGAAAGAGATTATATGTACAGAAATTTTTCATGGAAGATAACCAATTTGTAAAATAGTAATGTGAAAGTCCTTGTGAAGACTGATTCCTTTGCAGTCTCAAGAAAACATCAGGCATTTGTGTAAAATCCAACAGCAGAAAGACATTGAAGGTGTGGCCTCTTGGTCAGACCTGCTAAACTTCATTAAGGATGAAGAGGAATGTGATAATGGAGACTCACGCCATTCTAATCAGAATCAGGTTTAATATCACCAGCATGTGTCATGAAATTTGTTTTTATGTAAGTACTGCAAAAATAGAAATAAAACAGTAGTGAGGTAGTGTTCATGGGTTCAATGTCCATTCAGAAATTGGATGGTAGAGGGGAAGAACCTATTCCTGAATCCTTGAATGTCTGCATTCAGGCTCCTGCATCTCCTTCCTGATGGTAGCAATGAGAACAAGACATGACTCTGGTGATGGGGCTTCTTAATGATGGACACCACATTTTTGAAGCATCACTTTTTGAAGATGAGATGTCCTGGAGATAATGGAAGTTAGTGGCCATGATGGAGCTGACTTAAGTTTACAACTCCCTGTAGCTTATTTTGATCCTGTGTAGTAGCTCCTTCCCCACCCCCCACCCTACCAGACAGTGATACAGCCAGTTAGAATGCTCTCCACAGTACATTGGTAGAAATTTGCGAGGGTCTTTGGTGGCATACCAAATCTCCTCAAACCCCTAATGAAATATAGCTGCTGTCTTTGTAGCTGCACCGATATGTTGCAATCGTAAGAAAGTGGAAATAGAGTTACAAGGATGAATTCAAAAATATGAAGTAAATATAGACCAGATCACTTTTAAATCATCCTAGGAACAAAATATAACCAAACATATTGGGAATTTAGGTAAAACAATATCCTGTTCTGATTTGAAGGTTTCCTGATCTTACATCTACCACTACGAATTGATGAAAGAAAATCATTCACACTCAAGAATAAAGGATGATGCTTGCTAATCCCAAATTTTAATATTTCCATCATGGAAATTTTCAGTGCCAGCAGTGTTCAGTCACATCATTTAACCCACAGGAAGTTGGGACAAACTAGATTACAAGCTCTTGTCAGAAAACCAGGAGTCTAAAGTGAGAAATCATATACTCATAAAGATGAAATGAGGACAGCTACTTGGATTTCAATGTGTTGATATGCAATTCCTCCAGACCTGAAAACATCCTGAAAACAATACGTAATGAGCCATCATATACTTTGTTTGAGAGCTTGTCATTGTGGATGAAGCACTTGGATGTGTGGTGGTTTGGTTGCACAAGGATCTTTAATTCACTTGTTCTTCTAGATGAGAGGAGTCATGGTTGTGTGTGTGGCCCTGGGTAGGACAGATGAATGCTGGGCCATCAGTGAAAGTGGAATTGGGATCCTAAAGGCCTGGTAAAAGGATTATGACAGGATGCAATTGGCTGCTGAGGATGTTATGTGGTCCTGATTGTTGAGGAGGTTGTGATCAAGCTGAAATATGCTTGTGGGAAGCCTGAAGGTGTTCCATAATGACCAGGTGTAATGTCTAGTGGCGAGAGGTCACTGCAAAAAACAACTACAGCTCGGACTCGATGGGCCTACTTCTGCTCCTGTATCTTAATGGTCTTAGGAAGCATTGCATATTGATCGCTGATAATGGGAGCAGTGGTTGACAATTTAAAAAAAAAGTCAGAACTTAAAAGTATGAGGTTGGAATGGGAGGAGGGAGAGAGTGTTGCTTTAAATTAGAACATAAGATTTAACTGAGTGACTGGAAGGAACAGTGCTCATCCTATAGGCCTACAAACTATTATGTTTTGTAACTTCCAAAGCTAATCAGAAGAAAAACACTGGAGCCTGGGGATACTCTTTGTTTTGTTTTACTTCTTCAGTGAAAACATAAAACATAGAAATTTACAGCGCATTACAGGCCCTTCAGCCCACGTTATGCCAACCATGTAGCCTACTCTAGAAACTGTCCAGAATTTCCCTACCACATAGCCCTCTATTTTTCTAAGCTTCATGTACCTATCTAAGAGTCTCTTAAAAGACCCTATCGTATCCACTTCCATCAGCAGCACTGGCAGTGCATTCCATGCACCCACCACTCTCTGTGTGGAAAAACTTACCCCTGACATCCCCTCTGTACCTATTTCCAAACACCTTAAAACTATGTCCCCTCGTGTTAGCCATTTCAGTTCTGAGAAAAAGCTTCTGACTATCCACACGATCAATGCCTCTCATCATCTTATACACTTTTATCAGGTCACCTCTCATCCTCCATCGTTCCAAAGAGAAAAGGCCAAGTTCACTCAACCTATTCACATAAGGTAGGCCCTCCAATCCAGGCAACATCCTTGTAAATCTCCTCTGCACACTCTCTATAGTATCCACATCCTTCCTGTAGTGAGGTGACCAGAACTGAGGTGCACACTTATGATGTGATGGCGTATGCATTTGACAAGGTCTCACATGAGAGACTCATCAAGAAAGTCATAAGGCATGGGATCAGTGGAACCTTGGCTGTTTGGATAAAAAATCAGCTTACAGGAAGAAAGCAGAGGGTAGTAGTGGAACTAAAGTATTCTGCCTGGAGATTAGTGACTAGTGGAGTGCCGCAAGGATCTGTCCTGGGACCCCTGCTCTTTCTGATTTTTATAAATGACCTGGATGAAGAGGCGGAAGGATGGGGTGAGTAAGTTTGCGGATGACACGAAGATTGGAGGAGTTGTGGATGGAGCTGTAGGTTGTCGAAGGTTACAAGAGGATACAGACAGGATGCAGAGTTGGGCAGAAAAGTGGCAGGTGGAGTTCTATCCAGATAAGTGTGAGGTGATGTATTTTGGAAGGACAAACCAGAAGGCTGAGTACAGGGTTAATGGTCTGTTACTTAAGAGTGTGGATGAACAGAGGGACCTTGGGGTTCAAATCCGTACATCCCTCAAGTCGCTGCACAGGTTGATAGGATAGTTAAGAAGGCCTATGGGATGCTAGGCTTCATTAACAGGGGGATTGAGTTCAAGAGTAGAGAGGTCATGTTGCAACTCTACAAATCTCTGGTGAGACCACACTTAAGAGTATTGTGTTCAGTTCTGGTCACCTCATTATAGGAAGGATGTGGAAGCTATGGAGAGGATGCAGAGGAGATTTACCAGGATATTGCCTGGATTGGAAAACAAGTCCTAAAAGGCAAGGTTAGCAAAGCTGGGACTTTTCTTTTTGGAGCGTAGAAGAATGAGAGGGGACTTGATAGAGGTCTACAAGATTATGAGAGGCATAGATAGGGTGGATAGCTAGTACCTGTTTCCCAGGGCACAAATAGCAAACACCAGAGGGCATATGTACAAAGTTAAGGGAGGGAAGTTTAGGGGAGACATCAGGGGCAAGTTTTTTTACATGGAGGGTTGTGAGTGCCTGGAATGACTTGCCAGGGATGGTGGTGGAGGCACATGGATGAATGAAGAATAGAGGGTTACAGGGTAGTGTGGGTTTAGTACTTTTTTTAAGGAATATACGGATCGGCACATCATCGAGGGCTGAAGGGCCTGTACTGTGCTGTAGTATTCTAGTACTTTTATGCATGACCTGTATTTGATATGTACACAACAAAGAATGCTTAATCAAACAATATATTTTCAATATTGCTCAAATAATACTTAAATATTAAATACACAACACATCCCTGCTTAGCTGTCAACTCCAGCTTAATATAGAATGCATCTCAACTTAGGTACAGAATACTATATTATTGGCAGGGTGGAGATAGGTCTCTACCAAAGGAGGTGTAGCACATGCTTAGCCCCTGATCGTGGTTGCAGGGGACTATGCAAGCAGGTAGTGGATGGTTGTTTGAGCAGCTGGTGCATACCAATGACACCAGGCGTACAATCTCTGAAGAGTATTGATAATGGCTGGGCTCATCTGTCTTGTAAGGGCACTGCCCTGATGAAGGCAATGGCAAATCACTTCTGTAGAAAAATTTCTCCATTGCTGGTAGGGCAATGCCAGAGTAGGGAGTAGAGGGCATGACACGAGCCTATAGAGGTGGGGTGTAGAGGTTTTGGTGACTGCTTGCTGTGCAGAACTTACTCTCTCCTTGGCATTACGGGGCTGTAAAGAAAAGAACCATCAGGACCGTCATAGAGGCTGCTGAGCAAGTCTCCAGACAGCCATGGATCAAGAGGTGACCCATGGACCAACGTTGCTGAAACACAAGCCAGGAGCTGATCAACCCTGGCTGCATCGACTGGGCAAGAGTGTCTGATGACTCAAAACACCCAATTACCACAGGTTATATCACCGATATGTCCCAGCACATTCTTGGATGTACCTCAGCATCATCATCAAAGACCATATTCGGCCATGTCTTATGACACTGAACATAATGATGATAACTATATAATACGACACTCTGATTGGAAGATGAGATTTGTAGCCGTGAAACCATCTCGGGTTCTGGGGTTTCCTCTGTGTTGGTTGTAGGAGTTGACTCTCTGCAGGAAGTGGTTCTGGAATCTCTGGACACCTTTCTTCTCGAACAATTGACTCTGCTCTCCTCAACTAATTGATGTGTTGTCTCTAGGTGATATCAGACACAATCTCCACTGTGCAGGAGAGTCATCTAGTTTTGCCCTTAATCTTTCCAGCTACTCACTTTAGATCATTTCTGTAGTTACTCACCAGATGCTCGTCCAGAAGAGAAGCATTGAACCTTTTTGTTTGAGGAGAGCTCAATTTGTCTCAGCTGTTTATCTGCATACTCTTTCTGAGATTGCGTTTGAGAAGGTCCAGGCATGAGCACAAGGGACGACCCAGGAACAGCATATCTGTGAGTTGTTGGTTGTGGAGTGTGCTGCAATGTAATATACAAGGAGGATATTGACGAGCTTCTGATTCAGTGTCAGTGTAGTGTGTTTTGCTGACATTGCTCACAGTACATTCTTTAAACTCTGAACAAACCTTCTCACCAAGCTATTTGTAGCTGGTTGGCACAGTGCAGATATAACATGTCTTATTCCATTCATTTTCAGGAATGACTGAAACTGTTCCACACCAAACTGTGGTCCATTGTCACTAAGTGTTCTTCAATACCAATCCTTGAGAAGAGGCTTCTCAACACATCAGCACTGTGCAAGACTGTAGTGGAGGTTATTGGGAACACTTCTGGCCAGTTTGTGGCTGCATCCGCTACTACCAAGAAATTTGTGCCAATGAATGACAAAATCCACAGGAATCATTTGCCAGGGCATTGCAGGCCAGTTTCAGGGATGAAGAGACTCTGCTCATGGCATCTTCCGGTCATGTTGGCATTCCAAACAGTGCACTGCAAGCTGTTCGATCTGCTGATCTATCCCAGGCCACCAGACCAAACTTTGAGCCAACACTTTAATTTTGATCATGCCTAGATGACCAGCATGTAGCTCCTCCAACACTTTAACTCTCAGCTTGGATGGCACACAACTCCCAATCCCCACATAAGGGAAACCCTGTCAAGGGCAAGTTCATTTTGGCACTGGTAAAAGTGGGGCAACTGGAACTTCTGCTGCACATTGCAGCCATTTTGGGTTGCCATTGTAGACCCGAGAGAGTGTGGGGTTCCCCTTTGGGTCGTCTCTGCTGTAATAGACTTCTGATTGTATTAGGAAGAATGTGTCAAGCAGAATGTTTTCATTTGTAAATTTTTCAGCTATTTACTTTTCCAAGAGTAAATGGAACAATCTTATCAGTATTTCAATGATTAGCCATTCTCTTGAATTCAATCTTGTAGTTGTGTCCTCCAAGAAACAGAGTTCATCTCTGTTAGTGGAAAACCCTTCTGTGGATTGAAAATGGACATTAGTGATTGATGATCAGTATTGAGGGTAAAATCTCTCCCATCCAAGCACTGGCTGAAACATTTTACACCCCAAACCAGACTCTCTGTGTGTCATTTTTGCCTGCAATGATATGAGAACATGTTGCAAAGACCATGGGGCATTCCCTTCTACTCATAACATGTGACATGACTGTACCAGTATCATAAGACGAGGTGTCACAGGCAAGCTTCATGGGATGAGGTGGATCATAGTGTGTGAGTACAGTGTCTGACAATTCCCTTGTCTTTTGGAAAGCCACTTCACAATACTTTGTCCATTCACGATATGTAGTAGTGTTCAAGGACTGGAGCACAATAGCTAGGTTTGGCAAGAAACTGTTATAGTAATTGACAAATCCTAGAAAAAACTGTAACTGTGACATGTCCTCTGGCCTTGGAATTTTCTCAGCGTACATGTCAATCTTGTGCATCAATGGTGTGACCACAGTAAGTGATGCTTGGTTTAAAGAATTCACATTGATTTCCTCATGTTCTGAGCCCATAATCTGTTGATCTTTTTAACACTGTCTTAAGATTTTGGAAGTATTCCTTGTCATTCTCACTGGTACCAAAGATGACATCCTGGTAACACTGAGGGCCTGGACAGCCTTGTAGCACCTGGTCCATAGCTTTATGCCGAGTGCAGGTGTAGATGTGACTCCAACAATAAGGCTATTATAGCGTTAAAGCCTTTTGTGGGAAATACTCTGGACTCTTCTTCCATCTCCAGCTGTAGGTAGGCCTCAGCTTAGTCTACTTTGCTGAAGTGTTTTCCTCCAGAAAGGTTTGCAAAGATATCCTCTATCCTAGGCAGAGAGTACTGATCTACTTTCAGTACAGGGTTGATGATGACTTAAAATCACCACTAGATCCTGATTGACCCATTCTTCTTGGCTACTGAGATCACTGGTGCTGCCGCTCAACCTTGCAAAGAATTCCTTCAGCCTCCATGCGATCTAGCTCACTGGCTACTTTATCACAGATGGTACAGTATAAGGAACCTTATGGGATTGCAAAACTTGGATGTGACATTTTCATTTTACATTATTTTCCTCTTGATATGTTTGAGTTTTCCAATGCCATCCTTGAACACAGCCGTGGCATTATCCAGTACGTTTTTAAAAATTGCTTTATGTTGACTCTATTGCAGGTGATTTGGCATGCAGATGGTGGATGGTTCTCCAAACAAGTTGTAGTTGCCTCAGCCAAACACATCTCCAGAACGCTGGCCCTCCTGTTTTATTCCATACAAGTCCAATGTGGTTTGTTGGTTGGTGTATTTCATTGCTACAAATGTCATTCTCATGAGAATGATCTTTTCCCCTGTATAAGTTCTTAATTGGATACTGTATCTGCTGGTTTCAGTTCAATATCTTTGAAATGACGTTCAGAATAATTTTGTGGAATGACTGAAACAGCTAAGTCAGTGTCCAATTCCATTTTAATTAATTTGCTGTTCACTTCTGGTGTAAGCCGTATTACTTGTTTATTGTCAGTCTTCACATTGTAAATTTCAAGGCTTTTTTATTACTTTGTCGCTCTCATCATTATCAGATTTTTCATCAACAGCATGTAGATTTGTGCTCTTTTTGAAACTACAAATAGACTTTTTCTGTTCCCATGTATTTTTGTCTGCCTGATATGCTCTTTGTATGCCTCCTACTTTGTTGCATTATCTACAAGTTTTGCATTTAAGCCTGCATTGTTCTGGTGTATGTGCACCCCTGCCACAATGGTAAATCAATTTGTTCAGCCTGTCAGGTTTCTTTTTATACATTGCAATTTTGTTAGTGCTCACATTGATTCCCGACTGCAACTCAACTGCTTCTCTGTCTGCTGTTTCCATTGACACAGCAATATCAACTGCTCTTTTAATGTGAGCTGTGCTTTAGTTAAACAATAAATAATGCCTAATCAACTATATTTGCAATACTGCTCAAATATTACTGAAATATTAAATATATAACACAAACAGCATTACTGTAAACAATTTCAGATAGCCAGAGAATCACAGAAAAGTTAAAGCACAGGAGGTCATTTGACCAAACTTGCTTTGAGCAGATCTCTGCCATAACACCAAAACACCATATTATTAATCATTTCTTAATAATAGCTTCAAACATTTTCTTGACTGTAGATGTCAAGCTAAGTGGCTTATAGTTTGCTTACATCCTTTTTAAACAGTGGTGTGACACTTACTTCTTTCCAATTTGCCAAGAGTCCAGAGATTTTTGGTGAATTATCAAAGGCTTCCACCTTTACTTTCAATATCCTGGGACCTTTAGACCCACTAGTTTGCTCAGTTGTTTTGTATGGCAGGTGTTCTTCTCTTCACTCTTCTATTTGTTTATTGTCAAGCCACTCCTCCAGCTTGTGGCCACATTAATGGACCGCGGCAAAGCCATCTCAGATCTTGGTGAGAGGGCACATTTGAGCCAGGTGGAGGACATCCTGGGCTGGGGCACCACAGGAGCAAGCTGTCTCATCAGTTTAGTATTTGCACTGTTCTGGCATATTGATTTCTGAGTCTATTTATAGCTGTCCAGTTTTTTTCTGGAAGCTGCAGTAAAGCCCAGGAGGGGTGAGGTGGGGTCATTGATCAGATCTTCGCCGGGGCGGAGTGGTGGGCCTGTTGGTGTGCCAATACTGGCGCTCTCATAGGAGTCAAGGTTTTTCAAGTTGTAGAATTTTTGGGATTTGATTTGGGAAGTTGGAGGAGCATTTTCAATGAGTCAATAAATTAGAATGTGGTTGGGCATGTTTTGGATATGCTTGTAGAATTTTTGCTGAAGCTGCCCTTCTACAGATCTCCGGGGGGGGGGGGGGGGGTGCTATTGCGGGCAGCCCTTGGACAGGTATAGATTTTACGACTCCTGAGATCATTCTCATTGAAGTATGGAGCTGTGTAAGGATGATGTTTGTGTGAGCACATCTTTCCCAGGCTAGATATTCATAGGACTGACTAGTTAGCACCCCATTTTGTTCCTGCTGTCTCCTTGATCATGGCTGTTAATGGGTTTTACATTATTTGCAACATTTTGAAGTTTGCTCAGTACTACTTCTTCAGTGACAATGATTGTATCGAGGTCCTCGACTCCCATCACATCCTGTGGAGAATATGCAAACTCCAAAGTGACAATACCAGAGGTCAGTTGGATTCAGCACAAGCTGCTGTGAGGAGGTAGCTTCACTAGCTGTGCCACTCTGCCACAGGAACAGGGTGGATGAACTTTATTGTTGGATAGTGTATTCTGACATCACTTAGTTAGAAGAACGAAAGGAGTCAATGTAACTGACATTGGGTTTGCAATGGGGTGGGGAAAGGAAGAATGCGTGAGTTCATCTCAGTGGAAGATTTTTGTACGTGGAAGGACAAGCTTTAAAAAGTTGAAAAGGGACATGGGATCTTAGATTTTGAAAAAGAAGACATTAATTGAAAAAGAAGGCAAGATGAACTTCAAGAAAATAGTGAGTTGTCCACATGTGTTCAGTTCTTTGAATTGTAGTATTGTACAAGAAAATGAACAAAAATAAACTGCAGTTGCTGAAATCTAAAACAAAAGCTGAAAAAGCCAGAAATATTCAACAGATCAGGCTGCATCTGTTGGGGGAGAAATGTTAAAGAGCATTTGTTGGAACTGGGAAGGACAGAAAAGAAGGTCATTAAGCTGCAAGAAGGGTGAGGATGATGAGACTTTTGTCAGGGCAGAAGAGTTTGTCACTATTTTATACACTAGAGACATTCAGGTTATCTTCTCAGTACAGGTACCATCCAGTTGGTTAGTGAGCTGTCAGTGGGTTCTGGAATTGGAGTTCCATATGGTAAGGAGGCATGAGTAATGGTGAATTCACCCCCCCCCCCCACCCCAGGAGTTCGAGGCCTCATGTTTTGGGGTCCCAGTCAATGAAGAATCTGGACTTTGAGACCTTGTGTTTGGGGTCCTGGGCACTGGAAAGTCTAGTGTTCAGGGTCCTCATTCTACCTATGCTGATACTGAAGATCAAAATCTGACAGTCAATTGTAAGCCTTTAAGCCAAGGCTTGGGTCTATGAGTATGCTGGGAAAGTTGAAGGCCTGGAGATGGTCAGTCCTGGGGTTGGAACACTGTCTGTGTGTATGCATGGGTCGGGACGAGGAATGGGGTTTGCTTTGCTGTTGTTGCTTTGTTGCCTTGCTAATGTAATGGTCTTTCTGTACAAGCACTGTTAATGTAATGGTTTTTTTTACAGCAGCAGTGATGCTGTTTTTCTTGCTTGAGTTCTTGTGAACTTGGCGGCATGCTATCCTGGCGTCAGAATGAATTGTGACACTTGCAGGCTGCCCAAGCATATCCTTAGGAATTTTTGTCGTATGGTGACTTACAGGACGCAATAGAAGGGAGAGCCAAATCGGCTAGTACTTGGAGAACTGTTTTCACTTTTGGTCACTGTGCTGTCAGAAAGAATGTAGAAAAGAACCACAAGAGTTTTACCAGGACTCATGGGACTGGATTATAGGAGAGGTTGGGCAGGCCTGGGCTTTGTGCTTTGGAGCAAAGAAGACCGAGGGGCATAGATAGGATGAATGCACAGTTTTTCTCCCTAGGATTGGGAATCAAGAACTGTGGAGAAAGGTTTAAAGTGACAGGGGAAAGATTAAATAGGAACCTGAGGAGCAACACTTTCACACTGTCAGAGTAAGTGGTTGGGGCAAGTATATTAACAACGTTTAAAAATACATTTGATAAAGTAATTGGATGGAAGGGCACGAAGGAATATGGACCAACTGGGACTAACTTGGATGGTTCCTGGTCAGCATGACTGAGTTGGGCTGAAGGGCCTGCTTTCATGTTCTATGACTTTCTGCACAGGTACCTCTGGAAAGTCTACTTTCTTCGTGAACAGTGGCTTTCCCTTTACCATTGATAAGAAAGCCCTTGTCTGCATCTCATCAATTTCCTTTGCCTCTGCTGTCACCCTCTCTCTTTAGTTAGAATAAGGACAGAGCTCTCATGATCCTCACCAGTGTTGATTGTCAATGAGGAGGAGATATTATTTCCGATCTACACTGACTATGGTCACTGGTGAGGAAGTCAAGGATCCAGTTGCAGAGGAAGGTAGAGACGCCCAGATTTTGGAGCTTGTTGTCAATGATCCAAGGCAGAGTGAAAAGCCAGTGTGTCCTATCTACAGTGTACCACTGTAGACCTATTGTGGCAACAGGCAAATTGCAATGGGTCCTGTTTCCTGCTTAGACAGGAGTTGATCCTGGCCATGACCAATCTTTCAAAGCACTTTGTCTCAATAGATGTGAGTGTCACTGGGTGATGGTCTTTGAAGCAGCTCACTCTGCTCTTCTTGAACACTGTGATGATTGTCGCCCTGGTGGAAGCCTCTGACTGCAGCTCTGAGATTGATGATATTGCTGAACATTCCTGCCAGCTGGTTGGCATGTTTTTTCAGTGCCCTCTGTGGTTTACCAGGCCTGCTGCTGGTGTAGTGGCATCAGCACTGGATTTCAAGACAGACGGTCCTGAGTTCAAACCCAGTCGGGTCCCAACCTGGGAGCAACAGTATCTGCGTGGAAGAAAGGCCTGGCAATCTACTTTGGTATCTTGCCATGAAAACACTATGGACCCTATGGTCCATGAGGTCACAAAGAGTCGGACACGACTTAATGACTGAACAACAACAACATGGTATACCATCAGGGCCTGATGAAAGTGTTCACCTTCATGAAAGATGCTCTGACATCGGCCTGGGAGACAAAGATTACAGAGTCACCAGACGCAGCTGTAGTTTAATGTTCGCTTTCAAAACTTGCATAAAAGACATTGGGCTCATCTGGCAGTGAAGCATCACAGCCATTCATTTCGCCTTGTAGGAGATAATGGTCTGCAAACTCTGCCAGAGCTGATGTGCATCCACTTTCTTCTCCAACTTCAATCAGAATTGCCTTTTTCACTCCTAAAATAGCCTTCCGTAGGTTGTACTGGCTTATCTTGTATAGTTCTGAATCATCAATCTTGAATGCCACAGTTTAGCCCTCATCAGATTGTAAATCTCCAGGTTCATTCACAGCTTTAGGTTTGGGTATGATCTGGAAGGCACTCATCCACACAGGCCTTGGAGAAGTCGGTGACAACTGTAGCATATTCATTTGGATTTGAAGATGAATCCCTGAATATTGTCCAGTCCACTGACTCAAAGCAGTCCTGTAAGCACTCCTCTTACCTCCTCTCTTCCTACAACTTTGAGATCCAAGCAGTGCTTCACTCGCACTTCTTTCAGTGTGGTATACTGCATTCAGGTTCACAAATGAAAGACACCAAAGGCAGATTGGATCTTTGCTTTGCATCCTGCCAGCAGTAGTTTGTATTAGTCATTCATCTATGAATATCTCAGCATGTTTGTTTTCTTTTTGCACAAACAAGAGAAAATCTGCAGATGCTGGAAATCCAAGCAACACACACAAATTGCTGGAGGAACTCAGCAGGCCAGGCAGCATCTATGGAGAAGAATACTGTTGACCTGATGAAGGGTCTCAGCCCAAAATGTCGACTGTACTCTTTTCCATAGATGCTGCCTGTCCTGCTGAGTTCCTCCAGCAATTTGTGTGTTGCTTGTGTGTTTATCCCCCCCCCCCCTTTTTCTCTAGTATTGGAGGACTTGCCTAGCCTGATCTGTTGATGTTCTTCCTACATTCTTTTACTTTCTACAACCTCCAACAGTTGTCATCCATTGACCAGATAACATTGTTTATAGCTTACCCCTCTTTCACCCCTATTTTACTCTATCAGTGATACCTTCCCTGCTCTCCCCCCCCCCCCCCCAACCCTCTGCACCACTTCTTTCCTTTCCTTTCTAGTTCTGTGCAAAAAGTCTTGGACCTTTGGCATCGCAGGTAAAGTTGTAAATGAAGCTTTTGGCATGTTGGCCTTCATAAATTAATTATTGTGCAGGAGATTGGATGTTATTTTAAAGTTGGATAAGACATTGGTGAGACCCATTTTGGAGCATTGTGTGCAGTTCTGGTTACTACCTGTAGGAAAGATGTAAATAAGGTTGAAAGAGTGCAAAGAAAATTTACAAGGACATTGCTGGGTCTGGAGGACCCGAGTTATAAGGAAATACTGAATAGGTTAAGACTTTATTCCTTAGAATGTAGAAGATTGAGAGGAGATTTGATAGAGATATACAAAATTATGAGGGGTATAGATCGAGTAAATGCAAGCAAGCTTTTTCCACTGAGGTTAGGTGGGACTACAACCAGAGGTCATGGGTTAAGGGTGAAAGGTGAAAAGTTTAAGGTTAACATGAGGGGAAACTTCTTCACTCATAAGGTCATGAGAGAGTGGAATGAGCTGGCAGCACAAGCGGTGCATGCAAGCTCAAGTTCAACGTTTAAGAGAAGTTTGGATAGGTACATAGATGTAAGGGGTATGGAAGGCTATGGTCCCAGTGCAGGTCAATGGGAATAGGCAGCTGAAATGGTTTGGCATGGACTAGATGGGGCAAACGGCCTGTTTCTGTGCTGTACTTTCCTATGACTCTATGAAACGTTGATGCTGTTTCTCTTGCCATTGATGTGGTCTGGCCTGCTGAATACTTGCAGCATTTTTTGTTTTTATTTTTCAGTAAGAAACTGGCATGGTCTCTGCCAGAATGATTCTTGAATTCTATGAACTGTGATACATCAGATTGTGAAACACAGCAACAGCACTTTTGGAATTACATACCAGGATCTGATTAGGAGTAGCCAGCATGGATTTGTGCGTGGAAGGTCATGTTTGACAAACCTTATTGAATTTTTTGAAGAAGTTACGAGGAATGTTGACGAGGGTAAGGCAGTGGATATAGTCTATATGGACTTCAGCAAGGCCTTTGACAAAGTTCCACATGGAAGGTTAGTTAAGAAGGTTCAGTCGTTAGGTATTAATGCTGGAGTAATAAAATGGATTCAACAGTGGCTAGATGGGAGATGCCAGAGAGTAGTGGTGGATAATTGTTTATCGGGATGGAGGCCGGTGACTAGCGGGGTGCCTCAGGGATCTGTTTTGGGCCCAATGTTGTTCGTAATATACATAAATGATCTGGATGATGGGGTGGTAAATTGGATTAGTAAGTATGCCGATGATACTAAGGTAGGAGGTGTTGTGGATAATGAGGTGGGTTTTCAAAGCTTGCAGGGAGATTTATGCCGGTTAGAAGAATGGGCTGAACGTTGGCAGATGGAGTTTAATACTGAGAAGTGTGAGGTTCTACATTTTGGCAGGAATAATCCAAATAGAACATACAGGGTAAATGGTAGGGCATTGAGGAATGCAGTGGAACAGAGAGATCTAGGAATAACAGTGCATAGTTCCCTGAAGGTGGAGTCTCATGTAGATAGGGTGGTGAAGAAGGCTTTTGGAACGCTGGCCTTTATAAATCAGAGCATTGAGTACAGAAGTTGGGATGTAATGTTAAAATTGTACAAGGCATTGGTAAGGCCAAATTTGGAATATTGTGTACAGTTCTGGTCACCGAATTATATGAAAGATATCAATAAATTAGAGAGAGTGCAGAGACGATTTACTAGGATGTTACCTGGGTTTCAGCACTTAAGTTACAGAGAAAGGTTGAACAAGTTAGGTCTCTATTCATTGGAGTGTAGAAGGTTGAGGGGGGATTTGATCGAGGTATTTAAAATTTTGAGAAGGATAGATAGAGTTGACGTGAATAGGCTGTTTCCATTGAGAGTAGGGGAGATTCAAACGAGAGGACATGATTTGAGAGTTAGGGGGCAAAAGTTTAAGGGAAACAAGAGGGGGTATTTCTTTACTCAGAGAGTGATAGCTGTGTGGAATGAGCTTCCTGTAGAAGTAGTAGAGGCCAGTTCAGTTGTGTCATTTAAGGTAAAATTGGATAGGTATATGGATAGGAAAGGAGTGGAGGGTTATGGGCTGAGTACGGGTAGGTGGGACTAGGTGAGATTAAGAGTTCGGCACGGACTAGGAGGGCCGAGATGGCCTGTTTCCGTGCTGTGATTGTTATATATGTTAAATGATTTCACAAGAGACTGAATTTTTATTGCCCCGGAGCAGTTTAAATATCATTTAGTACTGGTTTTTATTTTGTAAACAGTTAAATTTTTAAAAGCATTGTGTTAGCAAAACATTCTGAAGAGAGAGGGATTTACAATTCCATTCAATATTCTTACAGTCATATTAGTATACCATATTTGCTATACTGCATTGAGATTTTGGAGAATGGTCATTATATTAATAAAAAAGAAAAGATAATCAGGTATACCATTGACAAAAAATAATCAAAAAATGTCCAGTAGAAATCAGAGATGCCAAAAAAAAAGATGTAAATATCTAATCCAATTTAAACTGCAGTGAAAATCTTGGCAGACCACTTTCTGTCTAACAATTGCCTTGAAGGGCAGCCTGGTTTAGTCCAGTCCATTTGTACAGTAGCCACATAAACAATCTTCAGCCAAACTCAAAATGGGTAGTCAACATGACATGACTGGGCAGACAGCTACCAAATGGCACAGATGCACACTTATTCGTATTCAACAACATCTGTTCCATAATTTACTTTCACATAGATGTGTATCTTTTTTCTCTTTTTATACATATGTGATCACTTGAATTCACACTTCCTACACCACATTCACACACTAACATTTTCCTGTACACAGTTTGGTATTGACGATGCTTCCAATGTTTCACACTTGCTGTTACCTGCCTTCAGCCAACCCATAGCTCTTGCATGAGCTCTCAGATTTGTCCATTTTTAGCTGTAGTCCACCATAAATCACCTCTTGTCCACCATAATCCACTCTAAATAAGGCATAAAATTCAACGCCTGCTTAAAGATTGTGGTAACAAACTGCTTAACACTTATCAAATCTATAATTTGTATTATTCAGCTTCATCGGCTCCCTGGGGGCTATTTTAGCGAAATTATGAACAGTTGGTCTTCTGTCCAGAGGCTGATTTATTGACCAAATCTTGTTCTTGTATGTACTTGATTTAAAGAACTTTTAAAAACAGATAATGGCCAAAATAATGTTATTGTTTGCAAGTTATGAAAGGGGAGGGGCTAGGATAGTAATCTATAATTTCATCTGGGTTTGTTTCAAAGTTTTCATACATTTCACCTCGCTCTAGTATAAAACACCCAAAATTAACATGTATTAAAAAAATGGGCAGCACATTCAGATCTAAAAATTCCAGACTTTTTAACCTTCACTTCAAAATAGAAGAACAGAAAAAGATTCCAAGATCACAATATGCATTTAATAAATTTAGTACAATATTACAGATATGCAGTGAACTGAAATGTAGATCTATAAAAGATTAATCTTTTGAATGACAACCTTATTTCCCATCAAAAGGCTGATATTATGTATATTATTTTGCTTCAAAATTAAATTCAATAAAAGCCTGGAGCAGGGAAAATTCAGTCACTGCACAACTCAAATGTAAAATGTGAGGGACATCATTAAAAAGCAAGCTATTTAGCTGAAATGGAACATTTTGTTCCTCAAACATGCAATTGTTCTTTTCACACCAATTGTTTAGGAAAAATACAAAAGTAAGCTTAACTATGAATATTTGACCATAAATTGTCTTATTTACTTTGCTGCCAATCTTTATTTAAACTATATAATTTGCCACAATGATGCATAATTAACTTTTGTCATATTTTATTAAATTGTGGTGCTAAGCTGAACAATGCTGTCCTTTCTGCTGTCATCTGATTTCTTCATAGGTCTAATTTGTCTTGGGTATCACAGCATGCCCATCTGGCACTGGCATCTGTCTCTCCATTGATCATAAGGGCTTAGTTAGTTGATCAAACAGATCAGTACAGGAAATTGCTCTTTGTGAGCAAGTAAACAAATTGTTTTGAAAAGGAACAAGGAAGGCAATTGTATTCTGGTGTTCTCACATCAGTAGCTTATTTTTATAAAGGATTAAAATTGCAAATATTGTATTAAAGCAGATTTTGTAAAGTTTTCTTTAAATTATCATTTAGCTCACCAAATTACCACATCAATAATTTTAGGCCATTTAAGATCAAGCCCAATAATTTTTAAAAATTCCATTCACTTTAAAGAATGTGTCCAGTTTTGGTTCAAGACTTTCATTTCCTCTTTCTACTTGCTGTCCCCATTAGTGGAGGTGCACATAGTGGAACACAGCCACAAAAGTGCCAGCAATTTCTTGTACCTTCAACTGCTGCTATGCCATGAACTTGTTTCGCAAGTTGAATGACATTTCCCTGACTTGCACTTTTTGTTATTCATACACAATGCAGAAGATAGGAGAGATTTTTGCTGCAGTTTAACATTGACTCACAAGTCTACATAGGAATATTTGTTTCTTTTGTTAGTAAAAATATTCATATAATTATAAAGTGGTAAAATGCATAAAGTGGCTGTAAAAGGCCAGCAACATGAACGATTCCAACTAATCTGCTCATGGACTGTTTGTCTCAGTCCTATCAAAAATAGGCTATGTAGCATCCATGCCAGGACCACTGGACTCAAAAAAAGACAATTACTTTCCCAAGCAGTAAGGCTGATCAACACCTCTACCCACTAACCCACCCCTTCACAACCCCTGCCACCACTACTTTATCATTTTCTGTCAGAGTCACCTTATGTATAGACACTCCTGTGCCTAGAGTCACTTTATGGACATACAATCAATCTGTGTATATAAGCTATTTGATGTATTTATATTATTTTGTTTTTATTATTGTGTTCTTTATCTTGGTGGGTTTTTATATGCTGCATCGGATCTGAAGTAACAATTATTTTATTCTCCTTTACATTTGTGTACTGGAAATGACATCAATCAATTGAATCTTGAATATATACTTGCACTGAGTTTTTCTGTGAATATTTTAAAATACTGTAACAGCTTTAGAGTTATCAGACTAAAAGAGGAAATTATATCAAATAAATTAAGCTATTTATCTAATTAATTATATTATGTGCCAACTTCATGGTTTATTTTGTATTTAGTCTTAAAATGTTAGCAGCTTGAATGCTCTCTTCCTGTTGACTTTCTACTCAAGTGTTAAATGAGGCCATAGCATTAATGAAAGATATATACACTGCCTATAAAAAGTATTTACCCACCCCCTTGGAAGTTCTCATGTTTTACAACATTAAATCACAGTGGATTTAATTTGGCTTTTTTGACACTGATCAACAGAAAAGACTCCTTTGTGTCAAAGTGAAAAGAAATTTCTACAAATTGGTCTACATCTATTACAATTATTAAACACAAAATAATTGATTGCATAATTACTCACTACCTTCAAGTCAGTATGTAGTAGATGCATCTTTGGCAGCAATTACAACCTTGAGTCTGTATAGTTGGGTCTCCATCAGCTTTGTACATCTGAATACTGCAATTTTTCACCCATTTCTTTACAAAACTGCTGAAGCTCTGCCAGATTGAATGGGGATCGTGAATGAACAGCCCTTTTCAGGTCCAGCCACAAATTCTCAATTGAATTGAGGTCTGGATTTTGACTTGGCCATTCCAGGACATTAACTTTGTTGTTTTTAAGACATTCCTGTGTAGCTTTGGCTTTATGTTTGGGGTCATTGTTTTGCTGGAAAACAAATCTTCTCGCAAGTTGCAGTTCCCTTACAGACTAGATCAGGTTTTCCTCCAGGATTTCCCTGTATTTTGCTGCATTCATTTTGCCCTCTACTTACACATGCCTTCCAGGGCCTGCTGCAGTGAAGCATCCCCACAGCATGATGCAGCCACCACTATGCTTCACGGTAGGGATGGTGTGTTTTTGATGATGTGTGGTGTTTGGCTTATGCCAAACATAGCATTAAGTTTAATGGCCAAAAAGCTGAACTTTGGTTTTATTGGACCACAGAAACCTCTTCCAGCTGAATTCAGAGCTTCCTACATGCCTTCTGGCAACTCTAGCCAAAGATTTCATATGAGATTTTTTCAACAGTGGCTTTCTCTTTGCCACTATCCCATAAAGCTGTGACTGATGAAGCACCTGTGCACCAGTTGTTGTATGCATAATCTCTCCCAGCTCAGTCACTGAAGCTTGTAACTCCTCCAGAGTTGTCATAGGTCTCCCTGACTTATCCCCTTCTTGCATGGTCCCTCAGCTTTTGAAGGCAGTCTGCTCTAGGCAGATTTACAGCTGTGCCATATTCTTTTGCCATATTAAAGGGGGCGAATTCTTATGGAATTAATTATTTTGTGTTTTATATCTGTAATTAATTTAGATCACTTTGTAGAGATGTTTTCACTTTGACATGAAAGAGTATTCTGTTGATCAGTGTCAATAAAGCTAAATTAAATCCATTGTGAATCAATGTTGTAAAACAATAAAACAGGAAAACCTGGATGGGGTGAATACTTAGAGGCACTGTAATGATCCACCACTTTGAAAGTTATAGCAACAATGCATAGCACTGCAGTCACAGGTATCGACTGTATTTGAATTTCTAATTGTTCTTAGAATGTGCATGTAATGATGGTTGTCTTTCCTGAAGAACACTAGTTAAACATCTGATGAAGGTCAAAACAAACTGCAGATGTTGGAAATTTGAAAAAAGCACATAAGGTACTGAAAACAGGTCAGGCAGCATTTGTGGAAAGAAAAACAGATTTAACATTTCAGGTCAAGTACTCTTTCTCTGAACTGGCTTCTGACAAAGGATCTTTGACCTGAAAAGTGAACTTCTGTGTTTCTTGCCTGACCTGCTAAGATTTTTGTTTTAATTATACATTTAGATTTTCTTATCAATGCAGCTGTTTCAATTGCAAATACACCTGCCACAGCACAATTTGAATTTATAACCACTAGGTTGCGAAAGTAGTTAATTAATATCATACTCTCAAATTCCCTAAACAATTCTCATTATAAATATGGCTAATCAAGTCCTAATTATTGTCAGTAGGAGGAGATTGTCTTCTACTCGCTGAGTGTCAACGGCAGGTAAATATATTATTGAGATACTTAAGTGATAAAAAGGGAGACTAAATGTTAGAAACTTTCCTCAACATTTCCCACAGTGGGTATAAACATTTTTAATATTCATTTTTTAGATATAAATTTTTTACTGCACTCCTCTTGTTTCACTGAGATAAAATGATTGGTTTTCTTGCACTGTTACACTTTTTGGAGTGATTTTTGCCTTCATAATTATTTTATAGAATTTTAAGATTTTGACTCAATGGTAATGAAGGATTGGATACCAAGTGGATAATGTTTGAATCTGAGTTACCTTGGAGGTGATAATGTTCCCAAGACCTGATTGCTTTGTTTGCCTTGGTGTCGGAGGACAGGAGCTTAGAGTCGGTCTTTGAGAAAATTTACTGAATTGTTGGACTATACATAATATTGCTGCAGTGCACTAGTCAGAGGATATAGCTAATGCTGAAACAGATTTTTTTCTGAGCTAAAATCAAAGCTAGTGAAAGCAGCCACTAGCAATGCTCAGATCAAAATTTAGTTAGGAATAGTGAGTTGTGGGCATGCCATGTTGGCACCAGATGCGAGGTGACACTTGTAGGCTTGATTTGACGCAAATAACACATTTCATTTTATGTTTCATTGTACATATGGCACATAAAGTTGATCTTTCTTTAGGGCAGGTGCTCATTGGGTGTAAACAATGGACAATGGCTTCCCTACCCTGAAAATGGGGCAGCTATCTAACAGTTATTCCACAACCAGGCAGAAACTCCATTAAGCTTACCTGGTGAATCAGCTCAATGAAGAGGTTTCTTACACAGATAATAAATTGCATGATAATTTCACTTCAATGTAATTGTTGGTTTTCCTTTGTCCCATATGAAGAGACATTTAAATGAATAATATTGTCAATGAACATAATATATTCAGGGTGAAAAAAGATTTCATTTGAATTTCAAGGGTTTGGCAAACTATCAGTAGAAATAGTTCTAGCAAATGCAACTTAGACTCATGATAATACAAGCAGAAAGACTTATTACAAAGCAAAAAGACAGTTCACAGAAACACTGAAGTTTCAATAATTTGAGTCCATTATAATGGGAGGGGAGGTAGCGACTGCATGTTAAGTGGGTGGCAACTTGGCCATGAATATTATTGGGAGAGACACTACTATTGCTTATTGCATAGAAGTCCAGAAAGTTACCTTCGTCCTGCGTCACAACCATGGATTCGGCAGCACAGTAGATACAGCAATCGCGCTTGTGAATTTGCACATGTCAGCTAACTATTATTTAATCGTGATAGTATTTAACTCCATACTTGTCGTCATAGTGCTTGTTGAGACTTGGACAGAGCACAGCAATGCTTTGCTACCTGTTTGCTTTCAGCCTTCCCTGAGAAATTGGACTTTTGAGTCAACTGATTCTGAAGACTAGTGGTATTTGTTTAATGTTCAGATTTTCTTTTCAGCTGCAGTGCAGGCTTCGTTTCCCCTTTGAGAGTTTTCGTTAACGGCCCTCTTTGGCCTAGCGTTTATTGTTTATTTTCCCTTTAACATAGTTTGTGAACTATCAACCTGCTTCAGTGTCTCTCACTCTGCATTTGGGCCATATCCGAACCGGGTAACAACCTGTTCCTCACAGATCCTACAGTCAGGAATAGTTGCTCAAGGCTGGAAATATACTATTTAGGGTGGCGGGATGGAGATACGCCTCTACCAAAGGAAGTGTAAGGCACTCCTTCCCTCCACTAGCCTTCAGGTGTAGCACCTGCTTAGCCTCCCCCACTCCCACTGTCTGATCAGGGTCATGTGAAGCCGTGGAAGCAGGTGTTGGATGGTTGTATGAGCAGTTGGTACATATCCCAAGTCCTAGTTATGTGACTGCTGACGCCAGGCAGACAATCTCTGAAAAGTATTGATAATGGCTAGGGTCACCCATCTTGTAAAGACACTGACCAGAAGAAGGCAATGGCAAACCACTTCTGTAGAAAAATTTGCCAAGAACAATCATGGTCATGTAAAGACCGTGATTGCCCACATCATACGACATGACACATAACGAATGAACAAACTAAAGCAAGAATATTTTGAATTAGACCTGAGTGTATCATTCTATAATGCAATAATACAAGCAAACCCATCTCTAAACTCCTAGATTCCTAGACAACTGAATCCTTGTCTTCCTGATATTCCTGACTGCAACCTGATATGATAGGCAGCAATAATCCCATCACAATTATTCTCAACACTGCTGCTCCGCAAGACTACATCCTCGGCCCCCTGAACACTCATGACTGCATGGCCAGGCTCTGTAGGTTTGCAGATGATACCACCGTGCTGGGCCAAATCTCAAATAATAATGAGTCAGAGTATAGTCAGAGAGCTTCATGAAATGGTATCATGACAACATTTCCCTCAGTGTCAGTAAAAGAGCTAGTCATTGACCAAACAGGGAGCAGTGCCCACGCTCCTAGTTATATCAACAGTACAAAAGTAGAAAGGATTGAAAACTTCAAGTTCTTAGGAATGAAAATCAACATAATGTCCAGGGTGCTAAGGCATAGACACTACAGCTAAGAAAACTCACTGTGCCTTCTACTTCCTTAGATAGTACAGAAATTTGGCAGACCCCCATGGCCTGCACCAATTTTTGTCAATGCACCAATCCAGATGCATTGCAACTTTGCTGCCCAGAACTGCAAGAAACGACAGAGAGCTGTGAACAAAGCTCAGCCTATTGCAGAAACCAGCTGTCCCTCAATGGTCTCTGTACACACTTTTCAATAAAGCAGCCAACATAATCAAGGCTCTCACACACCATAGACATTTCCTCTTGCTCTGCCTCCCATTAGGCAGATACAAAAGCATGAAAGTGCACACCACCAGGCTATAGAACAGCTTCTATCCCACTATCAATGATCCCCCATTATGATAAAATGGGCTCTTGACCTCACAATTGGCTCTGTTATGGCTTTGTACCTTATTGTCTGCCTGAACTACACTCTTTGTAACACTTTATTCTTCATTATTTTATTGTTTTCCCTTGTACTATCTCAATGCACTGTCAAATAAAATGATCTGTATAGGTGAAATACAAAAAGTATTCACCTTATACCAGTGAATAAGGTATTCACTGTATCTTAGTACATATGATAATAAACCAATTTATCAATTTACCAATTTACAATCATTCATAGATTATAAATGTTCATCATCATCATGTGCCATATCTATAATGTGGACAATCACAGTATTTCTATGACTATGATTGTTCTTGGCAAATATTTCTACAGAAGTGGTTTGCCATTGCTTTCTTCTGGGCAGTGTCTTCACAAGATGGGTGACCCCAGCCATTATCAATACTCTTCAGAAATTGTCTGCTTGGAGTTAGTGGTTTCATAGTCAGGACTTGTTATGCGTACCAGCCGCTCATACGACCATCTACCACCTGCTCCCACGGCTTCATATGACCCTGACTGGAGGGAAGGGGGCTAAGCTGGTACTACACCTTGCCCAAAGATGACCTGCAGGCTAGCAGAGGGAAGGAGCGCCTTACACATCTCTGGAAGAGATGTATCTCTGTTAACATCATATTGTTCAAAAACCTCTTTGTATAGCCTGTTATACTGCATGATTGTTACTGAAAGCTAGCAACCATTTTTACCACAGTAAATTCACTCTTGAAGGTGTGCTGTTATCATTATGCTTTTCCCCTCAAAGAAACATCAGGATCGGTGCTCCATGACTGTCAGCAGTGAACACATAGAGTCATACTGCATGAGAATGCATCATATTTAGACACACTACTATAAGCACAGCAGTCATTTCTTTTTCCATATAACTGTCTTAGCATATAAGTGTGTGTGTGTATACATATGCGCACTCCTAAAGTAAGGGGTGCATGGTTTTCATTGAATGTTATATTATACCTCTTCAGTCGCTGGTGAACAGCTCTTGTTGCTCTAAATCCATTTGCAGAGTCCTTTACTTTCTCACAACTATGACACATTCAAAAGGACTGCCATGTTTGAGACCAAGTGTCAAAAGCTTTGAAGCTAGCAGTTGCTTAGCGCTTGCTTTCTTACCCTTGTAGATTTTGAAAAAAATTTGCGCAAAACATTTACAAAATGGTAGCAACAGCAAAGAGAACTAGTGACTGACCAGTGCATAGTGAATGCTTTCTTAAACAGTACTGGTGAGGACTTCGTGCTGCTGTACAGTTGTGCAAGGTTAAGTAAGAACATCGTCTAGAGTATTGAAATGGCAACTTTAGTGACAAACTAGTGTTGTATACTCTGTCTGCTCAACCCAACTCTGGTGGAAGTGTCCTATATTCAAAACTTTAACATCTCTGTGAAACAAAATTGCTCATTTATAATAAATACCCAAGAATGCTTTCAGAGAAAAAGACAAGAGAGCTAATTGAATTTTCATTTCAAGGGTGTCACTAGCTCAAATATTTATTACAAAAATTATCATAATTACTATAATCATTGTAATGCCAGAACACAGTCTATGAAAACACTGTGAATAAATAAGGATCTTATCGGGACATCCACAATGGTGGGCACATCCCAAATTTACTCTTACACAGAGGGATGTTGGAAAACTGCTGACATTTCCTCTCAAAATCAGGGCAACATTTTAAAAAGTTAAGCACAAGGAGATAGGGGTAGTTCAAAAAAATTGTGATATATTTACTTTTACCTTTTACACTTGTCCAATTTGCAAATTCATCATCTAGCCTGCAAATAGTAGTCCATTTCTCAAATTCCTACACAAAGCTTTATTTTAACTGCACAATCCAATTTTTCATCCTTCAATAAGCCTAAATCAGAATTTTGGTAGCAAATGTGTGATACTATTTTATAGCCAGCACTGGTATTCCCTATTCCCTCGTTATTTACTTCAGATGAGAAGCAGCAGCAGTTATAACGTCTGCCCCTACCAGATGTATAATGGGTCATTCACCGCTAATGAACCTCCAGTTTGCATTTCTGCGTCAGGCCCAGTGTGCACCACAAATATCTTCTGTTTGAGGCATTCATGCACACATTCACCTTCTGTTAAATTAGTCCAGGAACACCATTCTCTGCTAAATTTTAAAGTGATAATTCGGGTCACTGCAGCTCCATTGTGTCTACACCAGATTTCCTCAGCTACCTGAACCCTTTCCACCCACAGTATTTCTCACATCTTGCTTAGTGTAGCCTTCAGCGTACCCTGAATTTGAAGGCTCTTGTTTATCAAAATTCTGTGAAAAAAATCATCAACATGTATATAATTTTAAAACCTCAGACAAAGCTTGGGTTAAAAAATACTGCAAAACTGAAACAGTCTGTCATAGGCAGATTGTAAAATGATACTACAAAGAAAATCCATGAAACTGTTAGCTGACCACGGACACTTTAGGGAATTGTATACCAACTGTTTTTTAGACAAAAAAGGCTTTTAGGAAAAAATATCCAAAGACATAATTGAAAGCTCTTTACCCGAATGCATAATAAGACTGATGAATTAATGGCAGAAATAGAGATAAATGCATAAGATCTTGTCATCATTCAACAGATGCAGTTGCCAAGTAACTTGGGCTGTGCTGAATCAAATATTCCAGGGCACTTAACTTTTGGAAGAGATACACAGGAGGATAAGGAGGAAGGTTACCAGTAATACTATAGGATGGGCTAGAGGTAGCAAAGAGGAAGGATCTTATCTCTCAAGATTAAGAAGTAGAATCCATTTGGGAAGAGCTAAGAAATAGCAAACTACAGAAAACTGTATTGAGAGGAGTCTATAAGCCTGCAAACAGTCCTGCCAAAGTGCAGCCAAACACAAATCAGGAAACCAGAGGTGCGTGTAACAAGAGTAATGCTATTATTTTTGGAGTTTTTTTTTCAAAATGTACATATAGACTATGTAAACCTGATTAGCAAGAAGAGTATGATGTATAAGTATAAGCAGTATCAAGAATCAGTTGTTTATATTAGTATGTTAATAAACCAGAGGGAACTGGGTCTTTTAACTCTAGTGTTGCGCATTGAGAAAGAATTGCATAATAAACTGGTGATAAGGTGGCACTGTGGCAAAGGCTCAGCCATGATTGTATGGAATGGTGAAGTAAGCACAATAGGGCCAATTGACATATTGCTGCTTATTTTAGTTCTTACATTCTGAGCAGGAATACGTTTAGACTGGTTGGATGATGCATCTTCCTTATAATTGTAGTATTCAAATCTGTGAATCAGTCCAACGAACTAAAGCAGTGGAATTTTGCAAAAATATTGTCACATCAGTGATTTGGAATCTTTCAGCTCGAGGCCAAGAGACTAAGGTAATGATGGAGCTGGCTGATTCCTACATTGTCGTCTACTCAGTCCTCTGAGAGGTCACATGGTGTGCAGATTCAGACCACTGATGCCCTCCTTTAAAAGATCACCAACTCTCCTCCCATTACCACCATTCAGACAATGAGCTCATCCATTGTCCAGAGAGTGAGGCATTCCAGAATGTACCTTCAGTTGTCTATGGGCAACAACCTAAAGCTACTTCTTTTTGGGCAAAAGCCTCTTATGGATCATCAACGTAATCCATGTAGACTCAAAATAAGATCTTACAACAGTCAGACTGAGCCATACATCGGACATACAACATAACATTAGGATATCAGAACCCACAAATAGAGTTGAGAAATGGTAAAGTTATGAGAGTATATTACTTAATTGAAAATGTTTAAGATTTTGCAATAATGTATCATTTAATTTAATGAGATTTTAAAGTATTCTCATGACAATAGCTCTGAAGATGTGTATTCTCATTTTGTGAAAATAACACACCAGAAATAAACCACCAGGGTAGCATTGCTATAGTGCTTACCTAGAGAGTTTGCTAATGTCATGCCTATGAACTTCCTTGAAACAAATTTTGATTGTGCTTTCTCCTTGAAACATATGTCCACATTGCAGCAGACCATGTCAATTGATTCATGCTATGCCTGATAATTATTGTATATGATCTGCATTATACATTTGACTGCCATCTTACAATTCTTATCCCCTGGCAATAATAGTTATCTTGGTCATTTCTGAAGACTGCTATGAAGAATGGATTTGAGTGAAGTGCCCTGTTGAGTTGAAACATCTGCACTAGGAGCCCACTCTTTTGCTGGAGCTTGGAAGCGGGATTAGGTGAAAAATGTTGGTCAGTGCAGGAATGCATCACATCACACTTCCCTTGACTTCAATCACTTCCAGTTTCCTGGCCTGGATCACCTTATTTTCACTATGGACACCCAATCCCCATACACTTCCATTGCCCATCGAAAAGGTCTGAAAGCTCTCCGCTTCGTTCTGGACAATAGACCTAATCAGTTTCCTTTCACCATCACCCACCTTCAGCTGGTGAAACTGGATCTTGTCCACAACAATTTCTATTCAACTGTTCCTACTTTCTACAAACCAAAGGTGTAGCCATGGCACTTGCAGGGGCTCCAGCTATGTAGCCATTTTGTCGACGACAAGAAACAGTCCATGTTCCAAGCCTACTGGTAACACTCAACTTTTTCTCTGCTACACTGACAACTGCATTGGTGTTGCTTCCTGCACGCTGAGCTCATCAATTTCATCAACTTTGATTCCAACTTCTATCCTGCCCTCAAGTATACCTGGTCCATCTCCTATACCTCTTTCCCCTTTCTTGATCTCTCTGTCTCCATCTCTGGAGACAGACTATCTATTGACATCTTTTACAAACCCAGCTATGCTCAGTTATCTTGACTATATCCTTTCTCTCCCTGTCATTACTTAAATTGATATTTCTTTCTCTCAGTTCCTCTGTCTCCACCATATCTTTTCTCAGGATGTTTTCCATACTAGAATGAGATTTCCTCTTTTTTCAAAGAATGTGGTTTCCCTTCCACCACCATTGATGCTGACCTCATCTGCATCTCCTCCATTTCCTGCACAACTGCCCTCACTCCTACCATTATAATAGGGATAGGTTCCCCTTCCAGTTTCCTGGCCTGGATCACCTTATTTTCACTATGGACACCCAAACCCCATACACTTCCATTGCCCATCATTGCCCACTACTCCATGTGCTTCTGTATCCAGCACATAATTTCCATAAATTCTGCCATTTCCAATGGGATCCTACTACTAAGCATATATTTCCCTCCCCCCACCCCCGATTTCCACAGGGATCAATTTCTATGTCAGTCTCTTATACACTCGCCCTCCTCCTCACTGATCTCCCTCCAGGTGCTTATCATGGCAAGTGTGACAAGTGCCACTCCTGCCCTTACACCTTGTCACTCATCACCAGGTCCCAAACAGTCCTTCCAGGTAAGAGTCTGTCAGGGCTATCTTTCGGATCCAGTGATCCTGGGCACAGTCTCCTCAACATTTGTGAGAACCGGCACAGATCGGGGGGGGGCCGCATTGTCGAGCACCTTTGCCTTGTCCACCACAAAAGGCAGGATCTCCCAGTGGCTCCTCATTTTGTATGGACATTCTCTGTCCTGGGCTTGGAGGCCTTTCTTCTTTTTATGTCAAGCTTAGGTTTCTAATATAGCAGCTAAAATTTCCAGAGATCAAAGGGTTGTTATTGAATAAGATAAAGTTCCAACCAATATTCTTTGATTAGCTTCTTGTCATAAACAAGAGCCAGCATTTAGTTCTTAATGTAAATGGAAAATAATCAGTTTGAAGTTAAAAAGATAGCTTGGCAAACACACTGTCTATAGAACACAGGATGCTGGTTAACAGCACCTGGGCTGACACATCAAGAGCTCAACTGTAGGACAATGTGGCTATTTAAATGGGCTCATTTCAAACCAGACAATATGGCTAAGTTATTTAATTGAAGGAAACTTGCAGACCAGACCACTTGGCACACCAATAGCTGATCTGTTAATAGATGGAAGGTTTGTGTGCTCAGCTTCACAGCGTTTATTGTAATTACCTGGGAACTCTGTCTCCAGAAGCTCTTGGACTATTTGTGTAAAAAGATTACCTAAAAAAAAATCATGTGTCATCCAAGTAGCAGAAAAACAGTATAATGTAGAGAGGAGTCAGGTTTATTAGGAATGATCAAGGAACATCAAGAGGAACGACAGTAACACGGGATGAACTTGTGTTCATTCCTCTGCAATTTATCGGTATGTCTTTTTAGCATATAGGAATTGTATCTGTATTTTGGAAATCCTTTATGTTTTAGAAATGGTTTGTAACTTGGAAAACTTTATTAAGATAGAAAACCTCTGTGAGTTTTATATGTGTCTTAAGAATTTTGTTTCTCTACATGTATCACTGATATTGAATGAACTATGTTTAAAGAGCAAACACAAGGAAATCTTCAAATGCTGGAAATTCAAACAACAACATACACAAAATGCTGGTGGAACACAGCAGGCCAGGCAGCATCTATAGGGAGAAACGCTGTCGAAGTTTCGGGCCGGGACCCTTCATCAGGACTAACCGAAAGGAAAGATAGTAAGAGATTTGAAAGTAGTGGAGGGAGGGGGAAATGTGAAATAATAGGAGAAGACCGGAGGGGGTGGGATGAAGCTAAGAGCTGGAGAGGTGATTGGGGAAAGTGATACAGAGCTGGAGAAGGGAAATGATCATGGGACGGGAGGCCTTAGGAGAAAGAAAGGGGTGGGGGAGCACCAGAGGGAGATGGAGAACAGGAAAACAACTAAATACGTCAGGGATGGGGTAAGAAGGGGAGGAGGGGCATTAACGGAAGTTAGAGAAGTCAATGTTCATGCCATCAGGTTGGAGGCTACCCAGCTGGTATATAAGGTGTTGTTCCTCCGACCTGAGTTTGGATTCATTTTGACAATAGAGGAGGCCATGGATAGACATATCAGAATGGGAATGGGATGTGGAATTAAAATGTGTGGCCACTGGGAGATCCTGCTTTTTCTGGCGGACCGAGCATAGGTGTTCAGCGAATTGGTTTCCCAGTCTGTGTCGAGTCTCACCAATATATAAAACGCCACACCGGGAGCACCGGACGCAGTATACCACACCAGCCAACTCACAGGTGAAGTGTCGCCTCACCTGGAAGGACTGTCTGGGGCCCTGAATGGTGGTGAGGGAGGAAGTGTAAGGGCAGGTGTATGGACTATTCCTCTTCCCACCCTGTCTCTTGCAAAAAGTCTATCCCCTTCTCACAATTCCTCCGTCTCTGCCGCACCTGCTCTCAGGATGAGGCTTTTCATTCCAGGACGAAGGAGATGTCTTCCTTTTTTAAACAAAGGGGCTTCCCTTCGTCCACCATCAACTCTGCTCTCAAACACATCTCTCCCATTTCCCGCACATCTGCCCCTCACCCCATCCACCCGCCACCCCACTTGGGATAGGGTTCCCCTTGTCCTTACCTACCACCCCACCAGCCTCTGGATCCAACGTATAATTCCCCGTAACTTCCGCCACCTCCAATGGGATCCCATTACCAAACACATTTTCCCCTCCCCCCATCTTTCTGCTTTTCGCAGGGATGCTTTTCCCTTGTCCACTCGTCCCCACCATCCCTTCCCACCGATCTTCCTCCTGGCACTTATCCAAGTGCTACACCTGCCCTTACACTTCCTCCCTCACCACCATTCAGGGCCCCAGACAGTCCTTCCAGGTGAGGCAACACTTCACCTGTGAGTCGGCTGGTGTGGTATACTGCGTCCGGTGCTCCTGGTGTGGCCTTTTATATATTGGTGAGACCCGATACAGACTGAGAGACCGTTTCGCTGAACACCTACGCTTGGTCCACCAGAAAAAGCAGGATGTCCCAGTGGTCACACATTTTAATTCCACATCCCATTCCCATTCTGATATGTCTATCCATGGCCTCCTCTACTGTCAAGATGAAGCCACACTCAGGTTGGAGGAACAACACCTTATATACCGGCTGGGTAGCCTCCAACCTGATGGCATGAACATTGACTTCTCTAACTTCCGTTAATGCCCCTCCTCCACTTCTTACCCCATCCCTGACATATTTAGTTGTTTGCCTGTTCTCCATCTCCCTCTGGTGCTCCCTCCCCCCACTTCTTTCTCCTGAGGCCTCCCGTCCCATGATCCTTTCCTTTCTCCAGCTCTGTATCACTTTCACCAATCACCTTTCCAGCTCTTATCTTCATCCCACCCCCTCCGGTCTTCTCCTATCATTTCGCATTTCCGCCTCCCCCTACTATTTTCAAATCTCTTACTATCTTTCCTTTCGGTTAGTCCTGACGAAGGGTCTCGGCCCAAAACGTCAACAGCGATTCTCCCTATAGATGCTGCCTGGCCTGCTGTGTTCCACCAGCATTTTGTGTGTGTTGTTTGAACTGTGTTTAAACTACTTTGTTAGCTGGAAGTATCTCCTCCTTGGCAGGAAGTGGGGGAACCCACTGCTCAAATAGTAAGTACTAGCATCTAAACTCACTATGGGGAATAAACAGGGAAGTGAACTAGTTTTTAAAGGGTAAGTAGTCATAGTATAACCACCCTTTAGTAAGGGTATCCTTAATTGTCTATATCAGAGAGGACTTAAGGAGGAGCAACTCCTTATATTCTGTCTGGGTAGCCTGATAGCACATACATGAATTTCTTTAACTTCTGGTAATTTCTCCCTCCTCCCCACCCCCCCTGCTCTATTTCCTTCCCTCATTCTGGTTACCCTCTCACTCCATCTCTTCTCCTTACCTGTTCATTATTTCTCTATAGTTCAACTATTCCTATTCCTTCTCTTTATTCCATGGTCCACTGTCTGATAGATAGATAGATAGATAGATACTTTATTCATCCCCATGGGGAAATTCAACTTTTTTCCAATGTCCCATACAATGTAGCAAAACTAATTACATACAATACTTAACTCAGTAAAAAATATGATATGCATCTAAATCACTATCTCAAAAAGCATTAATAATAGCTTTTAAAAAGTTCTTAAGTCCTGGCGGTAGAATTGTAAAGCCTAATGGCATTGGGGAGTATTGACCTCTTCATCCTGTCTGAGGAGCATTGCATCGATAGTAACCTGTCGCTGAAACTGCTTCTCTGTCTCTGGATGGTGCTATGTAGAGGATGTTCAGAGTTATCCATAATTGACCGTAGCCTACTCAGCGCCCTTCGCTCAGCTACCGATGTTAAACTCTCCAGTACTTTGCCCACGACAGAGCCCGCCTTCCTTACCAGCTTATTAAGACGTGAGGCGTCCCTCTTCTTAATGCTTCCTCCCCAACACGCCACCACAAAGAAGAGGGCGCTCTCCACAACTGACCTATAGAACATCTTCAGCATCTCACTACAGACATTGAATGACGCCAACCTTCTTAGGAAGTACAGTCGACTCTGTGCCTTCCTGCACAAGGCATCTGCTCATATTAGATTCCTTCGTCTTCAGCCTTTTACTCTTTCCTACCACCCAAGTTTCTTACTTCATCCACCTCCCCCACCCCCAGCTTCCCCTTCATTTTGGTTTCACCTATCATCTGTCAGCTTGTACTTCTTACCATTCCCACCTTCTTATTCTGGTTTCTGTCCCCTTCCTGTTCAGTCCGATGAAGGGTCTTGAACCAAAATGTCAACTGTTTATTCCCCTCCTTGCAGCTGCCTGATTTGCTGAGTTCCTCCAATGTTTTGTGCACGTTACTCAAGGTTTCTAGCATCTGCAGAATCTCTTTGTTCAAGCTGAGTAAAATATGGTGCTTGTACCACTGACATGTCATCAGTTATGCCCTTAGGCCTATTGTGCACATTGAAATAGTCAGTTTATACAATGGGTTAAAATGAACCTCAAATGGAGTCAAATAATGGGTTTCTCACAGCTGAATACTGGTAGACTTCAGTTGCTTGAAATGTTAGTTCCCTATCTATTTTACAAAGTGGCTTGGTGTTAGGAAGTAGAGGAGGGTTGGTTTTCGGTCTGGAATCCTGTACCAATGCTGTGCTGCAAGGTCAGCGATGAGTCTCCGGCTGTTTGTCATATCCAGGGGATTCTGGTTATTTGGGCCAACAGTTAATCAAGGCAGCCATTTATTTGGGACAATTCTTAAAGAATTAAGACTAATCAAGAAAATAGCCAGGATTCCCTTAGTTTATTTGGAAAGCACTTGCCACTTAATTGGGACAGGAGACTGTTGCCGAGCTGTTTCTAACTAGCAACAGTCACTTGCTGCTGTGTGGTTATTGGACACTACACCGTACTTAGGGCGATAGTTTTTAAATAGTGTCAGTTGCATGTGTTTGTCCCAAAAAAGCAATGACTTTTGTCACTGGTGTTTGGCGAGAAATAAGCAGAATGACAATTCGGAACAGTCCTGATGAAGGGTCTCGACCCGAAACTGTACTTTTTTTCCATAGAAGCTGGCAGGCCTACTGAGTTGCTCCAGCATTTTGTGTCTGTTGTTCAGAACTGTATTGCTCACTGCAGTTTCAAGCATTCATGCTTGGAGATATGAGGAGTGGCTGGGTGTGAAAATGAAACAATTTCACTACTTCAACAAGTTAGGACCTACAAAAAATTTGAAGGTATTGACAATTATCTTGAATGTTACAATGAAAATGAATACATGGAGGATGTAATTGACAAATGCATTGTATGAAGCCAGTCCATTATCTGCACTAGGTGTTTGTACTGATTTTGTTCATTTATAGTCAATCAACTGAATAGAGCACAGGATGAATTCTGCCATCATTAACTACTAGGAACCAATAGTTTTATAGTACTGTAATAATATTGATAATGTTCTAATTTGTTCTGTATTTCATTTAAATACATAATTTGTTACTTAGTTAAATGATAGTTTGCCTTTTTTATACCTTTTTATCTATCTTCATGAAACCTTGGCTAATTGAGGTGGCCGCTGAATTGGGCCAGAATGTACTGGTCTCAATGCATCCCAGTTAACCAGAATGCACTGTATATGAATGATATTGATGAGAATTATTAGTAAGTTTTCAAATTGAAATTGAAGTCTATGACACAAAAATGGTGTATGGTGGAAAGTGAAAAAGATTATCTCAGGTTACAACAGGATATTGATCATCTGGGATAGCGGACACATGGAATGACATTGGAAGTTAATGACAAGTGTGAAGTGATGCATTTTGGGATGGTACACCAGACTAGGACATACACAGTTAATGGCATTCCCCTGGAGAATTTTGTAGAACAGTGAAATCTAGGGGCACAAAGTCTATCAGAGATAGAAGAGACTCAAGATGCTGGATTATAAAGCAACAAACAATCTGTTGGAGGAGCCCAGTCCTGATGCAGGTTTTCCACATGAAATAACAACAATTTGTTTCCTCTCACAGATGCTGCTCAGCCTGCTGAATTCCTCCAGCGAACTATTCATTGGCACAAGTTTATTATTCTCTGAAATTGCTGACACAGGTAGACTAGATGATGAAGAAAGCACATGGCATGCCTGCCTTCACTGGCTGTAGCATGATACAAGAGTTGTGGTGTCATGTTGTGCTTGCAGAGAAGATTGGTTACACTGCACCTGAAGCACTGTGCACAGTTTTTGTCACCATGCCTTAGCAAGGATGTGATTAAGCTAGACAGTGTGCAGAAAAGGTTCACAGGGATGTTGCCTGGACTGGAGGACTTGAGTTATTCAAAGAGATTAGACAGACTGGGACTGTTTTCTCTGGATGAAGGAGGCTAGAGGGTAAGCTCATGAGGGCTCAGAAGAGGCAGGTAGTCACTGTCTTTTTCTCCACAGTAGTAAAGTCTAAAGCTAGTGGGCTCAGGTTTAAGATGAGATGGGAAAGGTTTAAAGGGAACCTGAAGGCAAAGTTTTTCATACAGAGGAACATACTGCCAGAGGAAATTGTAAAGATAGTGACAATTACAGTTGAAAGACCTTTGGAAAGGCACATGGATAGGAAGGGTGTAGAGGGATGTGGGCTAAACACAAACAGACAGGATTAGCTTGGTCAGCATAGATGTGTTGGACTGAGGAGCCTGTTTCTCTGCTGTATAACTTTATAAATCTATGAATCTACACTTCGAATGTTAACATTATCATTATGCTGTGATGTGCATTATCTCAATGAAATGGCTACAATATTGTTGCAACTAATTAAAACTCAGCCACATGGAAGCTGTAACTGAGAAATATTAAAGTCCTTATACACACAGCAAACCTCCAGGACAGAGAGTCCAGGAAAATCCCACTCTCCTGACATGATGACATATACTGACCTATACTTTTCCAACACAAAGATAACAAAAAAAATTAACTAGTTTGAATTGCTATAATTACCTATTTAACTTTAACATTTGGATGCAGTCAGGTAAATTTACACAATTACATAATTTCAGTGGCATACAAAAGTTTGGGCACTCCTGGTCAAAATTTCTGTTACTGTGAATAGTTAAGTGAGTAAAAGATGACCTGATTTCCAAAAGGCATAAAGTTAAAGATGACACATTCCTTTAATATTTTAAGCAAGATTACTTTTTTATTTCCATCTTTTACAGTTTCAAAATAACAAAAAAGTAAAAGGGTCCAAAGCAAAAGTTTGGGCACCCTGCATGGTCAGTACTTAGTAACACCCCCTTTGGCAAGTATCACAGCTTGTAAACGCTTCTGTAGCCAGCTAAGAGTCCTTCAGTTCTTGCTTGGGGGATTTTCACCCATTCTTCCCTGCAAAAGGCTTCTAGTTCTGTGAGATTCTTGGGCTGTCTTGCATGCACTGCTCTTTTGAGGTCTATCCACAGATTTTTGATGATGTTTAGGTCGGGGGGCTGTGAGGGCCATGGCAAAACCTTCAGCTTGCGTCTCTTGAGGAAGTCCATTGTGGATTTTGAGGTGTGTTTAGGATCATTATCCTGTCGTAGAAGCCATCCTCTTTTCATCTTCAGCTTTTTTACAGAAGCTGTGATGTTTGCTTCCAGAATTTGCTGGTATTTAATTGAATTTGTTCTTCCCTCTACCAGTGGAATGTTCCCCGTGCCACTGGCTGCAACACAAGCCCAAAGCATGATCGATACACCCTATGCTTAAGTTGGAGAGGTGTTCTTTTCATGAAATTCTGCACCCTTTCTTCCCCAAACATACCTTTGCTCATTGCAGCCAAAAAGTTCTATTTTAACTTCATCAGTCCACAGGACTTGTTTCCAAACTGCATCAGGCTTGTTTAGATGTTCCTTTGCAAACTTCTGACGCTGAGTTTTGTGGTGAGGACCCAGGAAATGTTTTCTTCTGATGACTCTTCCATGAAGGTCATATTTGTGCAGGTGTCGCTGCACAGTAGGACAGTGCACCATCACTCCAGAGTCTGCTAAATCTACCTGAAGGTCTTTTGCAGTCAAACGGGAGTTCTGATTTGCCTTTCTAGCAATCCTACGAGCAGTTTCTCTCAGAAAGTTTTCTTGGTCTTCCAGACCTCAATTTGACCTCCACCGTTCCTGTTAACTGTCATTTCTTAATTACATTACAAACTGAGGAAACAGCTACCTGAAAACACTTTGCTATCTTCTTATAGCCTTTTCCTGCTTTGTGGGCATCATTTATTTTAATTTTCAGAGTGCTAGGCAGCTACTTAGAGGAGCCCATGGCTGCTGATCATTGGGTCAAGGTTTGAGGAGTCAGGGTATTTATAAAGCTTTGAAATTTGCATCACCTGGCCTTTCTTAACGATGATTGTGAACAAGCCCTAGCCCAGACAAGCTAATTAAGGTCTGAAACCTTGGTAAAAATGCCCAAACTTTTGCATGGGGCTCCTTCCCTTTTTTCACTCTAAAATTGTACAAAACAAAAATAATACATTAAACTTGCTTAAAATGTTGAAAAGGATGTTTCATCTTTAACTTTATGACTTTTGGAGATCAGTTCCTCTTCTACTCACTTAACTATTCACAGTAACAGTAATTTTGACACGGGGTGCCCAAACTTTTGCATACCACTGGACAATGGCAACACATCCCAACTAGCAAAACCCCTCTGAATATCCAATACTGGTGTCTGTTCCAAAAGCCAAACACCCAGTATATATCCCTGTTGTTACAGCTCCATGAATATACAATTAACCAGAAGGTTAAATGACAAAATAAAATTTCTCCTGAACTATGCATTAACTGCCAGGGATACACCCCTAACAATACACAAGTAGCAGGAACATTAATCTATTGTCCTTCCCTATGTAGTTTCAAGGAGACAGAATCAGGATGTTAAATACCCAGTGACTGGTTTCAGAAGCCACAAAGGATTGTGTACAGTTCTGTTCACCAAATTATGGGAAAGATGTCAACAAAATAGAGAGAGTACAGAGGAGATTTACTAAACTGGTACCTGGGTTTCAGCACCTAAGTTACAGAGAAAGGTTGAACAAGTTAGGTCTTTATTCTTTGGAGCGTAGAAGGTTGAGGGGGGACTTGATAGAGGTATTTAAAATTATGAGGGGGATAGATAGAGTTGACGTGGATAGGCTTTTTCCATTGAGAGTAGGGGAGATTCAAACAAAAGGACATGAGTTGAGAGTTAAGGGGCAAAAGTTTAGGGGTAACATGAGGGGGAACTTCTTTACTCAGAGAGTGGTAGCTGTGTGGAATGAGCTTCCAATAGATGTGGTAGAGGCAGGTTCGATATTGTCATTTAAAGTAAAATTGGATAGGTATATGGACAGGAAAGGAATGGAGGGTTATGGGCTGAGTGCAGGTCGGTGGGACTAGGTGAGAGCAAGCATTCAGCACGGACTAGAAGGGCTGAGGTGGCCTGTTTCTGTGCTGTAATTGTTATATGGTTATATGGTATCAGTGGGGAGTTAAACTGTGTACAAGTTTTATTTCCTGAAGACTGGTTGTCATTTTTGTAAATCCATAATTATGCTATCTATAATTTCAAAACCCCAGAGTGATCCCTAACAACCATTATCAATGTTAAACAACAGCAAAAAGAGTTCCAAGATCTTAACCAATATTTCAATCTGCAATGAGCAGCTGATTTCAGAAAAATGCCTTTTTTTGTGGTGAGGTCATAGCTGCTTAAGCATGCTTGTATTCATGATATTAAGGCAGTTTGCTTGTTTGGGCAGATGTAAGGCATTCATGTCCTGATGTCAAAGGAATTGCTGGTCCAATTTCATACCTGTGATTATTTCATCTAGGAATGATTTTCAGCACAAGTAGGTTAAAAACTGTTCTACATGATATCTAATAAACAGGCACATGATCCAATTTCTGGCCCTACTCTTTCTACCATATTGTGGAGATATGTTTGGTTCTGTTTCACCATCACAACATTCCATTGGAACAATCTGATACTATACACCTTTCTCAGACATATTCTAAACTTTATTTTTATTAATAAAGGAAAAGTTTTCATTTTCCTCTTACACTGTGGCACTACCAGTTGTTCCTAAACAGTGTTTGACACACGTTGACTTGTTTCTTTGTAATACTGGAGCACGCAGAAATTCCCAGAAACTTGCCTAGCTATCGGATTTTACATCTAGGTTAAAACAGTGAGTATGGGCAGGCTGCTTGACCACAACAACAGTCACAATTTGAAACAAATCATGTCTTTGATCACAGTTATCAATGGTCAGTATGTGGAAAAGAAATTCTGGGCAATTTTCACATTTTTGATTGCCTCGGCTGAGACCAAATATAACTACTCCTGGCTCCTACAGCTATGTGATAGCCCTTCAACTCAGTTTTACTTTACTCAGCCTGTCTAACAAACAACCCAGTGTAGTTTTAAGCCATATTCACTTTCACTTTTATACCTGAGGTCTTAGTTTCCCCTATTTACTAAAGAGGGAACTTCAGGAATGTGAAACACTCATGGGCAGATTTTTAAAAAATATTTTACATATAGTAATATTATTTTTAATCATAACTTTTTCCTGTAGTAATAATCAGTAATCCATGTACTGTTTTAAACTGGTTCTAGCAATAGAAATGAATAAGTCTGCAGATATTGAGCAACACATACTAAATGCTGAAGGGACTCAGCAGGTCAGGCAGCATCAATGGAAAAGAGTAAACAGTCAACGTTTTGGGCCGAGACCCTTCTTCAGAGCTGAGAAGGAAGGGGGAAGATACCAAAGTAAGATGGTGGGGGAGGGAAAGGAGACTAGCTGGAAGGTGATAGGTGAAGCCAGGTGGGTGGGAAAGGTCAAGGGCTGGAGAAGAAGGAATCTGATAAGGGAGGAGAGTGGACCATAGGAGAAAGGGAAGGAAGAGAGGACCTGGGGAAGTGAAAGGCAGGTGATAAGAGGTAAAAGGCCAGATTGGGGAATAGAAGCAGAGGGAGGAGAAGGGAATTTTTTTTTAACCAGATGAAAATTGGCATAATATTTTAATGTTTTTACAGCACCTACAGTATTTCCATTGAAATATATTTTTATGTCTGACATTCAAAAGGTCTTGAATCTCAGAACTCTATCTCTTCTAGCTTAGAAGTTTGCCATAGCAGATTCAGAAGCTGCCGTTACATGATTATTATTCAACAGATCATTTAAAACCGAGATTAAAATTTATAGATCTCAACTTCAAAAAAAAAATACAATCCACAAGAAATGCATTTTGGCCAGATGATACATTAAACTTTCTGCTTTGACTTAAATTTGCAAAATTCAAATGTAGTTGTGGTGCTTTATGAATCTTCAATACAATAGTAATTAATCATCCCAGCCCTTTCAGTTCTATATTTTATCATCCAATTTCTGATATTCTCCCCCCAAGAGTATTCATTGCAAGATTTTAATTAACCTAGATTACTTTGGAAAGATTTAGATCCATGTATCTTTAGAAGAGGAACAAGTAGAAAAAAACATTCATAAGACCTTTGCCATTTATAAATTAATAAATCTGACACAAAATTTACTTGTATTTAAAATCTCAGATAACCTAGTTAATCTAGTAATCAGTGGAAAAGAATGATGAATGCAGTCCTCCTTTAGTTCTGACCAGCTATACTTGATTCTTTTCTTTTTAACCCTTGGAAAGATTAAGAGGTCTCACCTATGTCCCTTATTATTACCAATATACCTTGGGGTTGATAAATCTCTAAAATTTTTCTTTAGGAATAAATATTTACAAATAATTTCAAAATCAAAATCACTGATGTATTTGAAAAATGTTTTGGGATCTGGAAAATGCATATTTTTTAATCTTCAAAAAATGGAAATATATTTTTGCCTATTGGCAAATGATAACAGTTAATGACAAGTGGCTGTCTAGTCCTGAATAACAGAAATATAAAGAAAAGTGTTATTAGCGGAAACTCACTAACAAGATAATAAACCCACCTGAATAATGAGTGAGAAATGGTACAGAGTAAATCCAAATGAAGGGAATGCTGTCTGAACTGTTTTTAATCTTCACAAGTTAATAGATGTAAACGAATTCTTTAAGCCACAAATTGCTGGGACACAACTGCAATTCATGTGGGGACTTTGACACAGATAAAGTAGGGGATTTGTTACAAAGTGCCATTGCGAGAATGATGTCACTCATCATTTACATTACACCTTTGAATATAAAGAATAATGTCTCTAAATTCTAATTAAAGTGTTAGATTTCACAGCAAGATCAGGGATTGAGAAACAGTAACCAGGATACTGTTAGGAAACATTTGAGAACTATATCAAAGGTGAAAGTCATAGGGGCTACAGATCAGTCAGTCATACAGATACATCAGAAAATTAGGATTAGAGGAGTGTGGTGATGTTTCTTTTGGTGTGGGAAGAGCTCAAAACTGATTCAAAATACTTTACATGCATTGTAAATATTCCAATTTGACACTGGAGTTGCTATTATAATAATACCCATTTCCAAAACAATGTTATATGTATAACTATGTGAATTACATACGTTATCATGCTACCACGTGATACGTGCACGCCTCACTTAATTTAAACCCATAGTTAGACTGACATTTCGGACTCCCATGCTTTCACTTGAATCAGTTTAATGTTTCAAAGTAACACAACAGAACAAATGTAATCCAAGTTCCCCTTCAGTCTAGTGCTTTAAAAGATGCAGGTGAATCCCCAATACCCAAAATCACGCCGGGCTTGCAAGGGTCACTCATAACATGAGCAACCTTGTCATTGTTATTACTGTGTTTTACTTCATAAAGTATTGATTTTCAACTACATAATGCTAGAGAAACACTGTTATGCAACTGAATTTCCTGGCTGAGGTTTCCTAGAATGACATTCCTCTTTGAATTTCACTTCCTCTCGTTTATAGTAATTTCTTTTCATAGATTATTGCACATGAAGATAGATGCAGGGTATTGTAATGTATGATGCAATGAGTTATGACTTTATCTGCATTTAAAAAAAACTATAGCCCAAGGAGGAACAAGTTTAAAGTATAAAAATATAACCACAGGATGGGATAAAACTATCAGCCAGTGTGTTTTCCTGTTTGGTTTTAATCTACATTTAATTAAATTCTTATCTTTGGTGTGCTCGTGGCAGCATTTCAATGGAAAGATTGAATTTATTGGGAATGGTGCAACTGAAGTCTTGAGTGTGCAGCCTTTTAGAAACATACAGGACGAAAAGAAACAATCTTTACTGCACACAAATATTGAAGTCTGCATTTCTTAAAATATAAAAATGTAAATAATCTGAATAGGTTGATGGTAATGGTCAGCCCTACATTTAAGTTGATTCAGTATTCAGCTGGAATTGTCATTAGGTCTCTAGATTCATTAGCCCAATCTAGTTCAATCTTTTAAACCTCCTCACCTCCAAACCCGTGGGTGGTTTATCATCAAGATGGTGTTGCATTTCTCATTAATGTTTTGTGCTTTAATATTCTTCTGGAGAAAGATTTTATTGCAGGTGCCTTTTCCTCCAGAATTCACAGATTACATTTGGAAAGCAGAAAAAGAACTAAGTTACCACAACCATTCAATGATGTCTGGAGTGACCTGCACCTGACTACTTTATCTGCATGGTTTTCAGTTGCACCGTGGATTCTGGACGCAGAGTAAGGTGGCTTGTATTAAGTTTCAAAGTATCAACCTAGAAATTCTTCTGTTTATTTAACATGTCACTGAGCAAGAATTCGCAGGAGACTTTAGAGGAGTGTTATTTTTTTAAGCAAAGTGCATTGTAAATCCTCCACATTATAGTCCTGTTTTTTTACATGTAAAAGCACAGAGAAATTGAATATTAGTTGCAAAATATCACAACAGCATAGACATTTGCTGTGCTATCTATCAGCCTGGGAGTTAGTAACTGGAATTTACATTCCTAAGTGCACCACAATATTGCTCTGTGTTGTGCATATGCTGAATCAGGTCCCAATAAATATATTGGGGAATTTGATTCCAAACTAGTGAATAAAACCAATACCCAAGTGGCTGCCCCTCCACAAGCTTCATCAATTACTACCTGCATGGGTTTCAACACGCGCAGAGTGTGTTTTATTTAGTTGGTGGCAGTCTGCTGTGCAGTAACCATAATAGGGCAGGGACAGTAGCTTTACACATTAAAGCTACCATACAGCAGATGGGGGTCTAGGGAAAAGGAAGCAGCCCAATTCTCAAAAATGAGTTGTATGTCTGGAGGCAGGTTGTGCGTGTGGAAGTTGGTGGGGAGTTGTCAGGAGCCTTGCCAGCGTTATGAAAAGAAGAGTCTAGCAGTAGAGGCTTGGAGTGACACTGTTTCTCTTCAGTCACAAAGCCAGAGGAAAAAAGGGACAATAATAAAGAAAAAAATTACAGTAAGTTTATTTATTTATTTATTGAGATGCGACACAGAATAGGTCCTTCCAATCCTTCAAGCCACGCTGCTCAGCAACTCCTGATTTAACCCTAGCCCAATCATAGGACAATATATAATAGCCAATTAAGCTACCAACCGGTACGTCTTTGAACAGTGGGAGGGAAGTGGGCACCTGGAGGAAACCCACGTGATACATACAACTCCTTACAGGCAGCAGTGGGAATCAAACCCAGGCTGCTGGTACTGTAAAGCGTTGTGTTAACCACCATGCTACTGTGCTGCCTCACCCTTTATTGTATGTGGTATACACACAGATGTTCAGACACATGGATACAGGGGCAAGCGGAATGGGGAGAGCCACACATCACAAATGGCTACAAGGCACAGGGAATCAGCCATGGTGTCTCACTGGAGGAACTATGTAGACTCGAGCTTTAGGCTTTCATTTCAGTCTTTTATTCATTCATGATGTGCACTGAGATGGTTGGTGCATTGTCACTGAATGCAGAAAATGACAAGCAGTGGGAAGCAGCCTATCTCCTAATGTAGCATGGATTCTCTAGAGCAGGGGTTCCCAACCTTTTTAAAGCCACGGACCAATACGATTAAACATGGGGTCTGTGGACGCCAGGTTGGGAGCCCCTGCACTAGGGTATCACCTTTATTTCAAGTTCTTTAAAGGGCTTGGCTATACTGGATCAGGTGCAGGCTGCCATGAGGGAACAGGTAAGTGTCATATAACATCTCGCTGCCTCTGTGCAGATTCAGGTAGAACTCTGAATTCTGCCTTTTGTCTCTCATCTTTGGGGAAAAAACTGAAGTACTTCACAAACAGTAAGGTGGCACTCTGAGCTATCTTTGATCTGCACTGAGATGCTATTTATCAGTAAGTCATTTCTCGCTATAAATAGATGAGTAAAGAACATCGTTTAGGCCATATGTGGAGTACAGTGTGAAGTTCTGGTTGCTATTTTATATTAAAGGATATAGAGGCTGTGAAGAGGGTGCTGAAGAGGTTCACTACAATGACTCATCAGTATTAGCCATGAGAAGGTTGGACAAACTTGGATCTGATACAAGTATATCAAAGCATGGAGGTATAGACAGGGTAGATAGTCAGAGTCTTTTACCCCATGGTGGAGAGGTCAAGAGAGGGCAAAGGTTAAAGTTGAGAGTGGAAAATTTTATAAGAGATTTGTGAGGCAAGGTTTCTTTTTTTACACAGAGAGTGGTAGTTGCCTGGAATGCGCTGCAGGGCTGGTGGCATAAACAGTTATGAAAGCAACAGTTAAGTGTTATTTAGATAGAGAATAGAGGGATATGGACCATGTATAGGCAGATAGGATTAGTAAGCCTGAAATCATGATGGGTGCAGACATGATGGGCCAAAGGGCCTCTTCCTATTCTGTATGTTATCAGTTCAAATACTAAGTGGTTTAAGTAGAATTCTATCAACAGAGAGGGAGAGAAATGCTGCTGAAAGACTTTTGAGAGACAGGCCCAGATATTAATCCTTTGGCTTTAAGTAGTGAAGGCAGACCTGGATGAAAATGTGAGAGAAGTCAATGCCTCATCAAAGTTCACTGGGGTTCAGTTATTGCTGGATTCTAATGCTGAACGTTCAAGGAATGTGACGAGTTGAACATCTTGAGTGAGATCAGCTAAGGATTTTGCTAGATCTTCATGACAACCATCTCTCTATCAGGGAATTCCCAACTGTGTAAACTCCGTCTAAGGATAAATACTGGCATGAGACTGAGATTCAACAAGTACTGTAAGGAACAGTTAAAAAGAACTTTCAAGAGAGAGTTTAAGAGGGTGTGAAACTGCTAAGAGGTAAACGGGTGGATTCTGTGCAGTCCAACTGGAGGGTTCAACCCAGTGGTCAGATTGGCTGCATAGGGCAGGGCAAATCTCATTTTTCCGTGAGGTTACTGCCTCCCGTTCGGGCAGTGACCCCCAAATTTAAGATTTGACTCTCCTCCTTTGCTGATATCTTTCTCTTGAGATGCATGGCCCTTGGCTGTATCATTTGTCTTCTTCAAGCATGAGTTGTTGCCTTGCTTAGTTAGCTAGGTTAGGGAGCATGCAGGAGACGCGTTCTCCTGGAATTTTATTTTAAGGAAGTTACTGTATTGGCAATGCCATGGATCTGACTATAGAATAAGTGGAGAAGATGCATAAATATTCGAGGCTATGAAAGCAGTAGCTGGCTTTTGTGTCTGAATATTCCGACCACAGGACAGTTCCTAAATGTGTCAGGCCAATATGAACTGTCAAAAATGGAAAAGACATCTGAGTTTCCAGGAAATAACTGATCATTTGGATTTTTGTTTAACCAGGATTAATGACAATTTGGATAATGAAAAGTGAAACACTTTCTCTTTGTGAAGAGGTCAAAGTTTTTTTCCAAGGGGGGGCCTTCTAATCTGGCATTCTGGATTTTGGTGATAATAACCTCATCTGTACCAATGGCAAAAAAAACCCAGACAAAATCTCTCCTTGATTACAGAGCTTTGGCTATGGTGAAAAGGAAATGGAACAGGAGTAAAACTCCACAGAGTACAGTCCAGACTGATGTGTGTAGGTTGTCTCACAGGATGTCACATAACTCAGCCTTTGGAAACCTATGTCTCCATATGCATTGTTCTTTGGATGGTCATGGTTGGGACTAGCCTTCCTGAGAAGTATCAGTGGGTATGTTCTCTTCCCCCAGCCCCTAATCTTCCTTCAGTCATCTTACAATATCTAACTTAAACTTCAAACTGTCAGTAAGGCAACCAATGATGCACTTACCACATTATTTCCTCAGCAATTAAACTCTCCAAAAATATAAAAGTACATGCCTGACCTGCTGAGTGTTTCCAGCTTGTTCTATTTTTGTACCATTTTATAGCATTGCTAGAACACTCTGGGGTGTTCTTTGCATTTTTACAAAACAACTTGCTTTTTGCACTTGTGCACTCCACTTCAGTTTGACATTGTGAATCACTGCCAATAGATCTGATCTGTGGTAAAGTGGATTCACAATGGATATTCCTGGTCTTATTTTATAATTGTTGCAAGTTGACCTGAGAATCACTACAAATGTGATTTATACTTGTGAACATTGATTCTTGATCTCTGTGCTGAAAAAGACAGTTGGATGTGATGAAATTTCCTGGCAAGTGGGTAGAAATGCTTCAAGCAGTTGTGATGCTTTAAGACAGATGTGTCTTTTGATAGGTAGGCATCATGCATTTCCAAAGGCCAGTGGTATTAAATGAGGTGAGAATGCAGGCCAGTGATCAGTGTCACCCCACTAAAATCCAATATGAAAGTGAAGCCGATACTTCAGACAGCAGTGTGATACATTTTTAATATAGAGAAGTATTTCTATGCCTTCCATAATGTTAATGAAAAATAAACTGCTATTTAAAATAAATTGGTATAATTGATATAACCTTCAAATCTGCTAAAGACCTTAAAGTGGCTGCTTGTACAAATATTTTGTAATTTACACAATACGGTATTCATTTGTTTTTTTTTATCATTGACAGCGTGTTTCAACTGTGATTGCACATTATAATATTAAAATTAACAACAGTTTTCATGAGAAACACCTGCAAAACATTCATATATTGAACAGTATGGCAGCGTAGTGGTTAGCACAATGCTTTACAGAACCAGCGATGTGGGTTCATTTCCCTATCGCTGCCCGTAAGGAGTTTGCACGTTCTCCCTGTAGCTTTGTGGGTTTCCTCCCACAGTCCAATTACTTACTGGTTGGTAAGTTAATTGATCATTGTAAATTATCCCTCTATTAGGCTAGGGCTTAAATACACATGGCTGGGCAGCACGGCTTGAATGGCCTATTCCAAGCTGTATATCAATAAATAAATTTTCTAATACAACACAAGAAACCCCAAGCAGGTGAATAAAATAAAAATGAAGTAAGTCTACAGAATTAAGAGGATGAAAGTCAGTAATGCTGGCAGCGTCAGCCCATTGTACTCTGCCTCAGGAATTCTATTGACTTCAAAGCAATGAATTTCAGATGATATTGTGTGTTTAGTGCTACTGTTTCGGAACAAATTTCTCAGCACAAATCTTTAGGTGATTCTACTTTAAAAATATCTACAGCACTGTATAACCTGTAAGTATTCCTGACAGCTTTCCCCTGTAAACTCTTCCTGAGTGAATTTAACTTATAACATTTTAAAGAACAGATTCTACAATGCGTACAAACAAGCTGGAGAAACTCAGCAGGTCAGGCAGCATCCGTGGAAATGAGCAGTCAACGTTTCGGGCCAAGACCCTTCGTCAGGACATCTGCATCTGCATCAGATCCACAGCATCTGCAGTGTACTTTGTGTCTGTTAAATAGATGCATCTGTTAAACAACTCTCTGTTCATGTATTCCTCATCCATTGAAACATTAAGTAGCATACACTTACAACAGTAGAAATTGAGACTGATAACCTTGCTATGCATCCTACAATACTTCTTGTATTCAAATATACGCAACTCAGAACATTAGTCCCAGCATGATCAAAGACAGGAAGCAAAAAGTTGAGCATTGTGAGACTAATGTTCTAAGCTGCATATATTTCAGTGCAAGAAGTATTGTAGGAAAGATGGATGAGCTCAGGGCATGGATCAACACCTGGAATTCTGACATTGTAGCCATTAGAGAGATGGTTGTAGGAGGGGCAGGACTGGCAGCTCAATATTCCAGGGTTCTGTTGTTTTAAGTGCGACAGAGCAGGAGGGATTAAAAAGGGAAGGGTGGATTACTAGTCAGGGAAAATATCATGGCTGTGCTCAGTCAGGACAGACTGGAGAGCTCCTCTAGTAAGGCTTTATGTGTGGAACTGAGGAATAAGATGGGTATGACAATGTTAATGGGGTCATATCATAGATCTTCCACAGTCCATGGGATTTAGAGAGTATGGCCTGGATGGTGGGGGTCCTTGATGATGGAGATTGCTTTCCTGCAAAGAGCGCTCCATGAAGATATGCTCAATGGTATGGAGGGTTATATTCGTGATTGATTGGGTCGTATCTACTACATTTTGTTGTTATGTCTGTTCAAGTGCAATGGTGTCTCCATACAAGGCTGTGATGCAACCAGTCAATATAACAGCCGCCCATCTATAGAAGTTTTAGATGACATGCAGAATCTTTATAAGCTTCAGGGGAAGTAGAGGCACTGTCATACTTTCTTTGTAATAGCATTTATGTGCTGCACCCAAGACAGAACTACTGTCTTGATAACACCACGGAATTTAAAATTGCTGACCCTCTCTTCTTCTTATCCTCTGAAGAAGACTGGTTCATGGACCTTCAGTTTCCTTCTCCTGAAGTCAACAATCATCTCTTTGGTCTTGCTCACATTAAGTGACGGGTTTTTGGTTGTGGCATCTCTCAGCCAGATTTTCAATATTCCCTCCTATATGCTGAGTCATCACCACCTTTGATTTGGCTAATGATAGTGGTATTATCAGCAAACTTAAACCTGGCATTGGAGCTGTGCTTAGTCTCACAGTCATAAGTATAAAGCGAGTAGAGCAGGGGCTAAGCATACAGCCTGGTGCTGATGATGATTGTGGAGGAGATGTTGTTGCCAATCCAAATTGACTGAGATCTGCAGGTGAGGAAATCCAAGGATCCATTTGCACAAGGTAGTTTTGAGGCCTAGGTCCAGGAGCTTATTGATTGGCTTTGTAGGGATGATAGTATTGAAAGCTGAGTTGTAGTCAATGAAGAGTATACTGATGTATAAACCTTCACTGTCCAGATGTTCCAGGGTTGAGCAAAGAGTGAATGAAATGGCATCTGTTGTTTACCTGTTATGATAGTAGGCAAATTGGAGCAGATCCAAGTCACTCTCAGGCGGGAGTTGATATGTTTCATCACCACCCTCTCAAATCACTTTATCACAGTGGATGTATGTGCTACTGGACGATTGTCATTGAGGCACCTGTATAATTGAAGCCTGCTTAAAGCAGGTGGATACCTCAGACTGCTGAAATGACAGGTTAAAGAAATCAATTAATCTAGTATTAGGTAATGAACCGGGTCAGGTTACAGATCTGTCAGTGGGTGAGCATCTGGGGGACATTATCATGGAAAAGGACAGAATCAGAGAGGACAGGAAAATTTTTAATTGGGGAAGGGCAAATTATGAGGCTATAAGGCTAGAACTTGCGGGTGTGAATTGGGATGATGTTTTTGCAGGGAAATGTACTATGGACATGTGGTCGATGTTTAGGGATATCTTGCAGGATGTTAGGGATAAATTTGTCCCAGTGAGAAAGATAAAGAATGGTAGGGTGAAGGAACCATGGGTGACAAGTGAAGTGGAAAATATAGTCAGGTGGAAGAAGGCAGCATACACGAGGTTTAGGAAGCAAGGATTAGATGGGTCTATTGAGGAATATAGGGTAGCAAGAAAGGGGCTGAGAAGAGCAAGAAGGGGGCATGAGAAGGCCTTGGCGAGTAGGGTAAAGGAAAACCCCAAGGCATTCTTCAATTATGCGAAGAACAAAAGGATGACAGGAGTGAAGGTAGGACCGATTAGAGATAAAAGTGCCTGGAGGCTGTGGAAGTGAGCGAGGTCCTCAAATGAATACTTCTCTTTGGTATTCACCACTGAGAGGGAACTTGATGACGGTGAGGACAATATGAGTGAGGTTGATGTTCTGGAGCATGTTAATATTAAGGGAGAGGAGGTGTTGGAGTTGTTAAAATACATTAGGACAGATAAGTCCCCGGGGCCTGATGGAATATTTCCCAGGCTGCTCCACGAGGCAAGGGAAGAGATTGTTGAACCTCTGGCTAGGATCTTTATGTCCTCATTGTCCATGGGAATGGTACCGGAAGATTGAAGGGAGGCGAATGTTGACCCCTTGTTCAAAAAAGGTAGTAGGGATAGTCCAGGTAATTATAGACCAGTGAGCCTTACGTCTGTGGTGGGAAAGCTGTTGGAAAAGATTCTTAGAGATAGGATCTATGGGCATTTAGAGAATCATGGTCTGATCAGGGACAGTCAGCGTGGCTTTGTGAAGGGCAGATTGTGCCTAACAAGCATGATAGAGTTCTTTGAAGAGGTGACCAGGCATATAGATGAGGGTAGTGCAGTGGATGTGATCTACATGGATTTTAGTAAGGCATTTGACAAGGTTCCACATGGTAGGCTTATTCAGAAAGTCAGAAGGCATGGGATCCAGGGAAGTTTGGCCAGGTGGATTCAGAATTGGCTTGCCTGCAGAAGGCAGAGGGTCGTGGTGGAGGGAGTACATTCAGATTGGAGGGTTGTGACTAGTGGTGTCCCACAAGGATCTGTTCTGGGACCTCTACTTTTCATGATTTTTATTAACGACCTAGATGTGGGGGTAGAAGGGTGGGTTGGCAAGTTTGCAGATGACACAAAGTTTGGTGGTGTTGTAGATAGTGTAGAGGATTGTCGAAGATTGCAGAGAGACATTGATAGGATGCAGAAGTGGACTGAGAAGTGGCAGATGGAGTTCAACCCAGAGAAGTGTGAGGTGGTAAACTTTGGAAGGACAAACTCCAAGGCAGAGTACAAAGTAAATGGCAGGATACTTGGTAGTGTAGAGGAGCAGAGGGATCTGGGGGTACATGTCCACAGATCCCTGAAAGTTGCCTCACAGGTAGATAGGGTAGTTAAGAAAGCTTATGGGGTGTTAGCTTTCATAAGTCGAGGGATAGAGTTTAAGAGTCGCGATGTAATGACGCAGCTGTATAAAACTCTAGTTAGGCCACACAAGAGGACATGGCTTTAAGGTAAGGGGAGGGAAGTTCAAGGGGGATATTAGAGGAAGGTTTTTCACTCAGAGAGTGGTTGGTGCGTGGAATGCACTGCCTGAGTCAGTGGTGGAGGCAGATACACTAGTGAAGTTTAAGAGACTACTAGACAGGTATATGGAGGAATTTAAGGTGGGGGGGTTATATGGGAGGCAGGGTTTGAAGGTCGGCACAACATTGTGGGCCGAAGGGCCTGTAATGTGCTGTACTATTCTATGTTCTAACACTCCAACCAGTTGATCAGCACAGGTCTTTAGTATTTAGCCAGATACCCTATCTGAGAGGATGCTTTCTGTGGGTTCACCCTCCTGAAGAATGTTCTCACGTTAGCCTCAGAGACTAAAATCATAGGATTGTCGAGAGCATTGGTAATCTTCTCATCACATTTCATGAGTTAACAGATCTTCTTGGATGGTAGCCACACTAAGGCTGTAGGATGTTCATTTATTGCAAATTTCACCATCCCTCTAGGAGGACCTAATTTGGTGGTGGCACCACATACAGAATTATTTTTACACACCAATAAAGCAAAATCCAATTCTGGCCATTAAAATGTTATCTGATTCAAATATTCATGTATACTCATAAACATCAATTAATTTAATATGGACTAGAAATTGTGGGGAGGAGAGTGGTAGGGTAAATGAATGTACACTTAGTGGCCACTTTATTAGGTACATCTTTTCAACTGCTCGTTAATGCAGTTAACTAATCAGCCAATCATGTGGCAGCAACTCAGTGAATGAAAGCATGCAGAAAACCACACCGTGATCCACTCCTGTAGATAATAAAGTGACCACTGAGTGTGAATTGTTTTGAAAAGCAACTGAACCTCTTGTCCAAGATTCTATGCATTTGAGTAGCTGCCACATGATCGGCTAATTAGATATTTGTTTTCACGAGCAGGTTACAAGTGTGCCTAATAAAGTGGCCACTGAGTGTACACCGTAGACCAAATGACAGCAGAGGGCTTCAACATGATACATCTTTGCATGTCTACAGATAGTTTTGAGGAATGGAGATCAAAGCTAAGTGGTACTGATGCCAAATGTAGAACCACCCCCCCCCCCACTCACCACACCTGCATTCCTACAGTCAATTCTCCCTCCTCCCTATTACAAGTAATTTTTTTTTCATAATCAGCCAGTCCAGTTCACACTGGAAAATAAGTCTATTCATTGCAAGGTAATGACTAAGTTAAATGACCAATCCTTCAGGAGGGTTAGAACTGAAACTAGATTTTAAATATCTGCAAAGCCCAAATAAAAGCAGTTACATTTTTTATAGCTCTTGTTAAAATTAGCATTGCATTATTAATGTAGTTTGAAAGAGGCCAGAAAAAAAGATTTGTTGCATTCTGGGAGACTTGATTTCTTCTGTTAATGAGAAGCAACATCCCTGACTTGCTAACCGATCCAGACCTCACTGATATAGACTTGGGCTGTTTATTAATAATGAATTTGAATGTTCACATGTGGAATGTTATCAGCCTCTGCACAATTCAACCAATAGTTAGCCCTGATGGGGGTAGCTGGGTTCCTCATTAGCAGAACATATTTAATCCAGAAGTTTCTTATCAAATGTCACACCTGCATCTCTAAATGGCTTTTTCACATTCAGTTGCAAGTATTTCTGAGATGAGGCTCCAAGGTGCTTTACGGAGATTAAGAACGAGAGAGTGCAAGCCTATTTTATCATTTAGCAAGTCTGGAAAGAATCCAAGGAGTTTTTTTGTTTTGTTGTTGTAATTAAAAAGCCTTTTAGGCAACAGCGTATGCATTGAAATATGAATATTCAGTGGAAGAGTATAAACTGGAATGCTGCCCCTTTGGATCTGAAGACCCCCTTACTCCACTGAAAAGCACATGCTGATAGATCAAAATAGAGTACATATTTAAAAATAAAGAATTATTACAGAGAAATTATGTCCTTAGTTGTACACAAAAAATATCCATTTAAATCAGTGTAAATTTACACGAGGTTCCCAATGAATGCATGGTATTTTTTCCCCAAATAATTGTTTTGATTGTCTTTGTAATAAATGTATTTAATCAATTTTCATGCAATATTCTAATATGAGAAACTATTAAAATATACAGTATAAGGTCGAAAGGATTAACACTGTCATGAAGAGAAAGCTACCAACACTCTTGTGTTTAGGTTTGTTTTCTGATAGACATTTTGCTTCCAACTAGAATGTGGAGGCTAAGAGTAACAGGTACAGCACCACTGAGTAGTGGGGCGAAAGGGAAATGAGGCATAATGGTCACTCATCATTACATTGCAATATGATAATTAATTTCATTTGAATCGGATCACAGATCTGCTCAGGCAATAAAAGGGATGGAACGTGGTATTAAACATTCTCCTCTGCTTCCTGGGATGATGGAAGTTGGTTCCCATGTAGAAAAATATCAAAATGATAACTCAAGGTTGCAGTAAAGGCTAACTTGGCTGCAGCAGTGAAGATGGGACAGGATAGTTGCCTGTTGGCAGCAGGTAAAAGATTATGAATTTAGATAGGAGGATGAAAGAAAAATAGTATGTATGGGCTCTGAACAAAGATTTAAATGGTGCAGCACATGGCTTACAATGATAGTTTGGGTGCTTATGATGCTCATTGTTCAAGTACATCAAAACTTGGGGATGACCACCATAGGAAAATAGTGTGTATTTTTCAACCCAGCTAGTGCACCGATTGTTATAATTGGAAGGCGCAACATGCAGAATTACTAGACATTTAATTTTGTTACCTCCCTTAGTGTCAGTGTGAAAGGTCTCTGATATCTCACAAATCAGGACCAGATTAATAGCTTCTGTATACTTAGTAGGACCAAATTGTCCTGATCTTTTGGGGGATCATGCAGGTCTTTGTCTGGAAGGATCAACAAAAGGAGGAGTAAAGTCTGTAAGCTAGCTCCAACTCAACTACTAAATAGTGGAGTAAGGAAAGAGAGCCTAAGTTTAAAAACTAGCAGAATGCCATCCGATACAGGGATATGCAACAGAATCTATGAAGCACGCCTGCACCCCACAACCACCCCATCTTGTCTGATGCTGACAATAATATCAGGTGGCTGCACAAAAAAGCAATCAAGGCTGCAGTCATTCCCAAAATTAGCAGAATGTTGGTACTAGACACGAAAATATTGTAAACTTTGCTGTAGTAGGTGAGAGCAGACTCTGATTCAAGCATGAACCGTGAAAACCCATAGTTTTGGTGTTGATGTCTATTTGAAAGAATGGTCCATTTTATTGAGTGCACCCCCATTAATGGCACAATGCCATAATGTAATGCAGAGATGAATAGAGTAATCCTTGTAATTTAGGAACTGTTTTTCCCAAAAGTAAATTCTCTTTGTTTATTCAAATATGCAAATTATCTTCAGTTAACTGTAGCAATCCTTTTCAAAGATCTACATGTCACTGTCAGGTCAACCTCATGAATTCCAAATGAACAACCCTTTGATCTCTATACACCAGATATGGTCTCCTCAGTAAATATATTACTGCCATAGTATGCAAATAATTTTAAGGGGGGGGGGGATTGGTCACTGGCTTTAAAACCAGGTGAATGGTGAATACAATGGTGAAGTCACAATTTTATGAAAGCTCCTCTGAATATTTGGAACTTCTTGTGGGAACTTATGAGTTTACAATCCGATACAGGGCCTGGCATAATCTACCATCAACAATGGAATTAAGCAAATCATATAATTAAGTCAAGCTCTGTCCTCAATGTTTGCCTTGGTCATATGAAAAGGGACACAACTAATTCATTTTATTATGACTCATGTCAAACTTAGGATTTGTTTATTATGTTTAAGAAAGTGAATTCCCCCTTCATGGAAGTAGTTACATTTTCTGACTACATGCTCCTGGCATATTCCAGGAGTAGAAATTCGCATTTACAGCTAAATCTTTCCTCACCTTTATGTGCAAGTTGTATTGAGGCAAGATTGGAATTGCCAGGGAAATCAGTGGCTTTCTTTATCAGGCAGTCTTTGGCATGTAAATTTCTGTCCATTAACACCTGGTGTCCACTATGAAGAGCAGATCAGAGGTGGTTGATTCCGGGGTGTGAAATATAACAGCTGACTCATAGATCATGAACATATTTTTATGTTCACCAGTTTAACATCTTTTTTTGTAGTCTTCCCTCATTCTTCGTCCTGAAGCTGTGATATAGTTCTAGAATCACACTTTATGTTTGGTATATCTACTGTTATTCTTAGAAAGGCTTTTACAAGTTCATTTATGGAAACGTAATGAACAACCATAACCAGGACATCACCTGACCTTTGTGCAGCATCAGGATAGGGATACCAAATGGCTACTGTGTTTGGAATCTTGGCAGATTTTTCTTTTACTAGATGAGGAGAAAATGCCAAGTGGTCAGTGTCTCAGTGTATTGATGATTACTTGTGACGGGACCTTGATCCTTCTTTGCAAGTTACTGGATGTCACATGCTATTAGACAGGAAGATTTGTTAACTCTTTCCTATTTTCTAGGCCATCGTAAAGGTCAGTCACAAACTCAGCTTTTCCTGAGGTTGGTAGGTTGGTGAAGTCAACAGAATCAATATTATAACAGAGCAACACATGCAAAGTGCTGGAGGAACTCAGTAGGTCAGACAGTACCCATGAAAATGAATAAACAATCAATGTTTTGGGCCGAGACCCTTCCTTATGACGGCCCAGGAATTGACTACTTATTAATCTTCAAAGATGCTGTCTGACATACTAAGTTCCTCCAGCATTTTGTGTGTGTTGCTCTGGATTTCCAGCATTGGCAGAATCACTTGTTTTTAATATTATAACAGGCATAGTAGGTTTTAAAGGAGGTGAAACTGAGCTAGAAATCAGGCAAGGTTCAGGGAAGGCACTCCAGTGCTTGCAGCTAAGGCCACCAATAGCATCATAAGAAAAATTGTAGATGCGGAAGAAATCAGAACCAGAGAAATCCATAAACCATTAGGCTAGAAACTTAAAGAAAGAGTGAGGATGAGACAATGGAATAACTGAAAACAAGGCGAATAATACCAAGATCCAAAATGTAGTTACACCAGGAGAAAATAGTAGATAGGTTAGCTCAGATTGATGATGAGTTGGACCTGCTGCAGGTTATGATTCTGCATGAGATACTTGGAAGAACCGAAGGATCGATGATTTAGGATGGCCACATTCAATCAGGTGTGTACCAGACACAAAGTATTACATAAAAAATAAGCAATTGACATAACTCATAAGAAAATATTTTTCAGTGAATATCCACTGCTGGAAATCTATTACAAAACAGAAAATGCCTGAAAGATCTGTGTGAGAAGACTCTTCATTTCAACCAACAGTCTTTGACCTGAAACAGTACCTCAATTTCTCTTTCTAGTGAGTTCCTCACAATATTTTAAGTGTCTCTTCCAATGAAGAGTTGCTATAGACTGAGTGACAGGTTCAGGGATGGCTAAATAGTATTGAAGAGTACACATGCAAAATTAATTCTTCCAACATTTAATTGTTTCCAAAGTGATACCAAATCCAGTCAAATTAAAGTACATAGAATCTCGTGAAAGAGTGAAATAATTCTTTTGGCTTTGCTACATCCTACAAATAGTTCAATCAATCAGTTAATTTGAGTGCATGGTTTGTGGAAAAAGACTATTGGCAATTAAAAGAAACCTGAGACACAGCAACACAGCAGTAGGTGCTACTAAAACACGGCTCTTTGACACATGTTTGCTCCTGGCTTCAGAAACCATCAGTGTGGAACTTGCACCTTCTCACCACAATGGCATGGCATGCTTTCAGCACTCTAGTTTCCACAGACATGCTGGTAGGTAAAATGGCTTCTGCAAACTACCACTCAGTCTAGGTTGATAGCAAAACAAATTGAAAGAGAAATTGGTGAGCATGTGGCGACCCACTTTCTGCGCAGGCGAACCGGCTCACAAATAGCCAGCGCACGGGGGGAGACTTTGGTAATGCATCTCTGATGTCATTTCTGCCTGGAGAGGGTGGGCACTAGGGATTAAATGCCAGCGCCGCGAAGTTTGAATAAACTAGTCTCGAAACGACTTACCGACTGCGTGTCGTTATTTCAGCGCTGTGTGTAGCACATCGCTATATTACTGACCCCAACGGTCCAAATGGGATTTGGACCAAAGATGACCGACTCTTCATCTGTTCACGCAGTTTCGCTAAAACTGGCGACTTTCTGGATGCTGTGACCACGCGTGTGGTTTAGCCAAGCAGAAGCCCAGTTCCAGATTTGGCAGATATCTTCTGATTCCACGCGTTACTATCACGTGGTGAACGCCCTTGACCAGGAGACGGCTGCCCAGGTTGCGGATTTCATACAGTCGCCCCCGGAAGAAGGCAAATATGAAGCATTCAAAGCGCTGGTCATTGGGACCTTGGGACTCTCGGCGTGAGCGAGGTGTCTGCCTGCTTCACCTGGACGGTTTGGGAGGCAGACTGCCGTCAGCATTGATGAACGAGATGCTGGCCCTGGCTGACGGACATAAGCCCTGCCTCATGTTCGAGCAAGCGTTCCTAGAGCAACTGCCCGAGGACATACATCCGCTGCTGGCCGACGCAGATCTCAGCGACCCCTGGAAGGTGGCGGCCCGGGCAGACGTGCTGTGGAAAGTCAAGAGGGAGAGCATGGCATCCGTCGGTCAGATTACCAGGCCACGCGCCCAACAGCAGACCAGACCAGGCCCGGCAGTGGGGCGCACACAACACAGAGGCAGGAGTGAGGAGGCCAGTGAACAGTGGTGTTTCTACCACCAACGGTGGGGCACAGAAGCCCGCCGTTGTCGCCCGCCCTGCAAGGGCCAGCTGCCGCTAATCACTATGGCGGCTGGCCACCAGGACAGCCTCTTGTACGTCTGGGACAAACAGTTGGGACGCCGCTTCTTGGTCGTCACCGGAGCGGAAATCAGCGTCTTGCCCCCGACGGGGTACGACACCCGCAACAGGAAGCCAGGACCCATCCTGAGGGCCGCAAACGGCAGCACGATACGGACCTACGGCACCCTCAGAGGGCAGCTGCAGTTTGGCGCCAGCCGGTTCACGTCGGACTTCACACTGGCCGCTGTGGCCCAACCACTCCTGGGGGTGGACTTCTTGTGAGCTCACAACCTGCTGGTCGACTTGCAAGGGAAAAGACTGGTACATTCCGAGACTTCCCAGACATTCACCCTGGGTGAAGCCAAGTTGCTGGCCCCACACCTGGACTGCATCACGCTGTCGGACAACGAATCCACCAGAATCCTGGCGGACTTTCCATCAATTCTGGCACCGCAGTTCACGGCAGCCATGCCCAGACACGGGGTTCAGCACCACATCCTGACCAAGGGACCACCCCTCCATGCGCGTGCACGAAGGCTCCCCCTGGAAAAGCTCCGCCTGGTGAAGGACGAGTTCAAGAGGATGGAGGAATTGGGGATCGTACGGAGGTCCGACAGCCCATGGGCCTCCCCCCTGCACATGGTGCCCAAAGCAGCTGGGGGTTGGAGACCATGTGGCGACTACCGCAGACTGAATGAGGCTACAACTCCAGACTGCTACCCCGTGCCGCACATACAGGACTTTGCAGCAAACCTGCACGGGGCAAGAATATTTTCCAAAGTAGACCTCGTCCGGGGATACCATCAAATCCCAGTGCACCCTGAAGACATCCCCAAAACAGTACTCATCACCCCGTTCGGCCTGTTCGAGTTCCTCTGACTGCCGTTCACCCTGAAGAATGCCGCACAGACGTTCCAGCAGCTAATGGATGCGGTGGGACGCAACCTGGACTTTGCGTTCATCTATTTGGACGACATCCTTATAGCCAGCAGTAGTCGCCAGGAGCATCTGTCCCACCTCCACCAGCTCTACTCCCGCCTGAGTGATTTCGACCTCACGATCAACCCGGCCAAATGCCAGTTCGGTCTCGATACCATTGACTTCCTGGGCCACAGGATTACCAAGGACGAGGCAACACCTCTGCCCGCCAAGGGAGACGCAATTCGCCACTTTGCCCGGCCCAACACGGTCAAAGGCCTACAGGAGTTCGTTGGTATGGTGAACTTCTACCACCGTTTCCTCCCCTCAGCAGTCCGTATCATGCGTCCTTTGTACATCCTGATGTCGGGTAAAGGCAAGGACATTACTTGGGACGAGGAGGCTGCGGCCGCTTTCATTAAAGCCAAGGAAGCCTTGGCAGATGCCACGATGCTGGTGCACCCGAGAACAGACGTTACGACCGCCCTCACGGTGGACGCATCCGACACAGCAGTCGGTGGGGTGCTGAAGCAGCTCATCGAGGGGCACTGCCAATTCTTGGCGTTCTTCAGCAAGCACCTACGACCACCTGAACTCAAGTACACTGCTTTCGACCGTGAACTGTTGGCACTGTATTTGGCAATCCGGCATTTCAGGTACTTCTTAGAAGGAAGGTACTTCACTGCGTTCATGGACCACAAACGGTTGACCTTCGCATTCACGAAGGTGTCCAATCCCTGGTCAGCAACGACATCTGTGCTACATCTCCAAGTACACGACGGACATCCAGCATGTCTCGGGAAAGGACAAAGTCGTGGCGGACGCACCCTCCAGATCAGCTGTCCAGGCCCTGTCCCTGGGGGTGGACTATGCAGCACTGGCGGAGGCACAGCAGGCAGACGACGAGATGCCCAGCTACAGGACAGCAGTCTCGGGTTTGCAGCTGCAGGACTTTCTCGTAGGCCCAGGTGAGAGGACCCTCCTGTGCGACGTGGCTACCGGCCAACCTCATTCCATCGTCCCGGCAGCCTGGAGGCGGCGAGTTTTCGACTCCATACACGGTTTGGCGCACCGATCTATCAGGACAACTGTCCGGCTGGTCTCCAGCAAGTTTGCGTGGCACGGACTGCAAGCAGGTCAGTGAATGGGCCAGAACGTGCGCGCAGTGCCAAACAACCAAGTTGCAGCGGCACACTAAAGCCCCGCCGCAGCAGTTCGAACCCACTCACCGGAGGTTCGACCAATTCATGTGGATATCGTGGGCCCCCTACCAGTGTCCCGAGGAGCGCAGTACCTCCTAACTATGGTAGACCGGTTCACAAGGTGGCCAGAGGCGGTCCCGCTGTCCGACACATCTGCCGGTTCCTGCGCCCAAGCACTGATTGCAACCTGGGTAGCACGCTTCAGGTTATCGGCTCACATTACCTCCGACAGAGGCGCCCAGTTCACCTCCAGCCTGTGGTCGGCTGTGGCCAGCCTGTTGGGAACGCAGCTACACCACACTACAGCCTACCACCCACAGTCGAACGAACTAGTGGAATGCTTCCACCGTCACTTGAAGTCGGCTCTCATGGCCCGCCTGAGAGGACCTAACTGGGTGGACGAGCTTCCATGGGTCCTGCTTGGAATTCACACAGCGCCCAAAGAGGATCTGCACGCCTCATCGGCCAAGTTGGTGTACGGCGCACCCTTGGCCGTCCCGGGAGAGTTCATACCAGCCCCAAGGGGGCAAGAGGAACAACTCGCAGCAGTCCTGGACAGACTACGTGAAAGGCTCGGCAACCTGGCCCCCGTACCAACTTCACAGCACGGACGGACCCCGACCCATGTACCCAAAGACATGCAGGACTGTAAGTTTGAGTTTGTACGAAGGGGCGGACACTGGGCACCGCTACAGCGGCCGTACGAGGGGCCGTTCAAGGTGATCAACAACAACAGGTCCACGTACGTTCTGGACATTGGGGGGAAAGAGGAGGTTTTCACCGTGAACCGACTCAAACCAGCCCATGTGGACTTGGCGCAGCCGGTCGCGGTTCAGGCACCGTGGCGCAGAGGCAGACCTCCCAAACAGAGGCTGATCCAGAGTGTGGACATTGGGGGGGTGTATCGCCGGTTCTGGTAGGGGGGGGTTATGTGGCGACCCACTTTATGCGCAGGCGAACCGGCTCACAAATAGCCAGCGCGCGGGGGGAGACTTTGGTAATACACCTCTGATGTCATTTCCGCCCAGAGAGGGTGGGCGCTAGGGAGTAAATGCCAGCGCCGCGAAGTTTTAATAAACTAGTCTTGAAACAACTTACCGACTGCGTGTCGTTATTTCAGCGCTGTGTGTAGCACATCGCTACAAGCATATGGAAAAGAGAAGTTGCATAGAAATAAGGGTAGAGGAATGGAATTTATGGGATTGTTCCACCGGCAGCTAGCATGTACCTGACAGGTTAAATGGCCTCACTCAGTGTTTTAAAAGAACAAGATGTAAACATAATATAAAACAGAAAAGGACTTTTGAAACATCAATATGTTGCCGACCTGCTAAGTAAGAACTAACACAACACACCCAAAATACTGGAGAACTCAGCAGGTCAGGCAGCATCTACAGAAATGATTAAACAGTTTATGTTTTGGTCTGAGACCCTTCTTCAGGACTAAGAAGGAAGGGGGAAGATACCAGAATAAAAAGGTGGGGGGGGAGAGGGGAAAGAGTCTAGGTGAAGCCAGGTGGATGGGAAATTGAGGGCTGGAGAAGAAAGAATCTGATAGGAGAGGAGAGTGGAAATAGAGGGGGGTGGGGTGGAACTTGTTTACCAGAACAAGAAATCAATGTTCATGCCATCAGGTTGGAGGGTACCCAGACGGAATATAACATCACCTGAGGGTGATAAGGCCATGAATCAACACGTCAGAATGGGAATGGGAACTGGAATTAAAATGTTCGGCCACTGGGAAGTCCCACTTGTGCCCTTAAAATAGGGGAAGTTCCAAAGATACTTATGTTGGAGAGAGACACATTTCTCTAGATAAAAAAAAAATTGACAATGCATTTATAAAATATCTTCCCAGATATTGCATTAAAAAATCATGTGGCAATAATTATTTTACGACCAGAATATTTTCAGCCTCATTGGATATCAAGTGCTCACTCTCCAAAAGACTGCAGATTGGAAGAGGCAAGTCTTTGTAAAGTTGATGCCCATCAGTTGTAATCTAACTGAAAAAATGATAAACACCATTCAAAACCATAAAGGGAGAACAGAAATTACCGTTCTGTTTTAATGATATCATGGGCACTTAAACGCTTGTATGGCCTTTGCAAGGAGTTGTTCAAGAAAATTCAAACCTTTTTAAAAATTCAAGAACAAAAATGTTACCTACAAAAACTGTATTGTCAGGTCTTGCTCCCCTAGACCCTGTGCCTGGAATTGCAGCTCATAGACTCCCACTTCTACAGTCTAGATGCAGTAGGTGCTGGCCTGTAGTATCCATTAGTCCAGAGGAAACGTCTGAAGGACACCGGGGCCTCTGACAGTGAGAAGCAGTGACCCTGACAACCACTGAGATGGTGATGGGTCAGCAACCTGAGAGAGGGAGCTCTGATACATGGAAAAGCTGCAATTTGTCTCAAACACTCAGATAGTCCAAAATTGATGCAGGAAATTTATAAAAGGAATCAAAAATAAAAATACGTCCACTAACATACCTAAAATTGCATTCAAATTATAACTATTAAAGTACAGCAAATAATACTCCTTGCTTCCAATTTCTTCACTTTACAATCCGTTTAAATGTATAGAGTCTTGGATCTTGTGCAGGATGTGAGGATAAAGCTGAGGAGCCCTATAAACAAAAGAGATTCTGTAGATGCTGGAAATCCCAAGTAACACAGACACAAAATGCTGGAGGAACTCAGGCGGTCGGGCAGCGTCTATGGAGAGGAATAAAGAGTTGACGTGTTGGTAAGATTGGCCTCCGTGCTAAACTTCATTAAGATTGACTTTCTTGGCCTTCCATACCTGTTATTCCAGGAATTATGCAGTTTCTGTTGAAACCACCATTATAAGCCAGAAAAAAAATTGTATTTATATTTGCCGTAGATTTCAGGGAAGAGAACAGCAATATCCTGAAGTACATCAACATTATGAAGGATGAAGTATTGGAAATCATGAAGCCTAAAAAGATGAATTGATGCTCAATGCCTGACCAAGTACAAACCTGGACATTGTGGGAAGCAAGCGCCCTGGCAGAGAGTTTTGTATCGTCGTTAGCCACAGGGGAGGTAGCAAGACTGGAACTTGATTAATGTTGTGATGGACCTCTATTGCTTCTACCATTTAGAAACTATTCAACCTTCTTCAGTTGAAAGTGGATTTGACTGCAATGTATATAATCTTTCAGCTCCATTATTTACCATTTATAAATAGCTGCATCAAGCCAATTTTATCAGTAACACTTTATCCAACTCTTGGTCTCTTCTTGCAGAATAATCTCCTTCATAATTAATATCATATAATTTGTTCTGACTATTTCAGAAAATTTCAGAATATTGTTTACATAATAAGACAACTGACATGTGGATTGTTTCTATTAAATGGAAAATTGAGCCAAGCATCAGGACCTTTTGCCATCTTATATCAGAGGTTATCAATAATAAATAAGTAAAATTAAGGATGCTCTGGGCCATTATCTTTCTGAGAATTTGAAATATGTTTATAAAATGTCGCAATCCAGTCAAATGCTTTCTGTAGCTATGATTGAATCTCTGTGAGTTTATGTCAAGGCATTGTTAAAGAAATCATCCAAAGACATTTCAGTATTCAAATAAGATTGGACTGAATAATCTGTAATACAAATAGGTTTGAAACAGTGGTAGTAGTTTTGTTTATTCCGTAACCCTTTCAATGTAATGTACTGTTCGTTTCTTTTGTTAAACAGTATATGCTTATCAGTTTGGAACTGTCACCTTTGGAATTTAGCTGCCTGTAGCTCATTTCACATGTTTAAATCTTAACAGGACTATTGCACATCTGGACAAATTTAGCTCTGAAGTCACTTGGCCCTTTCTGTTTTTAAATCATGCCTATGTTACAAGTCCTTACTAAGCAGAACAAAATTACTGGATAAGTTTCTTCAGCAACTCTTACAGAGATGACAAGACTTCAATCTGAATGGCAATGCATTTATCATGCAGACACAGCTTACCACATGACCTCTGGTAGCTAGGTCAAAAACCAGCCATTTTAGCAATTCAGGTGTTTCCCTTGCATGATCACAGCACGTATTTCCTGATAGAGAGATATTCTTTCCACATTTAAGCCTAATGTATCTGTGGAATACATGCCTCTCAACCACCTTCCATTAGGTAGCACTTTGCCATGGGTCATGTTTCAAGTTAGAATGATAAAGTAACTTTTACATTTGATCAGATAAATATTTCCCCCATTCAACTGATGCAAGCATTCATTTCCAATCAAATGAAAAACTGGCTGTTGGTTGAATTGTTCTAAAATTATTTGTGAATATTTTTGTGGCTGGAAGCTTAAGACGCCAGGAAGCTTTACATTCCAAGCTAGGATTTCTCCCTTAAAATGCAACTGTTAATTACAGTTTTGATTTCTTATTTTACTGTTACATTTCATCATGTTATTCAATATTGATTTTTGAGAATATAAAAAATGTATTAACACCATTCAATTAAATAGCTTTCATTTTAAAAATAAACAATTTCTGTGAAGATGGTCCATTGTAAATACTTGAAAATATATTTATGACAAAATCACAATTTCACCCCCTACTTTTATCCCTATAAACTCTGGCCTAATTGTATCATATTCACACCTTTCAAGTGCCTCTGTAGAACATGGAGAAAATCAGTTGCTTCACTATGCTGGATGCGCAACGAGAGCGTCAAGGGCCAATTCCTACACCATACTCAATTAACTCAATCAGCCCTTTGCAAAAAGAATTCATTGGACTTGTTCCAAAGCAATTTTTTTTTCGAAGCAAGTGAAAACAATGGAGGCTGATTATTGAAGAAGTATCCTCATTGATCAGACAACGCCATGACAGGCCTCTCATCTATTTTCCTTCTTAAGCATTTAATATCTGCCACTGCTATTCCAGAAAGACTTTTGGAATGATTGCTTAAAATTCTATCTTTTTCAGCTAGATATAAACTAAACACTCGTAATACTGAAAACAAAATGAAGGCATATTAAAATAAATCAGCCATGATCGAATGGTGGAAGAGACTCGATGGACAGGAATTCTGCTTCACTGTCTGAAAATGAAACACAGAAAGTACAGAATGATAACAAAAAACACAAGTATGTTATTGTCAATGTAAGTTAACTAGCAAGATGAAAGGAATAATTTTACAATCCCTCAAAGAGAGTGCAGGTCAGAGATACTGCTGCTGCACTGCCTTGCCAGTTACTTTGCATATGATCCCCTTTGTTCTAGCTTTTACCACGGAAGCTGGATTGTTAACAACTCCAGAAATTACATCTTTGATAAAACAATGGTAATACAAGCTCATTAATAATCTTGTAAATCAACTTTGTGCTTTCTCTTCCGTCCCAATGCAGCAACTTGACTTTACTGTGTCCAATGTCGTAAGCAATCCTTTGGAGTATTGGAAACAGTAAAATCTATTTACCGTAGATTCCGGATTATAAGCCGCTACTTTTTTCCCACGCTTTGAACAGCTTTGAACACTGCGGCCTTTACTACGGTGCGGCTAATGCATGGTTTTTTTTCATGCCACCAAAAACATTTTGCCTCGTAACAGTAGACCAATAAAATTGATGAGTAGTTCACAGAGGTCCAATGAAATTGTACGATAAATCAAGCGCACTTTCACAATTAAGTTATTGTAAATCAGTCATTTGTACTCACCCTCATCAACATGGAAAACACTCGAAGAAAAGCATTGTGCTGCCTTTATGGCAGTTATTTAGTTTATAATATTTTCGCTTAGTAATTCATTTGTTAGAATTTTCTAGTTAAAGTTAGAAGTGTTTTAACTATATTTGTTTTCTGTACTACATCTCGGGATGCTATGACGTCACATCTGGTTTCGCCGCGTCTTGTGGGGAAAATACCGGTTTGCGATAAACGGAAAGGAGGGGGCGAGCGCATTAGACCCGCGCGAGAACGCTGCTTTTAAGTTAAAGGCGATCAATAACTTTTCCTGGTAGGCTGCAGTATATATTTTTTTACCAGTCGTTAGGAGATATTGGAATGTTGTTCGTGCACTGTTCAGTAAAAAAGTACACGCAACGTAATTTGTGTGTTACCGATACGTATGTATATTTAAAAGTAGCCGTGTTACAGGCACGGTTCGAAAAAAAGCATTTGCAATATGTATTTGTTTATGTTACCATACGGATTTAATTAAAAGTTAAAAAATCCTCACGTGTAATATCTTTCTGTGTAAATATCTCATATTACAACGTGGGACACCTGCGGCTTAAAATCCAGTGCGGCTTGTACAAGTACAAAATTGATTTTCTTTCTAAAATTAGAGCCTGCGGCTTTTAATCAGGTGCGCTCTGTAGTCCGGAATCTACGGTAAATCAATTTGAACACACACACCAAAAGTTCTGAAGGGGTGTTACGTACATTAAAGTGCCTAAATCAAAGACTAAGGAATATTTTTACATTTGAGGTCACAGAAGTAAATAATTTGGCTTATTTTATTACACTTGTTTAAAACTTCCTACAGCCATTTTATAAAATACTAAATGTAATGTGTGATTGTAAATTCAATTGCACAATATTTTTTTCTTAGCATTATACAACTCAAAATCTTTTTTGTCTTTCTGGAGTGAAACACAATAATAACTACTTTCATTTCACTTGGGAAGTTCAGCCATGCATTTCTTGTCATGAGTCAGCCTGGTAACCTGAACAGGATTCTGTGTCAGGAGCACAGGACTCTTCTTCAAGCACTGGAGGGCAATTTATATCACATTCGCCAACAAGCACCAAGCCCAAAGCAGCGATTGACACATGGAATTATGACATTAGTGAAACTCTGTTAATGTTCCGTTGTTTAAGACGTGATAGAGGCAGAGGGATGAAGGGTTGGGGGGGGGGGGGGGTTGCATTGCTAGTCAGGGAAAATGTTACAGCAGTGCTCAGGCAGGAAAGATTAGAGGGCTTGTCTACTGAGGCCATATGGGTGGAGCTGAGAAACAGGAAAGGTATGACCACATTAATGGAGTTGTATTATAGACCACCCAATAGTCAGCGAGAATTGTTGGTGCAAAGCTGCAGAGAGATAGCAGATAATTGCAGGAAACATAAAGATGTGATAGTAGGGGATTTTAATTTTCCACATATTGATTGGGACTCCCATACTGTTAAAAGTCTAGTAGGGTCAGAGTTTATAAAATGTGTTAGGGAAAGTTTTCTAAATCAATATATAGAGGTATCAACTAGAGAGGATGCAATATTAGATCTCCAATTAGGAAATGAGTTAGGACAAGTGATGGAAGTGTATGTAGGGGAACACTTTGGGTCTAGTGATCATAATGCCATTAGTTTCAACTTGGTCATGGATAAAGATAGATCTGGTCCTTGAGTTGAGGTACTAAACTGGAAAAATGCCAAATTTGAGGAAATGAGAAAGGATCTAAAAAGCGTGGATTGGGACAGGTTGTTCTTTGGCAAGGATGTGGTTGGTAAGTGGGAGGCCTTCAAAGGAGAAATTCTGAGAGTGCAGAGTTTGTATGTTCCTGTCAGGATTAAAGGCAAAGTGAATAAGAATAAGGAACCTTGGTGCTTGAGGGATATTGGAACTCTGATAAAGAAGAAGAGAGATTTATGACAGGTATAGGCAACAAGGGGCAAATAAGGTTCTTGAGGAGTATAAAAAGTGCAAGAAAATACTTAAGAAAGAGATCAGGAGGGCTAAAAGAAGACATGAGGTTGCTTTGGCAGGGTGAAGGATAATCCTAAGAGCTTCTACAGGTATGTTAAGAGCAAAAGGATAGTAAGGGATAAAATTGGTCTTCTTGAAGATCAGAGTGGTCGGCTATGTATGGAACCAAAAGAAATGGGGGAGATCTTAAAATGGGTTTTTTGCATCTGTATTTAATAAGGAAACTGACAAGGAGTCTATGGAAATAAGGCAAACAAGTAGTGAGGTCATGGAACCTATACAGATTAAACAGGAGGAGGTGCTTGCTATCTTGAGGCAAATCAGAGTAGATAAATCTCCAGGACCTGACAGGGTATTCCCTCGGACCTTGAAGGAGACTAGTGTTGAAATTGCAGGGGCCCTGGCAGATATATTTAAAATGTCGGTATCTACGGGTGAGATGCCGGAGAAGTGGAGGATAGCTCATGCTGTTCCATTGTTTAAAAAAGGCTCTAAAAGTAATCCAGGAAATTATAGGCCGGTAAGTTTGATGTCAGTAGTAGGTAAATTATTGGAAAGAGTACTAAGAGATAGGATCTACAAGTATTTGGATGGACAGGGACTTATTAGGGAGAGTCAACATGGCTTTGTACGTGGTAGGTCATGTTTAACCAATCTATTAAGAGTTTTTCGAGGAGGTTACCAATAAAGTGGATGAAGGGAAGGTAGTGGATGTTGTCTACATGGACTTCAGTAAGGCCTTTGACAAGGTCCTGCATGGGAGGTTAGTTAGGAAGATTCAGTCGCTAGGTATACATGGTGAGGTAGTAAATTGGATTAGACATTGGCTCAATGGGAGAAGCCAGAGAGTGGTAGTGGAGGATTGCTTCTCTGAGTGGAGGCCTGTGACTAGTGGTGTGCCACAGGGATCAGTGCTGGGTCCATTGTTATTTGTCATCTATATAAATGATCTGGATGATAATGTGGTAAACTGGATCAGCAAATTTGCTAATGATACAAAGATTGGAGGTGTAGTGGACATGAGGAATGTATTCAAAGCTTGCAGAGGGATTTTGACCCCCTGGAAAATGGGCTGACAAATGGCTGATGGAGTTTAATGCAGACAAGTATGAGGTATTGCACTTTGGAAGGACAAACCAAAGTAGAACATACAAGGTAAATGGTAGGACACTGAGGAGTGCAGTAGAACAGAGGGATCTGGGAATACAGATACATAATTCCCTAAAAGTGGCGTCACAGGTAGATAGGGTCGTGAAAAGAGCTTCTGGTAGATCGGCCTTTATAAATCAAAGTATTGAGTATAAGAGCAAACATGAGGAAATGCAGATGCTGGATATTCAAACAACACACACAAAATGTTGGTGGAACACAGCAGGCCAGGCAGCATCTATAGTGAGAAGCACTGTCAACGTTTTGGGCCGAGACAAAGGGTCTCGGCCCAAAACGTTGACAGTGCTTCTCCCTATAGATGCTGCCTGGCCTGCTGTGTTCCACCAGCATTTTGTGTGTGTTATTGAGTATAAGAGTTGGAATGTTACGGTGAGGTTGTATGAGACATTGGTGAGGCCGAATTTGGAGTATTGTGTGTGGTCTTTGTCACCTAATTACAGGAAGGATATTAATAAGGTTGAAAGAGTTCAGAGAAGGTTTACAAGGATGTTGCCAGGACTTGAGAAACTGAGTAACAGAGTAAGGTTGAATAAGTTAGGACTTTATTCCCTGGAGTGTAGAAGAATGAGGGGAGATTTGATAGATGTGTATAGAATTATGATGGGTATAGATAGAGTGAATGCAAGCAGGCTTTTTCCACTGAGGCTAGGGGAGAAAAAAACCAGAGGACATGGGTAAGGGTGAAGGGGGAAAAGTTTAAAGGGAACATTTGGGGGAGCTTCTTCACACAGAGTGGTGGGAGTGTGGAATGAGCTGCCAGTTGAATTGGTGAATGCAGGCTCACTTTTGACATTTAAAAACTTGGACAGGTATATGGATGAGAGGGGTTTGGAGGGATATGGCCCAGGTGCAGGTCAGTGGAACTATGGTTCAGCACAGCCAAGAAGGGCCAAAAGGCCTGTTTCTGTGCTGCAATGTTCTACGGTTCTATAGGTTGTGGGAACAGTTCAATGTTGGGGTGAGTGAAGTTACCCACTTTTGTTCAAGAACCTGATGGTTGAGGGGTAGTAACTATTTGTGAACCTGGTGGTGGGGGTCCTGAGGCTTCTTTACCTCCTTCCTTATCATAGCTGTGAGAAGAGAGCATAGCTTGGATGGTGAGGGTCCTTGATGATAGATGCTGTGACAGCACTCCATGTAGAAGTGCTCAATGGTGGGGAGGGCTTTACCCATGATGGATCGGGATGTATCCACAACACTTTGAAGTCTTTTCCGGCAAGTCTTGGCAATTGTGTTTCCATACCAGGCCGTGATGCAACCAGTCAATATACTCTCCATAACACATCTAAAGAAGTTTGTCAAAGTTTTAGATGACATGCTGAATCTTCGCAACCTTTTCAGAAAGTAGAGGCACTTCCTTCTTTGTAATGGCATTTACGTGCTAGACCCAGGAGAGATCTTCTGGAATGACAATGCCAAGGAATTTAAAGTTGCTGGCTCTCTCCACCTCTGAACTCCTGATGAGTAGTGGCTCATGGACCTCTGGTTTCCTCCTGTAGTCAATATTCTGCTCTTTGAGCAACACACACAAAACACTCCCTGGTTTTGCTGGCAATGAGTGAAAGGTTGTCACTGTGGCACAACTCAGCCAGAATTTCATTATCCCTCCTATATGTGGATTTGTTACTACCTTTGATTCTGCCCACCACAGTAGTGTTAAATATGGCATTGGAGCTGTCCTTGGCCTCACAGTCAAGAATAAAGTGAGTAAAGCAGGGGACTAAGCACAAGACCCTATGCTGCACCTGTGCTGATATTGATTGTGGAGAAGAAGTTGTTGTCAATCTGAACTGACTGGGGTCTGCAAGTGAGGAAATCGAAGATCCAGTTGTATAAGGAGGTATTGAAGTCTATGTCTTGGAGCTTATTGATTAGCTTTGAAGGAATGATAGTATTGAATGCAGAACTATAGTCAATGAAGAGCATCCTGATGTATGCATCTTTACTGTCCAGATGTTTCAGAGCTGAGTGCAAAGCCAATGAAATGGTATCTGATGTTGACCTGTTGTCTCAGTCGGCAAATTGGAGCAGATCACAGTCACCTCTCAGGCAGGAGTTGATATGTTTCTTCACCAACATCTCCTTTCTGATTTCTAGGAAGCTTTGAGAACCCCTTTTCTATGCTGCTGGTCCCAACCCTCCCCAAGTTGATAGTCTTCAATCTCTGCTCACCCACAAGCTCAGGATCTCCCTTCCCTCAAAAACCTCTAATCTCCATTCCCTGATGATCAGTTAACCGTGGTGCTCAAGATCCCCCCAATTCCTGTTCTGACATCCCCAATAAGCCATCTTCAAAACCAACCCCAACCAGCCCATCCTGAGTCCTCCTTCCAATCCCCCCTTCTTGGGCTTAATCTTAAAAGAGATGAGCTGGGTGCTATTGTACCCTAATGGGTGCTGCAGGATGTCTCGGTAAACAAGAATAGTATCTCTCCTCCTGGTTCCTTATGTTACCCATTAAAGACAGCCAGGACAAACATGGAAAGCAAATATAGAGTTTTGAACCAATGAATTATATACCTTTATACCAACCAGAACTACAACAATGCTGGCATTTAGAAAACCTTAAAAAATGCTAAAAATCAAAATGGCTCAGTACTCTTTCAAAATATTTTATTGGTTAAAATGCAAAATGAAGGCATGAAGTCCAGCATCTCTGTGTTAGAAACAATAAGAATCAGGTTAAACAACACAAAAGCTTAATAGAATTTGATAACTAAAGTAGAATGTGGTGTGAATGTACACTAGTTTGGATTTATATGTGAATTTAAGGGCTTGTGCTTCACTTCAAAGCAGGGAAGTTATTTGTAGATGCTGTTCAGTTTTTAACAAACTTCTCTGCTTTGTGCTGTCAATGGAAACAATGCAAAATATCATTTCAACCTACACAGTTTCCACACCAGACTGCTTTGAAGCTTTAAAACCATACTTTATCTAAAGTACACATTTGCCACTAGGATTATCACATATGGATTAATACGAAGCAATTTGATTATGCATAAAAGTTCAAGAGGGAAAATGACAGTCCCAGAATGGATGATTATTCTTTAAAATACTGGCAATGGTGAAAGTGAGGAGGACACAGATATGTTTCTAACCACTGAATACAGAAATTTAAAGCATGTATGTGAAAGATTAAACTATAAATTACAGGATGTAAATTATTGCAGTCAGCTCCTTTTAAGGATAATACATTTACTGTTAGCTTGGAATATTCTTGGCAGCATTGCACCTTTGCACCATTAATAACTGCTTCGGACTTTAGAAGGCAAATGCATAAATTATTCTTTCTCACTGAATACTGTGAGCCAATTTCCTAATATGAATTATATCATTTTGCATATTTACAAAATGAACTAAAACAGTTTCCTCTGCTATTTGTCAAGCTTAACGATCACCATAAACACAGCTAAGGATTGTATCTCCATCTAAGGCCAAAAGGTCCACTAGCTATCAGCAGAAAACTCAAATTTGCATTTATTGTGCCTTTCATGTAAAAGGCTAGCCCACTATAGATCATCACCAAAAAGACAAAAGTGAGTGCAGGCATTGTTGTAATGCACAAAAACAATTCAGCTCAGCAAGAATCTAAATTGAGAAAAAAAAAGGCTATTTAATGTGGTTTCATTAGATATGCAATAACTTTTTGAATATAATTGAATTCTTCACATCATCTGAAAATGAGCACCTCTAAAATAGCACGGTATAGCATGACAGGGATTTTCCAAAAATAATGATTTATTCATAAAATTTGAGAATGAACAATACAGTATAATCGTATCTTTTATTTTATTTCTAAAATTTTATTTTAATGATACAGCACAGCCACACTGTATAGCAACCCCCGAAAAACCCAATCACGGGGCATTTACAGTGACCAATTAACCTACCTGGTACGACTTTGGACTGTGGGAGGGAATAGGAAGACCTGGAGAAAACCCATGCATTCCATGGGAAGGATGTACAGAGACTCCTTATGCAACAACTCAGAACCCCAGAACACCCCGAACTGTAAGCGCTACACTATCGAAGTGCCTTCATTCACAATGCATGTCAGATCATTCAACTTAAAAGACTGGCATTATATTAGCGTGGCACCAACTGTTTTCATTGACCAAACAGCTCGCAAGTTGCTTGTTCCATATCCTGTGTGCAATGGGGAGACGGGCTTTAATCTAGGCCCTTATTCTATAAGACTTTGCATTGAGAGTATCTGTGTATTCCTCAGCATATTGTCTGGTACCTTCGAATATGTCTGCATGGACATCTCTCACTGGAAGACCAGCAAGCTTTAGGCAGATCCATGTTTTTTTTTACTGAATTGATAGTCATTCAACAGCAGTTGATATTTGTTTCTGAACCTTCCCTGGGACAGCCCATATAGAAAGTGCACTATGCAGTGCATCTGCTTGGGATGAATCATAGAACAAATACACTGCACCCCTGTCTAGATTTTCTTAGTAAAGACAGATTCCAAAAAGAGATAGAGCATCTGTTGGGATTTCCGAAAGGTATCAAGGATATTCTGTGCAGATCACTACCTGCTTCATTGGTGCTCAATGGAGAATATTCACTTCTTGCATATTTTATGTAGAAATTGGATAGCATGCCACCATTTCCAGGCACTATGAATAAATTCACACTCAGAGAAAAAAAATAGATGGAGATAATGAGTTTACAGAGTCCACAATTTTTCTGCAACCTTCACACATCACCAGTGCAATGGAGGAGACTGGATACATGCAGTGAGACTCTAAAGTACCTAATGCGCTTCTGTAAACTGCTTGCTAGATTTTGCAGCACATAAAGAATGGTCTACTCTTACACAAGAATATCTTGGTGGTTTCAGCAAGTTCTATGCAGTACAGTAGTAGGAACCCATGTCAGGGAGCTAAAACGTTAAACATGCTGTAGTCTATTACAGCACAGTACCTCTTTGGTTTATGATGCTGTGCTGACATTTTAACTTACTCTAAGATCAATCTAACCCTATCCTCCTACAAAGCCTTCCATTTTCCTTTCATTCATGTGCCTATCTAAGTGTTTCTTAAATATCCCTATTGGATCTGTCTTTATTACAGCCCACGGCAGTGTGTTCCAGTATAGTTACCATTCTCATTCTCTGTGTAAAGACTTTACCTCTAATATCCACCCCTAAACTTTCCTCTGCTCACCTTAAAATTATGCCCCCTTGTAATAGTCATTTCCAAACAGGTTTCTCTTAAGTATTTAGCTATCATGACAGTTCTTACTTAGTCTAGTCTCCCCACGACCACCTGTTAACCCTCACCTGACCATTCACTGATTTGCTACTTGAGCAAATCCGACTTGTTCCAATAGTAATGCGTCCCCTCACACTTAATGAGCCCCGATCTTCAACCTGATAGTCCTCGTCTACTGATCTCCCATACAAAGCCTCATCGCATCCTTAGTGACATCTAGCGAGATATTCTCACCACCCTGCCAATCTGAATCAGCCTGTTCCTCATCACAACTCCACTGCCCAGACAGGGGCACAAGAGATGACCTTCACCTTGATCCAGATCCCCCAACAAACCCTTATGAATGGCCTCCCATCAACACCTATTAAAATGTCCTTATGGCTCCTGTCAACCAACTATGATAACTATGACCCTGAAACCTTGCAATTATAACATTTTAAGGGTGAGATTGATCTCTAAGTAGCTTATATTTATGTATGTCCAAGTGATTTCCCTTGAATGTAATGACAAGTTTGCAAAGAATGTAACCAAAATCACTGAGAGATCCTTACGGATATCTGCAAGTGTAATTCGCTGTGGAAATCCCAGTCAGTTTCGCACATAAATAGTGGCAAACTTCAGTAGTTCCACCTAATCACTGCCATAAAATCTGGGCCAATCAGAGCAAATTTTTCATCAAAACAATTTCTGAAGAATCAGTAAATACAAAGCATGATAGAAAAAAATTAGTCAATGCACAAGAGTACCCTTTGGAACCCAAGAAACTTGCATTTCTTCAATACGTATTCATTCAGCTTGTGTCAATAGCCCAATGTTTGCATGTCCGTGTCTGAATCTGGGTCTGCTGTAAGCTGGAGGCCGAAGAATACAGATGATCTCAGGATTTGACAACTGTTTATGGGTGTGGGTGGGAGGAGGAATGGGGCTTGTTTTGTTGCTTGTTGTGTTTTTTGTTTTCTGCTGAGCATTGTGGGCATGCTATGTTGGTGCTGGGATGTGTAGCGACACTTACGGGCTGGCCCCAGCACATCCTTGGGTTGTGTTGGTCGTCAATGCAAACAATGCATTTCACTGTATGTCTCAACGTGCATGTGATATATATATTTGAATCTTGATGGCACTGCCTTATTCTGCAGATTCCAGTTCTCCCTTTTTACTGAAGTCTACCCACACTCCTGTGCCTCTCTCGTACTACACACTGTACTTTGAGGCCTTATGAGCCTCTGTGTGTCGCAGCAGCAAGTCAACAAACAAAGCACCATTAGCCTGCCATGCATCACCCCATCACTACACTTAAACAAGTTGCTATACTCTTTTTAGGCCCTAGACATATGCCACATTATGGCATTTGCTAAGCAATACGGTAGATCAAGTGCAGATGATTGATGGAGAAGGATAGAGAGTGAAAGGATAGAAGGTCACCTTTGATCAGAGTTCTGCATTGCAGCAAAGCAAACACTTTTTAACAGAACATCTCAGACAGTAACACATATAAAATTGGAAAACTGAGATATTCTGCATGCTGCAAACTCACTCCCAAACTGAACTTATTCTTGCTCAAAACATTGCTACAGCTTTGAAATTTATAGAAAATTATAATGCAATAAAAGATTTGAACAACGGCATTCTTATGTTACATGACTGCTCAATATAGGTTTACTATGTTTGATAATGCAGACATATTAAACAATTCCTGGGATAACCCAAGTCAAAATATCTAACTGTAGCTTTCTATCAGCCAATAACTACACACTATAATTACTTTGAAATCTGCATCTTGTTCAGAATTTGACAGCACAATGGAATTATTTTTTATCAAAGCAGAAGCCCACACATACCAGAGGAATCCATGGGTACATTGCACTGATTAATCCCTGCATTCCAAACGGTCTTAGTCATTTGTAATACCAATGAAAACATAATCAAGATTGTATTTAGCATTGCTGCCTGGGAACCTTATCACTCCTAACTGCATAGAAAAGTGATGTCTTTGACCTTGAAAGATTAATTATGATGTCATGATGAGTTTGTCTTTTTATCTTGTCAGTTGTATTTTTTGGGGAGGGGTGCATAATGAGAGTTGTATCAGCTGAACACATTGTTAGAACACTTGACACACTGCGAGATAATACAGCTTTAACTCCAACCACAGTAGGTCAATCCACCATCAGTGTATCATATGATTGCTTCATTCCCATCTCCTCCTCTTCACCTTCTGCCCCAATGGAATATTCCCAATTTAGGTCTTTCATTGCTGAGATACCCAGATACTCCTGATTGAATTGATTTTGTGATCCAGTTTCTTGGTTACTCAGGTACAGATCAGAATATCACACAACGTGAGTGTGCAGACTACAGGACTCCTAAGCTGCACAGAGCAGGCTATTTAAAATGCTGCATTTTTGGCCTGTATTTAATTCATGTTTATAGGTTCAAGCTGAAATACAGCCTTATATACTCAAACAATGGAAGATCACAAATTACAAGGCTATAATCAATGCAGTATTCTATTGACAACAGGAACCATGAGAGTGCAGCTCAAACAATTCATGAAGTAAATTAAATAAATACCATTTATAATATCAGAGACACCATACTATTGTAACTTCTTTAAAAGCAAAAGTAAAGTTTTATTTCAATTGTAAATTGTAGCTTTGTGATTGCCGTGGTGAGATAGAAGAATGCAGTGATGTAGGGAAAAATGTTTGACACTGCATGGCAAATGTAAATTAATGCTAAGCACTGCATAATTAAAGTGCATCAATTTCCCAGGCTTATAACCTGTACAGTACTATACAGAGGCTGCACATGCCACAGAATCATTTTCATTTCAAGATATGGGTCAACATCAGATAGACGGATATCAAAGCCAAATCAAGAATGTCATCCTAACAAAATGTTTTTGTTCCTTCATTATGGAGAATCCATTTATGATGCATTGGTTGGTGCATTATTCAGTTTCCAGCAAAACACTATCTCAAATTATTCATATTTTAATGTTTACCCCAGTGGCTATTGCTTGAAGACAATCAATATGTTAGAAGCATAACCTTGGACACATTAGCAGTTACTTTTCTCTAGATAATGTTAATTAGTATGTTATCAGAGAATTGCACCTCATGTTTGTATCTGTACTTTCTCCTTTCTTTTCACACCCTTGTGATACACATCCTTTCCAAACTAACTGGGTAAAAATGCGTCTTGGTGCTGGGTTCTTATTGTGTTGAAAGAATGTAGCAAGGCAATTTGAATGAATGAGCCGTCTGCTTCCTTAGTTTATGCATAATTTCCCTTGCTATGATCACTATTTAAACTCCATTAATGTTCAGTGCGATACAAGTAATTGCAGGTAAACTTTCAAGAAGATAAATCTTCGTGAAAATTCTCTCTCTCTGTCAAATGTAATTGAGGAAAATTGCAAGATATGACTCTAGTTTGCAAACCTGCAGTACAAATCCAAGTACTGTTCTTGCCACATGGTAATATCTGTGTACTCAGCAGTACACTACTTCAAAATATAATAAATTATTTTCCTCTACTAAATAGACACACGATTTCTCTACGTAAAGTCCCTATAACTTCCAAATTATGTTACAATTGCACCTCGATGCTAAGTCAGTTATTCAAAAAAATTCATCTATGCTAGCAGCCTGAAGTTGGAAACACTGATCAATAACATTAGATATTCCTGTTGATATGTAGGTAGATAGAATTTTAGAGCCTAAAAGTAAATTAAGCACATGGAAACAATGCTATATGTCAAAGGACACACTCTAAGCCCCCACATGAGATCAAAATGCTCCTGACAGGTTTAGTTGCAGTTGCATCCAACAGAAAGAAAAAGAAATAAACTTAAAACTTCCTTTCAATAGATAAGTATTTTAATGGTCTTTCATTGATGATGAACAATATACTGTATGCAGCCTCGGGGCAAGACTTGAACTGGTGGCGCTCCACGCATATCCTAACCTCATAGTCTATACTTACGATGACAGGTGCAGGGTTATGTAGTGCTGTTGGTGAATCCTTAGTGAACTAAAAGATGTGATGGTTAAAAGGATGAATGGGATTGTCAGTCAAGTCTTGCCTTGTCCTGGATTTGTCAAATATTGGGGAACTGCATATCCAAGCAAAGTCATAACATTCCAGCACACTGCCCCTTCTCACCAGTCTATCATTTTCCCCTGGGCCCCCTCCTCCTTCCCTGTCTCCCATTGTCCATTCTCCTCTTCTATGAGATTCTTCTTCTCTAGCCCTTGACCTTCCTCACCCACATGGCTTTACCTATCAACTTCCAGCTAGCCTCCTTCCCCTTGCTCCACCTTTTTATTCTGGCATCTTCCTCCTTCCTTCTCAGTCCTGAAGAAGGGTCTCAGCTAGAAATGTTGACTGTTTATTCATTTCCATCGATGCTGCCTGGCCAGCTGAGTTCCTCCAGCATTTTGTGTGGAACACTGCTGACTTGTACCTTGTAGTAGACTTTGTGAGATCAGGAAATGAGTCATGCACTGCAGTACATCAGGTGTTTTGCATTAATCTTTTAATCACAGTGTATATATTGCTGATCGTCAATAATGACAACCAGAAGATTCACGTCCTGTCAACTGAAGAGATGGTTAGGTCTTCTAATGCTGGAGTTAGTTATTGTTTGGCACTTACATGGCATATACTATTTGGGCAGATGATAACGTAGTGGCTAGCGCAATGTTATTATAGCTTGGGGCATTGGAGTTTAGAGTTCAATTCTGATGTCATCTGTAAGGAATTTGCACACCCCTCCCCATGAACGTGTGGGTTCCTCCAGGTGCTCCAGTTTCCTCCCACAGTCTAAAGACGTACCAGTTAGTAGGTTAGGTTTTCATTGTAAATTGTCCTGTGATTAGGCAGGGTTTAAATAGGTGGGTTGCTGGATGGTATGGCTTGTTGGGCTGCAAGCTCTGTATCTCTAAATAAATAGATAGATTGATAAGCAGTATATCCTATTTTAATGGACAAGGTATGCCTGGGCATTTGTTACGATGGTCAGGAGGCTGCAACGCCTGGCCTTTCTGAGTAAAGGTAATTGTGACTATTTTACTTTGCCCTTTGCACTCGTGTATTAGGCTCTACCATCACTGAGGAACAACAGACTTCCCTTCCCTTCAGTTCATTGTCACTTCAACTCACAAGTGGATATTGTCAAGTACAGAACTCTGAATGCACATTGAGTGCAAAAAAATACAAAATTAAAACATTTTACTTCAATGCTAGAATATCATTACAAGGAAAAATTAGATCATTTGCAGTGGAAAAGGAATATGTATTTCACTGCAGAACTTCACTCCTATCTGAAATTATAAGAAACTGACAATACTTGAAATGATGTGCATGTCTAAAACATTATAAACATTGTGCCTGACTCATTCAATGAGCAAATGGTTACAGCAGTGACAATACTGGCATTAAAGGCCACAGGTTGAGGCATTGCATCCCTAATTCTTCAGTTATGAAATTACAGAAGGGGGCATTGGGTAAGTTAACAGTTATATGTCCAAGAGCAATGACTGTGCTCTGATGATGTAGAGATGGATCACATTATGTTTGGTTAAGGTTACACAGATTGTGATTTATTTGATTGATGGGTTTGAACTGAATCAGCATAAATATTTAAAGTCTTAAGAATCTCAATAGTACCTTTTTCTTTCGAAGTGTCCATACTCCCTAGCCATATTTTGTTAACATTTACTATATGTAGTTAAACCTTACAATAAAAATAGAATCTACTGAGGGAAGACTGCAGTTTGTCTATCCGTCAAAGCAATTATTTTATTAATTAAGGTTTAAGATGTCAATGAATTCCTAGACAAGCCTACCCTCAAACAACCTGCATATCAATTAAATATTTATTGAGCCTAAGCCTACTGATGCTTTTCTGTATTGGTTTAATTGGCTGTGGCATTTGTGGCAACAATAATTCAGCAAACTAGATCTCGCTGTTGAAATCCTTGGAGGGTGGAGCAATGATAATTAATTCTTCCTTTTTGTAGTAAGGTACGTGGAAAAGTGAAAAGCCACCGACAAATTATGATGTGACCTATGTGTCAGCAAATACTGTAATACCAAAGTCATAATTTCTTGTTATTTCTCAATTGTAAGTTTTGTTTTAGATTTCCTAATTTAGAACATCAGCAAATACAGTCTAAAAGTCTGTGCAATTATAGTATCGACAGGAATGTTCCTCCTGTAAGATGTGAGATGTCAAGGAACCTGATGACTACATCTGTGGGAAGTGCATCCATCTGCAGCTTCTGACAGAAAATAGAACTGGAGCTGGAGGTACATAGGATCTTCTGGGAAGCGGAGAGCTTCATAGATGAGGCTTTGACTGAGGTGGTCACATTCAAGTTACAGGCTTCACCAGCAGGAAAAGTAGGGGGAGTAGGAAGACAGTGCAATGATCCCCTGCGGCATTACCCTCACTAAAAGGTATACATGTTTGGATAATATTGTGGGCACTGTGATTGGCTCAGACGAAAAGGGTGTAGTCATACAGGGTAATTGTGATAGGAGACTCGATAGTGAGGGGGACTGACAAGTGATTCTGTGACTGTAGAGGAGATGCCAGAGTGTATTACTTCTAAATTGCCAGGGTTAACTGCGTCTCTGAGCAGCTGCAGAAAGCGTCTGAATGGGAAAGCAAAGGGCCAGAGGTTGTTGTCCATGTTGTGCAAATGCCATAGTAGAACAAGGGATGAGGTCCTACAGAATGAGTATAGGGAGAAGTTAAGAAGCAGTACTCCTGGTGACATATGTTAGAAAGAACAGTAATAGAAAACAGGCTATCTTATCAAGAAAGCATGGTAGTGCCTCTACTTCATTATAAGTTTGCAAAGATTTGGCATGTCATCTAAAACTTTGATAAACTTCTATAGATGAGTGATGGAGAGAATATTGATTGGTTGCATCATGTGCTGGTGTAGAAGCACAAATGCCCTTGTGGTGGATATAGCCCAGTCCATCATTGGTAAAGCCCTCTCCACCACTGAGTCCATATAAATGGAGCGCTGTTGTAGGAAAGCAGTATCCATCATCAAAGACCAACACCATCCAGATCATGTTTTCTTCTCGTTGCTGCCATCAAGAAGAAGGTACAGGAGCCTCAGGACCCACACCATCTGTATTTGGTGACATATTTGTACGTTGATAATAAATTCAGTCTGAACTTTGTTTTGAATTTGTGGATGAGAAGCTGGTGCAGGGACAGGGATTCATGTTCTTGAACCATTGTGAACTCTTGTGACCTCTACAAGAGGGATGGGTTGCACTTCAACCAGAAAGGGGTTAATAACATTGTAGGGAAATTTGCTCGTGCTACACGGGAGGGTTTAAACTAGATTAGCAATGGGATGGGACTCTAAGCAGCAAGTCATGGGATAAAGCTGAAGCAGATAAGAGCAAGTCCAGTATTCAGGATAGTGAGGGGAACAGTAAAGGTAGGGAAAGGAATGCCCAGTTTAACTGCATTCATTTGAATACTTGAGGTTTAACTGATAAGGCAAACAAATTCAGAGCATGGATTGTCTCTGAGGTCTCGATGTTGCGGGCATAACAGAAACATGGCTGAGAGAAGGGCAAGGCTGGCAGCTTAATATTCCTGGACATGCTATAGAAGTGACTGAAATATAGGTAAGTGAGAAATGGGGTATAGCCTTTTTGATCAGGGATGACAAACAGCAGAGTTTGAAGATGACATTCTTCAGGAATTGTCCAATGAGGCCACTTAGGTTGAAGTCAGAAACAAGAAGGGGAGGGTCACACTAGAGGGGGAAGTATTGCAGAACCCAAATAGTCAGTGAGGACTTGAGAAAGAAGTGTGTAGAGAAGTTGTTCATAGGTGTAAGAATAACAGTTTTATATTAAAGGGAGATTTGAATTTTCCCAGTGTTGACTTAGCCACAGAGAGTGTTAAGGGCTTGGACAGAGTGGAATTTGTGAAATGTGCCCAGGAAAGTTTCCTGAGTCAATACAGAGGGCACTACTTGGGAGAGTAGGGTGCATTTTTGAAGAATTACCTGGGGCGGGTTGCGTTGCTAGATAATCTCTGATGGAATGAGGCAGGCCAAGTAACAGAAGTGGCATGTTAAGGCTTATGTTGGCTCCTGAAGCCATATTATATTAGTTTTAAAACAGTGATAGCAAAGGATAGAACAGGTCCACAGGTTATGGTCCTACACTGGAGCAAGGCTAATTTTGGGGGAATTAGTCATGATCTAGCACAGGTCGATTGGGTGAGTCTACTTGAAGCGAAAGTAACAGATAGCACCTATCTGGGCTTCCCTCGAACTCTGACTCATCTTCTTTTCTCCAGTCCTGCTGAAGGGTCTCAGCCCAAAATGTTGACTGTACCTCTTTTCCATAGATGCTGCCTGAGTTCCTCCAGCATCTACAGATTTTCTCTTGTTTGTGATTGGACAGCAAGTGAGAGGCTTTTATGAACTAGATATCAGGTACCAGGAGCAGCTCATTCCTGTTGGGGTGAAGAATAAACTTGGCAAATTTAGGGAACCTTGCCTGACAAGATATATTGAGGCTCTGGTTAAGAAAAAGAAGGAAGCATAAATTGGGTTTAGGGTGTTGGGATTGAGTGAATCCCTTGATGACTATAATAAGAGTAAGAATACTCAAGAGGGATAATAGGAAGCCAAAGAGAGGGCATGAGATGGCTCTTGTAGGTGAGGTTAAGGAAAATCCCAAGAGATTTTATAGCTAAATTAAGAGTTAAAGGGTGGCTAGACAGGGAGTGGGTCTCATTGGATATCAGCAGGGCCACCTATGTCTTGCGCTGCTGGAGATGGATGGAATTTTTAAGGAATATTTCTCGCTGGTGTTTACTGAGGAGAAAATCGCGTTTGTCCAAAAGGGAAACAGGTGGAAATGTTTAATTACCAGGGAGGAGGTACTTGCAGCGTTATGGTATATTAAGCTTGATAAATCTCCAGGGCCTGATGGAGTGAATCCTTGGACTTGACAGGAGGCTAGAAGTGAAATTGTGGAGGCCCTTGCAGAGATATTTGTTAACCACTGGTGAAGTTCCCAAAGATTGGAATGTGGCTAATGCTGTTCTGTTGTTTAATAAGGGTACCAAGGACAATCCGAGGAACTGGAGGGCAACCAGCCTGCTATTAGTAGAGAGACAGTTACTGGATGGAATTCTGATGGACAGGATCTACTAGTATTTGGAAAGACAGAGTCAGATTGGCTTTGTGCATGAAAGGTCATACTTGACAAACCTTTTAGAGTTTTCTGAAGAGGTAACCAATAAGTAGATGAGGGGAGGGGAGGACAGTGGATGTTCTCTACCTGGGCTTTAGCAAGGCCTTTGACAAGGTCTTGCATGGTAGACTGGTTTGGAGGGCTATGTAGTTGGCTTGGATTGGAAAATTGGCTTGGATGAAGGAAGCAGAAGGTGGTGGTTGAAGGTAGACTTTTAGAATTTAGGCCAGTGACTAGTGGTGTACCACTGGGGCCGATGTTGGGATTCTTGCTTTTGGTATTTATGTATAAGATTTAGATGCAAATGCACAAGGCTTGTTCAGTAAGTTTGCAGATCACATAAAATTAGGTGCTATTGATATTGAAGAATGTTACTGTGGAATACAGGGGGATCTAGATCAGTTGGGGGAGTGGGCCGAGGAGAGGCAAATGGCAAATATATTTCAAACAGATAAGTATGAACTGATGCATTTTGGAAAATCAAATTAGCGTAGAAGTTATACCATGAATGGGAGGTTACCAGTGTAATGGAACAGAGGAACCTACGAATACAAATGCATAGCTAATTGAAAGTGGTTTCACAAGTAGACAGGGTGATGAAAGAGGCTTTTAACATGTTAGCCTTCATCAGTCAAGGCACTGAGTATAGGAATTGGGACATTATGATGCAGTATTATGTCATTGCTGAGGGCGCTGAGTATTGTGTACGGTTTTGGTCAGCTTGTTATACGAAAGACGTAGGTAACAGAAAACATTCATAAGAATGTTGCCAGGACCAGAGTACCTGAGTTATAGGTAGAGGTTGGTTGGGTAGGGCTATATTTTTCAAGTGAGGGGATAGAGGTTTATAAAATCATGAGGGGTGTAAATAAAGTGGATGGAAGCAGTCTTTTCCCCAGAAAGGGGAGTACAAAACTAGGCACATAATTTTAAGGTGAAAGGGGAAAGATTTAAAAGAGACTTAGGACAACAGAGTATATGATATGAGCTACCCAAAGTGGTAGAGACAGGTACAATAGTATCACTTAAGAAATACATGTAGTGGCAGGGCTTCAAGGGATATGGGTCGAACTGCCTGATTTCCTGCTGTTTCTCTTGACTCTAATAGTGTTTTATATCCATGCACACCCAGATATGTAGTGGGGCTGAAATATGATGTCTGGGGTACTTTATATACAAATAGGCACAGTTAAAGTGTATAAAACATAAAAGATTCTTATCATACGTTAATGTCAATGCCAAGAAGGATTGGATACTCTAATAATAAATAACAAAGGGATCTTGTTAACAGTAACAATAGAAAATTAAAAGTCATAATCTAAAAGCATCTGGTTAATGTGAGGTGTATCTAAAATGGGTTTTCAACTACAAATTACCGGGAGTAATTTTGTAATTGTAGCCTTTGACATGCATCTTTGAGTGATAGTCATACAGTCATTGAGCTTATCTCTTCACACTATCTCAATAAAACACTATTTCAAGTTATGTAGAACAACTCAGATTTCTAAAATAAAAATATTGGGTAGTACATGGTGAAATAAACTATATGACATTCAAAATTATCATTTCTTAATTAAGACTGGAGATTAAAATTGCTGTATTTACCAACAATAATAGCTAAATATATGAAAATGGCTCCCAAAAATAGGTAACATTTCAAGCTAACTGACTTTCACAGCTGCTATAACCAGATATCCTTCATTTTTCTAGTATGGATCAGATTCCATTTTCCCAGTTTGTTTATCTCTGTCTCTGTTTCATCTGTTTAGTCAATGCCACTACCATCTGACTGTTTCCAACATGTCTTCCTTTTCCCTCAAATATGAATCCTCTTCCAGCACAAATGACAAGGTCTTTTCAATTTCCAACTTTCTCTTCTCACATTTTGCATCATGGCAGAAATCTTCTTGCCACATGACCAGGCTTTGTTTTCAGTGGAACTTACTGTACAATTTCCTACACCTCCAATGTAATACCTCCATCAGTTTCTCCCCTCTGCTACTTTTAGCATTCCAAAGGGATTATTCTTTCTTCTGATAATATTTTCCCATGTAAATCAGGAACTGGAGTGCCCAATCTAGTACTTCCTTCTCTTTCCATTTTCTGGAACTGCAAACAGCCCTTGCATGTGAAGCAAGATGAATCCACACCTTATATACTGGCTGGGTAGCCTCCAACCTGATGGTATGAACATTGACGTCTCTAACTTCCATTAATGCCCCTCCTCCCCTTCTTACCCCATCCCTGACATATTTAGTTGTTTGTTTTTTTTCTCTCTCTCTGCCCATCACCCTGCCTGTTCTCCATCTCCCTCTGGTGCTCCCCCTCTCCCCCTTTCTTTCTCCCGAGGCCTCCTGTCCCATGATCCTTTCCCTTCTCCAGATCTGTATCACTTTCGCCAATCACCTTTCCAGCTCTTAGCTTCATCCCACCCCCTCCAGTCTTCTCTTATCATTTCGCATTTCCCCCTCGACGAAGGGTCTTGGCCCGAAACGTCGACAGCGCTTCTCCTTCTAGATGCTGCCTGGCCTGCTGTGTTCCACAAGCATTTTGTGTGTATTGTTTGAATTTCCAGCATCTGCAGATTTCCTCATGTTTGCATGTGAAGCAGTATACTTACATTTCATTCAGTTAAATGCACTGCATTTTCTACTCACAATGTTGTTTCCTCTACACTGGGCTGAGAAAATACTGAATAGGTGACCACTTTGCAGGACACTATCACTGAGTCCAGAAGTGTGATCCCTCTAATCTGGATCCCTTTGGCTTTTAGGCAAGTTCAATATAATTTTTTAAACTAGGACATGACAGCTTTGTGGATTTTGTCCACAAAGACTTCAGAGAATTCTCATTTCCAGCACTGTTATTACAGATTTACATAATTTCTTTTATATTATATTGGTAATTTCAGATACCCAATCTATATTCACATTTACTCTAGGGCCTACATTCCACAACATGCAAAGAACAAATCGCTCAATTGGCACCAAGAAAACTAATGAGAAACAGAATGTAATACATCGAACTACAAGTCATCAAAATGTAGATTACAGGCTTCAATAGTATCACAATTACAGATGAAAGAAGAAGAAGCAAAAGAAGTGGAAGAGTTGTTTTGTGAACTCTCTGAAGGGTGTCACCCTTGGTCGTGCTGTTTGCTGACACTATATACTTCAGTGAACACATAGTACTCAGGTTGTGGTCTAAGCGGCATCATGTATAACCTCTGCTCTCATTTTCCAGGAAATCATCTTAAATGGATGCTACTGACCAGAAGAATATCTTATGAACTGCTGCTGACCTTTTTCAAAGAAAACTAAATCATCAGATTGTGATAAATCTTAAATGAAGGCGATTTTGCTAGAAATAGGCTGTATTTATTAAAAGCTTTGAACTATATATGCTTGCAGTAAAAGTGATGTTAAGATGTAAGAACTTGGGAAATATCTGACACAAGGATGCTGTATTTATCACATGGACTGTTAATAACAAATTAGCATAGTATAACTAGAACTTGAAAATGTTAATTTTTATCTTTTTTATTCAGTTTGGTGTGATTCTTCACTTTTTCTGTTTTGCAACAAGACTTGGGCAAATGCATCAATATTGTTTATTTAAATTACAATTAAGTTGGTAATAACAAAATAATGTCCACAGATTCAAGGGAGTCTGGTGCAGCTTGTATTTTTCATCCAAGTTACAAAGTCTCATCACTTGTGAGTGTTTTCTATAATGGAGTTATAATTAAATGCCATTGTTCAGAAAACATTGACATGTTGAAAAGCAAAATGCATGGTAGATGTTTCAAAATAGATTGCTAACACTTTGTTTATGGGCATAAAAAGAGTGTCGGTGTTTTTCAATTATTATTGCAATCCAAGCCCCAGTTACAACTTTATATCACAATTCAGTATTATTGATTTTCGTTTTGACTGCATAGCGATATTGCTTAATTCTTTTACATTGGGTGGACTACTGAGATTGAGAAAATCTGCGATGGTTGAACAGCAATGTGTTCCTGCTTTCAAATTGCCTTACTGTTTTCTCCACAATAAATTCATCTTAGATATTTGTTTAATGATGTCTACTGTTACCTTTTCTAAATGCTTGAGACTTTCAATCCACAAAATAATCTTTTTTTTTCATAATATGGCATTACAGCATTACCTTACAGTGAAGCAATATTAGCTAGAGGTTATTCAGTTTGTGGTTGATCCCCCTAATTAAGGTGTCCAATGTAAAGTACACATTCAAATTCAATCAGCCAGATCATGCTTAATCCATCTCTAACATCTGTCTCTGTGCAATGGAACAGGTAGGTCAGAAATAAGGCAAAACTCATATGCTGGTGCATCTAATCTCCTGCTTCATTGTTGGATTTAGCACTGAGTCCTGTGGAAGAGCACAAATAACTTGATTTGAAGGACAGAATGCATTTCACATCTGACACCTTAGTTTCAAACTAGGGATGACTGGCATGGGAACTGTCCTCCTCACCTATTTGTATAAAGAGGGAAGTGTACAATTGTAGATTCTTTATGTTTCTTGATTTTATTTTACCATTAGGCTAACTTAACTGAATGCTGATTTTTTTTTACTTTAAAAAAATTATTACCCGTATACTTAGTTAAATTTATTTCAAATGTTTATGGATGTCTCTGTTTATCATATAACATTGTTCAAAAGCCTTTGACTACAGTAAGTTGCCTAAAGACAATCAGGATATTCCAGGACCCACCCCAACATGGTCGACAGCCGATGTTCACAGTCCATTCTAAATGGCTGTGGCAGCCAAACTCCAAGAATAATTGCCACCAAAGATCCATAAAAGATAATAATAATAATAATTATTATTATTATTTACACATATCAACAATTTTCTTAAAAATCTGAAAAAGTGCCCGAATTTTGAAAGATCTCTTACCTAAAGGAGAAATCACAAATGATCCATCAAAATATCACCCTTTTTCTTGTTTACAAACTACATATAAAATTATAACATCATACATCTTGCAACATTTCACCACACACTTAGATATGTACTATATACTTACAAAAGAGCAGAAGGGTCTGAAGGATGTAAAGAACAACAGATAATAGATTCTGTAATTCTAAATCAAGCCTGGCAGTAAAGCAGAAATCTTTCATGTTGCTATAGTGATTCTGTCCCACACTCATGGTTAATAGAAGTTCTTAATATATATAAACTACACTCAATACTTGTGAAATTCCTTCAACATCTGAAGAAGCACTGGCATACTATAATCACCCTATCTATTAACAACTACAAAAGAACAGCCACTGTTACCAAAATAAACTGAGGTATTTTCCAGAGCGACTCTCTAAGCCCACTATGGTTCTGTCCAGCTTTAAACCTGCACTCTAATTTACTGAATCATATGAAAATTGGGTATCGAATCAGAAATAACCAGGCAAATTTTACTTTGACACACCATAGATGATTTGAAATTATAAATCTATCAGTAAAACAAAAGCAATTAATTCAAATAATAGAATTATTTTTGAAAGATATAACCATGAACTTTAGACTAGGTAAGTACAGACAATTAAACATAAAGAAAGGTGCAACAGAGCTAATAGAATACAAAGCAGACCAGCAGGGTATAAAACACCCAATGGATGACTATGAAACATATCATATCTGAGATATCAACAAGCAAAGAAAATAGATCATTGTGTGATAAAGGGAAAACAACTGACAGAATTTATTTTAAGGCTTAAGAAATTCTGCCAAACAGTGCTCAACAGTAAATATATAACAAAGTTCATAAACCCCTTCACTACACCTATATTTAACATATTCTTTTGGCATAATGGTTGGAAATCAATCTGGAAAATTTACAAAGAACAATAAGAACTAAAATGACAAATTTCAGAAAAAACTATGCAGACTCAAACACACTTAGATTAATACTGCTTAGGGCAGAGGGAGGAAGAGGAATATCAGGCTTGAAAAATTTACACAACAGCCAGATAAAACTTCTAAGGATATATCTTCATTAATGAAAACAGGAATCAGCACTCCACATTAACATATGCAATTCTGATAAGAGGTACACCCCACTAAACTTAAATGAGCGCACAAACCAAAAAAATGAAGAAATTATCACTATTGAAGAAAAAGTTAACCAATGGAAGAGCAAGACCCTTCATGGACGACATCCCCACGATCTGAGCAGACTAGACGTTGATAAGGAAGTATCGAATGTTTGGCTTATCGAGTTAGAGACCTCTTTCCAGTAATTCCTCGTGGCAATACAGGACCAAGTGGTTAACACAAAAAAAGTAATCAGAAATACATAATAAAAAAGCAACAAACTCAAGACGATAAATGCAGAAAATGCCAAGAGAAACCAGAAACAATCCAATTCATTACAGGATCTGGTAGCAGTTTAATTCAATCTGATTACTTACACAGGCATAATCAAGTAGCAAACATCATTTACTAAAATCTTGCTTTAAAATACAAACTCATGAAAGAAATCATACCTTGGTATAAATACAAGCCCGAGCCAGTTTTTAGAGTTAGAGTCCCACAAATTATAATACAACCGAACCGTTATTACAGATAGAACAATCCATAAAGACCATCCGGATATAATAATACAGGATAAACAAGTAAAAACAACTTATTTAATAGAAATAACCATCCTAAACACACATAACATACATAAATCAGTAAGTGAAAAACACCAGAAATATGCTGAATTAAAAGAGGAAATTGAAAGATAATGGGACATGAACACAGTATACATTGTCTCAATAGTAATATCTACAACTGGTGGCATTTCAAAGTCACTACACAATAGCATTAAACAATTAGGCCTACACAGCAATATCTATGTAAGTATCCAGAAAGCCGCAATACTAAACTGCACTAGAAGAGTCTGAAAGTTCCCAGCTATTGAGAAATGAGCATGTTTGGCTATGCCCATACCTCAGGTTTTACCAGCTAGAGCCAAGAAAAAAAAATAATAGTAATAATAACAACATTTATAGAGCAGTTTTTATATAAATTATGTAGATTGAAGTGCTTTACAATGGGATAAAGAGCAACACAGAAATAAATGACAAAATTATGTTAGTTAAAATCACTGTTAAATAAATCGATTTTGAGCTGCCATTTAAAGGTGTGAACTGAGTCTGCATCCCTTATAGTTTCACAGTTTAGGAGTGTAGTTAAAAAAAGCTGACCTGCCAATTTTTATTTGAGTAAGTTTGTTTAAATGTAAGAGGTGGGCAGAAGAAGACCTGAGATCTTACACAAGGTTATAAAACGAAAGTGATTCTGTGATGTACTCTGGTCCCAGACCATTGAGAACTTTAAAAACAAGTTAGAGAACTTTAAGATCAATTGTAAAAGACACGGGAAGCCAATGCAGAGTAGTTAGGACAGGAGTGGTATGCTCCGTCATTCTGGTTTTAGTTAAAATTCTAGCAGCGGTGTTCTGAATAAGTTGAAGTTTTCTAACAGATTGCTTTGGGAAGCCAGTAAAAAGTGCATTGCAGTAATCTAGCCTATCCAGCCTCAGAAAAATGAGCAGAGCAGGAGCCTAACTGGTGGGCCGAATCATGGGCACATGATTAGTTTGAAGGAACTCTGTCCATAGAAGAGGAATAATAGTGGCAGGACGATGTAAACAGTGACATTGCATTACAGCTTGAGGGACATTACCTCAGGTGCTGTTTGAAGTTTGCACTTTCTCTTTGTGACTACAGAGGTTTCCTTTCTCATCATAAGTATGTGTTAGTAGGTTCACTGGTTTCTATAAATTACAGTTCACCTACAGGAATCAAAGGGATGGTTGATGGGCATATGTAGAAGAATAAATTACATTGTTACCGGGAAATAAGAGAAAATGGGACTGGTGGGTTTGCTGTGCAGCGAGCTGCCATAGACCAGATGGGCCAAATGTTTTCCACTGTGTTATTGCAAGAAAGGCTGCACTGAATTTAAAATACCGTATGCTATAAATACATTAGAACCAGCAAACTAAAGCAAGGTCTTAAATAAATGGTTGACTGGTATAGTAAAGAATTCTAGACAGAACTCATTGTTGCCTTTTTTTGTTAACCAGCCAGGAAAATATCACATTGCAGATTTCTTTGTACTTAGGTGTCTATACAGAAAATCAGTTAGAGACACTCCATTATGATAAGCTTTGAAAGCATGAGCCTTAACATATATATTGAATAAAACTGCATGGAAGCCAAGAACACACAGAATACACACAGTACCCCCAATCCGCCCTACAATTCTTCTAGCAACCAACACACAAGCATTGATATCTACCAGCAACTTTACTTTTAAACTTCTCTGAAGGATGAAATAAAACACAATAGGCTTTCGGTAATGTATTATATCTGCTTTTATACAGAAATATATTTTTAGATGTATCTGCCATGCAGAATTTGCACTAATATCATTATTTTAGCCAATCTGGTTCTGTACAAATAGTTGGTTTGATCACAGTAAAAAAATAATCATTTTAAAAATACAATGCATCCTTTTAAAGGAACAGACTTCTTTTTAAAAGACGCTTTACCCTATTACTTTCTAGGTGTTTGCATACACGTTAGACCCCCATTAAAGCCAACCTGAAACTAGGCAATGTTGCAGGAAACCCAAGGTAAGTTCACCTATGATGTCTCTTGTGATAAACTTTTTGAGATCCTGTATCCTGCTGCAGACGTAAAGCAAATAGATTCAAATCAATGTGCTGTGAACAGTATACTTTGTCCCCATTACACTGTGCTTGAGATTATCTGCGGTCTGATGCTATACATTGCATACAAGTTACCTTCATCAGCAATATTTTGTTACTGTGCTGATGACACTAAGAAAGTAGCAAAAAATATCATCAAAGTTACTGGACGAAGAATCAAGTGCACCACTAGTGCAGAAAATTGTAAGAATTAATTCCTCATATACATGCTTTCCCTGCAGACTTAATCATAGCCAGCAATGAAATAATACAGCAATTTATGTCATGCTCTAAGCTGTCCCTTAGCAACACTTAAAGTGGCCTGAGGATGTGATGCATAGTCTATTCACCTCCACGAAATGAAGAGCCAAATGAATTAGCAGTTTCTAATTTCTCCTTGAAAAGTTCATTTCATTACAAATGTTTCATATTTACAGTCTTGAAATTTAAATGTAGAAGAAAGATAAAAAAAAAGATTTGTCAGGGTACACTTTGATGCTGAAGCAGGTGAATGGAAAGATTACAGCCTCATGGAATGGAACAAAAGAAACAGGTGCTCTTATTGCAGGTGACTAACGACATAGAGTGTGAAATCAAAGAAATCAACCTCGATTAAACAATGGTTTGCCTAATACTGGAAAACTGTTTCCAGTTCTGGACATTGCATTCTTGGAAGGAGTTGAAAACATTATTTACGTGAATGATCCCAGGAATGAAGGACTTCAGTTGCACAGACTGCAGATGTTGACTTTGAGTAGAGAAGGTTGAGAGGAGACTGAATGAAAGCATTCTTGAATTTACTGCCTGAAAGCATGAACAAGGGAAGTTCCAGTCTGACTTTTACAAATTAATCAGATTAAAGACAAGCCACGATAAAGATGTAGGTTTATTGAAAAAGAACCAGGGTACAGAAATTGATGGCGCTGTGGTCTTGATGGGCTACCATTAATATTTTACAACGTTTGGACCAATATTACACACTTAGGCAGCCTTTTCTGATGAGGAAGTCTATTGAAGTAAATGATGTGTGTGCTAACCAGCTAGGCTGTGGGCAGCAATGAGTCATTTTGTAACGCACAAATGAGGTTTGAAAAAGAGCTAACATTTTATGTTTATGGCTCTCCCAATTGCTCATTTGGGTAAGGCAGCGATTAGCAGAAACATAAAAACCACAAAGACTGCAGGTTTGATCCCATATCTATGATGAATTAGATATTGGATTAATGTCAGAGCAGGAGACAGTAATGGCCCTAAGGGCGCCTTCCTTCATTGTGTGCACAGAGAAACATTAACTAGACCTTAGTCGCTGCCAGGAAGAAGTGAGCTTTTTTAAAAAGTGTCCTTATCTCCATGTATGTCCAGTTTTGGGACAGATAAAACTACAATTAAATTCTAAAAACAATACTTCTGATACAACTATTTTGACATATTCTGTCTGTGTGAGACACTTTAACTGCCTTTATCCTCAATGCAAACTATAGGATGAATGATAGCAAGAACATACTACTCTTAGTTGAGTAGAAATGAGTTTTTTCTATTTTATCCTTTTGAACAATTTAATTTCTGTACATATAGACAGAAATAAAAGAACCCAGCACAATATATACAAATGGCAGCATCTAGAAGGTCAAACATCCATTGTCGTGTTCCTTTTTACTCAAAGACTTCAGTTATTTGAGATTTCTGGCAGAAACACAAATCACATCTTTTGTACAGTTAATCATTTCTGAGAAAACTTTGATTAAAAATTGTATAAAAATTTACCTCACATTCAAAGATCAAACTAAGGCCTTTGATAGACTTTCAATGCTCTGAAGTCACTGCTCTGTCAACTCTTCCCCAAGATGCAGTACTACCTTGTTATATTCTCAGTTACATGAATTGTTTAAAATTTTAAAATCATTTTAATATAGGGATGCACCATCAACATTTAATGGACAGTTAGAAGAATACATATGTACCTACGTCCAAAGAAATAAAGCTTTATATCAGTTTGATTATTTCAACCAAGTAGGAAACAGAGGAACACACGCTAGCAGATGTCTGTTCCATTTATTGCATATTTGGGGTGGTGTTTTGTGCACGATATAGTCACAGTACAGTAAATACTGCAATTAGAACATTACAAACTAAAATAAATTGAATTCTATGAGTTTTATCCTCTTTTTAAAATACCTGCAATAATAGTTCTGGAAATAAAAGTTGCATGCCCTTCTAACTCTGTTAAAACAATTTATTCAACTGTAAACAATAAAAAAAACAGGCTCAGTCTCAAGCTTCAACAACTTTGCTTGACCTTGCACAGTCAAACACTAAAATTGATTTGGTTATAATAATAAAAGGAAGCCTGCATTATCTGTATTCTAATTCCAATTAATAAAACTGGAATTGATGTATTATTTATGATTGGGCCCATGTCGGGTGAAATGCGATCATAATCTGCTGTGTAATTTTATTGATATACTGATGTATGACTTTAATGCAGAAACAAATGAAACAATGTGGAGCTGCAAAATCATCTGCATTATATAGAATATCATGGCTAATGTCTTAAAAATGTCTGTAGGTTATAAACACACAAATTAATAAACAATGTTAGAGCAGTGTAAGTTGATTGGAGAAAGGTATTGAGAATTCAAGCATCAATAGATTGCACATCACAACATTTTAATGCTCTCCAGGGTTTGCCAGATTAGTGCACTGTAAAAAAAATCTTAAGAACATGTATCATTTTCCCAGGCAAAATACAAGCATGAGTAACCTCACCCATCTCAAGTCTTACTTTCAGGAATTCCATTTCCCTCTTCTTTCAAACTTCATGCAAAGCCAATTCCTAATTGAGTTAAGAATCAATCTCTACCATTTTTAAGTGTTTCCATTTTTTTTTACAATATCATACCCTATTCCAGAAGTAAAATGGCTTTGAATTTGGGGATTTGCTCATTTATTGTTTCCCTATGTTGTTAAGTTCCATAGTATATTTTTCATTGAGAGATACAGCACAGAATAGCTGTATTCAGCCCCTTGAATCACACCACCCAGCATATTTAACTCTTATCTAATCATGGGTTAATTTACAATGACCAATTAACTTACTCACTAGTCTGCCTTTGGACTGTGAGTGGAAACCAGAGCACCTGGAGAAAACCCACTATAGGACAGGGAGGACATACAAACTCCTGACAGGGGATGCCAGGATTGAACTGTGAACTCCGATGTCTTGAGCTGTAATAGCATCGTACTAACCAAAATGCTACCGTATCATACAACTAATTAATTGTATCATACTCCTTCTATCAATCCTCTTCATGACCTAAAATCTACAACAAAACACCCATGGAAGTGAACAGTCAATGTTTCAGGCCGAGATCCTTCTTCAAGACTGGAAAGGAGGGGGAAGACACCAGAATAAAAATGGATGAGGGAGGGGAAGATGGATAACCAGAAGGTGATAGGTGAAGCCAGGTGGGTGAGAAAGGTCAAGGAATGAAGGAACCTGATAGCAACAGAGAGTGGACCATAGGAGAAAGAGAAAGAGGGGCACAAGGGAGATGTGATAGGTAATTGAGAAGTGGTAAGAGACCAAACAGAGGAATAGAAGAAGAGGGAGGGGTAGGGAAATTTGTTTTTACTGGAAGAAGGAATCAATATTCACGCCATCAAGTTGGAGGGTAACCAGACGGAATATAATGTGTAGCCCCTCCACCCGGAGGGTGGCCTCATCGTGGCATATCCACTAAGACTGTTTGATAAGTTTTGATCTTGATGCATTCCATCAAGCCTGATATTTGTGGTTACTGCAACATATTTAGTGAGCTGTATTTTAGTTAATCTTAAATTGCAATGTACACACATGCCCTGAACTCCCTTTGCTGTACCTCAAACTCTTCCATTGCATTCCAATGTAAAACTTGAGAGAACCAAGAGAAACTGCTTTTTCCAGGCAGTGCTCCAATAGAAGCCAGATAAATCTATAACTTCCATAGAATTCTAGGTGTATTTTCCCCCCTGAACATTCTTCCATATCACTTGCAGGGTAGCTGAAGTGATTGACAAGCCAGTCTAAGGAGGACCAGGAATGTCTCCTTAGTGTCATCCACTAGATGGGCTTGAAAATGAGCCCATTCCTACAGCTCATTAAACTCCTGCAAATCTCCTGAAAATTCAAGATGCACATAAATCATCAGAAACAATCAGGCCTGAGAAAATGCATTGAATTTTTCATTCTTTTTAATGAAAATTTAACTTTTGACTTATTTGACAAGAGCCACAAGCATGCCTGAGATTAAAGTTACAGCTGGTGTTGCACCCATTAATGTTTTTTTTACCTCTGGTTTCCTGCCCAGAAACCAGATGTACAGATTGTCTGGCCAAATTGCGACAGACTGTACAAAGATATAGAGTTTAGGATGCTGCTGCTTCGGGGAGTAGTAGGAAATTGATCAGGCACTTGGAAATAGAGTAAAAGCTCTTTAGGCAGAGTAGTGATAAATGACTAGTAGTGGATATATCAGATATATGGGAAACTTCAAAAGTATAAGTACAGTCAGCTCTTTTCCCTGAAAAGGTGGGAATGCTAATGAATGCAATTAGTATCATCAGGGTTTTGGGGTGAACATGGAGTATGGAAATGTAGCACTATATTGGAAGAAGAGGGAATTGTGTGATGCTGGTGGTAGGATTGGAGACAATTGAGACACTGACAAATTTATCAGCTTCAACTTCACAAACCACATGTAAAATTTTATAAGAGGATATTGTGTAAACCTTGAAGGGACATTTTACTCCAGCCTTGTTGGAGACATGAGAGCTGCAGCTTTGGCATGTGTAACCAGTACAGGAGGAATTGATTGGCTGATATGGTGATGGGCTAAAAGTGCTGACTCAAAGATTCAGTTCAGACCTTTGTGAACTGAGTATTGCACCTTTTCTGCATGTGCAAACTAGTAGATGAGAAAATCCAGGTGGAACTATTTAATACTTGGGACCTCTCTTCTAAGGGAGCTTGTAGAGTGGATCTCAGTTTGGAGTTGGGCTTCGAAGTGTAAGGCAACTTAGTTTTGGCACACTTTCAAGATAAGAGCAAGAAACAAGCTCGTTATGATAATGGCAGCATGATTTTCCTCTTTGTAAACAAGTTTTGCAGGAAATGAACAATTTGGATGGGTGCAAAATTCAGCATGGCTGCAAGTCATTTGGGTGCAAATGGTGAGAGGCCTTGTATTGGATGTAGGGGAAGAACCAGGCCTCAAAATGCCCATTGTCTCAGGATTATGTTTTCACAGG